>NW_024870730.1:15195000-15812500 GCF_019054845.1 Dipodomys spectabilis
AGTGACAATGAGATAAACCATAGAGAAAAAGCACGACAGGAAAAAGAAATCACATACTACATTAAAAACAACAACAAATAAAAACCTCTGTGTCCATGTCTTAGAGTTCATTTCGCTTAGCATCATCTTATATGGTCATATGTACATAGCTATTGGGCTATTCTTCTCATCCTGCTAAAGCTACCAGCACATCTATGTTTATCACAGTGTTATTTACCATAGCTAAGATATGGAACCAACCCAGATGCCCCCTCAGTAGATGAATGGGTCAAGAAAATATGGTATATATACACAATAGAATTCTATGCATCTATCATAATTACACCACCCCATTTTTAAGGAAATAGAAAGACTTGGAAAAAATCATATTAAGTAAAGTAAGCCAGATCCAAAGAAACATAGGTCCTATGGTTTCCCTCATTTGTAACCATTAGTATATATCTTTTCAATTTTCTTTGTTAACTTTTAGGATAGGTCTTTTACTCTCTAACCTAGTATTTATTCCTTCATTCAAATATTCAGGATCCTCCAATAGTGTGCATGTCAATCAGCTTTTGCTGCAACAACAAACAACCCTAATATTCCCCTAGTTGCTTGTAACAAGAAGCATCCCTCCTTTGCCTGTGCCACATGGTAGTTGTGGGTAAGCTCTTGTTGTCCTTGGCTCTCAAAGTAAAGCTAAACTCAACTAGCTTGTTTCCATTTCAGGATTCAGTTTGAAAAAGTATTTCCTCCCAAGGGAAAACTGTTTTCATGGCAAAAGGCAGGAATAATAGATGTCAGGGAGAGAAGAAGAGCCATACCAGAAAATCTCTTTTTACAATTATGCTCAGATTTGATCACCACATCTCAAATTCCACTTACCTAAGCATCACATAACCAAGTTCAAAGTAACAAGTCACATAAAATATATAATCTTCTCCCAGGATTAGCCATGTTTAATCCATAAACAGGACTCCAGTTGATATAATATTTGTATTGGTAGAACAACCATCCAATCTATCAAAAAAATATAAACTCGGGACTTGATTCTTCTCTTGTAGTATTCTGATGGTATAGTCAGTAGATGTGATTTACATGGAGAAAAATGATACTCTTGCCTCTACTAACTCCGCTCTTGCTGCCGTAACTTCACCTGGCCTCTCTGCTTGCAACGATGGGTTTATTGCGGTATAGAGAACTGAGATAGTCTAAGTAATGCTTTCAGGTCATTGTTGCCTAGTGATCATGGGGTCGTAGAATGCACCATCAGCTCTGTAATGGCTTGCCTGTATGTTCTACTCTATCACTTAAACCATGCCCTGGACCTTTTTAAACAATGTGTACTCCCCACAAATTTCGGCATCAATATAGATAGTCTGCCTAAATAGTATTGAGATGCAGCAGCCACATTAGGACTTCAGCCTCACTACGGCTTAAAATCCCACTCTACACATCTGTTATGCTACGCACTGACCCTTAGGGGTACATGGAGGAAACCAGACATCTTAAGAAGACAAAATCTTGCTCTTCACTTCTCTGAGGGAGTAGAACAGCTTTCTGTATAATAAGTTATATCGTGGAGCAAGTTCAAAAGGAAACACATGGGATGTTTAAATAATTCTGTTTTATTTTCCCCTAGCCAAGAAACTTGAATTTTACCAGTAGCTAGGAGGTTGTGTGTGAACCAAAAATTAGGTTTAAACTCCTGATGCATGTAAAGATATTTTAGGAATTATCTTTAAGTAGTTGTACAAAGGGATTTCAATTCAACATAGAAGTTTATGAGTACAATGCATCTTGATCAGGGTCACCCCTCCCATCATTTGTTCCTATAATTTCCTTGTGACTGGTTGGCTTTAGATTTCTCTATGCTTCAGCTTTTAAATCTGTGAATTTACATTACCATTGGTATTTGCATTATAGGTCATTATGAGAATTTTGAAAATAAAGTGATGTTTTTAGTATTTGGAAAAATGCTGGCATATGGTAATCTTTTGATGAATGATGCTTACTATTTCCCAACACCATAGTTCAGTGTGGACTAGCATATTGCAAACTCAAGATGACCCCTGTCTTGGCTTTGAGAAGGAAACAAAAGCTACACATTTGGGACAGAAACTTGTTTTCTGACTATTGTTCTGTTGATCTTTGCATACAGAGCTAGAATGGAGATAACTATATAAGAACACTTACCAAGTTCCTATTTATTGCTGTATGATATGAACTTGCTTCTTTCTTCTGTCATCTGGGGCTAATTCCATTAGCAGATCTATATGATCGTGATTTCAGAGCCAGATAGATAGATAGATAGATAGATAGATAGATAGATAGATAGATATAGGAGTTGGCTTGTGATTATGAATGCTAAGAAGTCCCGTGACACGCATTTACAAGCTGAACATACAGGGAAGCTGGTGGTATAATTCAGTATGAGCTGAACAACTGAGAAGCTAAGAGACCAATGCTGTGATAATCCAACCAATGCCAAAGGACTGAGGTCTAGAGCAAGTGGGTGGCTCATGTGAAAGCATAAGAACAAAGATTTCTGATGTCCAAGGGCAGTGGAAGATGGAAGTCCCAGCTCAGGAAGTGAAAGAATTTTCCACTTATTGACCTATTTGCTATATCCAGCTCCTAAATGGAGTGGATGATACTTGCTCGTTTGAATGGAGATGGATCTTCTCTGTTCAGTCTAGTGATTCAAATTCTGTTCTCTTCTGGAAACACTTGCACAGAAACCCCCATGAATAACATTTTACCAGCTATCTGGGCATTCTTTAACTCTGTCAAGTTGACAAAGAAAATTAGCTGTCACAATAGTATTTTCCATTTATTTGAACATGTGGCTGCCTCCCACATCATCATCACTCCACAAAGAAAACTCCTGCAGGACAATCAGGTGGGTTAGCCTCAAGTCATTTTACACTGAAAGTCAATACAAAACAGAAGAGCACACTGTAGGCACACTTGAATACGTATGTCAATGCAGCATATACAAACACAGATTCCATGGAACCCAGATTAGTGAGGATGTTGTATGAGTATTAAGTGGTGATTATGTACAGGGTGGAATTGATTGTAACAAAGAGAATTTAAGCTCTTTTCATGTGTCTTTACATAAAGTAGTAATGGTATCAGATTTCTAATGGCAAAGGACTTTTTTCAGATAGAACTGTGTGTTTTATATTCTTGGTGATAATAATTGCTCATATTTTAGATCTGGCAACTTTTATAATTATTTTTCCCTTTTGGCCTCCTGGCATTGTTCTCTTATAGTTAAATTAGGTCAATGTCTTGATGCTAAAAGAACTGGACAATATTTGGAGGCCTAGTTCCCATGTTACAGATGACTTGTGGAGCTTCTCCAAAAACACCTTTACCACATAATGAAACAGGGCCACTGAGTTCATAAATGAAGCTGAAATTTCTTGTCACAATATTATTTCACTAGATGCCCAAGATAAAACTACCAAGAGGATGGGCACAGTGACTGATACCTGCAATTCCAGAGGCAAAATCTTGAAGATAATGGCTTGAGGCCACTAGGGGCCAAAAAGTTTTTGAGACCCTACTTCAACAAAAACTATCAATTACACGGGAGGCATAGGTAGGGGGAACAGAGTCCAAGGCTGGCTCTGGGGGGAAAAAGAATGAGACTTCATCAGAAAAAGAACTTTCAAAAGGCTGGGGACATGGCTTAAGTAGTAGAATGCCTGTCTATCAAGTATGATCCATAAGTAAATCCCAGTACTGCAAAACATAAACATTTAAATAAAAAATCAAAACTCTCAGACCAAAAAAACCACATATTTGTGTTTTTAAATGTGTCAGTAGCAGATGCGTTTATTCCTTTTCCAACTTATTTTGTTTGATTCTATTAGCATCCACTTAAGAAATCTGTAATTATATTATTTTGTTTGATTCTATCAGCATCCACTTCAGTGATCTGTAAAGGCATTATTGGGCTCAGGTCCCATTCAAATTTATAAATAAATAGGTGTTCTGGCAATCAGATGCTCAGGCTCTCATCTTCCCAAGAGTACATGAGAGAGTTCCTGCTTTCTTTGTCAATGGGTATTTCTCTCAGGATTTCTGTTCTTTAGAGGTGCTGTGGGTTCACAAAACCATGAGAAAACTGAATATGAATGTCATCATGAGCCAGTCATATGCCATTTTCCAAGAACCTTGAGTTTGCACAGCATTTGCAGAGGGATATTTTAAATGGGCGCAGAAGAGAGGTGGCATCACTCCCAAAGTACAACTCCAGCCCAGAATCTATCTCAAACTTCACATCCACTTATCCAACATTTTTTTGGGTTGTTTCCATTCAGATCTCCCAGGAACACCCCAATACATGCTACGTCTATGTTCCTTCCACCTCATATTGTCTCTTCTCTGGTCTTGGATGTAGTAGCTATCTTGAAGTCTTGTCTTTTCTCTCTGTCAAGAAGTATCTTTTTTTTTTTTTTTTGCTTTCTCTTCTTACACTTTTCTCCAATTCCTTCTCTCCATCCCCTTTGTTTACATTATGTTAACACTAACGCCTACTTAGAGACTGACCTTACTCCCTTCCTCTGTGTCTCCTTCAAATTTTTAGCACACTGATAACTACCAGACATAAATCTTATCAGCCCATTAGCCTGTTTGAAGGTCTTCGCTGATATTTCCTGTTCATCCTTAACAGGTGAAGTACAAACAGCTCCTTAGCTTGGCTCTGGAAATAGCTTACGTTAACTTTTCTTCCTGTACCTTGGGCTCCTTACCAATAGTTTGTCTTAGAAACTTTGAAATACTTCTACTCTTGTAAAAATGCCAGTCTGTTTATCTCTATTTTGTTTTTTTTCTGTTTATGACACATTTCCGCTGTTCCCTTTCCTCTCATTTGCCTCTTTTTGTTAGGATTCTACCTTTCTGTGGTACTGGGGTTTGAACTCAGGGCTTTGTGCTTGCTAGGCAGGTATTCTACCACTTAAGCCACATTTCTGCCCCTTTTTGCTATAATTATTTTTAACCCTGAGATGTCCTTGGATGGAAGTCTTCCTACCTGTGCCTCCTGTGCAGGTTGGACTAAAAAGTCTGTATGTCACCTGGTCTTTTCAAAAGATCATTGTGTTAGCTTCCTGTCAGTATAGTAAAATGCTCGAGACAATCAACTTACAAAGAAAAAGTGTTATTTTTAATTTCTAAAGAGAAATGCAGCTGGGCACCAGTGGCTCACACCTGTAATCCTAGCTACTCAGGAGGCTGAGATCTGAGGATTAAGGTTCAAAGCCAGCCTGGGCAGGAAAGTCTGTGAGACTCTTATCTCCAATAAACCACTAGAAAACCGGAAGTGGTACTGTAGCTCAAGTGGTAGAGCACTAGCCTTGAGCTGAAGAGCTGAGGGACAGCGCCCAGACCCTACAACCAGCAAAAAAAATTAATTAATTAACAAAGAAGAAGAAGAAGAAGAAGAAGAAGAAGAAGGAGGAGGAGGAGGAGGAGGAGGAGGAGGAGGAGGAGGAGGAGGAGGAGGAGGAGGAGGAGGAGGAGGAGGAGGAGAGAGGGAGGGGGAGGAGGAGGAGGGGGAGGGGGAGGAGGAGGAGGAGGAGGGGTGAGGAGGAGGAGGAGGAGGAGGAGGAGGAGGAGGAGGGGGAGAGAAAGAAAAAGAAAAAAAGATAAATGCCCATAGTTTTGGAGATACCAGCCTCCAAAATCTATGTGCCATACTCTTTCGGGCCGGAGGTAGGGCAGCATGTCATAGTAGCAGTATAGGTTACAGCAAAACTGCTTACCTTATGACCAGGAAACAAAAAAGAAGAAGCACTTTCTCTTTCAATGATGTACTCCAATACCTGAAGATTTACTAGGCCTTATCTCTTAGTTTTAAAATTCTCCCAAATCTTCAACCTGAGGATCAAACTCCCAACCTATGGGCCTTTAAGGGACATTCAGCCATGATCTATGGCACCTGCCTAAGCATCACCAGCTGTAAGAAATTTCCCTGACCCCCTTTCATTATCTTCTGGGGTCAGATTAGGCTTTTTTCTTGATCAACTTTGATTACTTCTGAAAACTGAACTTTCTACTCATTACTACTGAGTAATTATCTAGTCTTTCCAAGTGACCTCTTGGTTGCTTAAAGGTACAGAGGGAATGTTAAATATAAAGCATAAAGCACTATATGAGAAATGAGTAAAAAACTATAGACCTGTGTGATGAGTGTCTGTATATTTGAAACTGGATTATAATAGTTTTATCTTTACATGGGAAAGTTCTGGTCATGGGTAAAAGACAGGGGTTAATCAACATGTGTTTCTGGATTAGGGATTAGAATGCCTGCTTCTCCTTGCCTTGATCCTGTAAAGAAGATACCAAATCCTTTCTTTCTCTCCCACCTCCCTCCCTCCTTTCCTTACTCCCTCCTTCCCTCCCTCCCTCCTTCCCTCCTTCCTTCCTTCCTTCCTTTTCTTTCTTTCTTTCTTTCTTTCTTTCTTTCTTTCTTTCTTTCTTTCTTTCTTTCTTCCTTTCTTTCTTTCTTTCTTTCTTTCTTTCTTTCTTTCTTTCTTTCTTTCTTTCTTTCTTTCTTTCTTTCTTTCTTTCCTTCCTCTCTCTCTCTCTCTCTCTCTCTCTCTCTCTCTCTCTCTCTCTCTCTTGTTTCTGGTACTCATGACTTCATTCTCATTCAACCTGCTTTCTCATAGCCAGTGCTCTATCACTTGAGCCATGTCTCCAGCCTGGTATTTTGCTGGTTAGTTGAAGATGGAGCTTTCGGGATCAAACCATGATCCTCCAGATCTCCGCCTCCCAAGTAGCTAGAACTACAGGCATGAGGCATCACTCAGTTCTCTTTTCTACTCTTTTTCTCCATGTTCTCCCCTTACACTTCCCAGCACTCAGGTACACCTCTTTGGGAAAGAAAGAAGGTTTGCCTTTCACAGATTCATGCCATTCAATATTTTTATGTCTGACCATCCCCATCATAAATGAGTGACAGATTTTGGACATTTCTCTGGCAAGAAAAGAATAAAACCCTTGCATATAAATGTTATTCATGCTCTAAAATGTCATACTGTCCTTTTCTCTGTTCACTTCTTTCCTTTTCTTTTTTTGTCTCTGTGGTTTATTTTCTTCTTTAAAGAAAGATTTCTTAAGTCCTGGCTTTGTCTCCAGCTCTGCAGAGGATACAAAGGAACTTCAGAGCCCAAATGTGTCCCCATAACTCCAGACAGTAAATGGGGAAAATACAAGCAATCATGGCAGTCAACTGTGCTTCAGGCAGTCAGGTGTGGTGGATTCCTCCTGGCTCTTGTCATTAGTAGACTATATGCTCTCAGTCCTTTAAACTGCTGAACCCTAAGTGGAAACTTGAATACAAGAACATGGGGTAATTGCTGCTGCCATGTCTTTGTTCATTAATGTTAATTACAGAAAATTATGCTCCTTGTTTTCACACTCCCATTTGTCAATGCCAAAGCAAGGATATAATTCTCAAAGATATGCATGTACAAGTCACAGTCCTGCATTAGGGACCCAGCCAATGTTTGTTATTCTGTGTTTACTGGCTTTGCACTGTGCATCATGTCGAATGTTACATCTTTACAATAGCTTGTCATTTGCCTTTTAGACTTTGCTCAGCTGAACTGAAGATGCTGCTTTTCAATCTGTTGTTATTACTTGTGTTTGTCATGAGAACTAGACTATTGGAGTAATCTCCTTCAATAATGCTTATTGGAGTAACCATCTCTTATTTCTCATATCTCCAGTCTGTTACCCACTTTGTTTTTTTAATGTCTTCTAAATGGCTACATTCTGTTAGCGGCTCCTCATAGTCTGCTATGTCAGGTCTTCAGCCTGGCTGCCAGAATGCCTCCATCCAGGCCTTTCCCACCAGCTCATCTCCTTATCCCTGTTCTCACAGTCAGTGCATTCTTAATTCCAAACACGCTCCAAATCTGTACCCTTTAGCCTTTTGCTTTAGCTGTCTTCTTCTAAGATGGCCTTCCTTCTTTCCAAAATGAAGCAAGATGGAAAAGAGATTCGGCTTCACATTAATGCAAAGTGAATCTAGCTTGTGTTTCCCCAAAACAATATAAGCTTGAGCAAGACATTATGCAATCTTCTTTTTTATATCCTCATCAAAAAATGACAATATAACAGTTTCCTTGTATATATTCCTTGTAGCATTATGAAGATGAAGGAATATATATTTCTTTACCATATCTATATATACTATATCAGCTATATCTACTATATTGATACCTATATCTACCATAAAGGCAGGCACATGTAGAAAGTAGCTCATCAATCAGTAGATGTAAAGTCCCTTTAAATTCAGCCCGATGAAATTCTCCTTAAGCCTTTCCAAATGAGTATGATTCTTTCTGAACTTCTGTTCACTCATTTACTTATTGGATCTCAAGTTACTTTGTATGGACTAGTTACAGATATTTATCTCACTTCTTCTTTTGGTACTTCCAAAATCTCATGTTCCAGCAAGGCTTAGGTATATCTGCTCCTTCTTATTTCTGATCCTCAGTTCATCTCCAAGTTCTTTGAGGACAGAGACAGTATCTAACCCAACTTTGTAGTCCTTAGAATCTCTATATTAGGGTCATAGAATCTGTAACTACCAGCCCAAACTTGGCAATTCCATTTAGTTAACTTTTCATAAAATAGATATAGACTATTACTAAAGAAATCAAAAAGCAAATGGAACATGTTCATCAAGTCCAATTCCAAAAACCATATGATTGTAGAAACATACATATCCAAAAAATCTTGAGGGACTGATTGGTTTGAAACTGTGGCTCTACCATTCATTTGCCATATGACCTGTGCAACGGATTTACTATCTCTGGGACTCATTTTCCTCACCTGTCAAGCTCAGGAGGGAGGAGGGGCAAATGATCTCAATGCTCACATCTAGGTTTTCTGTGAGTTAAGATTAAGAGAACATAGAAGTCCACTTAGAAATTTGATAGACACATAATAACTCTTTACTGGTTAGCTATGATTAGTATGATTGTTAGTAATGTTTGAGTTGCTTCTATGTTTCTAGCTAATGTAAAAAAGACTTCACCTTGAGGCTAGATTGTAGACAGTTCAATAGTTTTAGCCTTCCTAGTTTCTCCTGTTTTACTTTTGTGTGGCTCTTGATCTCTCTATCAACATATTTCATCTTTGCATAAACTACGCCCCAAAAATTTGTTTCAGTGAAACAATTATTGGCTAGGCTTCTTGAAACCTGTATGCATAACGATTAGAAATTTCTTTTCTCTATTTAAGCGGTAGCTCTGAGCATTTTCCTTTCTAATGGCTCAGTTTCATAGTGTTGGGAGTAAGTGTACTTGTTGGTTTGTGGCTATGTTTATCCTCTCTTAGAAAGGTGTCCAAAAGGGTTGAGCGCTGGTAGCTCATGTCTGTAATCCTAGCTACTTAGGAGGCTGAGATCTGAGAATTGTGGTTTGAAGCTAGCCTGGGCAGAAAAGTCCATGAGACTCCTATCTTCAATAAACCAGAACAAGCCAGAAATAGTGCTGTGGCTCAAGTGGTAGAGAGCTTACCTTGAGCACAAAGAGGCTCAGGGACAGTGCCCAGGCCCTGAGTTCAAACCCCAGGATAGGGGTTGGGAAGGTACTATTTGAACCTTACCTTTGGCCAAAGTCCCTTGGCAAATGGTATTATACTCTTAAAGGAAATACATAGCCACTCTGAGGGCTTACAAAAGAGGCAGTAGAAGAACTAGTATTTTTTTTAACATTTAGCTAACCACTCACTGTTGGCCTTCAAAGGATTTGGAAAAGGACAATTAAAAAAAAATCTTTAGATATAGAAAAGTATCTGTGGAGAGAATTGTTAGTGTGTTTGATTCTAAGTGTTGCCTCACACCTCCTAGTATATACATGGGGGGGCCTATTCTTCCTGAAGCCTTGGAACACACCCTCCGTACCCATTGTACAAACCCGTATGTCTGTCTGTGCAGTGAAGAGGAAGTGGCGTCTAAATTACACTTTCAGAAATACAAACAAAATGGGGCTCGGGTGGGCAGCTCTGTGAACAGGACCAATAATCAATCCAGTGAATTGTTTAGTATGATGTTACATTACTAGAGTTTATTCAAGCAAGAGATGCCAGAGGGTCACCATGGGCCACATATGGGCTGTAAATGGAAGATAGCTGAGGTGGCTTTTCTTAGATTTAGTTCAGGACAGCTGTGCTTCAGGGTAAGATTAGTGTAAAGGAATGATCTGGAAGAAGCCCACAAGAAGCACAGGTAAGGACATTAGAACCATATCTGGTAGAGACACAAATGTGTCTCAGTCAAGGGGGTGATAGGTAGAGGTCTTCAGAAGCGTTAGGACCCCAAGTAAACCACTAAAAGTTTGAAACTAGTTTGTTTGAGATACTTAGTAGGCCCAGAAACCACTGGAACCATACAGTATTGGCCTGGTAATATCTTTCTTACCCACTAAATCTCTGCTCTTTCCTTTGCTCCAATCATTATGGGCAGAAGCCATGGAGAAGGAGAAAAGGAAAGACACAATACATTAGGGCAGTACTAGAAAGAAGATGGAGCTACCTTTTATCATTGCAGGCTCCTTGATTCCACTGGCCTAAGTTAGTGAGGGGTGAAAATTTTAGAAAGAAAAGAGAAATGAAGAAAGGAATGGAAAGAGGAAATAAGGAAGAGAAAAAGGAAGGAAGGAAGGAAGGAAGGAAGGAAGGAAGGAAGGAAGGAAGGAAGGAAGGAAGGAAGGAAGGAAGGAAGAAAGGAAGGAAGGAAGGGAGGAAGGAAGGCAGGAAGGCAGGAAGTCATGCAGGCAAAACCAGAAGAGATGCTTACTGAAGATTGGATCTGTGAAGGTGGTGCAGAAGGGCTGTTATAGGAACAGTATAGGAAATGTTTAAACTTTATATTTTATGCATTCTTTTTATTTGTGATTTGCTATTGTGTCCATGAATTACTTTTATGATTACAAATTCTAGCTTATAAAATGAAGAAAACATGAAAATGAACACAGTTAATTTATCTTTTAGCTGTGAGATTCAGTTGGTGAATAGAGAAATAGAATTGTCCATTTGCATGTACTTTTAGTGTATTCAGAAATATAAAAGAACATTAAAACATGTCAGATATTCAGAAAAGAACTGAAAACCCAATTTTTACTTTTAAACTAATGTTGAATTATTGCATAATACAAATAAGTGAATCTATCCCATTATTTGACAAAAATACAAAAGAGGAAACGTCTATTCCTTAGTTACTTCAATCTTCTCTTAAAATCATTTAGTTAATTTGTAAGTGATTATTTGATTCCTGTGTGCTATGTGAAATATTGTAGGGAAAAGAAAAAGATCTTTTCTTTCTTTTCTTTTTTTTTTAAAAATACATTTTTATTGTAAAAATAGTGTACAGAGGGGTTACAGTTACATGAATGAGGTAATGAGTACATTTCCTATTGAGCATTGTTACCTCCTCCTTTGTTTTTCCCCTACCTACCATCCCTTTCCTCCCCACCTCCACAACTCCTCCCCCCCCCCACTAGTTGTAAAGTTTGTTTTCAACATTGTGTCTTGTACATCTCATTATTTCAATGGATCAACCTGTATCCCTATTTAAGCATTTTGTTTTTTTCCCTTCCCCTCCCCAAATTAGAGAAGTGTATATACAAGATGCAGGTCACCGACATCAAATACAGTGAAATCAGGGGTAATACCGTGGGGGAGGAACATACAAAGAAACAAAAAAATCACATGGTACATTATAAATACGTTAGAAACAATAGCAAGCAAGAAAAAAATCACTTGTGTTCCTATCTTGGGTTTCATTTCATTTAACATCATCTTATCTGGTCATATGTACATAGTTTTTTACCTTTTCTGCTGTCCCAGACATATACTAGTTATCACAAATAAGGGAAACCATGGGACCTATGTTTCTTTGGGTCTGGCTTACTTCACTTAATATAATTTTTTCCAAGTCTTTCCATTTCCTAACAAATGGGGCAATGTCATTCTTTCTGATGGAGGCATAGAATTCCATTGCATATATGTATGTGTGTGTGTGTGTGTGTGTGTGTGTGTGTGTGTGTGTGTGTGTGTGTACACACATACCACACTTTCTTGATCCATTCATCTACTGAGGGGCATCTGGGTTGGTTCCATATCTTAGCTATGGTATTTCTTTTTTTGTCAGTAGTGGGGTCTGAACTGTGAGCCTGGGAGCTTTCCCTTAGTTCTTCAGCTCAAGGCTAGCACTCTACCACTTGAGCCACAGCACCACTTCCGGCTTTTTCTGCTTATGTGGTGCTGAGGAATCGAACCCAGGGCCTCATGTATGCAAGGCAAGCACTCTACCACTGAGCCACCTTCCCAGCTCTGGTATTTCTTTTATTTTTTTACTGTGAAAATACTGTACAGAGGAGTTACAATTACATGGGCAAGATAATGAGTACATTTCTTACCAAGCATTGTAGCCTCCTCCTTTGTTTCCCCTTCCCATCCCTTCCCATCCCCCCCCCGCCCCTACCCAATCCTTCTCCCCCCTCCCCCCAATCCTTCTCCCCCTTCTTCCCTCCACCAAAGTTGTAAAGTTCGTTTTCGACATAACGACTTGTACATCTCATTGTTGCAATAGGTCCACCTGTATCCCTATTTAAATGATTTGTTTTTTCCCTTCCCCTCCACAAATTATACCAACATCAAATACAGTGAAAGCAGGGGTTATACTGTGGGGGAGGGACATACAAAGCAACAAAGACATTATCTTATAAATGTGTTAGAAACAATCCCATGAAAGAAAAAAAAAACATTTGAATACATATCTTAGGAATCATTTCCCTAACATCAACTTATCTGATGTTTTCTGCTTGACTCAGACATATACTAGTGGTATTTCTTTTTTAATGATAGTACTGAGGCTTGATCTTAGAGCCTCAAGCTCCGGCTTGGCTCTTTTGATCATCTGAAGGTCTAGTTTTCTACAATTTTCTATTTATTGAATGGTATAGTAGATTCTATCTAGTGATCTCATTTAAAAACAAATTTACCAATAAGGGTAAATTTAGTCCCCTGGTCTCCTGGTTTATAGTAGACTGAATCCTCACCCTAAAAAGAACCCATATATTAATTGGGGAAGGAAAATTCACCTAAGTGGCATGACTCACAAAGCCTTTTAGGTTGATCGAAGGAGTCGGAGAATTTTTCCCCCTCCAGCCACTCATTAAATTTCTGGTAAATTGATGGTAAATTTCTGCTATGTCATTCAGTCCTCCTGGGTAGAATATAAGGGTCTAAGTGACTAAGTAAACTTGGAGGGGAGGCGTGCCAGCTCCTGGCAAACAGGGCTGGGTAGGAAGGAAACTGCTTCCAATGTTCAAGAATACATCCCAGAGAGGAGTCAAGTAGGATATTCTGGGAACTTCCCATGGTCTTTAAGAGATAAGAGGGAATGAGTAAGTTTGTTTGAGAGGAACTACCATTCCTGGAGGAGTTCTGAAATACTGGAGAAGAAATCCAGCATGCTGGATTTTTTACTTGGCCTTTTAAAAAAAAATCATTAAGGAAGGAGCAACCTTGTTGACTAGACACCTTAAAATTTTAGGACCCTTGGTAAAGGGATCAGTAGGATTTATTTTCCTGCAGACATATCACTACAGAAACAATAGTAGATGTGTATATGTGAGAGTTTTAGCAGTATATGTGCTCCATTTCTGGTATTTGGGCAGATAATTGGAGATTAGGGTCTCATGGACTTTGCTGCCAAGGCTGGCTTCAACCTGCAATCCTCAGATCTCAGCCTCATGAGGAAGTAGGATCACAGGCAGGATCATGTTTAGTTGCAGAAGTGGTTGTTTCTAGAGCTAAGTCAGGAAAAACAGAGTGAGCCGAAACAAGCTCTTAGTGCAGAAAGTTAGAAAGTGCTTTAAAAAAAATAAGGAAATGCCAAAAGTACAGGATGGCAAACGGGAAGACTTCCCAAGAGCCAAAGCTAGTACAGTTTGAGCAGCAAAATAAATAATATGCTATTGGATTTTATCCAAAAAAATAAAGTCAGTATCCATGAATCCCAATCAGAATACAAAGGATTAAACAAGGGAGGAAGAAGAGAATCTTCCTTATTAACATTTTCAAATAATATATGTAATTCCTTCCTACTCCAGTAGAGGGAACATAATAGCCCTCCCTTTGAGAGTGATCTGCACACCAACAAAGAAGGCTTAACCAACTAGGCACTAGAGCCTAAAATGTGAAACTGTGGTTTGCAGCCATCTCAGACAGAAAAGACAATCAGACTCTTATTTCAATCAACCAGCAAAAAGATGGAAGTGAAGGTATGGATCAAGTAGTAAGTAGAACACCACTCTTGATCATAAAACCCAAGTAAGAGTAGGAGGTCCTAAGTTCAACTGTCTGTGTACATCCCCCTGTCCCCCTACACACAAAGCAGAAGCAGCAGACGAAGACAAAGATGAAGATAAAGAAGAAAAGAAGGAAGAGGAGGAGGAGAAAGGTTAATAAAGTGATCAAAGTTAATATCACCAGTGGTACACCATGTAGCACTGTGAAGAACATTTCATTTCATCTCATTTTTTTACAGTGTTTTTACCCCCAAATGGCAACGTTGGTCTAATAATGAGAAAACATCATATAGTCACATCTTGAGGAACGTTGTGCAAAATATCTGACCTTTTCAGTGCCCTTCAAAACTCCGAAGATTACAAAATGATGAAGAAAATGCTGAGAAACAATTGCAGATCAAAGAAGCCTAGAAAGACATGACAACTAAATGCGACATCATAGTATCCCTTAGAGCCCACATTCAAATTTGACTGCTTAAACAGGCAAAGGAAGCAATTTTCTATTAATGACTTCTAGTATTTACTTCAGTGGCAAGATTACATTAACAGTCTCACTATTCCTGTGGGAACTATCTACTATGTTATAAAATAGCAAGGTAATAAACCAAGGCATTTACGGGTATTAGAAATTTTAGTGAAACAAGATCTTACTTAGACAAGTAATAGAAAATGAAGAAAGACAGAGAAGACACATATCCTTACAGAACCAAAGAAATTGTAGTTCATTCTCTTTATAAAAATAATAAATACGTTGATATACAGAGATACAATCAATCTAGAATGATTGGGGAATGAGAGTCTTGGTTAATTTGGTGTATTGGGTTATTCATGCTTATAAATTTTGGACTTTCAATGTCAATGTCATTCAATCCAAGAGCAGCAGGACATTTTTCAGACCATTTGCAATGAAGAAAAATGCTCACCATGGGGGAGTTGTGAGTTTGAGTTACTGAAAAGAAGTTACTATCTGATTTAGTTTTTCATTGGGTATTTGGAAAGGGCCTAAGGAAACAGGAGCTCTTTCGGCATTGAGTGCTGTCAGGAAGCAGATCAATTCTGCAAATCTGTAGGGAGGGGCGGATTAACATGGACATGAAGCTGAAATTGGTGAAGAAGTAACAAGCATTCATTTTAACCATGAGAGGTAACATAATGACTTTGTTTTGACTTACTTTGTCATGGTGTCAGAATGACCTTGTCAATGCTCTCTGAATTTATGTCCAACAGAAGAACAACATGGTCTGACTGTAAGCAACAGAGTACTTTCTAGTGTTAGGATCTCTTTTTACTTTCACAAAAACAAATTGCTTCCTTCTGACATGTCATCTGTAGTTGTTGGACTTGTCTGTTGTCAAATAGAAGATGCTCTTCTTTCAGTCCTATGTTTCATGTTGTCCATACCAGGTCACTAGAGGAGACACTACTAACCCTGTAGGCCTTCTTGAAATATTCTCTTCTCTTGTTCTTACTGACGCTGCATATCTAGCCTTGACAGCTTCTTTTTTCCTGATTTCTTTCTGACTCTAATTTTTTCAGTTTCCTGAGACCTGTCCCTAAGTTCTTTGCTTTTATGTTTCGTCATTCTCCCATTCATTGCCACAGCAATTCATCCATTCTTGTAGCTTTAAGTGCTACTTGTATTGTGAAAGGTTCTAAATTTATATATCTAGCCCAAATCTCTACTTTCATCTCTAGATGCATTTCTCTAACTAGATACTGTCTTCTTTTAAAATTTTGTAAGAACCTGAAACTTATCTAAAAAGAATTTTATTGATTTTCTGTCCTAAAGTCATTCCTCCTCCTGTCTTTGCTGGCTCAGTAAATAGCTCCACTGTCCACTCTAGATCCTTAAACTTGAAACTTGGAAGCCAAGCTTGATTTGTGTATGTCCTCATTAGCGGATTCTGTTGCTCCAACTCCAAAAAGCATTCCACATCTCCCCACTGCTTGCTACCTCTCACACAGCTACGACTGTCTCTCCTCTCCAGACAGCAGTGAACCAGCAGCTCTTCCTGACAGCTCTCTCACCTTCCACCTTAGATCTTTTTCCAAACCATTCTCCCAACAGCTCTTGTCTTAAAAGCACAAAGGTGATTGGACCCTTTGCCCTTTACCTTTAAATGCTTTCATAACCCCTCAAAGGACTTGAAAATAAAATCCACACCAATAACCCTCATCCCAAAAGCAGGCAGGGACTCATCAAAGAAAGAGAACTATAGACCCATTTCTTTGATGAACATTGATGCAAAACTTCTCAACAAAATTTTGGCCAACCGACTTCAACAATTCATCCAAAAAATCATACCCCACGATCAAACAGGATTCATTTCAGGGATGCAAAGCTGGTTCAATATATGCAAATCAATTAATATTATTCATCACATCAACAGGAGCAAGAATAAGAACCACATGGTTATCTCAATAGACGCAGAAAAAGCATTCGACAAGATCCAACACCCCTTCCTGATGAAGGTTTTGGAAAAATTAGGAATCCATGGAACATTCCTCAATACAATAAAGGCTGTATATGACAAACCTACAGCCAGCATTATACTCAATGGTGAAAAACTAAAGCCATTTCCTCTTAACTCAGGAACAAGACAAGGATGCCCACTCTCTCCACTTCTCTTCAATCTAGTATTAGAATGCCTAGCTACAGCAATAAGAAAAGGTGCAGACATAGAGGGGATCTAAATAGGGAAAGAAGAAATAAAACTCTCCCTCTTTGCAGATGACATGATCTTGTATTTAAAGAATCCCATAGACTCCACTCCCAAATTACTCAAGCTGATTCAAAACTTTGGCAAAGTAGCAGGTTATAAAATTAACGCCCCAAAATCAATGGCTTTTCTGTATGCCAACAATGAGAAAAGTGTGGCTGAAGTTAGGAAAGCAACTCCATTTGTAATAGCCCCACAAAAAATAAAATACCTAGGAATTAACTTAACTAAAGAAGTGAAGGACCTATATGATGAAAACTTTAAAATCTTGAAAAAGGAAATCAACACAGAACTTAAAAAATGGCAAAACCTCCCATGCTCCTGGATTGGAAAGATTAACATCGTGAAAATGGCAATACTTCCCAAGGCTATCTACAAATTCAACGCAATACCTATCAAAATTCCACCCTCATTCTTCAAGGAAATAGAAGAGGCAATCCAAAAATTCATATGGAACAATAAAAGACCCCGAATAGCAAAAACGCTCCTCAATGGAAAGAACACTGCTGGAGGAATATCAATACCAGATTTCAAACTCTACTATAAAGCCATAGTGATCAAAACAGCTTGGTATTGGCATAAGAACAGACCTCAGGACCAATGGAATAGAATTGAAAACCCAGAAATGAATCTACAGACCTATAGCCATCTAATCTTCGATAAGGGAGCTAAAACAATAGAATGGAAGAAAGACAGCCTCTTCAGTAAATGGTGCTGGCAAAATTGGTTAACTACATGTAGAAAACTAAAGCTAGATCCTTATATATCACCCTGCACCAGAATCAACTCCAAATGGATCAAAGACCTTGAACTCAAAGCAGACACTCTGAAAACATTACAGGATGGAATAGGAGAAACCCTAGGTCTCCTTGGCTCAGGCCGAAATTTTCTGAATAGAGACCCGGAAACACAACAAATCAAAGAAAGGTTGGACAAATGGGATTGCATAAGGTTGCAGAGCTTCTGCAGGGCAAATGACATAGCTAGCAAGATCAATAGAAAGCCCACGGATTGGGAGAAGATCTTTACTAGCCATACAACGGACAAGGGTCTCATATCTAAAATATACTTGGAACTCAAAAAATTAAACCACCCAACAACAAATCCTCAAAGAAACAACTGCCCAATAAGTAAGTGGGCGAAAGACTTAAAGAGAAGCTTCTCTGAAGAAGAAAGAAGGATGGCCAATAGACACATGAAGAAATGTTCAACATCCCTAGCCATAAAAGAAATGCAAATCAAAACAACATTGAGATATCACCTCACTCCAGTTAGAACAGCAAAAATCAAGAACTCTAACAACAACAGATGCTGGAGGGGATGTGGACAGAAAGGAACCTTACTTCATTGTTGGTGGGAATGTAAACTTGTTCAACCACTTTGGAAAGCAATATGGAGGTTCCTCAAAAGACTTCACATAGAACTCCCCTATGACCCAGCAATCCCACTTTTGGGCATTTACCCTAATGTTTACAAACAAGACCACACTAAAGCTACCAGCACAACTATGTTTATTGCAGCATTATTTACCATAGCTAAGATATGGAACCAACCCAGATGCCCCTCAGTAGATGAATGGATCAAGAAAATGTGGTATATATACACAATGGAATTCTATGCCTCCATTAGAAAGAATGACATTGCCCCATTTGTTAGGAAATGGAAAGGCTTGGAAAAAATTATATTAAGTGAAGTAAGCCAGGTCCCATGGTTTCCCTTATTTGCAATATCTAGTATAGGTACAAATCAAGCGGAAAAGGTCAGATAATGTGATGTTAGGAAAACGAACCCTTAAATATGTATTTTAATGTTTTTGTTTCTTTCATGCATGTGTTTCTAACGCATTTATAAGATTATTTCTTTGTTGCTTTGTATGCCCCTCCCCCACAGTGTAACCCCCGCTTTCACTATATTTGATGGCAGTATAACATGTGGAGGAGATGGGGACAAACAAGTCGTTTAAGGATTCAGGTGGACCTGTTGCAACAATGAGAAGTACAAAATGTCATGTCAAAACCAGCTTTACAATGTTGGTGTGTGTGGGGGGGTATGATTGGGTGGGGGCTAGGGGGGAGGCTGGGAAGGGAGGTGAAGGGTAAACAAAGGAGGAGGCTGCAATGCTTGGTAAGAAATGTATGCATTATCCTGCCCATGTAATTGTAACCCCTCTGCATAGTATGTTCTCAAATAAAGTAAAATAAAATTTAAAATAAAATAAAATAAAATAAAATCCACACCTTTCCCCATGTGCATTATCTATACTGTTCTTGCCTATCAGTTTTATTCTCTCTTTGTCCCTCCTTTTATGTATTTATTATTTGTTGTTTTTTAAAATATGTTTTTTATTGTAAAAATAGTGTACCAAGGGGTTACAGTTACATGAGTAAGGAAATGAGTCCATTTCCCATCGAGCATGGTTGCCTCCTCCTTTGTTTTTCCCCTACCATCCCTTCCCTCCCCTGGCCCTCCTTTAATGCTCATTGTGCTCTAGTCACGCAGATTTTAAAAAATAATTATCCAATTTGCTAAGCCCTTTCCCTCCTCAGGAATTTTTGAGCCCGTCCCATTTATAAATTTACCCCCCTCCTCACCAGCTATGATACATCTTTCTCTGCTTGGGTATCCCCTTCATGTGGAAAGTTTCTGCTCATCTTTCAGTCCATGTTTCTGCATTCTTCCAGAAGAAGCCAGCCCTGGTTTCCCCCATGTAATTAACTCATCTGCTTGTATTGAATCACTAGTTCATTTTCCATCCTTTTCTTACCATTGAATAGAATTAATTATACTATAGTTTAGGTAATGTATTGTCTACCCATCCTTTCCAGGATACTAAAATATTCAAGGCAAGGGCAGCAGCCTTTCTGGTTTTCATTCCATAGTTCTGCATTTAGTACATAAGCAACACTCAGTAAATAGTCGTTGAATGAACACATGGACAGATAAAATGACTGTCATCAATATTACTTATGAATTAGATTTAATCTCATCAGTTTTAAAATATTGCAAGAGTAAAGAGAGATGGCTAATAGGTGCTCTTTGAGAAATATCAAAAAACAAAGTGGTATCTTGTATTTAGGAGGGAAAGGATGAATGGAGGGTGAGGGGATTCAGGAATAGAAGAAAAATTACTGTTCTTCAATTTAGAAGGCCAAATGTAGGAACCTCTCTGAAGTTCTCTGTAGACTGAATGAGGCTCCTCCAAAGTTCCCTTCATTTTATTAATTACCACTATACACTACTATTCCATGGAACCCATTAATTACTGCTTTCTATTTCAAAAGAGGCTTTGCAGCTATAATTAAGTTAGGAATGTGATCTAATCCTCGGTTACCCAGATGGGCCCAGTGTAATCACCAATGCCCTTAATGCAGGAGGATCAGAGTCAACAGTGGACCTTTGTCATAGGATGTGGGATTCAGGCAGCCTCTAAAAGTCTGAAAAGCATGGAAATTAATTTTCTCCTTGAGACACAGCCATCTGACCTGTTTTAGATTTCTGATCTCCACAACTGCAGGAAGATAAATGTGCATTGTTTCAAGTCACTGAACCTGTGATAACATTATAGTAATCATAGGAAACTACTATGCACACTATGAATTGTCTCTAAATCATCTCTTTACTTTGTTTACCTTTGTTGTTATTATCTTCCCCAACTCACTATATATAAGTATATAGAAGATGTTGAACCTTTATTGCTCACTATTTTATTCTGAACACAAAGAACAGGTGTGATACAGTATGGCTTCAATAAATATTTGTTGAATCAATGAAGAGATGAACAGACTTCTCTCTAATAGTATTATTGTAAAGGCCAGGCCTAAAAATGGGAATTATAGACTCTTTGCCAAATTGAGTAGAAGCCATTCTTCCTATTATCCTTCTAGTCTTAACTATTACTCCCTTCATTGCTTCCTGACGCATCTCCTAAACGTCTTTCCTGATATTTTCCTCCAAATTTCAGATGCCCTTGTATCCATTTCTCCCCTTAGATTCTCTACCCCTGAGTATACACTGCTATGCTTAAGGATCCAGAAGCAACTGGTCATATGAACAGAGAAAGAATTTCTGAGTTGAGTGTATGTCATACATAATACCCTGTGTCAATGATTAAATTCAACCTGAATTATTTAAATGAAGTTTAATGAATCATTTTAAGGAATGAGGTGCTCATTCCCCTTAATTTGATTAGACCATTGAGCATAACGGAAGTCTCCTGTTCTGAAATTGCTCCTATTGATCATGAAACTGCATCATAATTTAGTGAATTTTTCTCTTCAAGAAGTAGTCATGCCATGTGCAATTTTAATCAGTTAATCAAAGCAATTTCTTTGCAGTAAAGGCAGTGCCAGAGACTTAAGTCTGTGATTTAACCTTTTTTTTCTCACATATTTGCAGGATAGTTTGTACATTGTGACATGTTCTAGTTTATACGGCACTGTGTTATGGGAATCTCTGTTTGGTAGATATTAATAAGTATCATGCAAAAATAAAGTATGTCAGAGAGCGACAGAAAGAGAGAAGGAATATCAGCAACTATTAGCATGTATTATATGGAAGAAGAGAATACCAATACACTTGTAAAGGAGATTCTACTTTTTATAACTTGTGTTTGTGGTCAAATACTCAATCTTTATTTCATGCTGTTTTCCAACATGAAATTGGTGATCGAGAGGATGAATGAGGTACCTCTCAGGAATTTCAGAATGCTGGATCTTCATGTTTTTCTTATGAAATATAGGTGGAGGTGAAGGATGTTGGGACAAGGGTAACCATGTAGCTTACGCAAGCAATGCATGGGAATCCTGTGTGATGATATCTCCAACTCACAATTCAAACAGAAATGATCCAGATGAAAAATCCCTATTGTAATTTCTTCATGCCTATATTTGTGAACATAAATTCATTTCTTTTATAAGTTACCTTTAAATAGCTGTGCAAAGGTGTTTCAATTCAACATGTCAGTTTATGAGACTGATGAATCTTGATCAGTGTTACCCCTTTCATCATTCTCCTCTATCTCTCCCAACCTGACCCTTCCCTTCCCTTCCCTTTTTTAAATAAAAATTCAGATTTATTTATAAATATAATCCAATAAAAATCTAATATAAGTAAATAAATCTAATATAAGTAGAGATGTACTTCCAATCCGTCATAGGTGTGTGTGTGTGTGTGTGTGTGTGTGTGTGTGTGTGTGTGTGTAGGGGGGTAAAAAATCTCCTTTCCTTTTGGATTGACAGAAAATCTTTCCAAAATGAAGATCATTCTTTAAATAGTTGATCAATACTTCTTATGTGGATAATTCTATTACTATATATGTATGTGTTGTATTACTATTATATTACTATATATGTATGTATTCTATTGCTATATATATATATATGTATTGTTATCCATTTTAATTTATATAACTGACACTGACCTAAATACATGGGGAAATTTTCTGATTTTCTATATTTACTTTTGTCATTGCATCTAGTTATTTCTTCCTTGCATGACATTTAATTGAACCTCTATTATATAATACGTTTCATGTTTGACTGTTGGAACTGTAAGCATGGAAAAGAAATCTCTTCACTCATCTGGAGTTCACAGAGCCCTGGAGGATGGAATGTAAGACAGGTGAAAGAAATAGGAATGAATCACTGGAGAAGACCAAAAAGAATATTATTTGAAACTTTTTAGTCTTTCAATTACACTTATGTGAACTAGTTTTAAAAAATGGTGCTAAAAATCAAGAACTCTAACAACAACAGATGCGGGAGGGGATGTGGACAGAAAGGAACCTTACTTCATTGTTGGTGGGAATGTAAACTTGTTCAACCACTTTGGAAAGCAGTATGGAGGTTCCTCAAAAGACTTCACATAGAACTCCCCTATGACCCAGCAATCCCACTTTTGGGCAGTTACCCAAATGTTTACAAACAAGACCACACTAAAGCTACCAGCACAACTATGTTTATTGCAGCATTATTTACCATAGCTAAGATATGGAACCAACCCAGATGCCCCTCAGTAGAGGAATGGATCAAGAAAATGTGGTATATATACACAATGGAATTCTATGCCTCCATCAGAAAGAATGACATTTCCCCATTTGTTAGGAAATGGAAAGGCTTGGAAAAAATTATATTAAGTGAAGTAAACCAGGCCCAAAGAAACATAGGTGCCATGGTTTCCCTTATTTGCAATATCTAGTATAGGTATGAGTCAAGTGGAAAAGGTCAGATAATGTGATGTCAGGAAAATGAACCCTTAGATATGTATTTTAATGTTTTTTTCTTTCATGCATGTGTTTCTAACGCATTTATAAGATTATCTCTTAGTTGCTTTGTATGTCCCTCCCCACAGTATAACCCCTGCTTCCACTACATTTGATGTCAGTATAACTTGTGGAGGAGATGGGGAAAAACCAGTTGTTTAAGGATACAGGTAGACCTGTTGCAACAATGAGAAGTACAAGTTGTCATGTCCAAAACGAGCTTTACAACGTCGGTGGGGGGGTGGGAGGAGAAGGATTGGGATTGGAGGGGGAGGGGGGAGGCTGGGAAGGGATGTGAAGGGTAAACAAAGGAGGAGGCTGCAATGCTTGGTAAGAAATGTACGCATTATCCTGCCCATGTAATTGTAACCCCTCTGTACAGTATGTTCACAAATAAAATTAAATTAAATTAAAAAAATAAATAAATAAAAAATAAAAAATGGTGCTAGTGGGCTGGGAAGGTGGCTCAGTGGTAGAGCGCTTGCCTTGCATGCATAAGGCCCTGGGTTCGATTCCTCAGTATCACATAAGCAAAAAAAAAAAAAAGGAAAGAAAAAAGCTGGAAATGGCGCTGTGGCTCAAGTGGTAGAGTGCTAGCCTTGAGCTGAAGAGCTGAGGGACAGCGCCCAGGCCCAGAGTTCAGGCCCCACGACCGGACCCCCCCAAAAAATGGTGCTAGTAAAAAAGTGGTGTTAGTCCGGTGCTGGTGTCTCATGCCTGTAATCATAGCTCTTCAGATGGCTGAGACCTGAGGATAATGGTTTAAAGCCAGCCTGGGCAAGAAAGTCCTGTGAGATTATTTTTTCCACTGCTCAGATCTCAGCCTCCTCAGTAGCTGGGGTTATAGGTGTGAGCCACTGTGCCCAGCTGTCTATGATACTTTTATTTACAGAAGTGGAGCTGTGGCTTAAAGTGGTAGAGGGCTACCCTTGAGCACAAATGCTCAGGAACAGTGCTCAGGCCCTGAATTCAAGCCTCATGATGGGGTGGGGGGGGGGATGGTTAGTAATGTTTAATTCTTATATTCTGATACTTTTAATTATGAGTATCAAAGTATAAATATCCTAAGGAATTATTTACTAAAAAAATCTGTAGTTCACTAATCTGTAGTTTATCTATAGAACATGATTGTATTTAATGAAACTTTTTTTTGAGTCTTTTCCATATCACTTACTTGATCAAGATGTTGGCCTTGGAATGAAAGTCAGCAATACAGATTCAGATACTCTACTTTAAATGTCTCTCAAGCTCTCTGAAGTAGAAGAGACTAAAATTACAGGCTCATGCCTATAATTCTAGCTACCCAGGAAGGAGGCTGAGATCTGAGGATCATGGTTTGTTTGAAGTCAGCTGGAGCAGGAAAGTCTGTGAGATCCTTAACTCCAATTAACCACTGAAAAGCCAGAAGCAGAGCTGTGGTTCAAATGGTAGAGTGCTAGCCTTATGCAAAAAAAGTAAATAAATAAATTCAGGGGCAGTGCCGTGGCCCTAAGTTCAAGTCCGAGGACTATTACACACACACACACACACACACACACACACACACACACAAAGCTTAGCATGTTTAGCTTACTCTAAGCTTAATATGAAATGCCCATGTGAAGTGGCCAATAATAGTTAAAAATAGTGATGAGAGGATGGCATTGATAAGATAGGTTGTGTGCATGTGTAGACACGTCACCATAGAATACTTCTTGTGCAATGACTGTATATACCAACAAATATCTTTTTTTCTTTCTTGTTTTTGTTGGTCATGGGGCCTGAACTCTGGGCCTGAACTCTGGGAAGTCTGCTGTCCCTCAGCTCTTCAGCTCAAGGCTAGCACTCTACCACTTGAGCCACAGTGCCACTCCACCTTTTTCTGCTTACGTGATGCTGAGGAATCGAACCCAGGGCCTCATGCATGCAAGGCAAGCACTCTACCACAGAGACACCTTCCCAGTCCCCCAACAAACATCTTTAAAGAAATATTCATCGCTAGTGAAAATATAGTATGTTTGTATTATTCCTCACTACATGAGAAATCACTCCCAAACTTTGTTCATACTGCTATGGGTTAAATATGGCTTATCCCCTCTGAAACTCATGGAGAAATGTGGATCCAGTGTAATCACACTGAGAGGTGGAAGGTGGGGGGAGAGAGGTCTTTCGTCCTTATGATTCATTTAGATTGTTAAGAATGATTAATGTAGTTCTTAGTGAGTGGATTAGTTATCTTGAGAATCAGATATCATAAAGCAAAGTTGTCCTTATTTTATGTCTTCAGCAAGCACCCTGCTCCCCTTCCATTTTTCCAACATGCCATGAGACATCACAAAATCCTGATCAGGTAAACTCATCAATGTTGCATTCCAAGCCTCTAGAAAGATGAGCTAAACTTTTTTTCTTTACAAATTACCCCATTCTAGGTGTTCTGTCTTAGGGACAAAAAATAGCTTAGCTTACTAACCAATGTATACTTTTATTGATAAGTCTTTGTGGGTATTCTACCAAACTGCAATCAGGATTTTAGATAAGGCAGTAATCAGCTCAAGATTCTCCTGGGAAAGGGTGCCATTCTGAGATCACTCATGTTGACACTGTCAGGATTCATTTCTCAGACTAAGGAAATGTGTCCTGACAGTGTTGGCTGTACACATCAGTTTCTTGACAGATAGCCAGTACCCTTCAGACAAAGACTCTGAAAGATAGAGAAGTATAGTGAAAGACATTGATCAAGACAAAAGCCAGAGAGGGTTTTCGTTTTGTGTTAAATCTAATCTCAGAAAAGACATCTTATTTCTTAAGCATATTCTGTTTGTTACAAGAAAGTTACCTCCAAATGGAGGTAACACAAGTTCATCATACAAGGTCATGATCACAGGAGCAATAGATCATTGGGTCTTATTTCAGAGCTACATAGCACCTGAAGTGGCACCTGAAGTCATAATATATTAAATATATAGAAAGAAAAATACATAATAATTAATACAGATATAGATATATACACATATGTATGTCTAAATACATATGTATATATACCTATAAAAATAATTTGATTATAAAGATCAAGGATATTTTTTATTGTGAAAATACTGTACAGAGGGGTTACAATTACATGGGCAAGATAATGAGTACATTCCTTACCAAGCATTGTAGCCTCCTCCTTTGTTTCCCCTTCCCATCCCTTCCCATCCTCTCCCTCCCCCGCCCCCCCTACCCAATCCTCCCCGTCCCCCCCGTCCCCCCTCCGCACCAAAGTTGTAAAGTTTGTTTTCGACATAACGACTTGTACAGCTCATTGTTGCAATGGGTCCACCTGTATCCCTATTTAAATGATTTGTTTTTCCCCTTCCCCTCCACAAATTATACCCACATCAAATACAGTGAAAGCAGGGGTTATACTGTGGATCAAGGATATTTAATGTTTTAATGTTCTCCATGAAGATTGCTAGGGCCGAAAGTTAGACCTCTTTCTAGACAAAGCTCTACTCACTCAGAGAGAGGAAGTCATAAAAATCTTATACGATGTTCACCTAATTCAATCTCTCAAGGTCACAGATGTCTTCAAGCTAATAGATTTGAACAGTTATTTGCGTTGTCCCAGGAACTATTTCCTACTATTCCCAAAAAGTGTTGACCAATTTTTATTACATTCATCAAAAATCCTAAATTGACCAATTCACCTCATAATTATGCTCTAATTCACAGGGGTATAATTGAGTTTAAGAAAAAATATTAGTAATAGTACTGCAACAAATTACAGTTACAAAACAGAAGAACTAAAGGAAACAGAAAAAAATGTCCAAAATATGAATAATGAATTATCTGCTTTTAGGGAAATAGTGGCACATATTAGAAAAGGTAACAATTTTGCAAGTCCCCTGAGCTTAAATTTTCTTCTAATCAATTTTAGTGTAAGATATGCATGTGATTCATAGTAGGCTTCCATTTGTTTATTAATTTTATTCTAAAGCCTCAAAATGGAGGAAGTAACAATTCTGTCTCTGCTTGCGTGGGGATGGGAGAGAGCACAAGCATGCATTGCTCTTTCTCCTGGAAACCCAACTGAAAAGAACTTTGCAAAACAGAAAACTCTTCACAAAACAGAACATGCTTATTAGTTCAATTTTCCTTTTAACCAGGTGTTGTCTCTGGACAAGTGTCACCATCTTGCAAGCACTTGTCAAAAACATTCAAGAGCTTTTATTCACAAATCATTACTAATCCTCTCTGTGTGCAATGGTTAATTTTATGTGTCAGCTTGACTGAGATAACATGTTATGAAGATGGCTGATTGACTATAATGGATGTGTTTGTGCAATGTTTCCAGGAGAGACTAGCTCTGGATTTGGCAGACTAAGTAGACATATAATATATGTGTACACCATCTAACAGAAAAGAACAGAATGGCAGAAGAACATTGAATGAACTTTGCTTGGCATTGACCTCCTTCCCTTGGCATTCCTGGTCCTAGATTTTTCAGACCTGGACTGGAAATGATCCCTCTGACTCTTTGGGTGTTCAGAATGCCTGGAACATTCGTGAGTCTGGTTGGGAAACTTCTCAGTATCCACAACCACACCCTGACTAATACACTTCTTGTTTGTTGTATGGTTTGCTAGACTTTACATACCCCAAAACTAAAAAACTGTGTTGTCATGAGAAAGGCAGGAAGACATGGAACATGGGTAAAATGCCTTCCGCTCTTGAAGGTAAGGCATTTCTACCTACTGAGAAAATGGATAATGTCCAACTTTTGGTCTCTCATGACTTCCATGGAATCACACACTTGAAGGAAGCACACTCTCTAATCGGAACTCTCCCACAGGTTTTCTGATTGAACAGTCTGTAACTACCAACAGCCTACACTTCAAAATCACTACAGTATAGCTTTCATTCCAAACCTTGTAGCCTTCTCATCTCTGCCTGTAATAAGTCCTCAGTATTCCTTCACTCAAACTCAGAGAATGCTTTTCTCATTTAGGTGTCAGGAGAAATGAAGTCATCATTTTCACCATGTTTTCCATGCCATGAAACTTTGTCCTTAGGTTTATGTTTTTATATTCAAGTGCCAAAGAGAGTGCTACATGGTGTGAAATAGGAATAGTTTGTATGCAAGAACAAAACGGTGGCTACTTCAAATATATTATCCTTCCACAGCTTAAAATAAATGCTGCGTGAAAAACTTCTGAAAAGACAAGAGATACTATTTTAGCCTGGAGAAGAAAAGACTGAGGAAAATGAATGTGATGACTGCCTTTTGATAATAAGAGCTATCATGTAGAAGAAGGATTGAGTGCTGTCTCTCTGGTAGAATATTAGGGTCAATGATTAGATCAAGGAAAGACATCTTTCACATGGTAGGAGAATTTGCTCTCTCGGGAAGAACTACCTTATGTGGAAGGCCTGCTTGGCAAGGGTGTTGATGTCTTCATCTTTTCAAAAGGAGATGATGATTGTACCCTGAAATTCAGAATCTTCTTACACATAGTGTCCTTCTTAGCTTCTTGGGAAAGTTGGAGTTGTTTGGGGAACCCCACAGATTGAGGAAAGGAGGAAACAGTAAACACAGCAAATACATAGGGACTCATTTTGCTTCTCTGTTCTAGTGGCTGCATGATTGGTGACAGATTCTGCTTTTCTGTCTCATCTTGGTGAGCATGGCTTGAGCCTAGTAATCTAAAGTTCACTCAACTCCTATGGCTGCCACTCAACATGTTGAACCTGAATAATACCTAACTATGAGCCTAAATAATAACAAGTTTAGACTAATAGGCAAAGAAGGTTCAATTTTTTGCTACTGATATTCAAGAAATACCCATGTGGACAAAACTACTATATTTTTCATTACGAAAGTTGATAAAGCTTGTTTTATTGTGCTGTATAAATCTAAAACATTCTATGTCCCTTTAAAAAATCATTAAGAGTGTAGACAAATTTATCTTCATATGCAGAGAGAATAGTTCATTGATCTAGAATTTAAACTATGTAATTACCCTAATGGGTAATTTTTGTTATTATCTTATTTGTATAAAGATTCTCTATCATTTGTTGGTATGAGAAGCTATATTTTCTTTTTAAATTATCTTTGCCTCTTATGAGAGGAATCAACTGAGTCTTGAAAAAAGTATATCTGTAGGACTATGAGATTTTAAGCATTTTCTTTTTTATTATTACTTTTTATTTTTATTGTAAAAGTGATATACAGAGGGGTTACAGTATATAAGTCAGGTAATGAGTATATTTCCTTTTGAACGATGTCATCCGCTGCCTCATATTCTCCCAGTTTTCCTCTCATCCTCCCCCGCCACAAGTTGTATAGTTCATTTCCAACATTGTATCTAGTGAGTATCACTGCTGAATTAGTTCACCCTTTGTCTCACAATTTCTGTGCTTCCCCTTTCCCTCCCCAGATCAGATAAACTTACATACAAGACAAAAGGTACAAAAATCAAAAACAGTGACAAAATCAAGGAGGGGAACAGAAGATAAAAAAAAAAAAAGAACCACAAACAGCACAATAAAAAGTACTCTTGTTTCCATTTCTTGGAGCTCATTTCAATAAAAATTATTTTATAAGCCTTTATAATTACTGAGCCTTTGTGATCCTCTCCTACGAATGTCCTCCTTTGGTCTCACTATATGAATGTTAACCACACTTTCTAAACTAGTCTTTCCCAGGAATTAAAAACTTGTTCAAAGCTGAGCACCAGTAATCCTAGCTACTCAGGAGGCCGAGATCTGAAGGATCATGGTTCAAATCCAGCCCAGGCAGGAATTAGCCACCAGAAAACCAGAAGTGACACTGTAGCTTAAGTGGTAGAGTGCTTGCCTTGAGCTGAAGAGTTCAGGGCCAGCACCCAGGCCCAGAGCCCAAAAAGCCCCATGACCGGAAAAAAAAAAAACAAAACTTATTCAAGGCTGAGTATAGTACTTCATGCCTGTAATTATAGCTACTCAAGGTAGAAATCAAGCCAGAAGCCAGAATTAGAGCTGTGGCTCAAATAGTAGTCTAGCCTTGAACAAAAGAAACTCAAGGATAGCTCCCAGGTTCTGAATTCAAGCTCCAGGACTCACACTCACACACACACTTATTCAAGCAATATTTTGACACTTGTGTTTATATGTTCTAATCAATATATTAGAGTGTAAGAATACAGTGTGTAAATGTAGGGAATTCCAATCTCATAGGCTTATGGTAAAAAAAAATAATCCTACAGAAATCACATTTTTGTCTACTCTCCTAAGGATTAGGTAAATATTCCAAAAATAATCAATCCAAAACTCCTAACTAGCAGTATATAGATTCTGTCCAGACTTCTCTTTGGATTTTTTCAGAACTTCCTGCCAGTGGATGATCATGTGGATGAGTCTTTGAGAGACTAAAATTGGTTCCTTCCTCATGAGGTTTATGAAAATCTTTTCTTGCTATCACATCAATAGCATAGCCATAACACATGCTTGGGCATAGGCCTGTTCACATTAGCCAGACATTTTGAAGGGAATTAACAGAGTTTTAAGTAGGTAGAGATGAAAATACTTCTGAAAAAAGTCAAAGGAAACTCTAAAGTATTATTCAGAAAAATAACCAGCACTTATTAAGCAAATGGCTTAAATGCAAGACTTGTGTGTGCTTTTCTAGTGTCACAATAAATGATGTTATTGACCTCATTTTCTAAGCCAGTTGTTAAATACAACAATTATTTCACAGCTAATTCATATACAACAAAAATTAAATTACATTGAAAGTAAAGGTAATCAATATTCAAAATTCTCCACATTCTAATTATTATAATGGATTTTTCCATAGCATGTGCTCATGAAGTCCTTTATGTCTATATTTAATATGCCTGTCTGGTGAAAACACTACATAAGGTGTGATGCTGCACGCAGCTTCCCGGGGGTATACTGATGTCACCACAGCATCAAAATGAGCAAATGTGACAAATTAGGGCCTTTTGATGTCTGGGAGTGGGTTCATAAACATATGTTAGCACCTCGCTGAGTGGTCAGAGTGCTCTCAACCAGTAAGCAATTTAAGGTTATGGGTTCTGTTTTCACTGTGGACTGGACATATGGCATCCAGAAACCAAGAAGGCTGAAGGAAGACTGACCTATTCACTAATATAGCTAATAACTTGCTCAAAATAGTTCATGCCCTTTTCCTATTACCTTGGCCTTTGCTTAATCAATTATTTCTGTGCAGTAAGGGGATACTTTGAAATGGAAATTTGAACTGACATTTAGCCATTTCAAATACTGTGAATGTTCTTGCTCAGTACTGCTTTAACACTTGTTTTAGCTTATCTATCAGAAAAATGGTAGCAACTAAACAAATAATAAACAGAAGCAACAGTAGAAGTAGACAATGATGAAGAAGAGGAAGATAAAAACCAACCACATTCTTTGAAGGTATGTTTCTAGCTTTGGTTTTTATCAGCAGAGAGTACTCTGCAAGACATAAAAGCAGGAAGTGATCAGCATACAAAGATTGTTATGCACTGAGCTACTGGTTCTTCTAACATGAGTGAACTACTCTGACACTTTAATACAGCAGCAGTGAAGATTTTAATGTTCAGCCTCTGTGTCATAGGTGCTGAATGCATGAGATGGCAGAGATGAGATTTCTGCCAGAACAGTTCCAGATTATGATGGGTCATTTCTCCTAGTATTCTGTTCCTGACTATAGCTAGATACTCTCAAGGAAATTCTACAATCTATACAGTAGAATAAAGCAGCTTTCTATTTAAACAAGCTGGAGGAGACTTGAATATTGTCCATGCATGCATGCATCCCAGATTAATTCCCACCCCTGAAAAAAAATAAAATAAAATAAACCAGCTGCAGTAGATTCTATCATCTGCAACCAGGAGTTCTGAGTGATAGATAATTCTGATACAAAACCCACACCAGCAACTTCAATTACTCACCCACATATTATTACTATTATAGAACAGACGAAGTTTAACAACATTGAGAATGTGCCTTCTTAAATTTTAGATAAGGAAAACAGCACTAATGTCTATTATAGTGAAGAGAGTGGAGGAACCAGTATGCTACACTGTTTAACACAACTCAGATTTGTCAACTCCTTGAGAAAGGTTATGTCTTACTCATCCTTTTCAAGAAGTAGTGTGATAGACTGAGCTTGAGAGCAGACTGCCCGCCACAAAGAGATGGACTAGATCAGTGCTTCTCCAAAGTTAGTCATTTGAGGGAGATGATGTCTGCCTTGAGAAATTATTTTCTCTGTGATTTGGAATGCATAAAATATACTCTTTCTGATTCACAAGTTTACCTAGGAGTGTAATAGGATGTATAATAGAAACACTTAGGATGTGTAATAGAGTACTTGACTACCTCTGGATGTTGCCATGAAGAAATTATAATAATCAAAAACAGAAATCCTTAGGCATTTAGCTGTGTGACTCATAGTTTTGTAAGTGTTTTAAGTACATTAGTTTATATAATCTTTACAACCATCTTACAAATTATATTTATCACCTCATCACATACAAGACAACTAAAGCAACTTGAGATCTTACATGTAAGGTTTTAGAATTCAAATCCAGGCAATCTGGGCCTTGAATTTATACTCCTTATCACCCTATTTTATTGTAGGTAAAATTTTCAATTATTAACACTTTTAAATGAGAGGTATTAAAGATAGAAGTAATTTGTATATTAAGAACAACATAAGAAATATACCTTTGTATGACTAGAAGCCATGAAATAGCCTCAGATAATTTTGAACATGTTTTATGTAAAGTATTCATTTTTCTTTTATATTTTGTGAGTAGTTGAAAATTTGATATTTTAATCCCAATGCATAGATATGTTCTTATTTCTATATTAGAACCTTGGAGTTATATTTTTCATAAATGTGATCATTTTTCTTACAGGACTTACACTTAGATAGGTTATCAAGTTATGTAGACAAACAGTAAGTAAAGGAGAGCAAATATGCCTTTTCTTAAAATCTTCATATTTTTGGTCCATAATTACCTATAAATGTCTTTTATATCAATTTCCATGTCATTATACATGGGGATTTACAAGTGTAAGGATTTAAAAACACTTGGAATAACCAAAATTTCTAAGAAAAAAATGGAATGTAGATCTTGAAGATTGGCTGAGATTTCGGTAAGGACAGAAAAGAAAGTAGAAAGAAAGTAAGTGAAACTTGGAGGTAAAATGAGTAATACACTCTGATAGAGCAGCCATTATCCTTTCCTGTGAGAATATATGTATTCATCAAAAGGCCAAATGAGCAGCTGGATGTCTGGCAGACAACGTCCAAAGGCTGTTATGATGGACATATTGTTCTATAAACGTTCTTTGTGGAAAATTAAGACAGTTTGAAGGAGGTAATTTTTAAGCTTCAATTTTAAACATTACCTCTGAAATTATGAGAGTTGTGGGAAGAATCATTGTTGAGGCAGTCAAAAAAAGTACTATTTATTGTATTATTTTTATTTTATGAAGATGAAAAGTATGTCTGCAATATGCTAGTAAAAGCTAACTTTCACCAAGTGCCAGTGTCTCACATTTGTAATCCTAACTGCTCAGGAGGCTGAGATCTGAGGATTGCAGTTTGAAACCAGCCCAGGCAGGAAAGTCCATGGACTCATATCTATAATTAACACACAAAAAACTGAAAGAAGAGCTGTGGTTTAATTGATAGAGCACTAGCCTTGAGAGAAAAAAAATAAAGCTCCAGGACAGCTTCCAGGCCCTGAGTTCAAGCCCTAAGACAGGTACAAAATGAAAAAATTAAATGACCCCATAATTATTTCTACCCCCAAAACTCTGATGCTGCCAAGACAAAAGATTACTTCATGGATGTTGATTACACAATAAAAGAAATAACTATAGTAGGCGCTGATTTTGATGTCTGACTCTTCCAATATGGGTTTATTGCATCAGTCACATTGAAACAAATTAACTTCAGACATAATTTAATGAGTTATCTTGAAAAGTTTTTGTATCCAAGTAGTCTTATTAATTAATGGGCTCTATTATTTCACTGCAATCTCAATTTAACCCAGTAACTTATGATCTCTTCACAGAATTGGAAATCTACATGTTTTAAATTAAATTTTTGAGTATCAAGCCTGAGTTTAGAATGGAGATGATAAAGTAATATGGTTTTATCCTGCAGTAGTTACTTTTCTCTTTACTGTGACAAAATATCTGACATTAAGAGCTTAAGGGAAGGACAACTTACTTTGGCTCACAGTTTCATAGGGTTTGTTTAGCCCATCATGCCTAGGAAGACATAGCAGAGAGTTTACATAGTGGCAAACTTGAAGGGAGAGAGGCGGGGGAGACATATATTCAAAGCATAACTCAGCTCTGTCCTCCTTCATGTGGAACCGCAGAGGATGCTGTCCCTGCTTTCTAGGGAACAACTTGTATCTGTGCCTCTGCAGTGTCACTCCATGTACTAAGCGCCTTCTCTCAGCCTCCCTGTCTCTCACAGAACTGAATTACATGAGGCTGCACAAAGCATCTATAATATGCCACGAAGAGTAATCCTCAAGATTCTTTGCCCATCTTTCCAACACTTCTTTTCCAAGATTACATCCTGCATTATATTTTTTCCATTTTTTTAACTTTTAATCAGCAATCCATGCTCCCTGAAATTGTTTCATCTGCATCCCATCAAAAACAAATGATGACCAGTTCCTTTGATGTTGAACAAAGGAACATATTTTCAGGATGAATTGGCATGGTAGCAGTGTTTTGTTGGTCTGCAGAGTACTGTCCAAATTAAAAATAATAGGCTCTATTAGTAAAATAAGGTTTTCAGAATATGCAAATATGTTTGTATGCACATGAAAGGTGGCTGTTACTATAATTGCTTTATTGCAACCATCAGAACACTAGGATAGAATTAAGTTACAAATGAACAAAATACATTAAATTCCATTTATTACAAAGGAACTCAATGAAGTTAATAATCCATTACATTAACATTCTGCTTTTATATAAAGCTTGATAAGAGGCAATCAATTGTTCAGCATCTATACTTACGATAAGTCAAATAAGAGTTATGGCAAGTCAAAGCTAGTTGATCTTAAACATCAGAGATAATTTTCAACAATGAAGGTTGTTATACCTGACACAACCTGTGTTATACCTTTAAAAGTATAAACATGTATCTGTGTAGTTTAAATATCACCTTCTATAAAGATAAATACAAATCTGTCTTCTTCTACAAACACACATCAAAATTAAGTTTTGAGGAAACATAATAAAATAAGACACAGAGTAATAAGAAAGTCCAGAAGTAGGAAAAGAAAATAATTCTATGATTGCTCCCACACACACCAAGAATAACTTTTCTGAATTACATTTTGATATAAAGCAAGCTGTTTATACTGGGGGCCACATTTTGTGTTACAGAAACCCTAGCCAGCTTCTGTAAGTTTGATTGTCTTTAGCAACAGGAGGCAGATCGTCTGGAGACCAACAGCTGACTATAAACCAGTGTCTTGTAACATGCTGGGTTGATCATCCTGTGAATCAAGTTGTAACTATAACTGAACTTAGCTAGATAAAATTCATTAGAAAGTCACTGAAAATGACAGAATGTTGATAAAGTTAACACACACAGGGTGGGAGATAAGAGGGGTGTGGGGGAGGTGGGGGGGGGAGTGAGGCAGTGGGGGGGGGGAGTTGGAGATGGGAAAGGATGGGAAGGGGAAACAAAGGAGAAGGCAACAATGTTTGAAAAGAAATGTACTCATTACCTTGCCCATGTAATTGTAACCCCTCTGTACGGTATTTTCACAATAAAAAAGAAATTAACACACACCTGGAGAACCAAGTCTTTATTAGTGGCTCAGATCAGGACAGCTCCAGAGGCTTGAGCGTTAGAAAGACAGTTGTGACCAGCAGTGACCAGTAACAGCCTGGCTTGGCTCTGCTGTTGTCATTGTGATGAATGTGATCTCCTCTTCATCTCTTGATTAAGAATTAGAGTCCTGAGAAAGATCATCTGACTTTCTAGATTACACTGTGTGTTCACCTCAACATGCACTTTGTCCTGAAAGGCGTTACTATTTGGGTCGAGTCATCTTTGGTACTTCCCGTCAATCAATTCACATTCAGTGCATCAACAAATCCTATGAGCTTTATTTTAAATATCCACCTTGTCTAGAAATCCATTCTGTCGGCTTAAAGAAGATTCAGTATAATGCAAGTGTATTGGCAGGACATTTTGATTTTGAATAACTGAAGTTTTGAGTTGTATTCATGGGCATTATATATTTTATATGATCTGAGCTATAATTGAGGATTCATCAAGGTTTTAATTGGTAATTACTAGTGGGAGAATATCTCAAAGGAGAAAAAATAAGAAAGACAAAATTTATGATGGTTTAATTTAGTTACCTTATTAAACAATTCAAAAGCATTTTTGTGCCTCTCAATGTTTTGAAAAAAGTAGAAATGCAAGATGAAGATTAAAAAAGAGATGGAAAAAGAAGGTGCTACTGGTGTTTGCATGCATTTCCTAGATTTAGATTTTATCTTTGCATAATGATGGTTAATTGTTCCTAAAGTTAATTTCTTGGTTTTGGACTGATATCAATTAAAAAACACTCATAGTTGCAAAAATAAATAAATAAATATCTACCCTGAATTTAGCCAATTCTCAATAGGACAGCATATATTATAGCCATGTACTAATCATGGAATCTACTTATAGCATGATTTCGGTCAGTTTGGCCAAAGGAATCACAGGCTCTTTCAACAAACACTAGGGTAAATGAGGCAAAGGTATGTGACTTTTGAGGATGAGTTATCTCCTCCACTGTGAAAATATTTACATTAGGATTCCATAGACCATCCTCTGTGCGGACTTCATTCTTCCCGACTTAGCAAAGGTAGTGTCATCCTAGTAGCAGAAGCAGGGACAAGATTAGAACTAACAAGACCTGTTGTGAATTTTCCTTTCTTTTGGTCTGCCTGCCTGTCTGACTCTCTGTCTGTTTGCCTGCCTGCCTGCCGGTCTGTCTGTCAATCTGCCTGTCTGTCTCTGTCTCTCTCCTCTCTTTGTTGTTTCCTGTGGTAATAGATTCAACCCAATGCCTTGCTCTTACTAGGCAAAAAATTTACCATCACAACCCCAAAACTCCAGCCCCACATTCTTCTATTTTAAAAAAGAAACTTCTGATTTTATAAAAAATTAAAAACCATCGTTCTTCTGAGAATTAAGAGATGATGATCAGTTAAACTGGCACATCTAATTTTGCTTCATCAAAGCCCAAAGACACCAATGTGTATAGGAAATTTTTATTAAATACATGAACTTATAATATTAGAAATAACAGACCCAGGCAAAAGTGGCTCATGCTTGTAATCCTAGCTACTTAGGAGGCTGAGATCTGAGGATTGCAGTTCAAATCCAGCCAAGGCAGGAAAATCTGTGAAACTCTTATCTCCAATTAACTACCAGAAAACTGGAAGTGGAGCTCTGGCTAAAGTGGTAGAGCACTTGCCTTGAGCTGAAGAGCTCAGGGTCAGCACCCAGGCCCAGAGTTCAAGACTCATAACACACACACACACACACACACACACACACACACACACACACACACACAAGAAATAACAAAGAAAAAAATAGACACATGAAGAAATGCTCAACCTCCCTAGCCACAAAAGAAATGCAAATCAAAACAACATTGAGATATCACCTCACCCCAGTTAGAATGGCTATAATCAAGAACTCTAACAACAACAGATGCTGGAGGGGATGTGACCAGAAGGGAACCCTACTGTATTGCTGGTGGGAGTGTAAACTTGTTCAACCACTTTGGAAAGCAGTATGGAGTTTCCTCAAAAGACTTCACATAGAGCTCCTCTATGACCCAGCAATCCCACTTTTGGGCATTTACCCAAATGTTTACAAACAAGACCACACTAAAGTTACCAGCACAACTATGTTTATTGCAGCATTATTTACCATAGCTAAGATCTGGAACCAGCCCAGATGCCCCTCAGTAGATGAATGGATCAAGAAAATGTGGTATATATACTCAATGGAATTCTGTGCCTCCATCAGAAAGAATGACATTGCCCCATTTGTTAGGAAATGGAAAGACTTGAAAAAAATCATATTAAGTGAAGTAAGCCAGGCCCAAAGAACATAGGTCCCATGGTTTCTCTTATTTGCAATAACTAGTATATGTCTGAGTCAAGCAGTAAAGGTCAGATAAGTTGATGTTTGGGGAATGAACCCCAAGATAAGTATTCAAATGTTTTTTTCTTTCATGCAACTGTTTCTAACATATTTATAAGATGATTTCTATGTTGCTTTGTATGTCCATCCCCCACAGTATAACCCCTGTTTTCACTGTATTTGATGTTGGTATAATTTGTGGAGGGGAAGGCAAAAACAAATCGTTTAACTAGGAATGCAGGTGGACCCATTGCAACAATGAAATGTACAAGTCATTGTGTTGAAAAACGAACTTTACAACTTTGGTGGGGGGAGGGTGGGTAGCATGGGAAGGGATGGGAAGGGGAAACAAAGGAGGAGGCTACAATGCTTGATAAGAAATGTACTCGTTATCTTGCCCATGTAATTGTAACTCCTCTGTATGGTATTCTCACAATAAAAAAAAGAATAATCCCAGGGAGCCAAAAACAGAATGGAAGAAAGACAGACTCTTCACCAAGTAGTACTGGCAGAATTGGCTGTACAGAAAACTGAAGTTAGATCCTTATAAATCAGCCTGTACCAGAATCAAGTCCAAATGGATCAAAGACCTCAATGTAAGACTACATACCCTAAAAATATTACAGAAAGGGATAGGGGGAAAACTAAGGTTCCTTGCCACAGGTCAAAACTTCCTAAGTAAAGATCCAGAATCACACCAAATCAAAAGCATAGCTAGCAAGATAAATAGAAAGCTCACAGAAATGGAGACAATCCTTACTAGCTATGCAGCAGACAAGGGCCTCATATCTAAAATAGTCTCAGAGTTCAAAAAATTAAACTCCCCAAAAACAAATCCTCACAGAAGCAATAACCCAATTAATAAATGGTATAAAGACTTAAAGAGAGACTTCTCTAAAGAAGAAATAAGAATAGCTAATGGATAATAAAGAAATGTTCAATATCTCTTTAAATAAAAGAAATGTAAATCAAACCAACATTGAGATTCCACTTCACCCCAGTTAGAATGGCCTTATCGTGAAAATTAACAATAACATGCTGGCAGAGATGTGGCCAAAAGGACCCACTACTACAATGTGGGAATGTAAACTGTATGGAGGCTCTTCAAAATATTAAGCATGGAGCTTCCCTATGACCCAGCAATCCCATTCCTGGGCATCTATCCAATTGACCAAAAATCAGGCTACACTAAAGCCACCAGCATGACCATGTTCACTGTAGCTTTGTTTACCATAGCCAAGACATAGAATCAAACCAGATTCCCCTCAGTGGAAGAAGGGATCAAGAAAATGTGTTATATATACAAAATAGAATTCTATTCTTCCATCAGAAAGGATGACATTGCACCATTCATAAGGAAATGGAAAGACTTGGAAAAAATTATACTGAGCAAAGTAAGTCAGACCCAAAGAAACATAGGCTGCAGGGTTTCCCTCATTTGTAATAATCAGAATGTGTCTATAAATCTGCCTATAAATCTACAAGTAAACCCAATGGATAGTAAAAGACAAATTATTATCCCTGGATATGATTAAATAGCAGTCTAGACATTCACACAGTGAACGCAAAGAAGGATATCCTAAGGAAAGGATGGATCACAAGGGCTCAATAGCTATGTGCATATGATCATACAAAATGATGCCCATTGACGTGAACTCCAGGAAATGGAAGCAAGAGATTTTTTACTGTACTGTTTGTGCTTCTTTTTTTCTTTCCTTTTCTTCTTTCTTTCTTTATTTTTTGGTTTATTCCCGTCTGTTCCTGTATATGATTTCTGTACCTTTGTCTTATATAGAAGTTTATCTGATTTGGGAAGAAGAAGGGGAAGCACCAAAATGGTGAGACAAAGATAAACCAATTCAGCAGTGAAATCCACTATACAAGTATGTACTATATGAATTCAGGGAGGAGGGACATGGGGAAGGAAAAAACCAGGATTTAAAATGAGGGAGAGGATGACACCATTCAAGAGGAAATGTATTCATTACTTGACTAAGGTAACTGTAACCTCTCTGCGTATCACCTTTACAATAATTTTTATAATCAAATAAAAAGAAAAATCTCCCTTTCTTCATGTGATCTTTGAGTGAACCAAGATTTTTAATGAGGTTTGTTTATTTTAGTCCTAATACAACACCAAAATTAAAAGAAAACATATTTGGAGGTGAAACTAGATACAACAATGAATCAAGACTAATCCTAAAGTAAATTACAATACTCATAACTTATCCATCATGGTATAAAATTCTAGTATGGGGGGGAAGTCTTATAAACATTTGCTTCCATCAAAGAGTAGTTATGGAATACTCACCCACTTTGTACTAGGCACTTCGGCCAGGTGCCACTTCGGTGCCAAGGATAGATAGTAGAAAGTCTAAGCAGCTTTTAATAGATGGCTTGTGCATTTTTTCAGAGTGAAAAATCTCCTACATGTTTTAAACCTGGCATGCTCAAGGAAGCTGATCTGTCTGTTTCTCTCATTGTTTATTATTTTTAAAAAGTTCTATAAGTAAACACATGGCAATATGCTACCCAGAACAAAGTAGCCATTTGGGTCTTAACAGTTTAATTTTCTACTACATAACTTTTGTTGCTATATACAGCATTTGAAGGCACAGGAAGGCCCATGTGCCTTGGCACTCTCAGCTCTACATGAGAAAAACTTAAAACTCTTACACTTCTCCTAACTTTTTCCAAATGGAAGCTATTAAGCTATTTTCTGCCACTCATCTGTGCTCGTGATTCAATCCACCAACAATTTTTTAATTGCTGAATCCTAAATTCTAAGAATCATTCCAAATTTTCTGGAAATTTCTATCTGTACAGTGGGAGTGGAGATTTGCAGTTCACATGTAGCATGGAAACTTAGGAAGAAGTACAACTGTTCACTGAACTGTGCCTACATAACAGCTTTGATTTCTTTTTTTTGGGGGGGGGGGGGGGTCCGGTTGTGGGGCCTGAACTCTGGGCCTAGGTGCTGTCCCTCAGCTCTTCAGCTCAAGGCTAGCGCTCTACCACTTGAGCCACAGCACCACTTCTGGCTTTTTTTTCTTTTTGCTTATGTGGTGCTGAGGAATCGAACCCAGGGCCTCATGCATGCAAGGCAAGCGCTCTACCACTGAGCCACCTTCCCAGCTCCCAGCTTTGATTTCTAATTGATGTGTTGCCTCTTATAATCATTTATGTAAATCTTATAGACATGAGTTACTATGATTACATGAGTCTGGAAGAACTAAGTTTACATGTGATCATAATTCCCTTGGTCTTTTACATCCAAGAACATCTAAGGAGGTAATGCCTTAAGGATGCATTGATGAACTGATTTTGCATCTTTGCACATGATTCTGTAGAAGGAACCCTTGTGAGAAGCCTTCCATAATCCATGAGCTATAAACTTTTATCTGAAATGAGGCTCTTTAAAGAGACTGCTCTTATTTTGGATTAAGGGAACAAGAAAAAGAAATGGTTATGTCAATAAATTTCAAGTATCTACTAAAAAAAAAGAAATGGAAATCAGTAACAATTTTGCTTGTGAACAAGGCAAGAGAAAATAACCTAAAAATGGGCAGTGGTGGTTGTGGAGGGAGCAAATTTGATCAAAGTACAGGGGAAAACTTAGTGGAATTTTACATCTATTAGTCCCTATCAAGGAGAGATAAAGCAAGATTTTAACATAACTCTAGAGGCAATACTTTCCTTCTGAAGTATCTTTGTTATTATTCCATGACTTGGGATGCTGAAATGAGGACACTGGATCTAATTGATGCCATCTTGGCCATAATGGTGAATGTTAGGGAATTGGATTTAACTGGTGCCATCTTGTCTTCATGATAGAGGAGGGAAGTCCCACCTCCCAGGCTATGGGCATGCCTGAATTTCTAGAGGCAGGGGCAGGGGCTTGGACAATAGGTTACTGGACCTGCCAGTCTTTAGTCATGAACTCTCAAAGCTCCCTGTGACTCTGCCCCCGACCCTATTTAAGCTTAGACCAACTCAGGTGCCATTATACCATACCTCATGTTCCCTTGTCTCCTGTCTCCAGACTCTCCTCTGGTCACCGTTATGTCCCATTCAGCTCTCCATTGGGATTAATCTGGTTTGTTGGTATTGTTTTTGTTCTCTTTCTTTCTTCTCCTGCTCTAATGGCTCAATTTTCTAACAGTGGCTCAATTTTCTAACAGTGTTAAGTGTATTCGAGGGACTACAGGTCTTTGTGACAAGAATCCACCTGAATTTTCTGGCTTTCCAATGAAGACTCCCAATTCAACCTCTCAGAATGTGGCTTCTCTGTTTCTTGTGACTGAGTTCCTGACAATGATGCTATATGCTATGATTTCTTGGAAAGTTTTAGTCTTCATCTTGTAAGGCCAGTTTTGACCCTGAATGACCAGGTCTGCCAGAAGTTTTTAGGGAATATAGCAATAACATTTATTTATTTATTTAACATTTACCTGCTAAATACTGGCAATTATCATCCTAAAGAGCAAAATGATCAAATGTACAATGAACACACAATTGATATGTACACACAATTCAATGTTGGATTATTTATTGGGTAATTATCTCCTTGCTCCATAAACTCTGAGTGGAGACATAAAATAGAATATGTGGCTAGTCAGTGTTTATTTTTATTGTGAACATACTGTACAGAGAGGTTACAATTACATGGGCAAGATAGTGAGTAAATTTCTTATCAAGCATTGTAGCCTCCTCCTTTGTTTATCCTTCCCATCCCTTCCCATCCTCCCTTCCTCCCCACCTAATCCTCCCCCCCCCCCCCCCCCCCCCGTCTAAGTTGTAAAGTTCCTTTTCCACATGACAACTTGTACTTCTCATTGTTGCAACAGTTCCACCTGTATCCTTATTTAAATGACTTGTTTTTCCCCTTCCCCTCCACAAATTATACCGACATCAAATACAGTAAAAGCAGGGGTTTTACTGTGGGGGAGGGACATACAAAGCAACAAAGAAATAATCTTATAATTGCATTAGAAACAAATGCATGAAAGAAAAAAAAACATTTAAAATACATATCTTAGAGTTCATTTTCCTAACATCACCTTATCTGACCTTTTCTGCTTGATTCATTCATATACTAGATATTGCAAATAAGGGAAACCATGGGACCTATGTTTCTTTGGGCTTGGCTTACTTCACTTAATATAATTTTTTCCAAGTCTTTCCATTTCCTAACAAATGGGGCAATGTCATTCTTTCTAATGGAGGCATAGAATTCCATTGTGTATATATACCACATTTTCTTGATCCATTCATGTACTGAGGGGCATCTGGGTTGGTTCCATATCTTAGCTATGGTAAATAATGCTGCAATAAACGTAGTTGTGCTGGTAGCTTTAGTGTGGTCTTGTTTGTGAACATTTGGGTAAATGCCCAAAAGTGGGACTGCTGGGTCATAGGGGAGCTCTATGTGGAGTCTTTTGAGGAACCTCCATACTACTTTCCAAAGTGGTTGAACAAGTTTACACTCCCACCAACAATGAAGTAAGGTTCCCTTCTGTCCACATCCCCTCCAGCATCTGTTGTTATTAGAGTTCTTGATTTTTGCCATTCTAACTGGGGTGAGGTGGTATCTCAATGTCATTTTGATTTGCATTTCTTTTATAGCTAGGGAGGTTGAGCATTTCTTCATGTGTCTATTGGCCATCTTTCTTTCTTCTTCAGAGAAGTTTTTCTTTAAGTCATTAGCCCACTTATTTATTGAGCAGTTGTTTCTTTGAGGATTTGTTGTTGGGGGATTTAATTTTTTGGGTTCCAAGTATATTTTAGATATAAGTCCTTTGTCCGTTGTATGGCTAGTGAAGATCTTCTCCCAATCCGTGTGCTTTCTATTGATCTTGCTAGCTATGTCCTTTGCCATGCAGAAGCTCTACAACTCCGTGCAATCCCATTTGTCCAACCTTTCTTTGATTTGTTGTGTTTCCGGGTCTCTATTAAGAAAATTTTGGCCTGTGCCAAGGAGACCTAGGCTTTCTCCTATTCCATCCTGTAATGTTTTCAGAGTGTCTTCTTTGACTCCGAGGTCTTTGATCCATTTGGAGTTGATTCTGGTGCAGGGTGATATATAAGGATCTAGCTTTAGTTTTCTACAAGTAGTTAACCAATTTTGCCCGCACCACTTACTGAAGAAGCTGTCTTTCTTCCATTCTATTTTTTAGCTCCCTTATCGAAGATTAGATGGCTATAGGTCTGTAGGTTCATTTCTGGGTTTTCAATTCTATTCCATTGGTCCTGAGGTCTGTTCTTGTGCCAGTACCAAGCTGTTTTGATTACTATGGCTTTATAGTAGAGTTTGAGACTTGGTATTGATATTCCTCCAGCATCGTGAGATTCTTATCTCCAATAAACTACCAAAAAACCAGAAGTGGCACTGTGGCTCAAGTGGTAGAGCCCTCACCTTGAGCTGAAGAGTTGAGGGACAGCGCCCAGGCCCAGAATTCAAGCCCCACAACTGAGAGATAAGGAGAGACAGACAGACAGACAGACAGACAGACAGATAGAGAGACAGAGAATGTAGTAGATGGGGAAGTAAGGGACTGTTCAGGAAATGAGCATTGCCTCTGCCATCAGACTGTCAGCATGACATTGATTCCTCAGTAACACTGAGCAGGCTACTTTGTTTTTAAGTTTCAATTTTTTCAACTATAAAACGAAAATAATAATGTAATGATATCTTTATATGCTCATATAGCAATAACATTTATTTATTTAACATTTACATGCTAAATACTGGCAATTATCATCCTAAAGACCAAAATGATCAAATGTACAATGAACACACAATTGATATGTACACACAATTCAATGTTGGATTATTTATTAGGTAATTATCTCCTTGCTCCATAAACTCTGAGTGGAGACATTAAATAGAATATGTGGCTAGTCAGTGTAAAAGGCCATCTCATTATTTTTTATTCACCTCAGGACAGACTTCCTTATTTAATCCAGACAATTACTTTACATTTTCATGTTTTGTTTAGTTTTATTCTAATTTATGTGCCCAATTAATTTGCTAAATATTACTTAAAATGTAAGCTTGTCTGCTCTTGTGTGTTTGTTCTCTAGAAAAGTGTCTGGCACATGCCAGGGATTCAGTTAGTTTTTGTTGAATGAATTATTGAACAAGAAAATATTTCTCTAGTAAAAGCAAGCAAAAATAGACTAATGACAAAAGTTAAAAGGTTTGGGAACATTAGTGTAAGAAACTAACGTTAGAAGACCAAAGAGAAACAAAGCTTCTGATCAATCTTTTTTTTTTTTTAATTGTGAAAATACTGTACAGAGGGGTTACAATTACATGGGCAAGATAATGAGTACATTCTTTTTCTTTTTTGGGTCTGGTCATGGGGCCTGAACTCTGAGCCTGGGTGCTCTTCAGCTCTTCAGCTCAAGGCTAGCGCCTTACCACTTGAGCCACAGCGCCACTTTTGACTTTTTTTCTTTTTGCTTATGTGGTGCTGAGGAATCGAACCCAGGGCCTCAGGCATGCAAAGCAAGCGCTCTACCACTGAGCCACCTTCCCAGCCCATGAGTACATTTCTTATCAAGCATTGTAGCCTCCTCCTTTGTTTCCCCTTCCTATCTGATCCATCTTATTGAAAAAAGTAATGGTTAAGAAACGAGTACCTAAACCAATCTTGGGCAAAAATTAGTGCTAAAGATATAACAAGTTCAAGCTCTCCTGAAGAACTATAGTAACAAATAACAAAGAAACAAACAAAAAAACCTAAATGCTTGGTACTGGCTAAAAAAATTAAAAAAAAAAAACAGGCTCTGGGACCAATAGAACAGAACAAATGATCCAGGAATAAACCCATAGACCTACAGCTATCTAATACTTGAAAAAGGGAGCCCAAAAACATAAGATGGAAAAAAGGCAGTTTTTTCAATAAACTAGATCTCCACATGCAGAAAACTGAAACTGGATCCCTATCTGTCATCCTGTACTAATATCAAGTCAAGATGGATCAAAGACCTCAATGTAAAACCTGAAATCATGGAACATGAAGAAGAAGAAGAAACATTAAAACTTCAGAGCACAGACAGGAGCTTTCTGAGTGAAGTTCCAGAGATTCAGCAAATTAAAAAGAATTAACCAACAAAGTGAATTGCAGGGAACTGACAGGTGAACACTCTGAGGGAGGTCAAGAGAATGGGGTATACAAATGAAGAGAGGAAGTGGTGAAGAATGCAGTCATAATATTCAATGCATATCCTAAGAATCCAGGAAAATTGAAGGGAGAGGGAGAGCTAGGAAGCCACAGGGGGAATGATAAAAGAGATGACATAGATCAAGAAGCATTGTGTTTATGTAATCTCCTTGTACAACTTAAAGATAATAAAAATAATTAAACCACGCATGCGTGCACACACACACACACATACACACACACAAAATCAGTTCTTTGGGATTAGATTACTATGGTGTCACTGGAAGTTCACCTAGTTTTGCAATAGCTGCTATAGATTTACTTTAGATAGAGTTATTTCTCAATTGGTGCAGCTATTGAAATAAATGGCTGTACACATAGTACCAGTGTCTTAGTTACGCTGAGCAAAACAGCTTAATCAAAGATCATTCAAAGCTTTCCCTTTTACAGAAGCCTTAGAGAGGCCACAGTCCTTTTTGTCCCTGTGTTGGAGGAAGATTGAATTGTTTTTTTAAAAAATGGAAATAGGCTGGGCACTGATGGCTCACACCTGTAATCCTAGCTACTCAGGAGGCTGAGATCTGAGGATTGAGGTTCAAAGCCAGCCTAGGCAGGGAAGTCCGTGAGACTCTTATCTCCAATTAACCACCACAAAACTGGAAATGACGCTGTGCCTCAAGTGGTAGAGCACTCGGCTTGAGCTGAAGAGCTCAGGGACAGAACCGAGGCCCAGAGTTCAAGCCCTACACCCGAGAAAAATATAAAAAGAAATAGGGAAGATGTAGAACTGAGGTTGTGAATCAGCAAGACTGGAATTTGAATATTGGCCTCCCTACTTATAAACCTGTATGCTTTCATTTCTTCATTTGTAAAATAGAAAGAATAGTAAGGTCATTAGAATGATTAAATGAGATAATATAAAGTGCCTGACATAAAAAGAATGGCAGTAAACCTTACCTGTTTCAAGGTGAATGGCTTGAGACAGCATAAGTTTCTATCTGAACTCAACCTCAACTTAGTGTGTAGTGTTAAACAAGTTAATAAATCTTTCTGCCCCCCAGTTTCAATTAGGGCCAATAAGAACACTTCATAGGCTAGTTAGGGGAATTAAATGGATTAGTATGTGACATGCTTGGAAAGCACCTGACCCATAGTAGAGGCCCAATAAAATGAGAACTATTTTATTACTTTTTTTTTTTTTTTTTTGTCGGTCGTGGGGCTTGAACTCTGGGCCTGGGCGCTGTCCCTCAGCTCTTCAGCTCAAGGCGAGCGCTCTACCACTTGAGCTACAGCGCCACTTCCGGTTTTCTGGTGGTTTATTGGAGATAGGAGTCTCACGGTCTCTCCTGCCTGGGCTGGCTTTGAACCATGATCCTCAGATCTCAGCCTCCTGAGTAGCTAGGATTACAGGCTTGAGCCACCAGAGCCCGGCCGACTATTTTATTACTTTTATAACCTGTTGAGCACCTGTCTTATGAGAAATACTTTATTAGGTGCCTGGCATAGCCTATGACAACAGAGTAGGTTATATTTTCTTTTTATATGTGAATCATTATACCAGAAATCATCACTATATCATCTGTTAAAAATTACCTTTGATCTGGGAACAGTGGAACATGCCTGTAATGACAGCTACTCAGGAGGCAAAAGCAGGAGGACAGACAGTTTGAGTCTGGCCTGGGTAAAGGTAGTGAGAACCTGTTTCAAACTCAATTACAAGGGCTGAGAAGTGGCTTAGTGGCACAGTGCTTGCCTAGCATGCAGGAAGCCCTGGGTTTGAGTCCTCAGTACCACATAAACTGAAAAAGCTGGAAGCAGGGCTGTGGCTCAAGTGGTAGAGTGCTAACCTTGAGCAAAAGAAGCTCAGGGACAGTGGTCAGGCCCTGAGTTCAAGCCCCAGCACTGACAAAAAATTAATTATAAAACAAAAGAATTAGGCTCCTGGCAAAGTGCCTAGCATGGGTAAGGCTCTGGGTTCAATCCTTTCTACTGAAGTGAGATGAAGGGAGAAGAAAAGGTAGGAATTAGCTCTAAAATTATTGCCACTGTTTTCAGTGTCCACTCAGGGATACCTTGAAATCTAACATGTGTGCCTATAACCAGGTGAGAATGGGTCATTCAAATTATTTATTTCTTTTAGCTCCAGTATATACTTCTTAACAACTCCCTCAAAGTATTTGTGAATTGTCTCTCTCCATCACTGAACACTAGTGGTCATTCCAAGTCCAAGCCTCTCCCAAACCTACTCAACCCAGAATATTAGCCACGATACAAAAAAGTGGAAAGAAACATCTTTACTTCTACTTAACTTCCCTACTCCACAGGCTTTAAGCAAATGCAAATGCCCAAATGAATTGGACATCATTATATTTTCTGTTTTATTCTAGTTTTTTCTCTTAACTGCCCAAACAAAACCAAACTCCTCTTTCAATTACAAAATAAAAGTTCCAAGACTTAATAATAAATGTAATCTATGAAAGATTGTGTACTAAGGATCTCAGAAGGCCACATCATCCTGCCCTGCATTTAATTGAATGCATACTTGCTAAAAGATCTGTAGTAGATGCCAGTGATTATCTACAAAGTAGCCCTTCTTCAGTAACAGATTTGTTCAAGTTTCTTTTAAAATTAAAAAAAATATTTTCTCAACCCTCAGAAGTCCATGTTTGGACAAACCTCTATGAACAACAAAAAAGATTAAGTAGAGATACAGTTAATGAAACTAGCTCGCTAGTTATTATCATGTAAAAGATATCTCAGTGAAAGATAATTCTGAGCAGTGAGCTACAGCACAGATTTAGATAATACCTTCCACCAAGTACATGACATACAGGACTAACAAGACAATGGAAAGTTGCTTTGGGGTCTTAGACCCTAAATTGTGAGAAGGTAAGTACATAGGGAAAGCTAATAGACTCAAAGTTTGTTTATAGATTCTTCTGGTTAAGAGTTACCTCAAGTATTAAGAAAATAATTGCTGTCTCTAAGTAGAAGAGGGAATCATTAAGAAAATAATTGCTGTCTCTAAGTAGAAGAGAGAATCAGGGGGAAAAAAACAGAAGCTCTTGCTGTATTTACTCCTTAATTGCCTTTTGAGTTAAAAAATATTTATGTCGAAGAGATTTCTTTTGGAGTGGCATTCTGGTTTCCTTCACACCTGCTGCTAGATTTTGAGGAAAATCAATTCCCAGACAAGGTACCATGAGTGTAGACAGAGAATCTGTTGGCCACTCTATTCAGATAGCACACCAATTCTCATGCCAGTTATGAGTCCAGGAATGGGCAAAATGAAGCAGTTCTGAATTGAAAGTTAGGAAGGAACATTAGCTGAACTCGATGGAGCAATGAAGAATTTGCTAGGGCCATCCTGGAATCCTATGAAGTTGCTGGCACACCAAGGATGGCAAAGCTATTGACTTCAACTCATAATATGCTAGTCAATCTGTGGTCAGTGTACCAGCACCAGGGAGACCACATGAGACCTTGTTGAAAAAGAAGAACCTGGGGCCTTACCCTGCTGATTCCATCCAGAAGATACCAGAGCAATGGATGAACAAATGCCCGTTCAGTGTCATTTCATAATCTTTTAATAACACCATGAGATGAGGAATGAATCTGACTAACAGACCTGGTTAAACCACCCTCCACTTTTATAGAGTCAGATTGTAGGTAGCTTAAGGGAACTGATCAAAAGGGCACATTCCAAGAGGTAGATAAACAGGATATCGAGAAGGAATAGTACCCTCAGGCACTCATCCCTGTCTTTTGACAGAATTACTGCAGATCAAAACCAGCCTAAGAAATCCCACTTTCAGCGGTTTCCATTAGCATCATTCATTCTCCATGCATTCATTCATAATATCCCACACTACCAGAATGTGTATTTTCATTTGCTTCTTTGGTTATGGTATTGGGGATGAACTCAAGGTCGCACCAATCTGGCAAGTACACTCTACCACTGTGCTACTTCTTCATCCTTTTTCCATTTTATTTTGAGGCAATGTCTCACTAAGTTTCCCAGGCTAACCTAAAACTTGTTAGGCAGTCTACACAGGCTTTGAACTTATCAGTCCATCTGATTATTGTCATGTGTCACCAAGCTTAGCCAGAATCTGTATTTAAACCAATCCTTAGGTGCTCCATTGCACAGCAATGGTTTAAGACATTAGTAAGGTAATTGTAATAGAAACTATCATATGATAGTTATACAAGCCAGCAAGCACCAAAGTTGGAATTTCCATATTTATTTTATTATAAGCCATTCTGTTTGGTGATTTACATGATTTAGTACCATAGATGAAATATCAGCAGAAAATTCTTAGATGGTATAGACTTCTTTAAAAATATTTCTTACTCAGAACAGCCTAGGTTGCCAGGTCCTGGCTCCAACCCTGCACAACTCGGTGTCTCTGCCAAAAGTACAATTAGTGAGGGTGATTCTTGTTGTCCTCAGTTCTGTGGACCTGGACTTCTGCTCTAAATAACAAGGTGCATGTGTGTCTGTCACTGTACATTCTCCTCAGTTATAGAATTACTGTAGAAGAGGAGCCGAATGAATCATTCTGCTCCTTAGCTGTCTACAAGTTCCTTTTCCTATGAGGCTGCACTTGTTTATCTTGTTGAATTTAAATTTCCTTTTAACATGAATAAAACATAATGTTTGTCCATGTTTAAAGATAATGTCAGCCATGATGTGTTAACATACACATACCTTGTGTAATGTTTAATTAAGGTAAACATATTTATCTAACTTTTCAAACATGTAATATGTCTTTATGGTAAAAACATTCAAAAATCCTTTCTTCTGTGTTTTTGGAATAATCAGTACATGGCAGTAATTTCTGGTCACCCTAGTATGCAATAGCTAACCACAACTTCTTTTTTTGGGGGGAGGGAGGGCGTCCGGTCATGGGAACTCTGGGCCTGGGCACTGTCCCTCAGCTCTTCAGCTCAAGGCTAGCACTCTACCACTTGAGCCATGGAACCACTTCCGGGTTATTTTTTATTGCTTATGTGGTGCTGAGGAATCGAATCCAGGGCCTCATGCATGCAAGGCAAGCACTCTACCACTGAGCCACCTTCCCAGCCCCTACCACAACTTCTTCTTCCCAACTACAACTCTGTTCTGATGGATTGATCTGTTGCCATCTCTCTCTCCTTCCAATCTTTCAGCCTCTGGTAACTACCATTCTATTCTCGTAATCACCTCTTTCAGATCCCATATATAGCTACAGTGCCCAATTTATTTATCTTAACATACAATCTCCACTTTCATCCACATTATTGCAAGTGATAGAATTTTATCCATATAATGGCTGATTAATATTTTATTGCATATATATATATATTAAATTGGTTTATACATTTATCAGTTTAAGAAACAGGTCTTCATTTCTTGGATATTGTGAATATTACTGCAATAAACATGGGAGTGTAGTTTTTCTAATTTATTAAGTTCATTTATCTGGATATAAATACTAGTAGTGGGATCATTATTACAGTACTCCAATTGCAATTTTTTGAGAAATAAAAATATTCTATTTTCTATAATGGCTATACTTACATTCTTTTTTTTTCTTTTTTTTGTGCCAGTCCTGGGCTTGAAATCACGTCCTGGGCACTGTCCTTGTGCCTCTTTGTGCTCAAGGCTAGCGCTTTACCACGTGGGCCACAGCACCACTTCCAGCTTTTTCTGAGTGGTTTATTGGAGATAAGAGTCTCATGAACTTTCCTGCCTTGGCTGGCTTTGAACTGAGATCCTCAGATCTCAACCTTCTGAGTAGCTAGAATTACAGTCATGAGCCGCTGGTGCCCAGTGGGACTTGCATTTTTGATCTTTCTGTTAATGGCGTTTCTTACTAGAATAAGTTGATACCATATTATAGTTTTGGGGGGAGGAGGGTTGTTGGGGTTTTTTTGTTTGTTCATTTTTTTGTCGGTCGTAGGGCCTGGGCACTGTCCCTCAGCTCTTCAGCTCAAGGCTAGTGCTCTACCACTTGAGCAGCAACACCACTTGTGGCTTTTTCTGCTTATGTGGTGCTGAGGAATCGAACCCAAGGCCTCATGCATGCAAGACAAGCACTCTACCACGGAGCCACCTTCCCAGACCCATGTTATAATTTGATTTACATTCTTTGATGATTTTGGACAATCTATGTCTACACTTGAGAAGTGTCTAAATTCAAGTCCGCTGACCATTTATTTATTGGGCTATCTACTTTTCACCATTATTCTTTACATATTCTGAATATTGGTCCTTGTCAGATATGCAGTTTGCAAATACTTTGTTACATGTGATTAATCCTCTTTTCATTGCTTCCATGGCTGTGCAGAAGCTTCTAGTATGATGTAATCTTATTTGCACCTTGTCTCAGAAACTCTTTCCCTATCCCATGTCCTGAAGCATTTCTCTTATCTGTTCTAGTAGTTTCAGAGTTTCATTTCTTGCATATAAGTGTTTTATGTACTTTAATTTTGGAAACTGATAAGAACCAGAGGTCAAATTTCTGCATGTAGATATCCAATTTTTCCAGTGTATTATAGTGCTAAGACAATGCATATTTTTAGCACTTTTGTCAAACAACTATAGATTTGTGGGTTTACTGCTAGGCTCTACTCTGCTCCATTGGTCTAGTGTTTGTGCTTATGTGACTATCTTGTTATTTTGATTACTCAAACTTTGTAGTATACTTTGAAGTAAAGTAGTATATGTCCTTCTACTTTTGTTTATTTTGAATAGGATTTATTTGGCTGTCCAGAGTTTTCTGTTGTTTCATATATATTTTAGGACTGCTTTGTGTAATTCTGCTAAAAATACCATTTCTTATTTTTTTCATACAGATTACACTGAATTTGTAGATTGTTTTGGGTAATAAAAAACATTTTAGCAATACTGATTCTTCTCAGGAGGCCAGAAATAAATTACTGAGACCTCATATCAATACATAGGCCAATACTCATTATCTTGCCTATGTAATTGTAACCCCTCTGTACAGTATGTTCACAAAAAAATTAAAAAAATACTTAGGCCAAGTGTAGTGGGGTGCACTTGTGAGTCCATCTAAATGGAATGTGAGGGTCATGAATGGAATTTGTGCTCTTGTAAGAGGACACTCATGACAGATGATACATCTCGCTACCTTTCTCTACCCTCTCTTCAAGTGAAGGTTCTACAAAATACTGGGTTATAAACCAGGCAGTTGGGGGGAAAAGGCCTTTGTTACAAACTAAGTTAATACTTTTATTTTTGGACTTCCCAACATCCAGAGTTGAGAGAAATAAATCTCTGTTGTTTAAGCCAATTAATCTACAATATTTTGGTTATAACAGCTTGAGCCCACTAAGACAATCACACACACGTGCACACACACACACACACACACACACACTTTAAAAACAAAAGTAAAGTACTATATGTCAGCCAACTTAAAAAGACTATATTCCCAGTACCATTGGAATTGTGTATTGCTCTTTACCAATACCCTCCTGCCTTGACCACCCACTGCCAGCCTAGAGGTAAGAAAAATCCTGTCGGCTTTTTTCTTTTTGTTTATGTGGTGCTGAGGAATCGAACCCAAGGCCTCATGCAGGAAAGGCAAGCGCTGTACCACTGAGCCGCCTTCCCAGCCCCTAAAACCCTGCATTTTTAATCTTTCTCTTGCTTCTTTTTTTCTGAAGTTTTACCACACATGCATGGACCCCAGCACAATATGTTGTTTGATTTCTCCTGCTTTTGCACTTCATATAAATGAATCACACAGTATGCTTTGGCAACTTGTTTTTTTCAGTTAACATTTGGAAATTGAGCCATCTAAAGAGTATAACTAGAGTTATTTTTCTCATTGCTGTTTAGTATTTCATTTGTGAGTCTAGCATAACTTGTTTATCCCTTGATCTGTTGATCAACATTGTGTGCATGTATAAACAGTGTCACTTGGAAACTTATGTATAGTTCCTACTACATGCACACAATATCTTTTCCAGGGATTATACTGGAGGAATCACTAAAGACAGTTCCCAGATATTCTACTCTTGTTATCAATAAATGCTTTGTTAGAATTGTAGTTCACTGCCCACATAATTAATAAGCATGTTGGACTAATGAAATGTGGGCTGAAGGGCTGTGTGATATTTCTGAGCAGTAGTTTGGAGAGGCTATGCATTTAGTACCTTTCTACACTTACAATGCTTGCCTTGCATGCATGAGGCCCTGGGTTCAATTCCTCAGCACCACATAAGAAAAAAGAAAAAAGCTGGAAGTGGCGCTGTGGCTCAAGTGATACAGTGCTAGCCTTGAGCTGAAGAGCTGAGGGACGGCGCCCAGGCCCAGAGTTCAGGCCCCATGACTGGAGTCCCTCCGCCCCCCAAATAGTACCAAGATGCTTTCCAAAGAGGTTGGGTCAATTCTCATGCTACTTACATGGATTCAAGCTCCTGTTATTCCACAGCTTGTTATTCTCATACTATCAGTTGACCTAGTAAAAAATATTAGGAAATGATACCTATTGTTTTTGTTTTATTTTCTGAAAGTGGTGATATATTTTAGTATGTTTATCAGACAGATTTTTCTCTAAAATGTCTGCTTATAATTTATGCCCATGTTTCTATTGGGTTGCATTCTATATTTCTGTGTTATCTTTTTCTTATTTAATAACGTTTATTACATCTACCCCTCTGGGCTTCCTTACCTCTTCTTACTGACTTATTTTTTCCTCTGTGAGATTCATTGTTATCAGATAGACTATTCACTTCTTGATTTGCTCATTGTCTTTGCCTTTCCAGTTAAAAATACATGTCACATGAAGTTAGGGACTGATTGTTCACTGGTAAGTCACAAGTGCAGAGAACTATCCAACATGTCAGGTAGATAGTGAATAAATGAAAACATAATAGTGTCTTATCATTGGGCTTTTGACCATGACCTGAAATCCTGGACCTTGATGTTTTACTGTCTTAATAATGACCAGCATACACAGGAGCCTCACTTGTACAGGCAATTGTCCTACACTGGCAAGTCTTTCTTTCATTTTTTCTTTTGAAAAAGAAACTTAACCCATACTGATGCTATTAAGAAATGAGGCCTTTTTGAGGCTGATCAATGCAATCAGATAGACCCTGAAGAACAGCCTGTTAAAAAATAACACAGACCCGATTAAATCAGATTTCTATGTGCATTATGCTAAGTTTCTCATTTAAAAAGATCCCAATGTGTCAATGCATTTTTTCATATCTGAAATTAACAGATAAAAAAATCATTTACATATATTGTGAAACATAAAGGTTGATCCTAATAAAACAAAAACAACATATAGCCAAATGTATACAATATTATTTCCTAGATATTCAAATATATTTCAAACTCCTAGTGAAAAGTTAAGCAAATGATGCACAAAAATGACAACATACCATATGTCAGTTGCTTTTTAAAGCACTTTTTATGAACCAAGTCATTTATTTCTCATAATATCATTGGATGGATTCATGGGAAAACTGACACATAGAGAGTTTAAATAACTTGCTCAGAGCCCCAACCCAGGAATGGCACAGCTAAGTTTTAAGCCCAGAAAGAGTCATTGCACAAATTACATTTGTTTACACAAATGCTTACACTGCTTTCTAAGAAAGTGTTCATGGGAAAGGGAGATTATTAGATGAAAATAAAAGAAGTATCATGTAAGAAATAGGATGTGAGTATTTTGCTGTGGTTTGGAACCATGGCAGTATTAGCTTTCTATAGTAAATAAATCACTATTAATTGTGGCCTAAAACCTCACCAACTAGTGACCTTAGAATTTTGCTTGTCAAAAGTCTGGTACAAGTATCACTGGGCTAAATTCAAAGTGTTAGATCTCCTGAGTTCCTTTGGAGGTCTCCTGGAGAGAATGTTTTTCTGTTCACTTAGCAGAATTTGTTCTCATAGAATTGGCAGAATTTGTTCTCATAGAACTGAGTAAATTTTATACTGAGGTTCCAATTCCTTGCAGGGTGGGAGCCAATGGCCATTCTTAACTTCTAGGTACTGCCCGCCTTCCTAATGGACAACGCCTAAGAGACCACTCCTAACAGACCTTTTCCTTACTTTCTAAAGCCAACATTTCCACTGCTTTGGTCTCATCTCTCAAACTCTTCTAGTGTTGCTTTATCAACTATCTTTTACTGCCTAATTAGCATTCCTTATAGCCTCATTAAAAGATGTAGAACTATCTTCTTTTTCCCCCTTTTGTTTCTCAAATTCTGTTTACTTTGTCATATCTCCTTGCATTTGGGCTCCAGGATCCACATATCAGGGAGACCATGTGCCATTTTTCTCTTTGCTCTTGGCTTACCTCGCTCAAAATGATTTGCTCTAGTTCCATCCATTTCTCTGCAAATGACATCATTTTGTCCGTTCTAATGGCTGCATAATATTCCATTGTATATAGGTACCACAATTTTTGGATCCTCTCATCTGTAGTGGGCATCTGGGTTATTTCTGTAAGAACTATCTTGAGAAATGCTCTCACCCATGAAGACATGAAATTGCATCTGCTTATATACCATATAGTCCGTTTTAAAGACAACTAACACACATATCTTGCTTGGTATGTTATGTTATGGAAACAAAATACCACAAATAAGGTGGCCTATACACAACCAAAGTTCATTTCTTACAATTCTGAAGATGAGAAGTCCAAGACCAGAGCCCTACAAACTGAAGGCCTGTTTTTTGGTTCATAGAATAGATCTCTTTATAGTGTCCTTACCTTTTAGAAGTCGCATGACAGCTCTCTGGGACCTTTTATAAAGGCATTGACCTGATTCATGAGGACCCATCCTCAAAGATAATCATCTTCCCCAAATTCTCACCTCCTAAATACATTTAAGTGTAAGTTTAAATACAGGAGTTTGGGGTGGACACTAATATGCATACCATAGTAGCATTTTAGAGTTTCTACTATTTCCTATTTAAATGATTTTACAAGTGCTCTATTCAAATCCTTACAAAGCATTAAAAACCATTCACTAGCATGGAAGAAGTTCAACATGATGTTGGATATAAAGAGCAGATGGCAAAGCAGCATGCATAATATAAATCTTCCCATATAAAATTATCCTTCTATAGATTCAGAAAGCCATATGGTGTGATGTACAAACAGAAGTCTGGAAGAATGTTCATGAAAATGTTGGTAGTGGTTATTTCTGGGTTGTCACATTTCCAGAGTTTTTTTTGCTTTTATTTTTGTAACTTTTTGGAAAAAAATGCATTTGGACTTCTATAAGCAAAATACTTAGATAAATACAACTAAAGAAGGCCCTAACTTAAAACTTATTTTAACTATTATATGTGGGAATGAGGCTAGACTGATCTAAGAGACAAGAAAAGCTGTTACATTAATTCATATTTAATGAGAAGATTACAGTAGTTTGCAGAAATTGAGAAGAAATGCTCCGTTTTCAAATATCTTCCCAAGTCTCCATGGCTTAAGCTTTGATTTCTGCTTGACTCTGGGAGCTAGCCAGTATAACAATCATAAACATTCCAAATCACTAAGAATATAGGAAATAAAACATCATGAGCAGAGAGCACCATGACCATGTATCTTAAGGTATAGAGGGATTCAACTCCAACTTAACAGAAAAATGTAGTCTTCCATAATCAAACCTATAGACAAGTATTAAAATGTCAGAGAGGGGCTGGGAAGGTGGCTCAGTGGTAGAGTGCTTGCCTTGCATACATGAGGCCCTGGGTTCGATTCCTCAGCACCACATAAGCAGAAAGAAAAAAGCCAGAAGTGGCGCTCAAGTAGTAGAGTGCTAGCCTTGAGCTGAAGAGCTGAGGGACAGCGCCCAGGCCCAGAGTTCAGGCCCCACAACGGGACCCCCCAAAAAATAAATAAATAAATAAAATGTCAAAGAATTAAACAGGTAGAAAGAAACCTGAGGAGTAATTGCATCCAGCCTTTTCCCAGTTTCCTTTTGCATAGGAATTTATTAATAAGTGGTCACTCAGTCTTTGATTGAAAGTTTCTAAGTATAACAAATTCACCATCCCACAAGTATATCCATTTGGCTTTTAATGGTCTAGATTTTTTTGATCTTAGTAGTTCATATAATCTGATTTCTGCTGCTGGGCTACGATTCTTTCATCCTCAATCTGGAAGAAAATTACATTTTTTTTAAAATAGAAGAGTCTTTCAGGTATTTGAAACATAACCTAGGATCCATTCATCTACCTTATTTCCTGAACAGAGCCTTATTCGCCAAGTTAAATGTCCGTTACCCTGTTTTTAAGTCTCAGGCCTCTAATTCAGTAATTATGCTTACTCTCTTTATATCACAGGATACAAGAAGATTGTGATCTTCCCATCTTTTTTCTGGTTCTTTTAAATGTAATCCCCAAACCCATTTATTTGGAAGGATGGGCTCCCAATAATAGCATGTTGTTTATCTGAGCTTTCAACTACAAACAAAAAAATCCTTATTGATAAGCAGTACATTTTAGTTTCCTATGTATTCAGAGTTGGTGTTGTTTACTCAAGTGCTGGTCTTTCATTTATACCTATTATATATTTCATATTATAGCAAGTGCATCATTCTTTGAATACTGAATTTGTCATCTGATATTTTCTTTATTTCTCAGTTTGGGGACATATTCAAGTATGTTATATGTGTCCTCTTTATCTTTAGTCATTGATGAAATGTTGAATCAGAACAAAGTCATAACTGGATTTCTAAGTCAAAGGCCTATTATTTTACATTCCCTTCTATCCTTCAACTTGTTCTGAATCCATTTGGACTTATTGATTGCATTTTTGACAGTTGACATTTCTAATGAGCTCTTAGCTATTATCAATGCTACTGGCCTACAGAAAAATAGGAATTATTAGTTGGATAGAAATGAAATCCATAAATACTTTTTGAACTACAGACCTAGAACAATACTTCCCAACCTTGCCAAAGAATTTGCCTTACCTAGTGAATGCTTGGAAAATTAACACCCAAAGATCACTGTCTTTTGAAAAATTGATCTGAGATTTGTGATATGCAGTCAAAGTTAAGAATTACTCTTTCATAAAGAGAGAGAGATGGTGGGTGAATACAGTCATAATATTCATGTATACATGTGAAAACAGAACTCAGTTTTGAAGGGATGGGGGTGTTGAACAGATGTGGGATTTGAATAGATGGAAGGTTTAACATTGATCAAGATGCAGTGTACTCATAAACTAACTTGCTGAAGATCTTTTTCACAATTGCTTAAAGTAAAAATAAGTAATAAAATTTTAATATATATATTTTATTGTAAAGATATTGCACAGAGGGGTTACATTTACACGACTAAGGTAATGATACATTTCCTATTGAGCATTGTTACCTCCTCCTTTTTTCCCCTACAATCCCTTCCCTCCCCACCTCCCCAGCTTCTCCCTTACCCCTCCCCTGAAGTTGTAAAGTTTGTTCTCAACATAGTGTCTTGTACATCTCATTGTTACAATGGGTCAACCTGTATCCTTATTTCAGCATTTTGTTATTTTCCTTCCCCTCCCCAAATTAGAAAAAAAATGTGTATACAAGATGCAAGGCATCAGAATCAAATACACTGAAAATAGGGGTTATATCATGGGAGAAGAACATACAAAAGGAACAAAAAGAAATCACATAGTATATTATCAGTACATTAAAAACAAAAACAACAAAAAAGTTGGTAATTTGTGTGATCATTTTTTGTTAAATATCATGAACATTGGAATTTCCTTTCTAATCTCTTCCATGACCCACTGGTGGTTCAACAGTGTGTTATTCAGCCTCCATGTGTTACGGGATTTTCTTTGATGCTTTTGGTGTTGAATTTTAATTTTATTCCCTTGCAGTTTGAGAGAATGCAGGGCATGATTTCAATGTTTCTGAATTTGGACAAATTTGCTTTGTGACCTAAAATGTGGTCTATTTTGGAGAATGTTCCATGTGCTGCTGAGAAGAACGTGTATTCTGGTGCTGCTGGGTGAAATATTCTATAGATGTCTAATCTAGTTGTTCTGTGCAGTTATTTAGATCTGAGATTCCTCTGTTGAGCTTTTGCCAGGTTGGTCTATCCAGCAGGGATAGTGGTGTGTTACAGTCCCCAACAAGTAATGTCTTTGGATCTATGTGAGATTTTAGGGAAAGTAGTGTTTCTGGTGCTCCGGTATTTGGTGAATCAATATTTAGAATTGTAATATCCTCCTGAATGACAGAACCCTTAATTAGTATATAATGACCTTCTTTATCTCTTTTCATTAATTTTAATTTGAAGTCTATTTTATCTGAAATTAGGACTGCAACTCCCGCCTGTTTATGGGCACCATTTGCATGGTAGATTTTATTCCAGCCTTTCACTTTCAGAATGTTTTTTGGGCAAGGTGTGTCTCTTGAAGGCAGCAGATAGGATTTTTTTTTTTTTGATCCAACTGGTCAATCTGTGTCATTTAATTGGGGAGTTGAGTCCATTGATGATGAGAATTAGGGTTGAGAGGTGTTTGTCTGTTCCTGCCTTTCTATCCATTTTTGGATGTGGGGCTGCACCTTAACTGTTCTTGCTATGATTGTATAGTTCTCTGTGGGCCATTTCACTGCCAATATCCTGTTCTTGTTGGTTTTCTATGTATAGATCATCTTTGAGGATTTTTGTAAAGCTGCTTTGGTAGCAATATATTTTTTCAGTTTTTCCTTGCTGTGGAAGGTTTTTATTTGTCCTTCTGCTATGAATGAGAGCTTAGCTGGGTAAATTATTCTTGGTTGGTAGTTATTTGTCTTTAGGGCATGGCATACCTCATTCCATGCTCTCCTGCTTTCATGGTCTCTGCTGAGATGTCTGAGATGATTCTGATTGGCTTATCTTTATAAATGCTAGGAGTCTACTGAATATGTTCCCTAATCCATTGGCTTCCCTCTCCAGGCCCTCCTTAATACCTATTAGTCTCAAATTAGGCTTTCTGATTGTATCTTGTAGCTCATGCTTCTTGTTTTTGTTATGATATCTGTGTGATCTTTTGCTATGGAGTCTAAACTATCTTCTGCCTCAGATATTCTGTCTTCTGCTTCCTCCATTCTGCTTTTTAAGGCTTTTTAGTTTACTGTTTTTCTCCCTTCCTTCTTGCTGGTCTTAATGGTGGCCAGCTCTTTACTGAGGTTTTTTCTTTTAAGTCTTGAATGGATTGCCTTACCTCCTGGAGTTGGATTTGGACTTCTCTTTCAATTCCTTTAACATGTTGTCCATCATTTCCTTGGACTCTTTCTCCTTCTGTTGGAGGTCCTTTATCTTTTTATTTGTGGAGGCCATGAAGTCATATATTAGTTTCTGGTTGGCCTTGTCACGATCGCTTATAGCCCTGTGCAAGGTGTCCATCTTTTCATTCAGCAGATTTATTAGCCATGCTTTTAAAATATCTTGAGGATTATCCTCTGGGTCATTCTGGGACTGCTCTATAGTTTATGTGGAGATGGCATTGGGATTAGTTGATTAGCCATGTTTCTTGCATTTCTGCAGTTAGTTCTATCCATTTGGGAACAAAAGCTACTCCAATATGACAATAGCACAGTCTTTTAGGGCAAGAGCCAACCTGGTGCTGTGTAGATGAATAGAACTTAGGGTTTCAAAATTATGGGTAGATGTTTCCCTATTGAGCTTTCTTTTTCTTTGCTTGGAGAGGGTGTTGTGGTTCCTGGGTAGAGATTACACATAGTTGTATCTTGTGAGAGGATCTGGGCTTGGCTGATAAGTAGTCTGACCCTTAGGATTAACAAGATGGGGCCCTTGTACTCAATCAAAATGGAACCAACTGCAAGTTGGATCAGACTTAAACTGTTAGGGATCAGTGGACTGAAGAAAATGGAGAAGAGAAGGGTTAGGATTAGAGAGATATAAGTTTAGATAAATTAAGAAAAATTGGGTATAATGATAGTAGAGAGGTAAGAACAGCTCAGAGGAGAGGTATGTGTAGTGGGATGAGAATAGAGACCTTGTTCAGAGTGTAAGAGGTAGAAAAGAATTTGAAGAAAGATTATGTAAGGAATAGCTGAGAAATCTAGATAAATAAGATAAAAAGTTATATATATATTTGGGAGAATTGCTGGTATTAGAAAGTGTTCTAGTGAAAAGTATTGGAAAGTTGATTAATCTAATTTCTGTAATTATTATGTTTACATACATAGAAGGCCTTACTTTGTGTATAGAACTAGACAGGTTAGCACCCATGGAGTAGTAATGCAATGTGGAGAGAAACAAAGAGGAAAGAGTGAAAGGAAAGAAAAAAATTAAAATTAGGAAATTGAAAAGTGGAAGAAAAAAACTAATAGTGAAAAAAAAGATTTAAATAAAACAGCAAATCCTAAAATAAAAAACAAAAACCAACATACCCACAAAGACACACAAACAATAATCAATCAAACATTAAAAAAAATCTAAAGAGTGAGTTTTTCGGTTTGTTTGAGGAGCTGGTGTCCCCACACAGTCCTCTAAGTGGATTCTTGATAAAACTTTGTATGCCTTGCAATAGTCTGCTTCCTTATGACTTGCTTGTATCCAGACGGCCAAGTCTGTAGCTGGTGGTGCACTGGACCACAGAGCCTGTTTTGTGACGGCCAAGACAGTGTTGTCAGAGGGTCTGGGTGTTGGCAGGACCAGATGGGGGTGGGGGGTGCGACTGCAGCAGCTGAAGGGTGTCACGCTAAGGCTCAGGGAGTCCAGGCACTGGGAGGACCAGATGGAGCTTGGGGTGCAGGGCTGTGGTCAGCGGCGGCGGCTGCCGGTGGTTGCTAGCCGTGTGGGTGGAGACGCAGCAGGGCCACCTAGTTCATTGGCTGGCTCTGAACTGTGCTGGCAGCAAGCAGTTTCTTTCTTACATTCTCAATTTCCTGGTGTGCCCAGTGCGCAAATACAGGATGAGGAGCAGCAGGGGCCGTGGTGAGGACCAGGCCTGAGAGGCGGAGCAGTTCTTTTGGGCCCCAGGACACATGAATAAACATTTTTAGAAGAACTACTATTATAAACTTTTGCTCCTAATTTTAATTAAAGAGAAAAAAAAAGCAACAAAAATGTCCAAGAACCAAACAAACACCCTGACAATTGTGTGGCAAGGCTGGTGCCACAGCTGAGAACGCAAATCAAGACTGTGATTGGAAGCACACCCGGACTTGAACTAAATTAAGCCACCTGAGCCCAAAATTGATTTGGAAATCTCATCGGCATGATTTACTCCATGATTTCCAAGCCTTCCATTTAGGTTCTTGAATAATCAAGTTAGGCAAATTTTAGAGATGCACATACACACACACACACACACACACACACACACACACACACACACACACACACACACACATATTCCAAGCAGTATTGCCTGAGTACTTGGTTATAATAGAGCCCTACAAGACATCGGTTAGGAAAAAAAATAGCTTACCCACAATCTTTGGAGGCATAAGAATTGAGAAAGCAATCAACACTATTTCTTAGCATTAGCTCCATTACTTCAGAACAGGACAGGTTAGTTTGCATCTAATCTCAGCTGGAAGACTTTGTAAACAATCAAAGCTGAAAAGAGTTGGTACTTACAGAGCTCTGTTGTTAAAATACCATCAATGACTTCAATAAGGCCTTTTCTTCCACCATCTGGACGGAACTGTAAATCAGATGGGAACACTGCTGCCCACATTTCATAGAACAACAGAAAATGCAGTCAAGTTAGAGAAAGTGCAATTTTCTTTGTTATGACAATGAGATGGCACACAGTGTGGTTGACCATGAAGAGCTGGCTTGCTGACCTTATCATAGATCTCTGAGTCTTCTTCTTGGGCTGCATTTTTAGCATGGGTGCCTCACAGACTACAATGAAAGTAAATGAAAGACCTAAGCAAGAGCTCTCTGTGAAGGTTGATGACTGAAAAGTTAAAAATAAAGCCTTGAAAATCATAGGAGATGTCATGTTGATATGATTTCCAAAGCAATTTTGAATTCTGATGTCTTAATTTTGTTCTGTTTGTCTTCATCATTGTGTGTTACAGGGGCAGAGCTGGATCCTTGTCACTGCATGAGATCTAAATATCATAACACTGAAAAGACAGAAAGATGAGGATTCTACAAACCTGTCCAGATCTAGGCCTACCTACTTCAATTGGGAATATCAACCTTTCTCAGTATTCCTCAGATTCTTCTTCCACAAAATGAGAAAGGTAGATAATATCATCCCTAGGGACCCTTTATTATAAATTCTAATGATAATGATAATAATTATTAGCAATTATTGGGCACTTATGCATTCTCAAGTTTTCTAACTACTATACAAGTATTGACTCATTTATGCCTTTTAGTAGAAACTCTTTTTTCAGTTTTACAAATGAGAAAGCAAGTTTACAGAGGTTAAATGATTTATGCGGTCACACAACTTTTAACTAGGAAAGATAAAAATGTTTGAACCATCCAGGTGTCGTTGGCTCATGCCTGTAATCCTAGCTACTCAGGAGACTGAGCTCTGAGGATCACCGTTCAATGATAGCCAGAGCAAGAAAGTCCGTGAGACACAGCGCCCAAGCCCAGAGTTCAAGCCCCACATCCAACAAAGAAAAAAATAGTTTTAACCTCAGAACCTGAGCTCTTAATTACTTCAATCAATTTTTGAAGGTAGGTATTTACATCAACCATTCCTTGAACATTTTAAAGAAATAAAAGGAATGGTCTATTTACAATTGTAGAAGACTCCCTAATCATAAAAATTAGACAGGATCAATAAGAAATGAAACAGAATTCAGAAAGGTCATTGTTCAAGTTCTTCGAATTATTCATCTCCATCATTCCCCATCTGTTTAACTTGACCAGTCAAGTCCTCTTGTCCCAGGAGCCATCTGATGTCACTAAGATCTTCTTGGTCTCGCCTTCTTATTTGTGTCCCGTCAGTCAGCAGGCTTAGCTCTTTAATCTCTTTCCTTTAATGTTTTTATGATCTGTCATATCAACTACTGTCTTTCCAACACTTTTGCTTCATTGTCTTTCCATTGACTACCATAGAAAAGAATCCTATCCCTCACTGAATCTAGGTTCCCATTTCTTTGAACTTATAATACATTGCCAGAAGAAAAAAATATAGAAAATCTTCCAGAAGGGCTCCCTTCAAAAATCACAAGTTCACTAGGCGCCAGTGGATCATACCTGGAATCCTAGCTACTCAAGGCTGAGATCTGAGGATCTCTGTTCAAAGTCAGTGGGACTAAACACTGGGCCTGAGCGTTGTCCCTCAGCTCTTCAGCTCAAGGCAAGCGCTCAACCACTTGAGCCACAGTGCCACTTCTGGCTTTCTGGTAGTTTATTGGAGATAAGAGTCTCACGGACTTTCATGCCCAGGCTGGCTTTGAACCTCAATCCTTAGATCTCAGCCTCCTGAGTAGCTAGGATTACAGGAGTGAGCCACTGGTGCCTAGCCTCTGTGAGACTCTTATCTCCAATAAACCAACAGAAAACCAGAAGTGGTGCTGTGGCTCAAGTGGTAGAGCACTAGCTTTAAGCTGAAGAGTTCAGGGACAGTGCCCAGGTCCAGAGTATAAGCCCCATGAACAAACAAAAAACAAATCACAAGTTCCTATTTTACTAGAGCCCTTTGTACTACAGGTGAAAGTACTTCTGTGAGTATTCAGCTGCACCTCCACTTACTACTAGGACTACTTCAGACTTCATTTCTCATAATCCCAGTCCTCCTACCCTGCCCATGTTTGTAGCACATAGTTTCTTCTCCTTGTCAGAGAAAATGGAATCTATCCAACAATATTTTCCTCATCTCTTAGACAAAACTGCAAAATACCTGTATCCACATCAAGCCTTTCCTTCTCATCACCCTCATAGAAGAATGAACCTCTGCCCCTAATTACCCTCCACCGATCCTTCCATGTGCTCTGAATAATGTCCTCTGCCTTTCTTGAGGACCTGGATTTTTCAGGTACATCTCGTTCTGATGTTTTACATATCTCACTCTTCAATGGCTCTTTCCTTATTGGCACTTAAACAGGCCCCAGGGACCCCACCTTGGAAAGGGAGGGTTCCCTCTCACCCCTCCATCAACATTTTGGTCATCTTTCCTCCCACTCATACCCAAACTACTGGGAGGGTTTATCCTCACTCACTGGGTCCGCATTCTCTTTCACTCACTATAAAATGGCTTCATATACCAAGATAGAGAAAACAATCCAATAATCCTTTTGGAAAAACAAAAGACCTGGAAGAGCCAAAGCAATTCTAGACATAAAAAGCAATGTTGGTGGTTTCATAATCCCAGAACTCAAATTTATTACAGAGCTATAATAACAAACACAGCTTGGTATTGACACACAAATAGACCCAAGGATCAATGGAATAGACCAGAAAACCTAGAAATAAAACCCTATGCTTATAGTTATCTAATATTTGATAAGGGAGCCAACAGATATATGGTGGAAAATAGATAGCCTCTTCAAAGATTGGTGTTGGGAAAACTGGGCATCTATATGCAGAAAACTAAAAGTGAATCCCTGTTTGTCATCATGCATTAATATCAACTCAAAGTGATTAAAGACCTCAATATCAGACCTGAAATTTTGAAAGGAGGGAATAAGAGACATACTAGAATCCATAGGCATATGCAGAAACTTTTGAAAACAGTCCCAGGGCACAGCAAATAAGAGAGAGACTTGACAAATAGGATTACATCAAAATAACTCTCTGTACAGCAATTGACATGTTTACTAAACTATAAACACAGCCAACAGACTGAGAGAAGGTCTTTACCAGTAATACATCTAACAAAGGCTTAATATCCAAAACGTATAAGGAGCTCAAGAAACTAACCCTTCCCAAAGCTAATAAATCAAACGCTATAAAGGCAATGGAGATGCTCTGAAATTTCATGCAATCCCATTTGTCCAACCTTTCTTTGATTTGTTGTGTTTCTGGGTCTCTTTTAAGAAAATTTCGGCCTGTGCCAAGGAGACCTAGGTTTCGCCTATTCCAACCTGTAAGGTTTTGAGTATCTGCTTTGAATCCGAGGTCTTTGATCCATTTGGAGTTGACCCTGGTAGGGTGATATATAAGGATCTAGCTTTAGTTTTCTACAAGTGATTAACCAATTTTACCAGCACCATTTACTGAAGAGGCTGTCTTTCTCCCATTGTAATTTTTTAGCTCTCTTATTGAAGATTAGATGACTACAGGTTTATGGGTTCATTTCTGGGTTTTCAATTCTATTCCATTGGTCTGAGGTCCGTTCTTGTGTCAGTAAGATCAATAGAAAGCCCATGGATTGGGAGAAGATCTTCACTACCTATAAAACAGACAAGGGCCTCATATTTAAAATATACCTGGAACTCAAAAAATTAAGTCCCCTAACAACAAATCCTCAAAGAAACAACTACCCAATAAATAAGTGGGCTAAAAACTTACAGAGAAACTTCTCTGAAGAGGAAAGAAGGATGGCCAATAGTCACATGAATAAATGCTCAACCTTCTAGCCATAAAAGAAATGCAAATCAAAACAACATTGAGATACCACCTCACCCCAGTTAGAATGGCTAAAATCAAGAACTCTAACAACAACAGATGCTGGAGGGGATGTGGCCAGAAGGGAACCCTACTGCATTGCTGGTGGGAGTGTAAACTTGTTCAACCACTTTGGAAAGCAGTATGGAGGTTCCTCAAAAGACTCCACATAGAGTTCCCCTATGACCCAGCAATCCTACTTTTGAACATTTACCCAAATGATCACAAGCAAGGCCATACTAAAGCTACCAGCACAACGATGTTTATTGCAGCATTATTTACCATAGCCAAGATAGGGAACCAACCCAGATGCCCCTCAGTAGATGAATGGATCAAGAAAATGTGGTATATATACACAATGGAATTCTATGCCTCCATCAGAAGAATGACATTGCCCCATTTGTTAGGAAATGGAAAGACTTGGAAAAAATTATATTAAATGAAATAAGCCATGCTCAAAGAAACATAGGTCCCATGGTTTCCCTTATTTGCAATAACTAGTATATGTCTGAGACAAGCAGAAAAGTTCAGATAAGTTGATGTTAGGGAAATGAACCCCAAGATAAGGACTCAAATGGTTTTTCTTTCTTGCTATTGTTTCTAACATATTTATAAGGTGATTTTTTTGTTGCTTTGTATGTCCCTCCCCCTCGGTATAACCCCTGTTTTCACTGTATTTGATGTTGGTATAATTTGGGGAGGGGAAGGGAAAAAACAAATCGTTTAAATAGGGATACAGATAGACCCATTGCAACAATGAGATGTACAAGAAGCTATGTTGAAAAACGAACTTTACAACTTTGGCGAGGAGGTGGGGTGATGGGAGGGCAGGGATGGAAAGGGGTAACAAAGGAGGAGGCAACAATGCTTGATAAAAAATGTCATGGGCTGGGAGGGTGGCTCAATGGTAGAGCACTTGCCTTGCATGCCTGAGGCCCTGGGTTCGATTCCTCAGCACCACATAAGCAAAAAGAAAAAGCCGGAAAGTGGGGCTGTGGCTCAAGTGGTAGAGTGCTAGCCTTGAGCTGAAGAGCTGAAGGACAGCGCCCAGGCCCAGAGTTCAGGCCCCACGACCGGACCCCCCCCAAAACAAAACAAAACAAAATGTACTCATTACCTTGCTCATGTAATTTTAACCCCTCTGCACCGTATTTTCACAATAAAAAGCCTTATTAATAATAATAAAAAATAAAGGCAATGGAGAGAGGCTAAGGAGAGACTTCTCAGAAGAAGTGGTAAGAATGGCAAAGAAACTCATGAGGAATGCTATGATCCCTAACCACAAAGGAAAAGCAAATCAAAATAACTGAGATTCCATCTCACCCCAGTTAGATTGGCCAATATTGTGAGTTTGAACAAATGTTGACAGGGATATGGGGACAAAGGAACCCTATTGTACTGTTGTTCGGAATGTAAACTAGTACAACCACTCTGGACAGCAGTCTGGAGGTTCCTCATAAAACTAAACATAGATCATCCCTTCCACCCAGCCATATCGCTCTTGGGCATCACAAGCTAGATAGATATTCCAAAGACACTTGCACATCCGTGTTCCTTGCCACACTATTCACAATAGTCAAGTTATGGAATCAGTCCAGATGCCCTACAGTTTTTTTAGTTGATCCAAAACAATGTAGGACTGTCTATGTGCAAAAGAATTTTACATAGCCATTAGAAAGAATAACCTTATGTCATTTGCAGGGAAATGGATAGACCTAGAACAACTCAGAGAGAGAAATGGTGCATATTTTCTCTCATAAGCAAAAGCTAGATCTAAAATATACTGGGACATGATAAATTATACAGGACTCTCAGCATTCACACACAGTGAGACAAAAGGAGGATACTCTTAGGGGAAGAACACAAAGGCTCACTGCCTATGTGCTTCTGATCATATAGAATAATATTTATTGATGTGAATGCCAAGAAATGGAAACAGGGGGTTTTTATCTTTGTTGTTTTTCTTTTTATCTTGTTTGCTCCTTTATCTATCTTTGGAGCATAGGGGAAGGGGCACAGAAAGGGAGACACAAAGGATGAACAAATGTGGCAGTGGTACTCACTAGACACTATGTTGAAAATGTGCTATACAAGTTGTGGTTGGGGACAGGAAGAAAGAACTGAGAGAAGGAAAGGGGTGACATTGTCCGAAAAGAAATGTACTCATTAAGTGACTCGTGAAACTGTAACCCTTCTGTATGCCACCTTTATAATAACAAAAGATAAAAATGTAAAATAAATAAATAAAATAAAATTATTTTCTAGACCAAACTTTGTTGTTTTTTTTTCAGTATCTGTAGTGATATTTGAGACCACCTCACTCTCCAAAATATTACCTCCCTCACCCCAATATCTACAGCACATATATTTTCATGGTTTTTCTTTTAACTCCCTGATCATTGTTAAGTGAAGAAAGTCAGGGTCAGAGAGACAAAGAGCCCACGTCTTCCCTCATATGTGGAAGCTAAATCTAAACTACACACACACACACACACACAGACACACACACACACACACACACATATACACACATACATGTATAGGACCCTGTGGGTGTATATGTGTGTGTGTGCGTGTGCGCGCACGCATGTGTGTGTGTATATATATATATGCAGGGTCATATGCATATACATACAAACATGTTGGTATATATATATGCAGGGTCATATGCATATACATACAAACATGTTGACCAAAGTATGATATATACAGAACAGGGCATTTAATTATAGAACTCCTTTGAGCAACTAACTTGCAGCTTAACAAAACGAACACGGCAGTCCCTTGCTATATAGTGATTCGCTTTTTGTGGTTTCACTGTATTGCACATTTTTTTAAACAAAATAGATAAACACTGATCCCTCACCTATAGCTGGAATTTTGTTACAGAGACCATGACAGGTAAAAATCTGCGAAGTAGCAATAAGTGAGCCACGATACAGCAAGGGACCACTATCTATTTATGCTGCCACTAGGAAGTTGGAACACGTGCTGTTGGAGAAGTGGTTGACGTCAAGGGGTGATGATCAGGTGAATGGAAAGAGGAAATGTGGGCAAATGCAGTCATATTATTCAATGTACAGCCACGAAATTGGATCTAGGTAATTCAAGGGGACGGGTGGGGTTGGGAGGGATGGGGGAGAACACTGAAAGGAATGACATTTGAACAAGATGCATTGTACTCACAAACTGACATCACGAACTGAACCTCTTTGTACCCATTACTGAAGGAAAATAAAAATAAATCTTATTTTTAAAATAAAATAGATATTTGGAGCTGTTAAAGAAAAATCTGAGGAACAATAGTTTTGAAAGATTCATTTATATAAGAAGCAACTCATCAACCCAAGACTGCCACACCTAAGTGTCTGAGGCCAGTATTGACGAGGAAAGTGTGAAGGCAAATTTTAAAATTATAATAGGTCAAGCTTTGTTTCTGTCTAGAAAAAGCATTTCCCAGAAATGATTCCCGTTTTACTTACGTTTAAAATAAATTAAGGTTGAGGTCACTTATCAGACTCTGCTTATTCATCTGTTCAGGGATTCTTTAGGCCTCGTCTTCATTTAATTCACTTTATACAGATTAGATTTCTGTCCTGAGCTTCCAAATTACTCATGTCACTTATAGGCACTGCACTTGCTACCTTCCTGACCCAAACTGAATCGAATACATTGTATCTCTCTGAAGTTCCTATCTTTCCATGTTCTTTCTCAGTAATGCCAAAAGTCTTAACAAGAAAGCTGGAGTTTAGCAATCCCACTTTAGGGCATTTACCCAAATGTTTACAAACAAGACCACACTAAAGCTACCAGCACAACTACGTTTATTGCAGCATTATTTACCATAGCTAAGATATGGAACCAACCCAGATGCCCCTCAGTACATGAATGGATCAAGAAAATGTGGTATATATACACAATGGAATTCTATGCCTCCATCAGAAAGAATGACATTGCCCCATTTGTTAGGAAATGGAAAAACTTGGAAAAAATTATATTAAGTGAAGTAAGCCAGGCCCAAAGAAACATAGGTCCCATGGTTTCACTTATTTGCAATATCTAGTATATGTGCAAGTCAAGCGGAAAAGGTCAGATAATGTGATGTCAGGAAAATGAACCCTTAGATATGTATTTTAATGTTTTTTTCTTTCATGCATGTGTTTCTAACGCATTTATAAGATTATCTCTTTGTTGCTTTGTATGTCCCTCCCCCACAGTATAACCCCTGCTTTCACTATATTTGATGTCAGTATAACTTGTGGAGGAGATGGGGAAAAACCAGTTGTTTAAGGATACAGGTGGACCTGTTACAACAATGAGAAGTACAAGTTGTCATGTCCAAAACGAGCTTTACAATGTCGGTGGGGGGAGGGGGGGAGGAGAAGGATTGGGATTGGGGGGGCAGGGGGGAGGCTGGGAAGGGATGTGAAGGGTAAACCAAAGGAGGAGGCTGCAATGCTTGGTAAGAAATGTACGCATTATCCTGCCCATGTAATTGTAACCCCTCTGTACAGTATGTTCACAAATAAAATTAAATTAAATTAAAAAAAAAGAATTCTATCACTTGAGCAATATAGCCTGGTCCTTTTCCTTTTAGTTTGTTTTTTCAAGTAGAATCTCATACTTTTTCCCAGGTTGCCTTGGACCACAATCCTGCTTCTGGTCACACATAGCTGGGACTACAAGTACATACCAACATAACTCACCCAACAACTAGATAGTTTTAAGAATACTATACAAGCCTATTTCTTGTCTCTTTTTTAAAAAAAAATCTTTCAATGTCTGATTTTTACTTTAGAATGAAGTCATTTAATCAAGTATAGGTCTTCCTGGAGAGAAAGGAAGCAAAGAGAGACATGTTTGTTCTCTTCCTACACAGGCCTATATTTAACCTAATGTTTGTCTGAGTGTCTAGGTTCCATGGAGATTGGTGCCATAGAAATACAGACCAAGCAGCATAGGAATGGCACAAGCATGCACAAGAGGAGGCTGGAAGAAGAGAGAGAGAGAGGAGAGATAGAGGGAGACCAAACGCAAGAGCAAGAAAGGAGAGTGTGGGTGAATGAGCAGCTCCAGGGTGAAGTCTCTGAGCAGACAGGCATTTAGGCATCAGCCTCCATGGCAGCCAGCCTCTCTGGGCACCACCTGTACAGTCCACTGTAGCATTGTTCATTCCTCTGGAAATAATCTACAATCTGCCATGCAGCATCTTGCTAGTCCTCCAGCAGATCACTGGAAACAGAAGCAGAGAAAGATCCAGAGTATGTCCCCAACTACCACAAACTGTGGTCTTAAGTGTAAGAATGTCAAAGAAGGAAGTGCAGTTTCTTTTTCAAAAGCACAGTATAAAAACATCAAAACTGGAAGAACAAAGAAATACAGTTAACACGTGTGATTATTTTATTCTTAAATTGTCCATTTAAAATATTATCCAAGTTCTTAGTTAAAATACACGTGGTGTGGAAGCACATGTTTATTCTTGCCAATTAACTCCTAGCACAGAAGCAGATTTCACTTTTTCTATAGTCTTATTTTATAAGACTGTCGGGAACAAAATATGTTAATTGTTTGCCAATTTCCTCATCTCAAGATGAATCTTTAAAGGAATGGAAATGCACCGGGTGCCAGTAGCTCATGCCTGTAATCCTAGCTACTCAGAAGGCTGAGATCTGAGGATCGAAGTTCAAAGCCAGCCCAGGCAGGATGGTTCATGAGACTCTTATCTCCAATTAACCACCAGAAAACTGGAAGTGGTGCTGTGACTCAAGTGGTAGAGTGCTAGCCTTGATCTGAAGAGTGCGGGGACAGCGCCCAGGCCCAGAGTTCAAGCTCCATGATTGACAAAAAATAAAAAAGAAATGGAAATGTTTTAAGCAGCTAGAGAAAGCCAGTTCTAAATTTTGTATATTTGTAAGTCTGAATCAGCATACTATATGAATGTCTAATAAAAACTATAATTATTAGGACTCATTGCAATGCTTATTATATTTCAGACTAAAATCCTAGATAATCCCAAATACAATTATTACAATTTTTCAAGTCGTTATATACAAACACTATATAACATATCACAGATCATCATTCTGTTTGATGCTCTCAGCAAACTTTATTTTGATGGCAGAGAAAAGACTCAAAGCTGAATGAAATTGAATAGTTTGTGGGGTGGGGTTAGAATTTCCATGCCATCAGTCCACCTCCAGAACTTGTAAGTATTATGCCATACCCTTACCTTTTGAAATATTTAATGCCAGGAAAAAAATGATATATAATTAGTTTAGACTTGGAAAGGAGGTGTTGATCTGTTATATGGCTTTAAAGCTGCAAATAAATAAGTTCCATTGTTCTAAGAATATTAATGTTTTGACATTTGTAAATATAACTTGGGGAGAGAAGGAGGAGAGATCAGTCAGGTAATGAATACCTATAGAGAATCACATGGAAAGTATACTTCTGGATCATAGTCTTTCTTTTTTCTTTTTTTTTCCATTGTGAAAATACCGTACAGAGGGGTTTCAATTACATGAGCAAGGTAATGAGGGCATTTCTTATCAAGCATTGTTGTCTCCTTTGTTTCCCCTTTCCATCCCTTCCCATCTGCCCACCCTCCCCGCCCCCCCCAAAATTGTAAAGTTAGTTTTTCAACATAACGACTTGTACATCTCATTGTTACAATGGATCCACCTGTATCCCTATTTAAATGACTTGTTTTTTCCCTTCCTCTCCACAAATTTTACCAACATTAAATACACTGTGCTTTCTCATTGGATCATAGCCTTTCTGCCACAATACTAACAATTTGTTATCACCAGTTTTTTTTTTGTTGTTATTGTTTGTTTTCTCTACTGGTTCTGGGGCTTGAATTCAGAGCTTGGGCACTATCCCTGAGCTTTTTTGCTCAAGACTAATGCTCCACCATTTAAGCCACAGCTCTACTGCCAGCCTTTTTGGTAGTTTATTGGAGATAAATCTCTCACAGACTTTGTTGCCAATGGTGATTTCAAACCATGATCCTCAGCTCTCAGCCTGCTGACTAGCCAGGATTACAGGCTAGAGCCACCAGCACCCAGCTCTATTGGCATCTGTTTTTTGTTTTTTTTTTGGTAAAGTCTTTTACCTTTCTCCACTTTCTGAGAATAGAACATTTTCATAGAAGTTAGATCCATCATACATTCTCTAACTAAATGGCCTGCCATTATGATAATTGGATGGGTATGGATCGGGATGTCTCAGGATCAAAGTGTTCACAGGTAATGCTAGTGACAATTAATCTTGATCCAACAGTACTTGGACACACCTCCCTTGTCCTTTGGATCAGGGAGTTACATCACAAATCATAACCGCCGACTAACTTTTCTTGGCCTTACCTACAATGTAGCCTGCTACTTACAAAGCCAAGCAACAAGAATTTTTGATGTCTAGAGCTACAGTATCCCTTTCAAAGCACAAACTAATGTGATGCTAAATATCTCAATATGGTTAATTTATTATGCCTACTATATAAAAATACTTTTCACAGAAAATACGATAGTAATTACAATTTATTCAATAATTTTTATGTGTTCTGTGCCTTGAACTTAACAAATACCTTCAAATCTCAGAGGAGTCATGAGAAGAAAGCAATGTTATACTCATATTTCTGATCTGAAAATAAGTATTTAACAGAAAATTACTCTAGACTTGGAAAGCAAAGATTGAAAGCCTGTTCTGGCTGATTCTCGTCTACTTGTTTCCACTTTGGAAAGAAAAAGAGTAGAAGAGGACAAAAAGAATGAGAAGAGGGAATGAGAAAAATCTAAAACCTTTCTTTGTCCTTCTTTCAGGATTCTATGTCTGGCATGCATTATGATAGCATTTGTATAAAGTACAGCAATATAATTTATGAATTCTCAGTTGATCAAATTGTCGGCATGCTATGCAAAACATTGTGCAGACATGCTAATAATAAGAGGAAAGAAACATGTTGGCAGATGTTTTCCAAAAGGCAAATAAGGGTAAGCAGAGTGTTGAAGATATTAATTTTCATGATTGCTGCCTTTGTTATTTTGCCTTATTGTCCCTTACTCTGCCTATTCTAAAAATACAAAGAAGTATGAGGGAAAATAATTTCCAGGCCCAATTATTTTTTGTAAAGAGATTTTTAAAATGAGAATAAAAGACATAACAATTTCTAGAAAGTTCTCCATCTCCCATGGTCTTCACATTTGCCTCACAATGTATATTTTTGATTCAACCCTCTCACCTTCAGTCCACTAATCATTAAATCCAAAGAATGAGAGATAATTTGACTAGATATTTTCCCCTCAGGGGGGCAATAACTAACTTTTAGGGAAATAAATGTGTTTCAATTTGGACAAGTGGTTGGGTTGAAGAGAAGGCTTTTCAATCTGTGAGGAATACCTGAGGACAAAAATCTCTCTGGATGAAGTCATTAGTGTTGTCTGCCTTTAAGTTTACTTTTTATTGACTCTCTACATTTAAAAAGCATAGATATCGCTGAATCCTTATTGATTGATTGATTGATTGATTGATTTTTGCTGGTCGTGGGGCTTGAACTCAGGGCCTGTGCACTGTCCCTGAACATTTTTTGCTCAAGGCTAGCATACTACTTTGAGCCACACCACCACTTACTTACTGTTTTCTAGTGGTTAATTGGGAATAAGAGTTTCAAGTACTTTCCTACCTCAGCTTGCTTCAAACTGGAATCCTCAGGTCAAGTAACTAGGATTACAGACATGAGCCACTGGTGCCCAGCACTTCACTGACTCTTTACCAGCTGGAGCCCTGCATAGGTTCTCTGGGCCCATCCATTGTGACTGTAAGCTATTTTAGAGAATTTACACCCAGGATCTTCCCATCACACCATCACATAAAAATTAAACACCTGATATGTAGACATTTCCAGAACCATTTTTTATTTTAAGATCTCAAAATTAAGTTTCTTAAAACATATCTTTTATATGTTGATGCTTTTCACAGACCTTGATTTCCTGTGGGTAGAGCTAAGCTTAATTAAGAGAGTGGGTATGGAGGTGATATGGAGAAAGGAGAAGATGAATAGGTAGAAGAAAAGGAGGGAGAATAGTGGGGAGAGGAAGGAGGAGGAGGAAAGGGAGGGACAAAGAGAAAATTTATAAATAACAGATGGCAGATTTTTTTGAAATCTTAAGTCTATCTCATATTCAAGTTTTCAGGTAGTCCATTGTATAAGCTATTAATCAGCTTTCCATCACTATAATAAAAATGCCTAAAATAGTTACATCTAAAGATAAAAGAGTTATTTGAAATTCTAGTCCTTGACAGGTGTCATTGTAGCCCATGCCTGGAGTGATCTGGGTCACCTAGTTCCTTAAATGTTAGGAAGCCATAGGTTTCCAAAATGAAAAATAGTGGACAGATATGTCTACAAATATACAAAACTATATAATCCTTAGGGAGAATCATCCATTCTCTACTTACTTCAGATTTTGAATCTGACCTTAATACCTTGAAACTTTTATCTCCCTCTAGAATTTCTTCCTTATCTACTGCTATAATCTGCCTTTTAGCTTGCAGTTCACCTACACAGAACATAGTTCTTAGTAATTTTTGAAGTGAAGTTAGGCCATTTGTCATGAGAAATTACACTTGGAAAATATTAAACCCATACGCTTAAATCTTCTTGTCTTCTTAAATCTTCTTGTCTTAGAACTTTCTACCCTCTGAGACCAAACCTGTAAGTCCCAGTGAAAACTATACGCATAGGGTATAGTTTGGAAGTTCAGTGTCATGTTAAAGATTTGATCCCCAAGGTGACACTTGTGGAAGATGGAGGAACTTTTGGAGAGCAGAACCTATTAAAATGTCCCTAGGACTTCGGCGTATGCTCTCAAATGTATTGGGAGACTATGGCTTCTTTATTCTTTCCTTTTTCTTCCTGGACATAAAGTCAGCAGTTTGTTTAGTCACGTATTTCCCATGACTGCCATCTAGCACTGACACCAGAGCATAAAAAGCAATGGGCTCGGCACCAGGCTGAACCCCTGCACCTGACTACTCAGGAGTCTGTGATCTGAGGATCATAGTTCAAAACCATTGTGAGCAGAAAAGTCCATGAGATTCTTATCTCTGATTAACTATCAATAAAATAGAAGTACAGCTGTGGCTAAAGTGGTAGAGCACCAGCCTTGAGCAGAAAGGCTAAGGGGCAGCACCCAGACTCTGAGTTCACACCTAAGTACTGGCACATATACACACCACACACACACACACACACACACACACACACACACACACACACACACACACACAGAGCAATGGGTTTATCTGATCATGGACTAGAATCTCAAATAAACCTTTTATCTTTTTAATTATTTTAAGCATGTTATTACACTGATAGAAAGTTGATTAACAGCTTTTATAGCAGTCTATAAAAATTTTCCTAAATGCCTTTTGCTTGTCAATGACTAAAGTCTTGGTAGCACTGATAACTGAGTCATCTCCCCTAAGCACTTGATACCTTCTTCCTATACAGGAAAGACAGGAGTACTACAGAGAGAGAGAGAGACAGTTATAGATGGCCCATAAATACACTTGGAAAATATGCCTTTTAAGAATAAAAGGAGAAATGTAAGATTCACTAAAAATATTCTAACACCAAAGTGGTTTATCTTAATTCATGTTTAGACTCATGAAGAGCCCACCTCATGTATTCTCCCTGTCCATCTTTCTATCATTTCCCTATTGTGCGTATGAATGTAGGGAGGGAAAATTGCCCAGTGTAAAGAACTGCTGCCAACAGAAAGACAAGACAATTTGTGACACAGTTGCACACTTCAACCAAAGAGCTATCAGGATAAGCAGCAGCCAGGCAGACAAGGAATCTCACCATGGTGTCAGAACACCTGGCAATGGCCCTAAGTGGGTTTGAGGACATGTCTTACCAGCTGAAGATCACCTTGACATTACCCTGAGCTCTACTATCAACCTCAGACAGCTTGGTCCTGACAGCATTGATTGGTCTTTTCTTAGAGTGAATTCTTCTTCTCCCATTTGAAATAACGCAAGTCTTCCTAAAAGCCTTTTATCAGTTTAACAAGGCAGGTATGTTATTTCTAAAGTTTTGTAAGCCATCTCTTTGAAATGTTAACATTGGTGGAGGTAGTAGTCTGTTTCTGTGGAAAGGCAGATTCCTAACTTGAGCCGGTACCTTGTTTTATGAAAGATCTTCCTGTCATAAAAATTTAAGAACATAGAACATAAGAATGTTTACTCTTCATTGGAGTAAACCCAATTACCAATGAAGGACCAATATTCTTTCTCTCATTCTTAGAAAACCTTCCACTTGTCAGGTTCTGGCCAACATGTATAATCCCAATTACTTGGGAGACTAAGGTCAGGAGGATCATAGTTTGAGGCCAGCCCAGACAGATAAAGTTTACAAGATCTCTTCCTTGACCAATAGCTGGACTGAGTAGATCACACCTGTCATCCCAGCAACAGTGGGAAGTGAAAAATAAAAGGATTATGGGTCAAGTATACACCTGGGCAGGATGGGAGACCTTATCTCAAAAGTAATCAGTGCAAAAAGTAATCAGGCTGGAGGTGTGGCTCAGCAATAGAGTGCTTGCCTAGCAAATAGGAAACCCTGAGTTCAAACTCCAGTACTTCCAAAAAAGAAAAGAGTCCCACTCCTTGTTTCAGTGGAATTGGCTTCAGACTGAATTCTATTCTCTCTTCTATTGAAATCACCTTGAATAAAATTTAAGTTTACTTAAGTAATGTTAGCTTGGACCATAGAGGGACAGAATTTTTAAAAATCTCAACAAAATAAGAGCTTTTTCCCCTGTAAGAATATTGTGGTAGTCTAAAAAAACTATTAAAAGTTTATTACATCAAATTAACTTAAGTGTATTGGAATAAAAGTTTTCATTTTTGTTTGATTTTGTTTTATTGTGGTAACCTGTATGAGAAACTGGTGGAGACTGAGCAGATTTATAAGAAAAAAGTCAACATTTCTGACCCTTAAGTTTCTTTTTACCATTTAGTATTTCTACCCTAACCAATTCTCATTATTGTCCTTTTTACATTTGTTTTTCTGATTATTGGAAGTTTTTGTAATGTGAGAACCATATTCTTTGAAACCTTCTTGTGCCCTCCCCTAGTACACTGCTGAACATGAAATAGACACTCAAATATTTGATGAGTCCATCCAAGTTGAAACTTGAGCCTATTTCCATTCATCTAGCAATGTAGTATATGCTGAGTCAGACAATTTTTAGATACTTACAAATTAATTGAGAAGCAAGGACACACACACACAACAACAGATAAATTATAAAATCAAGGCAACAATTGGTTGAAGAATTCAGAAAACAAAGTATTAGAAGTTAAGAGAATCAAGTAGGACATGAAAGAGAGACATGGAACTTGGACAGGATTTTTTTAAATTATGTTTTAAAGCTACTCATTTATTTGTACTGATGTACAAGTAGCTGATGCATCAACCCTTTTAAGCAACCCATGAACCCAATACTTTTGTTCAAAAATTCTCAGGACTTCTGCCATTATTTCAGCCCTCTTCCCTTGAAATGGATCTTGTTGTATGAGCAGCATGTGCAAGCAAGCAGCCTTACATGGTCCCATGTGATATGGTTTCCTGATATTTCTTTGACTCTGTGACTATACTTTTGCTCATGGCCTTTATTTCCAGAAGTTTTCCCCCTTCTCCCCTCTCTCCTGCAACATCCACATACTTGGCCTCTTACTTTATCTGAATGACCTTTGCCAATGATACTTAAAATAGCATCTCTACCCTCCTGTGTCCCCTTAGCCTGATTTCTAGTTTCTGTAATACTTATCACTAACTGATTCATATTTAAAGACATCTTTGTCATGATACTAGCATTTCAATTCAGGGTCTTGTCCTTCTGAGGTAGGTGAGCTACCACTTGAGCCATGCTCCCAGCAATTTATGTCCTATAGTATTTTTTTTTTCCATTTACCATCTGCTTCCCCAGCTGAATGCAATATCTCCCCTATTAGCATTCCACGGAGGTTAGTACTAAAGCACTTAGCAGAGAGATTTTTAGTGGATGAATAAAAGACCACATGTCACACTTCTTGCTCAAAAACATTCTGCTCTTTCTCATGAGAGAGTATAAATGAGATCTAGTGGCTTACAAGCTAAATTCTAGTGATGGCAATGTGTTCTCTGATGCGCACATTTTAAAAGCTTCAATCAGTTGTCAACATTTATCAATCAAGAGATTTCACATAAAATCAAGATTTCTGACTTCTTTAAAATCTTGGAAGATTTCTTCCTACTGGATCCATTAACCTCACATAGCAACCATGGGAATTTAGTAACAACCTCTTTCCACACAGAGCAGAGCTCCCTGACTCTCTCCTGCCCACCTTCTGATAGACAGACCCCAGATGAGTTGACTTCTACTACTTCTTTCCTAATTGAGTATAGGTAAGGAGATAACACATACTTTATATGTTAATTGCAAGTATGTGCTTGCAGCACAGTAAAGAACAATTGCTTCTTGTTCCACCTCCAGTAACCATTCCACTTACCCTCAATTCAGAGACCTGAGGTGGGCTGCATAAGAATTAGCAACCTGCCCAGCAACAGATCTGGAGATGTATCTCATCTTGTTCACCCATCATTTTGAGACTGATATTTTAGGTGAGCTCTTTTCATTTCCTCGCTTTCTTCACATGGGGTGAGAAAACTCATCCTTAGGATTTATACAAAAGTCAAATAAATTGTTAGAGGAAGAATTTGATTTGAAAGTGATAATTCCTTCCAAATGAAGAAATGTTTCAGCAGAAGTCATCACCTTTTTGAGAAATTAAAGAAAAAGACAACCAGAATGACAAATGAAATCTTTTCACTGGTATTCATAAATGAATAAATAAATCTAACCCACAGAGCAACAAGATGCTTCACTCTTTCTAGCAGTGTGGTAAATAACATCTGTAATTGAAATAGGAGTACTTCTTGCCAGTTAAGGAAATATGCCGAAAGTGAAGTCATGCATGTAGCTTATCATTACCACAAAATTAAGGGATAGTTACAAGGGAGGAAGAGAGAGAGAGAGACAGAGAGACAGAGACAGAGACAGAGACAGAGACAGAGAGAGACAGAGAGAGGAGATGTGTGTTTGAGCCTCTTTTCAAACAGATCTTGGACATCTTGGAATTTGGGGTGAGATTTAGGACTGTGTGACAATTACCAGTAAAACAGGCAACGATAACAGCAATCAGTAGGATAGGGGTAAACATCTTCCCTACCTGAGTTCTAGCCTGAGACCTAAAAATATGAGTTTTCAACATTTGTACTATCTCAAAATAGTGCTGGGAATAAAGCAGGTTTGCTATCTTCAATCTTCATAGAAGAGACAGATCAAGGCAGGGAAACTAGAGAAAGGCTAAAATCTTTGGGTTGGCATTTCAGCTCAGGCAGGGATGCGTTAGCCATCACTACTCATACGTCACTTTGCCTGATGATATAGCTTGTTTGGGCTTATGAGTCAGCCAGCCCACAGCTCTCCAATGCCTCTCCTTGTCCACACAGTGCTCAGAGCTTCAGACCTCCTCAGAGCCTAGTTTCAGATTTTTGTCCCTTACACTCACACCATTAGAAGAACAGATTTGTTACTTTATGTTTCCTCTGTCTTCTCTCAGTTGGTTCAGAACCCAAGTGAGAAGTGCTATTAATTAGACTTCCAAACCCCCAAAAAGAAAAGTTAAATCTCCACTTTCTTCCTTTTCCAATACTGAAAGTTTTCTCCTTTCCTGAGACTATATCCAGTATTTTATCCCTTGAGAACTCTAACAGATGTAATAGCAGCCAAGTTCTCATCCATTCGGCCCATGGCAAAACCATGCTAAGAGCATCCACAGATGGGTTGCAAGGGTCCATGAATCTCTTTGCAGAAGCAAATGTAATTTGTTTTAGAGTGTGGGACAAAAGCTTTTCACTCAATTCCAAAGAATTCTGGCATACAAAAAATGTTCTAAAGGAACAGAGCTGGTGTCAAGAAGGACTGTCTGGAGGGTATGTTGTCTTAGGTGGGTGTAGAAGAATGTTCCAGACTTTTTTTAAAAAAATTATGTTTAAATAGTTGCACAAAGGGGTTTCAATACAACATATCTGTTTACCATTACAATACATGTAGTTCAGTGTCACCCCTCTTACCATTTACCTCCACATGTTCAGGATATGAGGTGGGAGATGGACTGTGAAGGGCAGAGGCAATCTGTGAATAGAGAACCCAGGTGAGCAGAGCAGGAGCAGGATTAATTAATTAATTAATCCATATTAATTGGGAGGAATCATGTGTGAATAGGTGGTAGGAGAACATGTGGTACAAGCAGATGAGCTGGTCCTACAGGATGTAGGATCTTCATTTTAGCCATGTGAAATCATTTACACTTTACCATTTTCTCAGAGGATGCTTTAAAGAAGTACATGCAGTGACATGATCAAATCTGAACCTTAGAAACGTCTCTGGGTGCAAAGCAGAAAAAGGATTCAAAGAGAAACACCTTTGTACAACTACTTAAGGATGATTCAAAGAAAAAGGAAAAGAGAATGAATTCAAGTCCAACAAAACTGAAGGCAGCAAGGCCAATGTGTCTCCAAATAGCATTGCAAATGGCCGGGGGAACAAAGGATGAGTATGAACTTCTCTTCCTCTCTATCTCTGGTAATAATTTATCTTCCAAAGATGATAATAAAAATGTCTTGAGAAGAGCCATAGTTACCATGCTAAGCCTGACCAAGGAGTTTACATACATTATTGTCAATTCTTAACACATCCAAGCAAAGCAGTATTAGCCCCAGTTAATTGATGAGGAAATTAAAGTGGGAGAATTTTTAGTCTAGTCAGGTCACATCTCTCCAAATGAGTGATAAAGCCATAATTTAAATATATCATACATGAGATACACTGAAAACATTATAGGAAGGAATCAGAGAAACTCTAGGGCTCCTTGGCACAGGCCAAAATGTTCTTAATAAAGACCCAAAAACACAACAAATCAAAGAAAGGTTGGACATGAAACTGCATAGCTTCTGCATGGCAAAGGACATAGCTAGTAAAAGCAATAGAAAGCCCACGGATTGGGAGAAGATCTTCACTAGCCATACAACAGACAAAGGCTTCATATCTAAAATACACTTAGAACTCAAAAAATTAAATCCCCCCAAAACAAATCCTCAAAGAAACAGCTGCCTAACAAATAAGTGGGCTAAAGACTTATAGAGAAACTTCTCTGAAGAGGTAATAAGAATGGCCAATAGACACATGAAGAAATGATCAACTTCTCTGGTCATAAATGAAATGCAAAAACACTGAGATACCACCTCACCCCAGCTATAATGGCTATAATCAAGAAATCTAATAACAACAGATGCTGGAGGGGATGTGGCTAAAAGGGAATTCTACTGCACTGTTGGTGGGAGTGTAAATTTGTTCAACCACTTTGGAAAGCAGTTTGGAGGTTCCTCAAAAGACTCCACATAGAACTGCCCTATAACCCAGCAATCCTACTTCTGGGCATTTACCCAAATGACTACAAGCAAGGCCATACTAAAGCTACCCACACAACTATGTTTATTGCAGCATTATTCACCATAGCTAAGAGATGGAACCAACCCAGATGCCCATTAGTAGGTGAATGGATCAAGAAAATTCCATACGATGGAATTCTATGTTTCCATCAGAAAGAATGACACTGCTCTATTTGTAAGGAAATGGAAGGACTTGGAAAAAATCATATTAAGTGAAGTATAGGTACTATGGTTTCCTTTATTTACAATAAAATAGTATATATTTAGGATAATCTTAGCAGATCAGCAGAATAGCTCAATAGCTATATATGTCAGACCATATAAGATGATGCCAAGCGAAATGAACTCTGAAGACATGGACACAAGAGGTTTTTCTTCGTTGTTGTTGTTTTTAATGTACTATGTGATTTCTTGGGGGTTTTTGTATGTTCCTCCCCCTATAGTATATCATCTGTTGTCACTGTATTTGATTTCAGTACCCTGGTATTGTATATAGGCCTATCTGAATTAGGGAGGGGAATGGTGAGACAAAGGACAAGGGGGAAACCAATGCAACACCGATACTCACAAGACATATGTTGGAAATGAACTGCACAACTGGGGGGGGGGATTGAAGGGGGGATGGAAGGAAAATGAGGGAAGGAGTAGCAAGTTTGACATGAAATATACTCACTACCTTACTTATGTAACTGTAACCCCTCTGTACATCACCTGAACAGTAAAAAAGGAAAGAAAATAGATCCTGCATGATTTCAAAGCCTGTACCCATTCTAGTCTCCCACACTGCTCCTCCATGACAATTCTTCAGAGTTGACTGCCTACCATTGGAATATAAAATGAACAAAGGCAGTTTTAGTCTGCTTTGGCCTCGTTAGTGCCTGGTGCACTGTAGGATCTCAATAATATGAGAGGAGTAATAAGCATTTTGTGTTCTACCCAATGAGCTGACTTCTACATGGAGAACATGGTAATGCTCAAGGAATTCCTGCTCCTGCATTCAATTATTTTTCCCAGCTATTGTTGTATTTCCTAAAGATATATACTTTACCATATTGCCCACACAATGATCCTCTAAATGCTCCTCTATAAGGCTGCAGACATTATGACATCCCATGAATCAGGCTATAATTATTATTTTTTATCCACATTTTACTTATGTACCTCTGGGTTCAATAATGTTTGTTGCTCTGTCAAAAGTCAGAAAGAATATTTTAGACCAATTTTACCCATAAACCCCAGCTGCTGTTTCTAATGCCCAAAAGCCAAGGAAGTCTCTCTGCCTCCTGCTTAAGAACATTCAGTCTGAAATGAGCCAATCGCCAAATGCTCAGAACAAAGGAATATACTTATGGCCTTTGAGCTGTCCTAGTTGGACATTATTTGGCAATGATTCCACTGGCACCAAATGACTTCTATGCCAACCAGCTGGTGGCTGGGGAAATGCTGCTTAAAAGAGAGAGAAGGTTAATCTCAGCTACTTACGAGGCAGAAATGGGAGGATTACAGTTCAAGGCCAGCCCAGACAAAAGTCTGTGAGACTCTGTCTCAAAACAAACAATGAATGATGATAGGCTCCTGTAATCCCAGCTCCAAAGGAGGTAGAGGTGAGAGGATAGTTGTTGGAAGATAATTTAGACAAAAGTTTGAGACACTCTCTGAGAAATAAGCTTCAAAAAGCAAAAGGACTGAGACAGTGGTTCAAGCCGTAGAGTGTTTGCCTCGTTGATATAAGATCTTGAGTTCAAACACCAGTACTGCTTTACAAAGTACACCCAAGGCTTCTCTGCAGAGGAAGGAATGCACAGTTCTGTCCTGAGTGTCTTGGGAAAGTTTTGCCTTTACTTATTTGACATTCATTTTAGAGTTCACCCCCATAGCATCTCCTTCCAGAGCCTTAAGAAAGCCAATAATGATTGCATTTCTAAGCCAAGCATATGTGCTTATCCTCAGGAGTGATAAATAGCAGTTTAGTTTGCATCCCTAAAGAGCAAATTGGAAGCACTACCTTAAAAGAGAGAGAGAGAGAGATTGTACCAGCTCTGTGCCTAACATTAATGTATGGTACAGCAATCGCACCTAGCTGGACAGGCCAAACCTGGAGGCAGAGCAATGCCTTGTGCGAGCCATATGGTCTGCATAAGCCCGTCACCTGACTATTCCAGGCCAAAGTCTTCTTCTAAACTCTATCTCTCTCTTTCTTTCTTTCTCTCCTTCTCTGTCTCTCTTTCTCTCTCTTCCTCTTCCTCTCTCTCCCTCCCTCCATGCTTTCCTCCTTTCTTCCTCCTCCTCTCTCCCTCTCTTATTACTGTCCAACTAATTATGCACTTTTTGACTATTCACTCCTTCAAATACACAAAGTGGGACTTTATGTTTTCAATAGCAAGTGTGTAATGATTTAGAATCATTTTAGAGATTTATTGTTCCCAACATCCTATCATGACGGGAACACGCTATCATGTTACACTACTCACAAAGCAGCATATGAGCATACAAGCATACTGACCTGCTGTGCTGGTTTTACCAAGCAGAGGAGTAGGTTGACCTTGCTTGTGTCCTTATCCTGTATTTGTGCAGAGAATCAGTCACACTGCTAATCTTGTATACAAATTACTTACTCTCTTTAAAATGATTATCATGAATTTTCAGATATATCATAACACCAATTAGGAGATTTTCAATGGCATATCATAGCCTATTGTCTTGTCAGATATGTCAGGTGTTTGCCAAAGTTAAGACTTGGATGCTTTGACTTATTTATAAACAAACTGATAAATAATTAATGAATACAATTATGTACAATTTATTAATAAATTTATAAGATTCTTAACAAATGCCTCCACCCGTTGACTGAGTTTCTTTTTTTTTGGGGGGGGGGGTCTGGTCGTGGGGCCTGAACTCTGGGCCTAGGCCCTGTCCCTCAGCTCTTCAGCTCAAGGCTAGCACTCTACCACTTGAGCCACAGCGCCACTTCTGGCTTTTTTCTTTTTGCTGATGTGGTGCTGAGGAATCGAACCCAGGGCCTCATGTATGCAAGGCAAGCGCTCTACCACTGATCCACCTTCCCAGGCCTTGACTGAGTTTTTGCAAGTTTCCAACTGCTAGGGGAGTACCGGACTGCCTGGACCTGGATTGGGTGCTGATGGCAAAATCACACCCACTGGTGCCATGACAGATTTAACTGTGACTATTCCCAAAATAAAGAAGAAAGGCGATGGTACCCTGATTCCTGGAAATCTCCTCCCTTCTCTTTGTGAAAAGTCTTGATGATGGCAGCATAACACACTATCTTATGACTCACACCTAATAAAACTCCAGGCCCCAGACCTGCTCTAGGAGAAGGCACTATTGAATGTATATTATATGTACATGTGAAAGTAGCATAATGAAATCCACTAAGAACTGTTAAAATAGAGGATGGGAGTAAGTAAAGAGGAAGTTAAGAAAGAGTAGATGAGTGAATTTATTCAAATTACATTTATGTATGTAACTATTATAGTGAGATCCCTTGATATAATCAATACTAATAACTAATGCCAATAACTTTTTAAAGGAGACATTGTGTGAACTTCTCTACTTCATTTTTGGTTGTTGAATGTCCCACCTGCTCCTAAATTTGTGTGGTTATTTGTACACAGTACTGAGTTGGAAAGGAACTAAAAAACACTGGGAGCTAACTTTGAACTTGAATCTCAGGAGATAAAAGCCTGAGGTATAGTTCAGAACACCAGTGGATGTGAGCCCTAGGAAAACAGAGAGAGGTCCTGTGTCCAGTCTTCTCATGGAAAGCAGATATTCTAAGAAGCTAATCATTTCCTGCAGCTGATTAATAGATATTTGAGTCATTAAAGTCACCTCTCGACTAGGCTATAAAAAAAATACATAAAAGAGTAGGCACAAGAAGCAATGACCAAGAGTTCAGAAGCACAGATGACATGCCAGTTATAAAGGGTCCACAACCCAGACTGTAGCCCCTTCCACTTGTGATCCCTTCCCCACAACCATCCCACCTTAATAGGTTCCAAGAGCTGCAGCAGCTGCTCAATTGCTCTGCAGCAAACGGATCTTGTATTTCTAAAGGATTTTTGAGTATTCACCAGTTTTTTCAGAGATTGAGTATTTAACCTTGTTTGCCCAAGTGCATTGTTTCAAGGCATTTTCTGTTCCTATAAAGCGTCTTTTATTCAGTCCCAGATCCTTGGTTCTGAACTGAGATTTCCTCAGTTTGGTCCAATTCCTGCTCATTAGCCACTTTCTGAATGAAGGCTCCGCAAAGTCCTTGGGGTTTAATGGCATTCCCGCAACAAAGCCAGATTTTAGGTTCTCCAACCTGTCACTGCCCATATTGTTCTCCCCACAATATTCCATTTCTCTGCAATACTCCATCTCCACATTTCTAACCTTTCCCCAAACAAGTTTTCTCTTGAAAAGCTAAAGTTAAGACCCATGTCAAGTATCCATTAAAAAGACGTTTCCTACCTCAGCTCTGCTGAGCTAATGAAGGGTAATTGCTGACACCCGCAGACCAGTGCTTGAGCCATCAGGCTGATGTTTTCCCCATGTGACAACTTCCTTCTCTCAAAGGTTTCCCCAGGGAATCTATAGTGGCACTTGAAAAGCAAATAATTAAGAGCAATAAATAGCAAAGTCCCCCCTGAGAAATATAAATGATGCATAATAATAACTCTGCAAGCTGGCTGGAGGAAGGATGTTGTTATTACGTGGAAGAAGTTTTTTGAAATTTCTCAAATATGCTTTAAAATCTTTGATTAAAAAGACATTTATCCCTTCAAACCAATGGAATCACATTTGAGGATCTTTTTGAAGGCCCATTTATCAAATTTGGCATTGGTTTATTCACTCTTGCTTTTTTTGGTCAGATGTGAGACTTGAACTCTGGGCCTCAGCACTGTCCCTCAACTTTCAGCTCAAGGCAAGTGCTCTACCACTTGAGTCACAGCGCCACTTCTGGTTTTCTGGTGGTTTATTGGAGATAGGAGTCTCACGGACTTTCTTGCCCGGGCTGGCTTTGAACCACGATCCTCAGATCTCAGCCTTCTGAGTAGCTAGGATTACAGGCGTGAGACACCAACACCTGGCTCACTCTTGCTTTTTTTTTTGTAAAATTCGTTCTCATGATATTTTTATGTTGCTACTCTACCAAGGTTTGACATCCACATGGGTCATTCCTTAGGCTAAGGAGCCTGAGGCACACCTGAGATTTACCACCAATAGAGAAATGTGCAAGAATGAGGTAAATTGTAACTCTTCTGAACTATAATCCAATCCCTCCTCAAATGCCCTTTAAAAGAATATCTGTAGAGTATGTTTCATCATCTACAATTCTAGCAGCAAACCATTCTCTATCCCAGTACACTGTGCGACTGGAAGGAGAAGTTACAGGTTCTAGACAACAGAATTATAGATAATAGAATACTCCCGCTGCCCACATAAACTTAAATGAGTAAATTGTATCACTCCATCTCACTCCATGGCCTGCTTCCACCCATTGAGCTAAAAGTGCCACCAAATCACTTGGGAACTTACTGAGTCTCATCTTTGAAATCCTTGTTGATTGCTAGTCGTCTCCATGTAAAGGTTTTATCTTACCTTGTGTGATGGGATTTGGCATGCAGGCACTCTACAGCTCAGGGAAAGTAAAAGGGACAATGATCAAAAGGGACTCAGGGAATCCTCTCAGCTGTTCTTGGTATAGATTTTATATCAGAAACTTCTTTTCTTGATGGTGTCCTGGGAACTGACACCTTCAGGCAATCATGCTATTCTGTGTTCCAAAATGTTCTCCCTTCCTCTACAGAGGTCAAGCTTGCCTCTAACATTTTGACAGCTTGAGAAACAGAACAGAAAGCAGTTCTCACTATTCAGACACAGTGAAACAAGAAAAAAGAAAGAAGGACAGACTGTCAGGAAGCACATGCAAATTCTTTCTTCAGGATTTCTAATCAAAGAAGGCTATCCTTTTCCCTTGAGGAAGTAAGAGTAAGAAATTTGAGGGGCATGATCCCTCTTAATGGAAATTGGAAGTGGATAACAAGCACCTCTCCCCAAAGATGGCCATAAATAAATCTAACATGAATCTGAGCCATTCACTGATTTTTCTCTAGGTAACAAGGAAGCAAACCATTGGTTTCACAGATAATTTTGGTTTTTTCCCCCCGATAAGATGACAGAGAGAAGTGCACAGGAATTTAAATGGTTGCTGCGTAAGTTACTCAAATTATGGTCAATGAAACCTGGGCTAGATAATACTAAATGGTGAAAGATAAATACAGTAAGAAAAAGTAGAAATGTCAACTGTCAGAAGGTCCTGATGGAGCTGGAGTTGTTTCAAGTATATCCCCCAAACAAGCTGAAAGGTGTGGAGGTTTTTTTCTGAGTTGTGAGGGTGGAAGCAATATCCTGAGGGTGACAGTGGGCTGGCTAAGAAATGGAGTATGTCTATAATTCCCCACCCTGGGAGGCTGAAGTAAGATGATATCAGATTCAAAGCTATCACAGGCTATATTGTGAGAGACAAACAAGCAACCAACCAACCAAAAACAAATGAGCTGTTAAGTCATGAAGAGATCATAAGAATATATCAAGTAAGAGAAGCCAATTTGAAAAGTCTACATACTGCATAATCCAGCTAGAGAAGGATTTTAGAAAAAGCAAAACTATAAATAGCAAAAAGGTCAGTGGTTGGGGTTAGGGAAGAGGGAATAAAAAATAGGCCAAACAGAATATGCAGAGCAGTGAACATACTTTGTATGTGATCCTGTAATAGTAGCTACATGTCAGTTCATCCAAATTCACAAAATATGCAATACCAAGAATAAATACTAACGTAAACTGTAGACTGTGTATAATAACAATGTGTCAACTCAAGTGATAAGCAGAACAGTTCTAAGTAGGACAGGGTCATGGGATATATGAGAAGTCTCTGTACTTTCTGCTTTTGTTATGAAACAAAAACTACTCTGTAAGGTGTCTTTTTCTATTTTTCTTTTGGCAGGGGGCAATCTTAGAGCTTGAACTCAAGGCCTAAGCACTGTCCCTGAGGTTCTTTTGCTCAAGGCTAGCACCTCTACCACTTGAGCCACAGCTGAAGCTTTTTGTGGTTGATTGGAGTTAAGAGTCCTACAGACTTTCCTGTCCAACTTGGCTTTGAACTGTGATCCTCAGATCTCAGCCTCTTGAGTAGCTAGGATTACAGGTGTGAGCCACCAGCACTTGGATAAGGTCTCTTTTTAATTCACAAATTTTTTCATTCTTTTCTTACTAGGAGTAATACTGCAGATAAGATATCTAAGTAGTGGTGATTGGTGCCTCACAGCTAGACCATTACATGTCTGTAATTGGCTTAGTGACAATACTATCAAAAATCAAAATTTTATGTCATATTATAGAATGTTAAATTGTTAGGTTGACAGAAGTATCTTCTTGATTGGCAGCACTTTCCCACTGATTTTCCATATTTACCTTCGAATGAATTATCTGAGTGCTAAAGGAAAGATGGAGTGCTTCTTATCTGGGTATCACATTTTCTCAAGTGATATAGAATGGAAATATTCTTCAAATTAAGAAGCTTTGAGAAGTTAACCTTTTTATGGACCATGTGTAAGAAGTTGTATATGCTTCAGAGGATTCAGAAGATGCAATTTGAGATGTAGAAATAAAACTATTTCCCAAGCATCTATGCACACATACACACACACATATACACATATACACACACATACATACATACATAGACACATACATTTATCTGTAGTGTTCCATGAAAACATGTTATATGTTATATTCTTTCTTTAGTGAAGAGCATCATGACATTTCATTAAATATTTTCTACAGGCAACAAAACAATCCAGGAAGTAAGGGTTTGTTTTTTCTTTCAAATAAGAAAATAACAACATTGAAATAGGCACCAGTGACTCAAGCCTATACTCCTAGCTACTCAGGAGGCTGAGATCTGAGGATTGTGATTCAAGATCAGCTTTGGCAGAAAAGCTCATGATACTCTTATCTCCAATAAACTACTGAAAGTAAAGCTGTGCTCAAGTGGTAGAAAGCTAGTCCTGAGTAAAACAGTCTTCAGGGGCAGTACCCAAGCCCTGAATTCAAGCCCCAGGACTGCACAACAATAAATAAAAATAACAACATTGTCAACAACAAAAACTTGAAATTTTGGAGAGCTTAGAGGATTAAAGACACAGAAATTAAGACATAAGTCTGTAAAAAAAACACTTATTCATAGCAAATTTATTCAGAATAAATCTAAAGTAAAATAACCCTAATGTCCACCATTAGATGCACGAATTTAAAGAAAAGAACTGAATCATCACTGCTAAGAATGAGCAAACTCTCAGTGCTTGCAATCACATGTATGGACCTCAAAAACATTATGCTGAGTGAATAAAAAGAAAAGAAACTATGTGTAAAATTTTTAACAATGTTTCCACTTGATAACATCTTTCCTTCCTTATCTTTTCATTTAATATGTGCCAAATTGTACATCACTACTCTCATTTCATTTTTTTTAGCTGACCAGTAGATAGTATCAAAGAATTTCAATTTGAGAGACTACACTACAAAATAAGGGAAGGGAGAAAGCAAAAAAAAAAAAAAAAAAAAAAAAGAAGGGCTGGGAAGGTGGCTCAGAGGTAGAGTGCTTGCCTTGCATGCATGAGGCCCTGGGTTCGATTCCTCAGCATCACATAAGCAAAAAGAAAAAAGCCAGAAGTGGCACTGTGGCTCAAGTGGTAGAGTGCTAGCCTTGAGCTGAAGAGCTGAGGGACAGCACCCAGGCCCAGAGTTCAGGCCCCACGACTGGACCCAAAAAGAAAAAAGAAAAAAAAAAAAAAGAAGAACCTAACTTCATCAGTTTTCCTACTGAAGGACATCCATCTGCTCATCCACCTTTCCATATATCTGCTTTACTAGGCCTCTACCAGTAGCAAGCAGACAAGCCAAGAGTTCAGGTAGCCTTCTACCTGGGCGCCTTCAATGTAGAGTGACAGATGCTCAGCTCTTCATTTCCCCCTGTCCTCTCCATAATCTCCCATGACCTCAGCTCTGGCTACTCTCCAAGGAAAACACAACACCATGCATACCTAGGGGACCTCAGATCAGCATCCATATTGTGTCCAGACAACATTTTTTAAAGCAGTTACTAAATAGATGAAATAGGCCTTGAGGGCTTCTGTGGAAATATGCATTAGTTATGTGTGAATGCCACTAAACACTTAGACCAGGGTTCTTTCCGTATCCTTTACTTTTCCCTCTGTCCGCTCACTCTGTTATCCTCCTTGCTCAAATGAACAGTGGCAGTCAGGATGAAAGGCTAAATAAAAATAGAAATTGCTGCCAAGTAATTTCTGTGCTATAAAGCAACCATCTATTTTAGAATGTTTATGAATATGTTGCTTCTGAGTGCTTCAAAGTCTTTGTCCTGCTCTTGAGAAATAAATTTTCTTCCTAGCTGTGGGCTCCTAGATTCTAAGAGAATGGAACAGAATACCCTCATTCTTCATTATATACTTGAGAAACAATTTAACGTCACTGGAAGTCATTTGTGATGTGTTTAGACTGCTTTGTTTTAGCTCTTCATCTTTGTCATTTCTCTTTGTCATTTCTCTTTGTCATTCATCTTTGTCAATTCTCTGCTCTCACACATAGCCATTCTAGTCATGACAGGGACAATTGAGTGTGATCTACCCTCCACTGTAGACTTGATGCAATAATACATCACAGGGCTTAGATGTCTTGAGTTTTCTGGTGCATATCAAAGCTTAATTAGCTCATTTCCAAAGCCAAATGTCATTTCTAGCCTGTGAAACAGTTTTGATCCGTTACTGTGCTGTGGTCAATTGACAAAGCCTTTCTCTTTTCTGTGATTGGCTTTGAATCATGTTTTATGATTTCAATCAAATATTATTTGTCCATTGTTATTCCTATCTGTATCCTTTTCATTACAATATGTCCATACTAATAAAGTGGATGTGAGGATGAAATAGGAAGGGCCACAACTGCCAAGGTTCAAGTCTGAAGCAAAGAACAGCTCTGAGGCTCAAGCTCCAAACCTGGTACTGCCTCTCAGGACCAAGTTACCCTGTTCCAGTCCAGAGAGTCTCTTCTTTGACCTACAAGTAAGCGCATTTATACCAGTATATATGTATAAATTCCATATATACATTCAGCATGTATGTATGATTCTTATTGGGATCATATATACATATACACAAGTGCCACAAGTAAACAAAGGTAGCATCCCAGGTAGCCTAATATGTTATTAGAGTCTATGCAAGTACAATCATTATTATAGTTGGTGCTTAAGGACTTATACTGAGTTGTCAAATTCTCAGGTAAACCTGAGAACGTAGGATGGTCTCATGGATTTTCCCCCTGACATAATTTGTCCCAAAAGGAATAAATATCATTTAGAAATTTCAAGATCCAGTGACACACATACCAGCTAATTATCAAGACAAATTTGATATTCTCTACACTGTCTAAGAAGTGAGCTGGGACATAGCCAGTTGCAAATAAAGAGAAATGCTAAAGAAAAATTTATAGTTTAGAGAAAATCCCACATTGTACCTAATTTCTAGGTTCAAATACTTTTAATCAATTTTAAAATCAGTGTTCATTAATTCTGTAAGCAACTTAAAATTATGTCACATTCTACACACAGAATATCAGCAACCTGTTAATGCCTGTATGGTGTCTCAGTGTCTATAAAGTGCTTCCTTATTCATAATTACTTTGTTTTTCAACATAACTCTGTGAGGTGACTACTGTACCACTTTTCTAGTTGAAAATCCTGGGTTCAATGTCTTATTAGGAAGAAGCAGAAATTGATAGGTCTCAAACTTGATTCAAGAGATAACATCTTACTGGGTTTTTTTTAAAGTACAATTCATATTCAAGTAATATGCATCTGACAGCTTCTGAGGCACAGAGGACATGTTAGAATGATATAGACTCAAGCTCCAGGCCTCCAATCCTAACTGCCTCTTATCATCATGAGCTGGCTCAGCAATCCAGTAAATCCAAACTCAGTAAAGTGGATGCTAGACCCAACTCTATCACCAAGTAAAATCACCTGTTCAATCCTTTCTTTCTCTAACTCTGTTTATTCATTCAGTAAAAGAAGAGATTTCATACAGCAGCTGGAAGTTATCTTCCATTCCTTAATAACTTAATTTTTTAAAAATAATCTAGAGTTGGAGTCATGGCTCAAGTAGTAGAGTGCCAGTATCAGCAAGTTCAAGCCCCACTCTCAGACCAATAAAAGAAAAGAAAAAGAAGTAAACTAATTAAGCAGCACTAAAAAACAAAACAGGTACTTGAGGGCTGTCTTTTTATGTCTATTTTCTTTTTTTTTTATTGTGAAAATACGTGCAGAGGGGTTACAATTACTTGGACAAGATAATGAATACAATTCTTATCAAGTATTGTTGCCTTCTCCTTTGTTTCCCCTTCCCATCCCTTCCCATTTCCCATCCCCTGCCCCCTCCCCTGCCAAAGTTGTAAAGTTTGATTTTTGATGTAACAACTTGTACATCTCATTGTTGCAATGGGTGCACCTGTATCCCTATTTAAATGATTTGTTTTTTTCCCTTCCCCTCCACAAATTATACCAACCTCAAATACAATGAAAGCAGGGTTTTTACTGTGGAGGAGGGACATACAAAGCAACAAAGAAATCATCTTATAAATATGTGAGAAACAATCACAAGAAAGAAAAAACATTGAATACTTATCTTGGGGTTCATTTCACTTAACATCAACTTACCTGGCCTTTTCTGCTTGTCTCAGACATATACTAGTTATTGCAAATAAGGGAAACCATGGGACCTATGTTTCTTTGGGCCTGGCTTACTTCACTTAATACAATTTTTTCCAAGTCTTTCCATTTCCTAACAAATGGGGCAATGTCATTCTTTCTGATGGAGGCATAGAATTCCATTGTGTATATATACCACAAAAATAGGGAACACTTCACGAATTTGCGTGTCATCCTTGCATAGGGGCCATGCTAATCTTCTCTGTATCATTCCAATTTTAGTATATGTGCTGCCGAAGCGAGCACTTGAGGGCTGTCTTTTAAAAAATTTGTTTCGTATTTAGATTTTGAAAGCTGGGGGCAAGTAAGGTCATTCCCACCCCCTGGACAGGCCAAGATAATCAAACAACTCTTCTCATTTAGCACAAGTTCTTCAGTATGAAGGTCCTTCCACTAGGAATTAATTGCAGAGCCTGTGATTGTGTAACCCAACTGCAGTGTAGACTACAGAGTCCAGGATGATGGAAGTTGATATCCAACTGATATAAGATGATTTGGGTTCTGAAGGAGCCCGAACCTACTCGAAATCCATCACATTCCCCTAGAGAACAACAAATTCATTTGTCACAGGAAAGTCCTGTGACATGCTGCCCACTTTCTACACAAATATTTCAAATATAAAATATCATGGTTAGCAAAAGAAAAATGGTTAATTTTTAATCTCTCCATTTCACTTATCCTTTCTCTGTCTTTCAGAATTAAACACCAAGAAGGAGAATGTTGATATGACATCTTTGAAATTGCCCTTACTGACATTTCCAAGTAAGATGCAAATATTCGTGCAAAGACTAGGGCATGCTTCCTGGTCTTCTTCAACCTTTCTTTATACTCTACTTTTTCCACCACAAGGAATCTTCTCCATACTGGAAGTCACACAAAGTGCCTTGAAGAGAAATCTTGGTAGGAACACTGGTTTTCTTATAGGGATTAGTTCTTAGGTATAAAAGGTATAACTACATATTTCTACTGCTGCATTATTGCCCAATGATTTATGCAGCAAAAAGTTATGAACAGTTTTTACATAACAAGGTCTTGTACATTAGCAGGGGAAAAGTGAGTGAGACACATTATCTGCCTCAAGGAAACCACGGTTTACTGGGCTAGCGAGTACTGTGAAATGAATCTGGTATATTATAATAGTTTGACTTTGAGGAACATATGTTCCAGGCTTGGTGTGGACATACAGGAGAGAATAGAAGACAGTACCTAAGAAGAAAGTAATTCAGAAATGCCTCATCATGCAGATGACATGTAAGAAGAGGTTTTTTTTAAAAGTAGCATTCATCTATATTTCACTTTTTAAAATTGTATTATCTTTAAGTAGTTGTACAAAGGAATTGCTATTTAACAAAGCAGTTTATCAATACAATATATCTGGACCAATGTCACCCCTTTCAACCTTCCCATCCACCCCTCCCAACCCACCCTTTCCCTCATTTTTCTTAGTTTTATAGGATATACATTTGATTCTTGACTGTATTCTCCCCCTCTTCATTCCTCTACCCCTCACCCCTTGACCCAACCCCTTTCAAGTACCTATTTCCTGTGTATTTTGTTGGACTTTGACTTTGCCTTTCCAAGGAATTGCACTGAGTTCTCCCTTAAATCTACCGTATTTCAGTTGATACATTTGCATTAAAGAAAGTGCTTTCAGTTAATGTATTTGTATTTCAGTTAATACATTTGTATTAAAGAAAATGCTCTACACAGAAGGAATGGCGCAGAAGAAACCTCTAGAAACATCCCCCTAGAGGTCTCTAGAAAGATTCCTCTGGATTTCTCTAGAAGAGTCTAGAAAGATCTTTTTAGACTGTCCTTCTAGAAAAGCAAGGCAAGGAGACATGGTCCCTTCTGGGAGCCAGAAGCTTTATGTATGGCAAGTATATGTGTATATGTGTGAGCAACAACCATTAGGTGGAGGGGAAGGTATACTGTGTAGATAAGAGATTTATGTTTCACATTGAAGACTATGAGAATCCAGTTTCTAGATTATAACTCTAGCAGAAGCGAAGAGGATGGAATAGAGAGCAAAGAAGAAAGTAGCAGCACGACCAGTCCATTGTTTAGTGTAGACACCTGTGAGCAATGTTCAGGAAGCAGGTTGATAGGGCTTGATGGTTGGCTTGACAAACATTGCACAAAATAAACAGCTATACTTTTGAGTCATGAGATGGGGAAATGGCCAATAGAAAGAGGCGTTGAACAGTGTCTGCCCATTGACTGATTAAGTAACAAAAGCTAATGGTGTCAAGCATCTTCCCTTCCCTCAGCAACTTGCTCTGTGCCTCACTATTCAAGAGCTGCTCTGTGTTTCTGGACCAGCAGTGTTGGCACTTAGCTACATAGCATTTCAGGACCTGCGTTAGATTAATAAATCAGATTCTGAATTTTAAACAAGATGTTATTATGTGATAACATTTGAGATAGTACAGCCTAGAATAATTCTAAGTACTTTCTTGGCAGGAAAATATTAAAAGGAAAATATGAAGCATAAATAAAAATGCTAAATATTCAAACTGTTAATCCTAAATCTACCAAGACAGAGATTTGTGTTTCTCTTTGTTAAAAAGTTTGTACTTGATGGAAACTATTCCTAGCTACTAATCTTGACCCTCTGGCATTTCTCCCATATCACATTTCTACTTCTATAACCAAATATAACAACAAAAGAAATTCATTTTCTCTGAGTTTTAGAGGCTGGAAATTCACAATCAAGGTCTCAGGAAATTAGGTTCCTGGTGAAGGCTCTTTTTCTGTCCTTTAAATTGACTCCTTTTTAGAACTTTGGTGGATATAGAGAAAATGAAAGAGCACTCTGATATCTTTTATGAGGATGAGGATCTTGTTGGATCAGGACTCCACACTTAATGACCTCATTTGATAGAGATCCCATCTCCAAATATAGCCACACTGGGGCTAGGCCTTCCACAAAAAATTAAGCTGGGGAGACATAATCACTACTAATAATGCCATCACCCATACAGTTGGCAGAGGCCAGAAATATTTGTCCATTTACTAAAGGAAGCTCACTCATTTTAGGTAGCCACTTCATACTCTTAGTGGAAGGATCTACAAAAAGCAGTGTTTCCTACTACAGCACATTATCACCTCTGTCTAGTCCTAAAGTTAAAAGGTTTCTTTAGACATAGGTTTCTTGTAGACATAGTTACTAATGTGCAAGTTCAAAAAAAGGGCAAGAACAGGTTCTTTCATTGTAAGACTCTGTAAGTTACTATATTTGATGAAAATCTCTATATAGTAGATAGAAAGATGAATGGTTTGTAGACTGTTAACCTCAATACTAAAGTATAACAGTTACATGAAAGATACTAAGACCAACTAACTAACAATAATAGCGGTTTTCATTAATACACACTTCTCTTCTTTCTGTGTTAGCAGAAGACCATGTTCTTTTGTGTTTCTATCAGACTCCCTGGGGACAGGCTCAAGTGAAACTGAGCCAGTAGAGCAAAGTGCCTTATATTTGTGAATGCCTGTGATCTCCTCTCTACTTGGCAGATGTGGGCAACAGAACTGAACTGTGAGGTGTCATAGCAGTTACCCATGTGGGGCTCATATCTAGTCTCTAGTGAAACCTTTATTTCCCTGTCTCTTTGCACCCAAATATTCCAGATTTGGCATGTCAAAAGCATCATGCTATTATATTGGTTAGACATATAGTTCAAGGAGGACTTCTGCCCCAGGGTGCTTGAAAACACACAAAACATTCTTTGGTGGACCTCAAGAGTTTGGTGTAGAAATTCAATGATTTAAGTATGAAAAATGGCCAGAACTTTAGGAACAACTTCAGCTCAAACACTGCACCTTTCACCTGCCTGGTTCTTCTGTCACACTTGTCATTTGCTCTTTCAAACTCTAAAAGAGACCACCTAAGGACCAGAAAATGAACTGGGAAGCTTCACAGGGAATTGCATTTTTCTGCATCCAGTTAGGGTCTTCATCAATGTACCCCCTTTACTGTGCCCCTACACTCCTTTGCTAATATCTAAATCAGATGGTGGAGTCCATGCTCCAGCCTTACCATTAATGACCTAAGCAAGTTAGCCCCTAGAAGTCTTCATCTTTTTCCTTCATAAAATACATCCTTTGCCTTATAATGTTCTTTTGAGTCAAATGTGGTACTGGAAATGAAAGTACATGATGAACTCAAAAATGCTACATAATTTGTGTAATAATGTAATCAAATATATAAATATAAAATAAAAAATAAATTCCTAACATTAAATAAAATAGGAACTTCTCTATTCCTCAAATTAAGGAATTTGGAAATAATTTCTTCTGGTCCTAATGTCTCTCCTCCCAATTTTCATGAACCTAGGCAGAAAGAGGGAAAAAGACAATGACATGGAAAATAAGTGAGAGGTTGGAGGTGTGGCTCAGTTGGTAGAGTCCCAGCCAATGAGCAATAGAAGCAGGTACCAAGTTCAAGTCCTAGTCTTCGACCTAAAAGTGGGAACTAGACCTCTTTTTGCAAGTGAGTCAGTGCATCTTATCATTATCATAATATTTGTATTATTATAATAAGAACATGCCTTTTAATAATAAACTTCACAAGGCCAGATCTTTATCTTCATTTATCGTTGATGGATCCTTAGAGCCAAGCATAGTATATAGAATGAAACAAATGTTAAGGAACAATTTTTGGAATGAATGTGTGATTGAAAAATAAGTGAACAAATGCAGATTGATTGTATAGCTAGGAGGTTTGAGGGGTGAAAAAGGAGAGAAGACTGAAACAGTGCATGGCCAAGCCTGTTCTCTGACTTCTAGTTCTCACTCCAACTATTACTTACTCAGATATTAAGACTTTTCGACTTCTTTTAACTTCATCTCCTTAACCTTCTGCTTACTATTTAACTGATCACAGTTTCTTTTCCCATATTACAGGGAAAAATGAGATTTGATAAGAATAGAGTTACCAGATATGCTAGCTTTCTATTATTATAGCAAAATCCCAGAGATAATTGTCTTAAAAGGAAGAAATGTTTACTTGGGCTCATGGTTTTGGAGTTTGCTATCTATGGTCACTTGGCCCTGAGGCTTTGCTCCTAGAGCACACAGTTTATCGTGGCAGAAAAGCTTTGTTACCTCATGTTGGTCAGGAAGCAAAAATAGACAGAAAAAGTCAAACATCTCATTATCTCATTGAAAGACATGCCCAGATCATCTAACCTCCTTCTTTTAAGAGGCTGTACCTCTTAAATGTTCTTCAGTCACTCAGTAACATCAGACTGACAATCAGGCCTTTAACACACAGGTGTTTGGGGGAGATTTCCAGCATAAGTATCAGACAAGAATGGAGAATGCCTTGGGAACAGTTCTCAATATTTTGTCTTCTCAGGGAATGTCTTGATGTCTACTTCTTATGGTGTGGCACAATCCTAACCACATGATGTGGTATTTTCTATGGGAGAGGCAGCACCCAAGCAAAAATAGCTGAAATTATTAAATGAACATGACACGGAAACTATATGTGATTATTTTATCCTGCATCACAACAGAAGTTATTTTACAAGATATTTATGTGCTAAAAATAGTACAACCATTCTGTTCATTATTTTTTTTTAATGAATCTGAGAGAATTTGCCTGTGGGATTAAATCAGCTCACTGCTTCTGCACAGATAAAATGTTATTACAAAAGCAGAGTTGTGAGATAAAATCCTTTCTTCTCTGATTATATGTTTTTTTTAAGAGTGAGCAAAAATCTATTCTTTCTGTTCCTAGTGGATTATAAGAGCTTAATAAATATTTTTGGACACTAAAAGTTTTAAATAGCTTTTTCATAAACTATAAGAGATGGAAAAACAATAAGTAAGCAATTTGATTCCTAAAATACCAACTTAAAGTTCAACAAGGAGAAGACCCAGCTAAGCCCTCAAGCCTTTAGACAATATAGGTACCATAATAAGTAGGATATCTGAATGACTGAGACTCTTGACAGGTGTCATCATATGGCATAAGCAAATAAGTATAAAAAGCATTTACCTGTGTATATTAATATTCATAATATTGGGTTCCAATAAGACATTTCAAACTTGTGTATAATGTACTTTGATGATATTACTCTCTATCATTATTCTCTCTTGCTCCCTAAGTCCCTCCTGCTGGCTCACTTCCTCTTACTGATAGTTCCTCTTCTATTTTCATATTTTAAAAAAAAATCTACATTTTCCATATGAGATAAAGCATTTAACATTTGTTTTTTGTTCAAACTAGACTCACAGAATGTTTAATAAATCTCCAATCCTACCCAATTTCCCTTCAAATAACATGATTTCTTTCTTCTGTATGGATAAATAATATACTATTGGGTGTATATACCATATTTTCTTTATATATGCCACATTTCTCTTTTTCTTTCTTTTATACGTGTGTGTGTGTGTGTGTTTTATTGTATAAATACCGTTCAGAGAGGTTACAGCTACATGAGTAAGGTAATGAGTACATTTCCTATGCTACATTTCTTTTTATATACCAATTTTTTAAGGAAGGAAATTTAGACAATTCTATGACTGGGCTATAATGAATAGTGCCACAACATGGATATGGGGCTGTATTGAAGTAACTACATACTGATTTCCATCATGGTTTGCACTAGTTTAAATTCCTATCAACAACATTTATTGTGTATTTTTGTATTGATATCTATTCTGACCGGGGTGAAACAAAACCACAATGTATTTGTTGACATTGCATTTCCCCTAATGGTTAAACGTGGTGCATTATCTTTTCATGCATTTATAGCCATTGTGCTTCTTTTTAAAAATTGTCTGCCCCTTTCACTGCCCATTTCTTAATTGGATTATTTGTTCTTATCATATGTAATTTCCTGAGTTTATTGTATATTCTAAATGCTAACCCCCTGTCAGATGAATAGCTGATAAAAAAAAGTTTCTTCCATTCTGTAAGCTGCTTTTGTGTTTCCTTTGCTGTGCAGGAGCTACAATTTTTTAAAATTTTTAAATTTTTTATTGTAAAAATACTGTACACAGGGGTTACAGTTTCATGAGTAAGTAATGAGTAAATTTCCTATCAAGCATTGTTATCCACTCCAATTTGTGAATTCTCACTATTTCCTAAAATATTGTAGTTCTGTTCAGAAAGCCATTTCATATGTCATTTCTTGACATGATTTCCCTACACTTTCCTTCAGGAATCTCTAGGTTTACATCTCATAAAACCTGAATAGTGAGTAAATTAATTTGGCTAAGGGTTTGTCAATATCATTTATCTTTTCAAAGAATCAACTTTTTATTTCATTGATCTTTTAAAATTATTTTTTCATTTCCATTCCATTAATTTCTGGCAGAATCATTATTATTTCTTCTCATTTGAGTTTGGCTAATGGTTACTTGTAAGATATCAGATGCACTATTAAATTTTCTATAGGATATTTTATGCTTAATATAAACACAGTTATAAAATTCCTACTGAGAACTGCATTTGCTATATTTCAATGTTTCTAATAAGTGTTGCTTTCATTTTCATTTGATTCTAGGAATTTGAAAAAATCCCCCTTGATTGTTTTCAGACTTACCATTTATTCAAAAGTGAGTTATCAATATCTACATATTGATATATTTTCTGTAGTTTCTCTTGCAAGTGGTTTTATTCCTAGTACTTGACAGGTATTTAATATGTCAGGAATTTAACACTTGTTTTATAGTATAAAATGTGATTTATTCTGGAGAAATGTCCATAGCATGTGAGAATGTGCGTTTTGTTTCTTTTAGATGGAATAGCCTAAAAATCTATTTAATCTATGTTGCATTTTAATTCTGAAGGTTTTTGGTAGAATTTTGGCTGGGATGCACTATCTATTGAAGAGGGTACAGTACTGAAATCACTCGCTACTTTGCATCTGGATTTATCTGTCATTTTATGTACAGTATTTTTATATTATGAAATTAATACATTAACATTTGGTACGCATATATTTATAATCATTATATCATCTTAATATTCTTATTTCTTAATTTCTTAATTAATAAGTAGGGAACTTTTTTGTACTAATAAGTTTTTTTTATTGTGAAAATACCGTACACAGGGGTTACAATTACATGAGCAAGGTACTGAGTACATTTCTTATCAAGCATTGTTGCCTCCTCCTTTGTTTCCCCTTACCATCCCTGCCTTCCCATCTCCCCACCCCCCTCCCTCGCGCCCGGCAAAGTTGTAAAGTTAGTTTTTCAACATCATGTCTTATACATCTCATTGTTGAAATGGGTCCACTTGTATCCCTATTTAAACAATTTGTTTTTTCCCTTCCCCTCCACAAATTATACCAACATCAAATACAGTGAAAACGGGTTATACTGTGGAGGAGGGACATAAAAAACAACAAAAATATCACATGCTACCTTAAAATATCACATGGTACCTTATAAATACTTTAGAAACAATAGCAAGGAAGAAAAAAAACACTTGTGTCCCTATCTTGGGGTTCATTTCGCTTAACATCATCTTATCTGACCTTTTCTGCTTATCCCAGACATATACTAGCTATTGCAAATAAGGGAAATCATGGGATCTATGTTTCTTTGGGCCTGGCTTACTTCACTTAATATAATTTTTTCCAAGTCTTCCCATTTCCTAACAAATGGGGCAATGTCATTCTTTCTGATGGAGGCATAGAATTCCATTGTGTATATATACCACATTTTCTTGATCCATTCATCTACTGAGGGGCATCTGGGCTGGTTCCATATCTTAGCTATGGTAAATAATGCTGCAATAAACATAGTTGTGCTGGTAGCTTTAGTGTGGTCTTGTTTGTAAACATTAGGGTAAATGCCCAAAAGTGGGATTGCTGGGTCATAGGGGAGCTCTATGTGGAGTCTTTTGAGGAACCTCCATACTGCTTTCCAAAGTGGTTGAACAAGTTTACATTCCCACCAACAATGAAGTAAGGTTCCCTTCTGTCCACATCCCCTCCAGCATCTGTTGTTATTAGAGTTCTTGATTATAGCCATTCTAACTGGGGTGAGGTGGTATCTCAATATTGTTTTGATTTTCATTTCTTTGATGGCTAGAGAGATTGAGCATTTCTTCATGTTTGTATTGGCCATCTTTCTTTCCTCTCCAGAGAAGTTTCTCTTTAAGTCTTTGGCCCACTTATTTATTGGGCAGTTGTTTCTTTGAAGATTTGTTGTTGGGGGATTTAATTTTTTTTGAGTTCCAAGTATATTTTAGATATGAGACCCTTGTCCATTGTATGGCTAGTGGAGATCTTCTCCCAATCCATGGGCTTTCTATTGATCTTGCTAGCTATATCCTTTACCATGCAAGAGCTCTGCAGTTTAATGCAATCTCATTTGTCCAACCTTTCTTTGATTTGTTGTGTTTCTGGGTCTTTATGTTATTTTTTGTTTCTTTTGTATGTTCTTCCCCTATGGTATATCCTCTATTGTCATTGTCTTTTGATTCTGGTATCCTGGTATTGTATATATGTTTATTTGAATTAGGGAAGGGAAGAGAAACAACAGAATGGCGAGACAAAGCACAAGGGGGGAACCAATGCAACAGCGATACTCACAAGACACTATGTTGGAAATGACCTGTACAACTTGTTGGGATAGTGAGGTCTGGGGGAGGGAAAGTAGGAGAAAAAATGAAGGAAGGGGTAATAAGTTTGATAATAAATGTACTAATTACTTTACTTGTGAAACTGTAACCCCTGTGTACATCACCTTGACAATAAAAAATTTAATTGTCACATTGGATTTAAGTTTCTACACAGGAATTTTTAAAGATCACATTTAAATTATTCATGCAACCAGGCCTTTAATAATAGATGATTAGATTACATATGAATATTTTATAAGTACTAATACCCTTATAAAAGAGAGAGGGGGGACTAAGATGCTCACCTTTCACTTTTTTGCCATTTCCTTTATGTGAAGATGCTGCTATTAAACACAGTCAATGGATTAGGCCTCTGCGGAATCTGCTAGTGCTATGACCTTGGACTTCCTTGCCTCCATAGCTGTGAAAAATCAATTTCTGTTATCCATAAATTACCTTATCAGTGGTTTGTTGTTATAGCAGCCTGGTTATACTAAGATATGAGATAACATAAATTATGGTATACACATATAATCATAGATTATAAACCTATTACCAAATATAAAGCATGAGTGAATGTAGTGAAATGGAAATGCTTTTTGAAATCTAAGCTTCCTGAAGATGTAAGATTTTGTTTTGCTTACTACTGTAACCTTATCCCACAGCACAATGCACAGTATATTGTGCTATTTAGCTTTCTGTTATACTTGAGATGACCACCTCACAAAGAAAAAATGTTTGTCTCAGCTTGTAGTTTTCAATAAACAAACCTGTAGCAAGGCAGTGCATTGTGGCAGTTGGAGCAAACTACTCACATTGTCACAGATGGAAAGTCAAGACAGACAGGAAGAGGGTGGTTTCAAACCTTATAAGAGGACATATCCCTAGTGATTTAAAATCTCTCAATGGGAACCACCTCAGAAATGGTTCCACCACTTTTTACAGGTTTCAAGCTGAGTACCACATCATTAACACATGGACTCTTAGGACACATTATAAATCCAAACTACAGTAAATATATTATACTTGTGATGAACTAACAAGAAGTACAAATACAAGGAACACAATCGTGTAGTACCACATAAAATATGACTATTCATACAAACACACATATTATGATAATACGTGTTTAAATGCCTGGACTATCTTTAAGTGTACAAGAAACTAGAAAGAGTGATTTTTCTTTGAGAAGAACAGCAGAGTATGAGAGTCTAGGGAGTGAATTAGATTCCCTTTATATTCATTCAACTTCTGTAACTTTGAACATTGTACTTGCCATCTACATTGATAACCTCATCAGAACTTTGGCATGCCTATTACCACCCCTACCACTCTCCAGATTCACTTTTCCATAGGTACCAGTTCCAATAGAATTAGCATATGTGTCCTGGTGCTTTCTTAGGCAAAGCCAAATACTAAGTGTTTTACATAAATGTACTAATTTTGCTAAAACTTTAGCAGAAGCCTGTCTATAAAACCTGTACCTACTCACAAACCGTTCAACTAAATGACAAGAAGTAAAGTGAGTCATCTGTAATTGCAAAGACATGTGTGGGCCTTCCAGTGCCTTGTGAAAGACAATGACCTTCATAGCCACTAGACAATTTTAGAGGTATTATTTCTTGGGTCAGCTCTTCCAAGAAGTCTTTGCCGACATCCATACCACTTCCACCCAGGCACACCACTCACACCCGCCCACATGCATACTGCTTCCAACATTTCACAATGTGTTTTCAAAGCTTTGACTCAAGACTGCAATTTCCTATATTCATATGTCTACCAATCTGGACTGATTATCTATTATTTGAGACAAGAATCTTATTTCAATGTTAATATAGCTTTGACATCTAGTAGAGTGCCCCAGTTAGCCACTCTGCAACAAATAATTGACAAATTAATGGATGAAGGAATAAATGAATAACTCAGATGTCTTTGGCAAAGAAATTTCAGCTCTAACAGAAAAATTTTGGTGGGATGCTAAGATTTGAATCAGTCAGCTGTTACCTTAAGTAGAGAGAGAAGGCTTAGTCTAATAAGTCAATATAAACTCTACCTGTGAAGGAAGCTACCAGCAGTGTTAGAATAGTAACAGGACTGATCCAGTTGGGGAAGAAATGAAAAGTTAGAGTTCCACAGGAATAAACCAGATTTAGAGTATAAAACAGAACAAGACCAAACCTTTTGAGAGGTTGGCCTTACCTACATTAAGACAGCTTGAGTTTCAGTCATTGGGGTAAGCCAGGACCTCAAAGAAAGGAAGGATGATGGAAACATACAAAACTGAGCTGACTAAAGAGGTCTGAGTTTACAAATAGCAGTGTTAAGAGTTGTTCTCACAAATGCTATCTGACCTGTGCTAGAGATTGTTTTTTTGGGTTTTTTTTGGGGGGGGAGGTCCAGTCGTGGGGCCTGAATTCTGGGTCTGGGCGCTGTCCCTCAGCTCTTCAGCTCAAGGCTAGCATTCTACCACTTGAGCCACAGCGCCAGTTCCAGCTTTTTTTCTTTTTGTTATGTGGTGCTGGGGAATCGAACCCAGGGCCTCAGGCATGCAAGGCAAGCGCTCTACCACTGAGCCACCTTCCCAGCCCCTGTGCTAGAGATTGTTGACAGTGTTGACATTCTCCCATTTTGCTCATTGATCAGCACCATTGAGGTAATGGTTGTGGTTTTACCAAACACCATTGAAGTTATGGCTATGGTTATACTAATGGGGATAAAGAAAAAAGCTTCACACTCAGTTTCAGCTGTTGCAGACCAGACTGAGTTAGTATCCGTGAATGTTGTATTTAATTGTTTCTAATTACTTTGTGGACGCTAGTTGTGCCTCCTAACCACATTAAAGCTTGCAGTGGCCAGGATCTTTTCTTTGCTTCCTTCATGAGGTCTTGTATAGCACTGGCACATATAGTGCTCAATGATCACTTGCTGATTGACTAATTGAAATAAGCATTCTGCCCACAGGCACCACTCAAAATAGTCTGTGTTCCTGTGTTCCTGTTCAGATAATGAATCCTGTTTAAACTCTTCTGTCATTTGCAAATCCTTTTCACTGTATTAGGTTATTTTATCCATGTACCAGAAGTAATGTTAGGTTAGCTCTCTTCAATAGACTGGTTTTCATTAACATCATGATTATTTTCAAATTCTACTTATATAAGTACTTCACAGGGTAGAAAGTATTCAACAGACATATGAGCAGATAAAACATGAGCAGAGCCTCAGGCCCTAGCTTCAGCTCTTCAAGCTAACCATGGATCTATCCAGGTTCTTCATGTCTCCTCCCCCAACATCAGCTTTCTGAAGCTCTGAGCCAGAAGTCTGCCCAAGTCCCTTCTAGAACTAGGCTTCTTAAAGTTAGGTAATACTAGTTTTACTTGTGACTTTCCTCTTCTGTTGGCAGTATTCTATGTAATATTCTTATTACTGTATTTTCCATTAATCTTTTTAACTACATTAGTAACTATACTAACATAAAAAGGCATCTCAAGGATTTGACTTTAGGGACCCTTTCTTAGGAGAGTCATTTTCTGCTTTCCTTTTGCTTTTAGATATTTGCTTTAAAGAATCAGCACAATAGCTATTCATTTCAAATAATGGCTGCCCATTGTTCCTCTCAGGTTCTGTGTTGGTCAACAATTCAGAAAGCTATCTTCTTATGCAGTCTCTCTATACATTTGACTGGAGCTGCAATTATCTGAAGGCTGAAGTCCTTCTTAACTCATTCAATTATCATATCTACTACAATCTAAGATAAGACATGTGACAGCTTTCTCTTAAAAAAAACTGATCTGTTCCAACATTTATACAAGACTTGAATAAAGAATATTTTTGACTGGGATATAGCTCAGTGGCAAAGCACTTGCCTAACAAGTACAAGGTTCTGGATTCGATCCCCAGTACCAAAAAAGAAAAGAAAAGAAAAAAAGAAAGAAAAGAATATTTTTATCTACGACTTTCTAATATTAGTATGGAAGAGCTTCTATTGTTATATATACAATGCAATGTTGTATATATAAAGACCTTCATCATAAAATTCTTTCAAAATTGGTTGTTTTATCAATAAAAGTTACATAATGTGCTGGGTGCCGATGCCTCATGCCTCTAATCCTAGCAACTGGTGCTGGTGGCTCATGCCTCTAATCCTAGCAACTAAGGAGTCTGACATCTGAAGATTGCAGTTTGAAGCCATCCCAGGAAGATAAGTCCCTATGAGTCTTATCTCCATTAACAACTCAAAAACTAGAAGTGGTGCTGTGACCCAAGGTGGTAGAGCATTACCTTTGAACAGAAGAGCTCGGGAACACTGCCTAGGCCTAGTTCAATCCCTATGACTGACAAAAAAAAATAATTACATAATGTATTACCTTATTAGCTTAGTTACCATAACTTTAGTATTAAATTCATGTTCAGTTCAAATAGTTATTCATGATTTCCAGAACAAGTATGTCTTTCCTTTCTCTAAATGTTTGCTTCTCATTGTTTTACTCTTTATATGATATATTTATTTCCAAAATATAGGATACCAGTTAGTAGAAAGTCTAAAGCAGAAAAATAAAAGTTAAAATCTATCTTCAAGTTCATTTATCCCTCTGGAATTAAGTAGAGTTAATAATTTTCCTGTCTTTATTTCCATTACATATATACACATGAACAAATAAATATACACACCAACAGATAAATATACTATCCACATTCTACATTGGTTATAAACAAGATCTTACTATAAATTTAGTTCTGCAACTCATACAACATTCTAAATTGATACATACAGTCTACCTCATCCTTTGAATTGGTTGTCATCTGTACATAACTATTCATCTATGTGTATCCATTTATGGTGGTTCTGTTTGTTACTTACAGTAACAAATACTGCCTATATGTCCTTGATATAAATCCTATTCAACAGTGCAAAATTTTTTGTAGGCTCATTTTTGTGTAGAATTTCTGGATCAAGAGGAATCCACATTTAAAATGTTGATCAAGGTTGCACAATGCATTTAAACACAGTTGCAATTTTCATGATTTGTCTTTTTAACTTAGAACTATACTATATATAAGTAATTTTATTGTAAATAGCCTTTAATATCTTTAAAAACGTAGGTTTAAAATTGTAAATAACCAACTGCCTAAATAAGCATCAGGTAAATTCTATTCTAAATAAGCATCAGGTAAATTCTGCTTATATTTCCACACTAGTAGTGGAAGTCATTATCTTCTTATTATGACTGAATTGCTAAGATCTAGTGACCTAGGAATATCAAGATAGACATGTTTAAAATGGGCTTCTCTGTCCTGTCCTGTTCAAAAATCTATAATGCAGGACCACAGGGAGGCATACTTTTGCTTTCATTCCCTTTTAACTGATTGGCATATGTGGGAAAAATGACATCAACTGGACTGTTGCTGTTGGACCAGCCAGTTGGCTGCTGCTTTTATTGTATTATGTTTTGAGTGTGTGAAGATATGGAAGCTAAATAAATCCAAGAGCACAAGAAAATGGTACTCTAAACTCACCAGCATCTTTCTAGGTCAAGACTTAGATTTTATATCTTGGGAGCAGGATCATCAAACAGATGACAAGAAGGCTTCTTCCAAGTACCTGGTTTCACTGTAGATAGTTTCTGCATAATGATACTGAATGGGAACATTTCACTTTGCCTTCAAGCTCCCTGAGAAATGGGGTTGCTGAGAAATGGAAAGTTTCATAATATATCAAAAAGAGATTCAACAAATATTTAATTCTCAAAATTACTGGATATCATAAATCTTATCTGATTACAAGGGATGAGTAGACAGAAGGCAGGAATGACAATTTTTTTAAATTAGATTTGGGAGTAAAGGTAAAGGCAGTACTGCTGAGTGATACTAGTCTTCCAAAAAATGCTTTTTAATATACTTTATGTACTGAAACAAAGTTATGAGTTTTAGAAGAACAGTAAACATGGCTAAAAGGGCCAAGTTTCCATTGACAAGAATTAAAAAATCAATTAAATGTTTTAAAAGCATATTTAATCAGGCAGAAGAAATAATCAACATATTTGAAGCCAGGACAATTAAAATCATTGAGTCTGAGTAACAGAAGGACAAATGAGGGAAAGTGAGCAGACTAGAAGGGACCCGTAAGACACCATCAAGATGACCAACATATAACCAGAAGATAAAGGAGGTTGAATACTGTCAAAATGGATTATTTGGAACGATGAAAATAGAAGTGAAACATGTTAAAATTGTTTTCGAAGCATGAAAGAGGGGTAAGGAGAGTAATGAGGAAGGCTAATTGAAATGTATTATACACATTTGTGGCAATATAACAGTGAAATACTCCTTGTATAGTTAATGCAAGCTAGATGCTACAGACATGTTTCAGATAAAGAGTGACAGCCAATAAGTGAAAGCAGAAGATGCCAAGTTTGAGTCTTACTCTTGAAAGAAAAAAACAACAGCTAATGCACACTAACAAGAAGGACAAATGTGTGCATTATCATCATCATCATCATCATGATAATAAGCAAGGTGCTGGTTGCTCATACCTGTAATCCTAACTACTCAGGAGGCTGAGATATTAGGATTATGGTTTGAAGCCAGCCCACGCGGGAAAGTTCAGGAGACTCTTATCCCCAATAAACTACTCAGAAATAGCTGGATGTTGTGTTGTGGCTTAAGTGGTAGAGCATTAGCCTTGAATAAAAGAATCTCAAGATGAAAGACCCCAGACTCCTGGGATACTTTCGTCAACGGGAGGGTGCCCCAGAAACTCAGACTCCAGGCCGGGAGATGCAATAAGCAAGAGGAGTTTATTTGACGTTTGCGCAAATGGTCTCTCTGCCTCTCTGCCCCAGCAAGGGAGAGAGCCCTATGCAGAGGTTACAGGCATTCTTAAAGGCAAAATCCACAAGATTAGCATATAACACCAGGTGTCCCCAGGATTGGCATGTTTAAAAGTCACTATGTACTCCAGCAATCATTTTTGCTACGCAGGGAAGTTTATAACACTCTTTGTAAAAACGATTGGCGCGGGTGATTTAAAGGAGGTAGTCACTCTGGGAGGTAAGGGTTAGGGGAGTTCACATAGTTACAGGCTTGTGATTGATTAACATTTGGCCTAGTTTGCTGGACTTGCCAGGTGGTCCTTATCTTGGGTCCCTATCTTGGGTCCCATTCTTGGGTCCCATTTGGCCACTTGAGGAATTTACTTGTTTGTTCTTTATCTATGACCACAGACCTTGTCCCGGGGCTGGCATCTGGGCTCCGAGAGACTTTTACTCAATTACTTATTTCCAGAAGGGAGGGGGGTTAGTGCTAGGGCGAGCAAGTTTACAAAAGCAAAATCAGCAGTTAGCAATTGTAAAATGTAACTCTAATTTTTAATCTTTCAAAGGATAGTGCCAAGCCCCAAGACTTGTATCAAACATTAGTAGTAATAATAATAGTAATAATGGTAAAAATATCTAAGAACAAGGTTAATTAAGATGAGGCCAAACATCTACAATGAAATTATAAAATATTGGAAAAAGAAATTTAAGAAAACAGGAATTATCAAGATGAATATTTGTTATATTACTGAAAATACTCATGGAAATTCAAGTCATTATTTTTGCAATAGAGCTATTTTTTATTATGTCAGCTTGACAGACTTTATGACATTCTTGACAGTTCTTTATATCTAAAGGTATATTAGTTTGTGAAAATGTCTATATCTGAATTCATTTAAGATCAGCAATTAGTATTTTTTATTTAGTCAATAAATGTAACATACTAGTAAGATATTAAAAGGCATATATCATAATTAGTGGAAGTTTTAATCAATTCAAAAATAACCCAAAACAGAATGCAAACATTGGATGGATCTTGTTTTTTATCTAATCTGTTATTCTTCTTTTGATTCGAGAATTGTCCATTAATATTTAGGGTTATTATGGAGACATGTGTCATGTTTCCTGCCACTTTCTTAATTTCCTGTAATTTTTCCTCTTCCTGTGTTTACCAAATTGATCTTTTAGTGATTTTTGTCTAATGTGATTCCTTGATTTTGATTATTTTTTTTCAGATTGTATTCCTCCCTTTAAAATTCTTTGTAATGCTGGTTTAGTGATCATGAATTCCTTTAATGTTTGTCATGGAAGGTTTTGGGTTCACCATCTAATGTAAATGATAGTTTCTCTGGGTAGATTAGTTTGGGTTGGCAGTTGTTGATCCTCAGTGCTTGGATTATACCATTCCAGCTTTCCTTGCATTGAGGGTTTGTGTGGAGAGGTCTGCACTGATTCTGATTTTCTTTCCATTATAATATAGCTCCTTCTTTAAATTTGCAGCATTTAAAATCAGTTTGCTATACACATCTAATGTTTTTATTATGATGTATCTAGAAGTGTTTCTTCTTGGATCCAGTTTACTATATGCTTCTGTTAAGCAAGTAAGATTTTATCTCTGAAGAGTGGAGAAGTTCTCAGCTGTTATTTTACTGAATGGGTTTTCAATGTCTTTACTATTAAATTCTTCCCCCTTGTCTATCCCAATTATGCATAGATTTGATTTCTTAGCTGAATCTTCCATTTCTGGACTTCTCTGGTAAGTTTTGAGTGTTTTTTTCCTATACTTTTGAGTTTTTGTTCTAGTTCCTCTGTTTTATCAAGACATTTGAAGTTCTATTTACCATTTCACTTATTCTGTTACCTATAGATTCCACTGTGGTTTGCATTATGGAAACTGAACCTTTTCTGATTTCTGTCCATTTAATCTTTTCATGCAGTGTACAGTGTATCTGTTTTTCTCTGTGTATCTGTCTGGGAGTCTAGAATTTTCTTTGTCATTTTTTTCTTTGAGCTCTTGAAGTTGTTTTTGAATCTCCCCTTTTATTTTATTGACCAATTTTCGCATCACTAATGCTTCTTTTGTCATCCATTTCTTTCTCATTCTACTGGAATCCTTCCCTGTATTGTTGTTGGCTATTGGATTTAGTTCGTTGTGTTGATTGCTCATGAATCTTGTCTTTCATTGTAAATTAAGCATTTGGGTTCAGAGATTGTCAAGGCCATGGCCCAGCTTGGTCTGTGCTTGAATGTCAGTGGCAGCTCTCGCTTGGCTTGGACTAGTTCACCCTGGGTCCCAGGGATAACAATCGTCTATACATATGCTCAGCCCTCTAGCTAATTCGAGGGAGCTCAGTCAGGTCTGCGGCGGGGACTGGAAAGATTAGATTCAGGTCTCTGAGAGGGACCTGCACTGGGCTGCTCCTGCCACCAGACCCCTCCTGCTGCGGATCCTGCTGCTCGTCCGCTGGGCGGCTTGCTCCCATCATGGAGTTACTCCGGCTGCTCAACCGCTAGAGCATGGCCGCTAATGGCCACTAGACCATCCCTGCGGCTGACCTTTCCTGCTGCTCCGATACTAGGCAGCTCCCGCCTCCAGGCCGCTCCTGCCAACTGGCTACCGGGCGCTCTCCCAGGTCTGCCGGGCGGCACCGTGGCAGGTGGCCGTTCCCTGGTCTGGGTGTCACGGTGCCTCATCGCTGGTCTCTGTCTCCGTCCGCGCTGTCCAGGTCCAGGGTCAGAAGGCTGCGGCCTGCTGGTGGGCTCTGGGGGCCAAGGAAGCCACAGGCCGCTTTCGCCTGCTGCTGGGTGGGATGGGGGACGGGGAGGGCCTTTCACGATTTTCCATCCTTATAGAAGTGATGAGGTTTTTCCTTCAGTTCCCGGGACTCTCTGCTTGTTCGTATATTTGTTGTTGTCCATCTTTTGGAGAGAAGTGCGTGTGAGGAACCCAAATCTCTGTTTGGTTGGAGAGCTGGAGCGATTCCCTGTTGCTTGGCCACCATCTTCCTGCCTCTTACTTCCTCAAAAGTTATTCTTTACCAAATTATAAACATGCATCCAAAGTCATATTAATATATTAAAGACCCCCAATAGCCAAAGGAATGCAGAGCAAAAAGAGTAATGCCAGTACTGATCACAATACCAAACTTAAAATTATACTATATAGCCAGACAAAAAATTTAAAGGCACAAAAGCAATACAAAAACGAAGGAATAGGTTAGAGAGCCTCTCTATGCAGTTAAGCCTTATAATTTTTAACAAAAAAAATGCCAAAAACACATTGGAGAAAATCAGTCTTCTTCAAATACTTGAGCTTGGAAAACTAAATATCCACATGCAGAAGACTAAAAGTAGATCCTTTCCTCTCTATCCTTTACAAAAACTAATTAAAAATCAGATCTTATTAAAGTCTAGAAATGTTGAAAGTACTATAGGAATACATAGTAGAACATGTGAAGCTATTGGCATAGATAATGACTTTCTTACTGGTCTCCAATAGACCAAGAACTAAGAATAAGAATTGATAGCTGTGACTGTGTCAAATTAAAAATCTTGTGCACATAAATGAAATGAATTACTAGAATGAGAGGCAGACTACAGAATGGGAGAAAATCTTTAATATTCACCACGTGAAAGATTAATATCCAGAATACTTGAAGAGTTCAGAATATTAAACATTAAAAGAACAAATAACTTTAACAGAGAATAGGCAAATTAATTAAACAGTTTTCAAATGAAGTACAAACGTCAATAAATACACAAAGAATGTTCAACATCATTAGCCATAAAGGAAATGTAAATCAAAACCATTGAGATTGCTTTTCACTCCCATCAAACTGGCGATCATCAAGAAAAGGAACAACAAATTGTAGTGCCAGTCAGAGCACAAAGAGTCCCTATACACTGCTTATGGAAAGGCAAATCTGCACACTATTGGTGAGAAGGTCAACTTCCTGAAAGGTTTACACTTGTTCTTGCCTTGGTTACACAGTCCTTGAAACTATATAAAGATCTTACATAAAACCACAGAGAAGTCTCAGTGAAGGTAACAATGTGAGCAATTATAAAAGCTTGTGTCATAAAAATGGTTTACTTTAGTTTTTGTTTTCTACATAATTTGAGGTGGTAATGTATTAAAAAGTTCAAAGGTATTAATTGTCATGCACTGATAACTTATGCTTGTAATCCTAGTAGGCTGAAATCTGAGACTGGCAGTTGGAAACTAGCCCAAACAGGAAAGTCTGAGACTCTTGTCTCCAATTAACTATCAAAAAGTCAGAAGTAGTGCTGTGGCTCAAGTGGTAGAGCACTAGCCTTGAGCAAAATTGCTCAGGGACAGCACCCAAGCTGAGTTTAAGCCTCATGACCAAAACAAAAGAAGTTATTAATTTATGTTTGGATAGAATACATAACGATATCACTGTGCAATAATGGTAACTGAATGTATGAAGATGGAGCTGAATGGAGGCAGAAATTTATGTTATTAAAATTTGGCTGGTGTGGTATCAAATTCAAATCTGAGTTTATATCTTTACCTAATTAAATGTATTCTCCATGGTAACTACAAATAAAATAGTAATGAAGCATAGAAAAAAATAAGAAGGGAATTAAAATATCTCGTTCAAATTAGTTACACATAAAAGAAGTTTCTAAGGTAGAAGTGAAGGATAAATAACAACATGGAATATAGTTGTTGTTTTTCAAGGCAAAATAATAGTTTTTTTAAAAAAAAAAAACAACCTTAGAGAATACAGCTGCTGATGGCTCATGTCTACTAGCCAAGCTACTTTGGAGCCTATGAATGGGAAGATTATGGTTCAAGATCAGCCTGGCAGAAAGGTTTGTGAGACCTATTTTCAACCTATTCCTGAGCTCAGTGATGCATGCCTTTTATCCCAGGTTACATGAGAGGTTGAAACTGGGAGAATTCTGGTGCTAGGCTAAGTAAGCACAGGAAAGTCCATGGGACTCATCTTCATGAATGAAAGCTGTGATACACTCCCATGATCCTAGTGTTGATGGGAAATACAGATCAGAGCTCCACAATGTCTGACAGAAAATGAGACCTATACTAAGAATAACTAGTGAAAAACAGGGCTGGAGATGTGGCTCTGTAGTATTGTGCCCGCCTAGCAAGTGTGAAACCTGGAGGTCAAATCCCCACTACCACCAAAACTTAAAAAATGACCCAAGAAAATTGGATAGAGAATCAGACACTTCCACAATAATATTTGTGACTTTAATTCTTTACTCTCAATAATGAATAAAACAAGATAAAAGATAAGAAAGGAAAGGGAGGACATGTACGATAAAATAAACCAACTAGATACAGGCAGCTTATTAACAGGGCACATGGCACCTTCTACAGGGCAGATCATACAGGTATTGAGGGACACATTTGGTTACTCAGTATAGCCCCTGTGGAAAACAGTGGTTTCTCAATAAGTGAAAATAGATTTCGTGTATGATTTGCAATTCTACTTCTGAATGTAAACCTAGAGAAACTGAAAGCAAGAGCTCAAGTAGATCTTTACATATTCATAATAGTAGCAACTTTATTTATCATAGCAAAAGCAAGGAAGCAATCCTTGTGTCCGTTAGCATACAATTGGGTAAGCAAAATGTTTAACATATATTTGATATATATCAAACATATATGTATATATGTATGTTATTCAGCCTTAAAAGAAACTGTGACTGAAACTACAATATGAATAAATTCAAAAGACATTTTGAAATGTAAAATAAGTCAGTCACAAAAGAACAAACATTTTATGAACCTACTTATATATCCGGTACCTGGAGTAGTAGGTACGATAGATATAAAAAGTGGAATGGTGGTTACCAGGGATGGGGAGAAAGAGGATATAGAGTCATTGTTTAATGAATGCTATGGTTTAAAAGAAAATATTCTTTATTCATGTTGCTAATAAAGCCCAAATGCAGCAGTATTAGGAAGAGAGGCCTTGGGGATGTTACCAAGTCATAAGGGGATGGGGTTAGGACCTTCATAAAATGGCTCAAGTTTAGAGAAAGCATGGCTTTTCTCCTCTACCTTCTACTATCTGAAGACAATGTGGAAAGGTACCATCTCGGGAGCAAAAAGCAGCCCCTGTCTAGTGCTAGTGCTAACAGTGACCTTTTGAACATCCCAGCCTTTAGAACTATAAGAAGTAAACTTCTGTTCTTCATAATTATCAAGTCTCTGGTATTTGTTATAACTATGAAAATGGATTAAGATAATGGACATAGAGTTTCAGTTTTTCAGGAGGAGAAGTTCTGCTGGTTGCACAATATGAAAATATTTACTACCTCTTAACTCTATTTAAAAATAATCAAGATGATAAATTTCATTGTCTATTTTACAATGGTTTTAGACACCTGATAGCCTGGCACTGCTCACTGGTGCCTGTAAACTTAAGCCTATTTGAAGACTAAGCCTCAGAAGACTGAAGTTCAAAACCATGGTAGAAAAGTCAATGGGACCCTCATCTCAAAATAACCAGCAAAAAGCTGTACTGAGGGCAAGGCCTAAGTGGTAGAGCACCAATAAATTGAGTTCAATGCCTTGAAATTAAGCTCCAGTACTGAAAAAAAGAAAAAAAATGAAGAATGAGATATGGAAAGATTCCATTTACACATTCCCAAATGCAAGATCACTCTAGTCTGGGAGCCAGTCTCTTCCAGATGGAATTATAGACTCACTGACAATCCCCAGGGTATGGTTTTAAGTCTTTATCTCCTTAGACATATACACGGAAAAAAAATGTTATTTCCACCTGAATACCAATTTAACAGAACAGCAGGCTGTGGGCCTTGGACTCTCATGGTTCTCTTTAATAATATGGACCTTAGTCCCAGAGGGAGATCTTATTTGGATAATAAACAAACCCAGTTTCTATTCTAGGAGGATACTCTATCTCTCTCCAAGACTGTTTGCTTTATGTTCATGACAAAATAGTTTGAACCCAAGGAACAAATGCCTCTGTTCTAAGACACACAGAAACAAGAGGCTTACACTAAGGATCATTACATTACAATACTCATAGTAAGAAATAATTCTTTGATATATATTATTCACTATCTAAAAATTTTTAGACCATTTTGTGAATATTCTTTTTGGAGAAAAGCCTTGCCTAACGATGACTTATTAATCCAAAAACTAAAAACATGTTTAGGCAAAGAAGAATATAAAATTTATCATCTCAATCAAGAAAAATCTACAACTTAACTGCACATTTTCAGTTTTTCCCTATAAATAAAAAAATGCTTTGTGGCAGAGATTTATATATTCCTGTTGTGAGAGAATTTTTCTTTAAAGGTAAAGGTTAAGAAAATATGAATCGATGCTATTGAAGCTTTTGCACCCTCTTAGAAACACTTTCTTTGCTTGGCAATCAAAACAACAAATTCTTACCCAGAATTATCCCTCTTCTCCACTGTGACTTCTCAGTGTCCTGTCCTGGCTTTGGCCTTCCCCTAAGTATCTGATGTCAGAGCAGCCTATGGGTCAGCTCTGGGGCCTGGCTCTTTCTCTGTTTAAACTTGCGTTTGTGCTGTTTCCATCTAAACTCTTGTGCTCCTGAGTCCAAAGTGTGTATTTCCAACCTGGTGCTATTATGGATGGATGGCTAATAGATAATTTTTCAATTTAAATACCCCCAATGAAGTTCTGGAATGATTCCCACCCACAGCCTTTTTATTAGAGCCAGGGACAACTCGAGCCTTCTTTAAGCTCAGGGCTTAAAATTTGGAGTCACTTTTGTTTCCAAGTTTTGAACCCTGTCTCCTCACTTTCGTTAACAGTCTATATCTGGTTCCACAACAAACCAGTCTTTTTTCTCTAGGATACATCTATAATACATCACTTACCTCATGTGCTGCACTCATTCAATCTAAATCAGTCTAAATTGCTATTTTCTCACACCAGGATTAATATAAAAGCACATCCCTGTTCCAACCTTTGTCTCTTAGTGTCTATTTTTCACATAGAAGCTGGACTGTTTCTGTAAAAATAATAGCCAGGTCATGTTTCCTCTCTGCTAAGAAAAGCCTTGCGATGGTTCCCAGTGTCACTCAGAATAAAAGCAAAACCTGTGGCATAGCCTACAAAACCCTAGATGATCTGGTCTCTCATTATCTTTCCAGCCAAGTCTTTCTTTCACTCTCCTCCGGTCACCCTGGCCTCCTTCCTGTTGTCAAGCTTACCAGACAAGATCTCCCCTGAGGACCTTCATATCAGCCCTTCTCTCTGTCTGGAGCAGTCCTCCTCCACCTGGTTAGCTCCTTTGCCTTCTGTGCCCCCTTTCAGTTGCTCAGCAATGGCATCTTGATGAGTCTTACCAGACAGCCTCATTAAGAGGTCAGCCTCTGCCTTCCCCCACTGCTCATGCTCCCTTACTTCTAGGGGTTATATCCCTTCCTGATATACTATAACATTTACTTATTTATTGTGACCATATATATTATGCTGTATAATTACTATACTCTGTGATGATCACAGCATCTAGTGACTGCCCACTACACTATAAATTTGCTTTCCTGTGAAGGTGGGGTAGGGATTTTGTTTGTTTGTTTACTAATGTAGCATCTGAACCTAGCATGCTCCCTGAAAAATCACAGCGGAACACAGGGCTCCAAAATCATGTGTTGAATTCGTAAGTATATTTGCCAATTTCCATATTTGAGGGATTCAGGAATTGAGTGTTTCAAATGTTATACTTTTGCTATTACTTTGTGACTTAATTTTGACATGTAAGCATATATATTCAAAAGATATCTTCAAAAATGTGGATAAATACTTAAGATATACATTAATGATGTTTTTCATATCAACAAACAATTGAAATAGAAATATCCAACAATATGAGATTTGTCAGTAAGATTGTGATGTAGAAAGGAAAATCACATAAAGATTGAAATAAAATAAATACATGCATAAAAAGCCTGAATGAAATGCACTATTTTCCTAATTCCTATGAGAAAAGTGTGTGAGAATGTTGAAAGAGGTGGCATTGATCAAGACACACTGTTTTCAAAATTGCTTTGTTGAGTGGCAACTCCTTTGTATAACCTTAAAGATAATAAAAATATATATATTTTTAATCTGAAGGATCAGGAAAGAAAATATTCAGAGCAATTTAGTACATAAAATTGATCATTTTATGAATTTCGGGGAAGATGGCGGAGGAGAAGCTGGAATCTGAACAAGCTCTTGCATAGAAAACAGTTTCAGAGTTCCAGTGAACAGTCCCAAGCCAGAGAATCACACCAAGTGTGCCATCACAGGACAGAGAGTTAGTCAAGAGAGGGGAAGCCAAGCAGACACATCTGAGCAGCTGCCGCTGCGGCGGCAGGGTCGCGGGGCGACCACCGCCGCGGAGGCATACCTGAGACGCAGTCCGGGACGAAGGAGCCAGACGCAGCAGACGAGCGGATTCTACTCAACACCAGCAAGAACCGACAAGGAGCGGACAACTTCATCTAGCACTTTGCAGACCAGAGACGACCCGGGATCCAAGACTCCGCGTGAGTAGAAGCCCCACTTCCTCACTCCTTCTCTGGGAGCAGAGGAGGGAAGGCCACCCCTCCCCCCCCAGCACCGGTGATCTCCATCTTGGATACCGACAAAGCTCGGAGGAGCGGCTAGCTCCAGCTCAGGCCTTGGAATAAAACGAGTCATTTAGCAGGTCACAAGAACTTAACGGCGAAGTGACCTCACAGACTCAGTTCCATCCAGGGAAAAGTCACCCAGCTCAGGCACCAGCCATTGGAGTGGCTCTCCTCACCGGGTAACCAGAGCCAGAGGCTGCCCCTCCCTCTAGCAGCCACCACAATCAATTGAAAAACAGAAACCCTGAGAATGGCTCCAGGCTGGATGCTGTGAGTTTTTTTTTTTCACAAAATAGCCCCAGGGAAAAGCTACTGTTCATTGAAAGGCCTCAACTCTACCCTGAACCTAGCCTCATCACTGCATCCCCCTCTTTTGTGATTCTCAAAGCAGATCACCCTCCCAGTAAACTAACCTGGGAGGGGGATCTCAAAAACTTGGGTAAAGCAGAGCATTTTTCTGCTTGTTCCAACAAACTGACTTAAGAAACCAATCAAGCCACAGGACCTCAAGCTGACCAGAGACTCCAACCAGACTCTGGTTACAGACAAAAGGGAGATACAGGACTCTTCCCACCCCTCCCAAAAAAAAAAAAAAAAAAAATCAAAGAACTTTTTTTTTCTTCTTCTTCTTTTCTTTTTTTCTCTTTTCCTTGTTTTGTTTTTTTTTTCATTTTTTGTTACCTTATATATATATAAAATTTTTTTTTGCTTTTCTAAAACTTTTATTAATCTTTAATTTTTGCCTCTTCTGAAAAAATAATTGTTTTCCATTAACTTTTTTTTTTTCTCCTCTTATAATTTTTATTTTAGGAATACGTGAATGTGTGTTTTCTTTTCTTTTCTTGTCTTCTTTCTCTTTTTCTTTCATTCTTAATTATCTTTTTGTTTTTTTTTCTAGCTCTACTGAACTTCTGATCTTTTCTTCTCACTTTCCTATCCTTTCCATCTTTTCCTCTTTGTTCATCTTTATGTGACTTAACTCTTGTCCTGCACATCCTCAGATAAACCCGTAGTTAACCAGTAGACCCTATCCCCCATTGTGTACACACTTAATCCACAAACTTATTACTCAATTCAAAACCTCTGAGACTTAAATTCATTAATAGCAGTACTACCTCTTTATACCTATATAATATTTTAAGCATTTTTTTAAAGTTTTTCTCATCTCCTCTATGTCCCTCCCTTTCTCTCAACATATTCATATTCCTCTATAAATAGATGGTCTTTTAATCTCTAAAATAACATTAATTTTTACGTTTCTATTTTATTTTCTGGTCTCTTTCCATTCCCCTTTCCCTTTCTTCTTTTTCTCTCTCTCCCTACTTACATCCTACCCAACCTATTTCCTGCATTGTGATTAGGACATAGTTAACTCTCCCTGTGCCTCCCCACACCAATCTATTCCTATTTTTTACCCACATCTCTCCCTAACCCTAATAATTTCTGGTTTTCCAAATTCTTCTCTGCGGTTCGAAGTCCTTTAACATATAGTTGTTTGATGTCGAATAGATGTATCTGTTGAACTAGATTGTATCTGTAGACTATTGACTGTACAAATGCAAACTTTGGTTGATGGTTGCCTTAAGATAGTGTTCTAGCACAAAACTGGTGCTATCTTCATCTCAAATGGGCAGAGTAAGCCGGAAAAACACAAGAAAAATGGCAAATTCGGGTATCTCAATTCCCAATCTTGATAATCAGGGGTTAGAACAGATAATGAATAATCCAGAGGAGAGTTCCCAAACAGCTCTACAAACACTGCTGGCAAACATGATAAATGAAAAGTTTGACAACGTACAAAGGACTCTGTATGAGCGTGATAGGGAGAGAGAGGAGGCATCCCAGAAGTTTATACAGGAATATCATAAGCGTGAGGAAGCTACTCAAAAACTGATACAGGATTTGCGTGAACAACTTGAGAATACTCAAAGAGAAAGGGAGGAATGGCGTGAGCAGGCTGAGAACACTCAAAGAGATCTGCAGGAATCCCACGAACGGGAGGAAGCTAATCAAAGAGTAATACAGGAATTGAGAGACCAGATAGAGAACACACAAAGATCACTAAAGGCATTCATGGAATCCATTAACAAAGAGCTGAAGGAAGTCAGGGAGACCACAAAGGGAATGCTGAATGGAACCCAACAGAAGGAATGGGAGCCCAAAGAAACCATAACCAATCAACTAAGCGATTTGAGGACAAACACTGAACACCAAATTAAGGAAGTAAAGAAATTCATACAAGACCTAAAACAGAGCTTCAACAAAGAACTTGAAGCCATCAAAGCTGACCAACTAGAAGGAAAAGAGATAAAAAACAAAGTAGAGAGTCTTGACAGCAGGTTAGACCATGCAGAAGATCGAATCTCAGGGATTGAAGACAGCCTAGATATTATAGAGAAAGAACATACAACCATCCAAGACAAGTCCAAGAAATATGATAGATCTATCCAACACCTGGAAGACACCATCAGAAGGCCTAATCTAAGGATAATGGGTGTAGAGGAGCACCTAGAAACAGAAGTTAATGGTCTAGGAAATTTGTTTAACAGGATCCTAGCAGAGAACTTCCCAAACATGCAAAAAGATAGGCCTGTCCAGATACAAGAAGCCTTTAGAACCCCAAATAGACCAGACCAGAATAGGACATCCCACCGCCACTTTATAATCCACACAGGATCAACTCAGAACAAGGAAAAGATCCTTAAAGCTGTCAGAGAGAAAAGGGTAATCACTTATAAAGGGAAACCAATTAGAATCACCTCAGATTTCTCAGCAGAGACAATCAAAGCAAGAAGAGCCTGGAATGATGTATGCCATGCCCTAAAAACAAACAACTATCAACCAAGAATACTGTACCCAGCTAAACTCTCCTTCATAACTGAAGGCCAAATAAAAACCTTCCATAGCAAAGAAAAATTGAAACAATACATCTCCACCAAACCAGCCCTACAAAAGATTCTTAAAGATGTCCTACACATAGAAAACCAACAAGACCGCAATAAAGGCCAAGAAACTGCACCCAAACTGAGAATCCAAGAACCATAGGAAGAACCCAGTTTTCGCAGCCCCCACGAAGGTAGATAACATGGCAGGAACTCCCAAATACCTCTCAGTCCTATCTCTAAATGTTAACGGACTGAACTCTCCAATTAAGCGACATAGACTGTCTAGTTGGATTAAAAAACAAGACCCTTCTATCTGCTGCCTACAGGAGTCACATCTTGCCCGTAAAAACAAACACATTTTCAATGTTAAAGGCTGGAACAAAATCTACCAAGCAAACGGACCGCATAAACAGGCGGGAGTTGCAATCCTAATATCAGATAAAATAGACTTCAAATTAAAATTCGTGAAAAGAGATAAAGAAGGTCGCTACATACTAATTAAAGGATCTCTCCTTCAGGAGGATATTACAATTCTAAATATCTACTCGCCAAACAATGGAGCACCCAAATTTATCAAAGAAACACTACTTTCCCTCAAATCCCATATAGATCCAAAGACATTAATTGTTGGGGATTTTAACACACCACTCTCCCCACTAGATAGATCAACTCGGCAAAAACTCAACAGAGAAACCGCAGATCTAAACAGCTGCATAGATCAACTAGACTTAAGAGACATTTACCGAACATTTCACCCAGCAGCATCAGAATACACGTTTTTCTCAGCAGCACATGGAACGTTTTCTAAAATAGACCACATTTTAGGCCACAAAGCAAACTTGTCTAAATTCAGAAACATTGAAGTTATACCTTGCATTCTCTCTGACCACAAGGGAATAAAGTTAGAACTCAACACCAAAAGCCACCAAAGAAAGTCCGGTATCACATGGAGGCTGAACAACACACTGCTGAATCATGAGTGGGTCATGGAAGAGATTAGAAAGGAAATTCAAATGTTAATGCTATTCAACAAAAATGAACACACAAAATACCAGCTCCTCTGGGACACAGCAAAGGCAGTACTCAGAGGCAAGTTTATAGCTCTGAGCTCCTACATCAAAAAATTGGAGAGATCTGAAACTAACAATTTAATGACACATCTAAACCTCCTTGAAAAAGAGCAGCAAGATAAACCCCAATCCAGTAGACGGAAAGAAATAATCAAAATTAAATCAGAATTAAATGAATTAGAATCCAAAAAAACTATAGAAAGAATCAACAAAACAAAGAGTTGGTTCTTCGAAAAACTTAACAAAATTGACAGACCCTTAGCAAATCTTATCAGAAAAAGAAGAGAACACACCCAAATTAATAAACTCAGAGATGAGAATGGAAACATCACCACGGAAACAACCAAGATTCAGAACATTATAAGGGAATACTTCTCAAAACTTTATGCTAATAAGTTTGAGAACTTGACAGAAATGGACCTCTTCCTAGCAAATATTGACATGCCAAAACTAAACCAAGATGAGTTAAACTATCTTAACAGGCCCATATCAAGCATTGAAATAGAAACAGCAATAAGAGACCTCCCAGCTAAGAAAAGTCCAGGACCAGATGGTTTCACAGCGGAATTTTACAAGGCCTTCAAAGCAGAGCTCACACCAATTCTCCTCCAACTCTTCAATGAAATTGAAAGAGAAAGCTCACTACCGAACACATTCTATGAAGCCATCATAACCCTCATCCCAAAACCAGGCAGGGACTCATCAAAGAAAGAGAACTATAGACCCATTTCTTTGATGAACATTGATGCAAAACTTCTCAACAAAATTTTGGCCAACCGACTTCAACAATTCATCCAAAAAATCATACACCACGATCAAACAGGATTCATTTCAGGGATGCAAAGCTGGTTCAATATACGCAAATCAATTCATATTATTCATCACATCAACAGGAGCAAGAATAAGAACCACATGGTTATCTCAATAGACGCAGAAAAAGCATTCGACAAGATCCAACACCCCTTTATGATGAAGGTTTTGGAAAAATTAGGAATCCATGGAACATTCCTCAATACAATAAAGGCTGTATATGACAAACCTACAGCCAGCATTATACTCAATGGTGAAAAACTAAAGCCATTTCCTCTTAACTCAGGGACAAGACAAGGATGCCCACTCTCTCCACTTCTCTTCAATCTAGTATTAGAATGCCTAGCTACAGCAATAAGACAAGATGCAGACATAAAGGGGATCCAAATAGGGAAAGAAGAAATAAAACTCTCCCTCTTTGCAGATGACATGATCTTGTATTTAAAGAATCCCATAGACTCCACTCCCAAATTACTCAAGCTGATTCAAAACTTTGGCAAAGTAGCAGGTTATAAAATTAACCCCCAAAAATCAATGGCTTTTCTGTATGCCAACAATGAGAAAAGTGTGGCTGAAGTTAGGAAAGCAACTCCATTTGTAATAGCCCCACAAAAAATAAAATACCTAGGAATTAACTTAACTAAAGAAGTGAAGGACCTCTATGATGAAAACTTTAAAATCTTGAAAAAGGAAATCAACACAGAACTTAAAAAATGGCAAAACCTCCCATGCTCCTGGATTGGAAAGATTAACATCGTGAAAATGGCAATACTTCCCAAGGCTATCTACAAATTCAACGCAGTACCTATCAAAATTCCACCCTCATTCTTCAAGGAAATAGAAGAGGCAATCCAAAAATTCATATGGAACAATAAAAGACCCCGAATAGCAAAAACGCTCCTCAACGGAAAGAACACGGCTGGAGGAATATCAATACCAAATTTCAAACTCTACTATAAAGCCATAGTAATCAAAACAGCTTGGTATTGGCATAAGAACAGACCTCAGGACCAATGGAATAGAATTGAAAACCCAGAAATGAACCTACAGACCTATAGCCATCTAATCTTCGATAAGGGAGCTAAAACAATAGAATGGAAGACAGACAGCCTCTTCAGTAAATGGTGCTGGCAAAACTGGTTAACTACATGTAGAAAACTAAAGCTAGATCCTTATATATCACCCTGCACCAGAATCAACTCCAAATGGATCAAAGACCTTGAACTCAAAGCAGACACTCTGAAAACATTACAGGATGGAATAGGAGAAACCCTGGGTCTCCTTGGCTCAGGCCGAAATTTTCTGAATAGAGACCCGGAAACACAACAAATCAAAGAAAGGCTGGACAAATGGGATTGTATAAGGTTGCAGAGCTTCTGCAGGGCAAATGACATAGCTAGCAAGATCAATAGAAAGCCCACGGACTGGGAGAAGATCTTTACTAGCCATACAACGGACAAGGGTCTCATATCTAAAATATACTTGGAACTCAAAAAATTAAACCACCCAACAACAAATCCTCAAAGAAACAACTGCCCAATAAGTAAGTGGGCGAAAGACTTAAAGAGAAGCTTCTCTGAAGAAGAAAGAAGGATGGCCAATAGACACATGAAGAAATGTTCAACATCCCTAGCCATAAAAGAAATGCAAATCAAAACAACATTGAGATATCACCTCACTCCAGTTAGAACAGCAAAAATCAAGAACTCCAACAACAACAGATGCTGGAGGGGATGTGGACAGAAAGGAACCTTACTTCATTGTTGGTGGGAATGTAAACTTGTTCAACCACTTTGGAAAGCAGTATGGAGGTTCCTCAAAAGACTCCACATAGAGCTCCCCAATGACCCAGCAATCCCACTTTTGGGCATTTACCCAAATGATCACAAACAAGGCCACACTAAAGCTACCAGCACAACTATGTTTATTGCAGCATTATTTACCATAGCTAAGACATGGAACCAACCCAGATGCCCCTCAGTAGATGAATGGATCAAGAAGATGTGGTATATATACACAATGGAATTCTATGCCTCCATCAGAAAGAATGACATTGCCCCATTTGTTAGGAAATGGAAAGGCTTGGAAAAAATTATATTAAGTGAAGTAAGCCAGGCCCAAAGAAACACAGGTCCCATGGTTTCCCTTATTTGCAATATCTAGTATAGGTATGAGTCAAGCGGAAAAAGTCAGATAATGTGATGTTAGGAAAACGAAACCTCAAATATGTATTTTAATGTTTTTGTTTCTTTCATGCATGTGTTTCTAACGCATTTATAAGATTATTTCTGTGTTGCTTTGTATGTCCCTCCCCCACAGTGTAACCCCCGCTTTCACTATATTTGATGTCAGTATAACATGTGGAGGAGATGGGGACAAACAAGTCGTTTAAGGATTCAGGTGGACCTGTTGCAACAATGAGAAGTACAAAATGTCATGTCAAAACCAGCTTTACAATGTCGGTGGGGGGGGGGTATGATTGGGTGGGAGGGAGGGGGGAGGCTGGGAAGGGAGGTGAAGGGTAAACAAAGGAGGAGGCTGCAATGCTTGGTAAGAAATGTATGCATTATCCTGCCCATGTAATTGTAACCCTTCTGTACAGTATGTTCTCAAATAAAATAAAATAAGATTTAAAAAAAAAAAATTGATCATTTTTCTTGGCCAAAATATCTTCTTAAATATATTATTTTAAAACTCCACAAACTGGAAAAGCATTTTCCCTAAATTTCATAAAAGACTCAAGCCGTAATTTCAGTTCTCTTCTCTCTGTTATTAGCATTTTGCACAGATGATCTCATCCTTCTTTAACCGTCCATAGATCTCTTGGTTATCTTGTACCTCCTTGGCTATTTGTTCTCAGTTTCCTTCTCACCTTCCCTAACTATAAATGTTGGAGAGATCAAAGGTTCAGTCCTTAAGCTTTTTCCTCTTCTCCATTGACATTTACTATGTTCAAAATATCATCCACTATCTCCTTTTTTATTTAATTTTATTGTCAAGGTAACGTACAGAGGGGTTACAGTTACACACATAAGGTAGTAAATGCATTTCTTGTCAAACATTGTTACCCCCTCTCTCATTTTTCTCCCACTTTCCCTTCCCCCTAATGCCCCACCCCACGTTGTGAAGTTCGTTTCCAACATGTTGTCTTGTGAGTATCACTGATGCATTGGTTTCCCGCTTTGTCCTTTGCCTCATCATTTTGTTGTATCTAACTACTAACATCTTATCTCCATTCTATCCACTCCTTTGAACTTAGCCACCTACCCTCAACTCTCTACCCATGAGCTCCACTGTAATATCTAATAGGCATCCCATATTCAACATGATCAATCCAGAATTGATATACTTTAATTCACAATCTGCTCTTTCTCCAATATACTCCTGTGTTTTCACTCTTTAATTCACTCTTCCAGTTGCCAAAACTGTCAGTACTGAAGTTATCCTATTTCTCTATCTCCCCAATCCTTACACAAAATCTACTTTCAGATCCTATTGTCTTTACCTTCAAAGCAGCTTCAGATCCTAAGCTTGTTTCATGGATTCCAATACAGGTCTAGAAGTTAGAAAGCATCTCTCACCTATACCAATAGCCACTTCATTGCCCTCCTGCTTTCAGCCTTTCCCTCCTCTCTTTCCAGCTTGGAATCCAGAATTATTTCCTTAAAATATGTCAGGTTATGACATTGTAAGCCATCTAATGGTTTCCCATCACTCTCAGAATAAAAGTCAAAATCCTACAATGACTAATAAGGCAAACAGAATTTGTGTGTAGAAGAGGGATAGAGGATGGAGAGAGGATGAGAAAGAGAGGGAAAGGCAGAATGGAGGCAGAAAGAAGAAAGAAAGAAAGAATGAAAGAAAGAAAGGAAGAAAGAAAGGAAGAAAGAAAGAAGGAAGGAAGGAAGGAAGGAAGGAAGGAAGGAAAGAAGGAAGGAAGGAAGGAAGGAAGGATGCTGAACGGTATATTTTTATGATTGAGCTTGATATGCTTGTCTTATGTTCCATTGACTGAAGGTCAATTATGGCTCCTACCTAACTTCAAGAGGTGCTAAAAAAAACATCATTTTTTGTTTTGTACCACAAAGAGAAAATGCATTGCTGATCATGCAACCAATTTCTTCTACCATGTTATCAATAGAAAAATGTTAAACATGACACATTTTTATGTTGGAATATTATGTATTTATTGAAATTATACTGTTGTAAAAGTTCTAATATCAATGGAAAATATTTAGGACATAACATTAAATGATAAAATACTGTAAATTAGAATGTATGCTATGCTCCTAATTATGTGTTTATACACACACACTTGTGCTAATTTAAAAAAAGACTAAAAGAACTTTCAAATAATTCAGTGGCTTTCCATGAATGACAGAATTATAAGAGATTCAGCTTTTCCTTTTATAATGTCTGTATGTCAAAAAATGATGCAGTTCTATGAATAGAACTTTTATGATGAGAACGTGATAAACTTTTGTTTAACTATCATTTACTTCATGATATAATTTAGAAACCATATGTTGGATAGCTTTTGCAGACAGTAGGACCGTGAAACTGCAGGAGCAAATTCTTCTATGAATTTTGTGAATTACACGTATTTTATAGTCACAGCCCAGCAGTGACTGCTAATCCATGATGGGAGTCTGTCCTTATCGAATTAGCTCAATACATCCATCTGTAAAATGGAAATGGTTAAGTTGTTGTTTAGAGTAATAATAGAAAAATTGTGATACATTTAATGATAAATCTGGATAATTAGAAATTAATATGGATTAATATGACTAAATGGAAATGCATAAAAGCATACAGGTTTAGCCAGTTTCCCACTTCACTTTTCATACTGAATTTACATGAAGTCATATTTCCTCTAGCTTCTTAGTTCGTATAAAAACAAAACACTCCTCACCTTTTCTACCATAACTCATATATTTTCTTTCTACTGATATTGTTTGTTGAATCACCTTTCCCATTCTCAAAACCATTGTTAGGATACTTACAAACTGCCAAGCTGGAGCAAACATAAAAATATGTGGCCCCAGTGCATGCAGGACTCCTTGGCAGAGCCCCCAGGACTGGTTGAACACTTTTCCCAGGGAGTTCAGTCAATAGAAAATCTGACTATAGGATTGTGCAAGGAGCTTGTCTGAGATGCGGAAGAGGGTTCCTGCTGGGATTCTGAAGGATATAAGAGCAGACAAGAAAGGCAAACCAGGTGTGAAATATTGAAGGCTGTGGCTAGAAAGGTTCATTTGCTATGGAGAGCAAAAGTAAAAAAAAATCTACTCAGGAATTCTGAGCACTGCACTGACAAGAATAGAAAATGAGATCTATTTTTCTCTCCCCAATCTTCCTAATAGGACAATGACAGCTTTTGTCGACTCTTGGAAGAGCTGGATGAAAGCAGGATTTGAATTTTCCCTGAGGCTGTCAGCTCACTTCATTTATTACTTTCCCTAAGGCCAGGCACACGTGGCTCATGCCTGTAATCTTACCTACTCAGGAAGCTGAGATCTGAAGATCTCAGTTCCAAGCCATCCCATTCAGAAAAGTCCCTGTGAAACTCTTTAATTAACCCTTCAAAAACTGCAAGTAGAGCTGTGGCTCAGGGTGGTACAGCATTAGCCTTGACCAAAAGAGCTCCAGGACATTGTGCAGGCCCAGAACACACACACACACACACACACACACACACACACACACACACACACACACACACACAAGCACACACACTCCCCTAAGAACGGTCCATAATATTGTTTTAATATTTATTATTTAAATGAAATTATCTTTTCTAACCAAATGGCTAGAGAAGGGTTAAAATGGAGCTTAAGAAAATCAAGTCATTGAGACCTGGTTATATGGTGACGCTCTCACAGGTGGTCCTACTACATGTCTCTGACCAAACTAAGATCTAGGGTCACTGCACACACTTTACCTCACGTGACCCACTCCAATCAAACTCAATAGCTAAAGACTTTTCCTACTACGAGAGGAATATCCCAACAGGCAAACAAGGAAAGCAAAAAAGAAAAACACTGAGTGAGACCCCTGCTGAGCAGCAGCCCCGCAGCTCTGCACCATGCAGATTTTTTGTTTTTTTGTTTTTATCAGTTGTGGGACTTGATCTCTGGGCCTGGGCGCTGTCCCTCAGCTCTTCAGCTCAAGGCTGGTGCTCTACCACTTGAGCCACAGTGCCACTTATGGCTTTTTCTATTTATATGGTGCTGAGGAATGGAACCCAGGGCCTCGTGCATGCAAGGCAAGCGCTCTACCACTGAGCCAGCTCCCCAGCTCCACTTTCTGCAGATTTTAAGCAGAGAAGCACCCAAAAACTGAAGAGCTAGCTCAACACCAGACCCGCGGAAAGTCACGAGGGAAACCGGAGACGACCTCAGAGTTGGCAAGCAGACCCTGGCACCAACCCGCCCGCTGGGCATCTACAGAGGAGTGAACTCAGCAAACACAGCCATTGCAACCGCCAGAAATCAGCACCACCAGGTAAGTGCCCCGCAGTCGCTGCCGGAGTCAATGGAAGGTCCTGTGCCCGCAGCGCAGGCAGGATCCCCATAGACCTCACCACCATCCACCAAGCTAAGGGGCCCTGCCAGCCCACCGTTGACACGGCCCTCAGCCACTGGCAGCCGCCCCACCCACCACCGCTGCTGCCCAGCACCACTGACACCCACTGGATTCCCTACCCCGCAGAGCAAGACCCTTCAGCTGTTGCAGATGCCAACACCCCCAGTTGGGTCTACTCCCTAAGTGTGGCAATTCTCTGTAGGGTCCCAAAGCCCTCTGACCCAAGGCCCCACCCAAAAAGGAGGGATCACATCAGAAGTGAACTCAGATCTACGCTCTGTTCTTAAACCTCCTGTAGCTACCTGCAGTGATAGCAGACTACAAATCCCAATTCCCCCACTCCTCGCCATCAGGCCTGAGGGTGGAATTGTAGGTAGCAGTCACCTTCCCTTCTCAAAAGTCCATCTGGATCCAACCAAGCCACGAAGAAAGCAGCCTATTGCAAAGCGTACAAGGTTTTATCAGGAATCTGCCTAGAGAACCATGTAGAGATTCAGGCTCCCCCAAGCAAGCCGAAAAACATACTCTTTAGATTATTTTTAGTTTTTTTATTTTTTATTTTTGATTGTTCGTTGTCTGTTTTTGTTTCTTTTTTATTGTTTTGTTTTTAGGATTTGCTATTTTATTTAAATATTCCATTTTTCACCATTATTTAGTTCTTTCTTCCATTTTTCATTTTCCTAATTTTAATTTTTTTTCCTCTCACTTCTTTCTCTTCATTTCTCTTCACATTGTACTGCTACTCTATCAGAACTAACCTGTTCTATACACAAAGTAAGGCCTTCTATGTATGTAAACATAATAATTACAGAAATTATCTTAGGTTAATCAACCATATAAAACTTTTTCTAATATCAGCAATTCTCCCAAATATACATATATATAAAATTACTTTTCTTACCTTCATCTAGATTTCTAAGATTTTCCTTACATAATTTTCTTCAAATTCTTTTCTACCTCTAACATTCTGAAACAAGGTCCCCTATTCTCTTCTTAACTACACATACCTGTCCACTAAGCTGTTCTTCCCCCTCTACTATCACTACACCCAACTTTTCTTTTTCACTTAAGCTTATATCTCTTCAATCCTAACCCTTCTCTTCTCCATTTTCTTCAGTCCACTGATCCTTACCAGTTTATATCTGACCCAACTTGCACTTGGTTCCATTTTGACTGAGTACAAGGGACCCATCTTGTTAACACTAAGGTGAGGAATACTTATCAGCCAAACTCAGATCATCTCACAAGCTACAACTATGTGTAATCTCTACCCCAGAACCACAACATCCTTCTCCAAGTAAAGAAAAAGAGAGCTCAATAGGGAAACACCTATGCATAATTGTGAAACCCTAAGTTCTATACATCTACACAACACTAGGTTGGCTCCTGCCCTAAAAGACTGTCCTATAGTCATATTGGAGTGGCTATTGTCTCCAAAAGAGTAGAACTAACCACAAAAACGCAAGAAACATAGCCAATCAACTAACTCCAACTCCATTTCCACATAAAAAAAAGCTATAGAGCAGTCCAAGAATGACCTAGAGAATAATGTTCAAGATATTTTAAAAGCATGGCTGGGGGCCTGGAAGGTGGCTCCGTGGTAGAGAGCTTGTCTTGCATGCATGAAGCCCTGGGTTCAATTCCTCAGCACTACATAAGCAGAAAAGGCTGGAAGTGGTGCTGTGGCTCGAGTTGTAGAGCACTAGTCTTGAGCTGAAGAGCTGAGGGACAGTGCCCAGGCCCAGAGTTCAGGCCCCACGACGAACAACAACAAGAAGAAGAACAACAACAAAGCATGGCTGGTAAATCTGCTGAATTAAAAGTTGGAGAACATGACGTGGCCAACCAGAAACTAATAGACGACTTTATGGTCTCCACAAATAAAAGGAGAAAGGACCTCCAACAAAAGGAGAAAGAGGCCAATGAAAAGATAGAAAACCAGCTAGAGAAGTGGAAAGACAATCCTAAAAAACAACTCCAGGAGGTAAGGCAATCTATTCAAGACTTAAAAGAAAACTTCAATAAAGAGCTTGCCACCATTCAGAAAGACCAGCAAGAAGGAAAGGAGATAAATAGCAAAGTAAAAAGCCTTAAAAGCAGAATGGAGGAAGAAGACAGAATTTCTGAGGGAGAAGAAAATTTAGACTCCATAGAGAAAGAACACACAGATATTCATAACAAAACCAAGAAACATGACAGATCATTGCAGGAACTACAAGATACAATCAGAAAGTCTAATTTGAGAGTAATAGGTAGAGAGGAAGGCCTGGAGAGGGAAGCCAATGGATTAGGAAATATATTCAACAGAATCCTAGCAGAGAACTTCCCAAATATACAAAGGGCAGGCCTATCCAGATACTATCCAACAAGCTTTTAGAACCCCAAATAGATCAGACCAGAATAGGACATCCCACCACCACATTATAGTCCATACAGGATCAATAGAAACTAAGGAAAGAATTCTTAAAGCTGCCAGGGGAAGAGAACAATCATCTATAAAGGTAAGCCAATCAGAATCATCTCAGACATCTCAGCAGAGACCATGAAAGCAAGGAGAGCATGAAATGAGGTATGCCATGCCATAAAGACAAAGAACTACCAACCAAGAATAATTTACCCAGCTAATCTCTCATTCAAAGCAGGACAAATAAAAACCTTCCACAGCAAGGAAAAACCGAAACAATATATCACTACCAAACCAGCTTTACAAAACATCCTCAAAGACGTTCTACACATAAAAAAAACAACAAGAATGGAATATTGGCAGTGAAATGGCCCACAAACAGAGAACTACACAATCACAGCAAGAACAATCAAGGCACAGTGCCCTAAAAAATGGATAAAAAGGTAGGAACAGACAAACACCTCTCAGCCCTAACTCTCAATATTAATGGACTTAACTCTCCAATTAAGCGACATAGATTGTCTAGTTGGATCAAAAGGCAAGATCCTTCCATCCTCTGTCTTCAAGAGACACACCTTGCTCACAAAATAAACATATTCTGAAAGTGAAAGGCTGGAATAACATCTACCAAGCAAATGGTCCCCATATACAGGCAGGAGTTGCAATCCTAATCTCAGATCTCTCCTGATCTGAGGATCTCTCCTTCAGGAGAATATTACAATTCTAAATATCGATTCACCAAATTCTGGAGCACACAAATTTATCCAAGAATCAATACTTTCCCTATAATCCCACATAGATCCAAAGACAATAATTGGTGAGGACTTTAACACACCACTATCCCTGCTGGATAGATCAACCCAGCAAAAACTCAACAGAAAAAGCTCTGATCTCAACAACTGCATAGATAACTAGACTTAGACATCTACAGAATATTTCATCCAGCAGCATCAGAATACATGTTCTTCTCAGCAGCACATGGAGCCTTCTCTAAAATAGACCACATTCTAGGTCACAAAGAAAATTTGTCCAAATTCAGATACATTGAAATTATGCCCCACATTTTCTCAGACTACAAGGGAATAAAATTAAAATTCAACACCAAAAGGCACCGAAGAAAATCCTGTAACACATGGAGGCTGAACAACACACTGTTGAACCACCAGTGGGTCATGGAAGAGATTAGAAAGCAAATTCTACTGCTCATGATATTTAACTAAAATGAGCACACAAACTACCAGCTCCTCAGTACAGCAAAGGCAGTACTCAGAGGCAAGTTTATAGCTCTGAGTTCCTACATGAACAAATTGGAGAGATCTGAAACCAACAATTTAACAAGGCACCTAAAGCTCCTTGAAAATGAGCAACTATTTAAACCCCAATCCAGTAGATGGAAACAAATAATTAAAATTAAATCAGAATTAAATTAATTAGAGTCCAAAAAACATAGAACAAAGAGTTGTTCTTTGAAATTAACTATATATATATATATATATATATACATATATACATATATATGAAGAGATGCCTCTCTTTCCCCCCAACACACACACACAATGGAATTCTATGCCTCTATCAGGAAGAATGACAATGCTCCATTTGTTATGAAATGGAAAGGCTTGGAAATAATTATACTAAGCGAAGTAAGCCAGACCTAAAGAAACTACCTCTCATGGTTTCCCTTATTAGCAATAAATAGTATACATGTAGGATAACCTTACCAGACAAATAGAAAAGGTTAAAACTATGCACATATGACCACATAAGGTGGTGTGAAGGGAAATGAACCCCCAGATAGATAGAGACACAAGAGATTTTATTTTTCTTGCTGTTCTTTTTAATGCACTTATAAAGTGCTATGTAATTTTTTTTTGTTTCTTTGTATGTTCTTCCCCCATGGTATAATCCCTGTTGTCACTGTATTTGATTCCAGTGTCCTGCATCTTGTATATACATTTTTCTAATTTGGGGAGGGGAAGGGAAATAACAAAATGCTGAAACAAGGATACAGGTTGACCCATTGTAACAATGAGATGTACAAGACACTTTTTAAAAAATGAACTCTACAACTTTAGGTGTGGGAGGAAGGGAGGAGGTGGGGAGCAAGGGATGGCTGGGAAAAAAAAAACAAAGAAGAGGGTAACAATGCTCAAGAGGAAATGTACTCATTACCTTACTCATGTGACTGGAACCTGTCTGTACAGTATCTTTACAATAAAAAAAATTAAAAAACTAAAATCAAGTCATCTCCAGGTGCTGGTAACTCACACCTGTAACCTTGATCTGAGGATTGAAGTTCAAAGCCAGCCTGGAATGGAAAGTCCATTAGACTCTTATTTCCAATTAACCAGCAAAAAGCCAGAAATAGAGCTGTGCTTCAAGAAGTAGAGCTACAGTCTTGATCAGAAAGAGAACTCAGGAACAGCATATGGGCCCTGAGTTCAAGCCCTACTGTTAGCCTAAAAAACCAGCAGGGAACTACCATCTCTTGTGTTTGACCCACCATGGTGACAAAAAAAACTTTTCTTTCACTACTATCCAGAGCCATGTCCATAGAAGACTTCCTCATCCTTCCTCTTGATGTATATGTAAGGTACAGGGACTCAGAAAGAGAGAGCCACAAAAGAAATACACAGGAAAAGAAAAGCAGAAAACAATTAAGATTTAAGTACATTCCTCCCCTTTCATGTGCGATATATATATATATATTAGTAACAATAAGCTATTTTATTTCTGTAGTTAATATTATTTTTTAACTGTGAATACAAAGCTAGGAAATAAAGTAACAAGAGAGCTGTCATTTGATGAGAGTAAGAAGCGGTGCTTATCGCCCACTTTCTTACACATCAGCAACTTTCCTTTTGTGTTCTCTTTATTACCCACATGAAAATTCTTTGTGGGTTGTACAGAATACTCTCATTGCTGTATATTTTATTTCTGTCTGCATATCTTACTAACAAACAGTTCTCTAAAGAAAGATATTTTGGGCTGGGAAGATGGCTCAGTGGTAGAGCGCTTGCCTTGCATGCATGAGGCCCTGGGTTCGATTCCTCAGCACCACATAAGCAGAAAAAAATAAGCTGGAATTGACGCTGTGGCTCAAGTGGTAGAGCGCTAGCCTTGAGCTGAAGAGCTGAGGGACAGCAACCAGGCCCAGAGTTCAGGCCCACGACCGGAACCCCCCCAAAAAAAAAAGAAAAAGAAAAAAAAGAAAGATACTTTATGGAATAGAAACAATGCAACCAAAGTATTGGTTCTGAAAAGAAAGATCTGCAAATCAGCAGTATCAGCGGGGGGAATGCTGCTTTATAAGGCTTCCCTTCCTGTGGCCCTGCTCTTGACTCTGGACATTATTTTCAGGTCATTGTTCAGACTCAAGATGAGGGGTATGGCAAGATTTTGAAGCAAGTTTCACTTTGTTACCTCATCACACAAAAAAGATGGTGTATGGCTAAATAGTTACAGATCGATTAAAGAAAATAAAATTGGAAAAAAAGAGAGAGAGAAAGAAAGAAAGAAGGAAGGAAGGGAGGGAGGGAAGAAAGAAAGAAAGAAAGAAAGAAAGAAAGAGAAAGAAAGAAAGAAAGAAAGAAAGAAAGAAAGAAAGAAAGAAAGAAAGAAAGAAAGAAAGAAAGAAGGAAAGAAGGAAAGAAAGAAAGAAAGAAAGAAAGAAAGAAAGAAAGAAAGAAAGAAAGAAAGAAAGAAAGAAAGAAAGAAAGAAAGAAAGAAAGAAAGGAAGGTAGGAAGGAAGGAAGGAAGGAAGGAAGGAAGGAAGGAAGGAAGGAAGGAAAATAGAGAGAGAGAGAGAGAGATTTCATGGGAGTGAAAAGAAATAAAGATGTGAAAGCAGCAGCCCTCTGCTAGAACTAAGCTCTCTTCTGTGAATCCCTGTGTATGACTTGTCCAAAATGATGATTGATTTTTCCTTCCTTCTATGAACAGATGTCTCTCTTTCCCACTAGTCTTTTTTACCAAGAAAGGCTTCTAAGTAGAAGTGCCAACCAGCAGAAAGAAGTGAGCAATTTTGGATTTGCTGTCAATTAGCTTTGAATACATTATTCTCAACATTTTCTTTTCTATGACTATATGTGATATAGTAGTTGAGATTTTTATTTTTATAAATAAAATACTTCTAAATGGATAACTTGTGATTCTTTTATGATGAGTGAGATAAGCAAGGCTCCCAAATTCAAATTTCATCTTTACACTGATCTGTAGAATCAAAACCTAGATAACGATGATGACAATAATGATAGTGATAATAAGGCATAAATATAAGGAGGTATTGATGCAAAAGGAAACAGGGAAAGGACTGGATGCCAGTGTTTCCCCACAGTAATCCTAGCTACTCGGGACACTGAGATCTGAGGATCTCCATTCAAAACCAGCCCAGGAAAAGTCCATAAGGAAAAGTCCAAAAGGAAAAGTCCATAAGCATCTTACTTTCAATTAACCAGCAGATTCTCATATCTCCAATTAACCACAAAAAAAGCCAGAAGTGGAGATGTAGTTGGAATGGTAGAGCACTAGCCTTGAGCAAAAGAGCTCAGGGATAGTGCCAAAGCCCCAAGTTCAAGTACAAGTACTAGCATAAATAGAGGGGGAGGGTGGAGGGAAAGACAGAAGGAAGGAAGGAAGGACGGATGGAAGGAAGGAAGGAAAGAAAAGGAAAGGATACTGAGAGGTGAGTAGGATTAAGATATCATACATGTATATGAAAGCAACAAATGAAACTCACTAAACACTTTTTGAAAAAGGAAATGAGAGGTTGAATGATCAGGAGTTGAATTGCTGGGTCATAGGGAAGCTCTACGCTTAGTCTTTTGAGGATCCTCCATACTGCTTTTCAGAGTGGTTGAACAAGTTTACCTTCTCACCAACAGTGTGATAGCATTCCTTTTTGTACACATCCCCACCAGCATCTGTTATTATTAGTTTTCTTGATAATGGCCATTCCAACTTGGGTGAGGTAGAATCTCAATTGGGTGGGGGGGGGGGGTGGCGGGGGGGGGGGGGGGATTTACCCAAATGACCAGAAACCAGCCCACACTAAAACCACCAGCACACCATGTTTATTGCAGAACTGTTTACCATAGCTAAGACATGGTATCAACCCAGATGCCCTTCAGTGGATGAATGGATCAAGAGAATGTGGTATATATACTCAATGGAATTCTGCCTTCCATCAGAAAGAATGATATTGCCCCATTTGTAAGGAAATGGAAAGATTTGGAAAAAATTATATTAAGCAAAGTAAGCCAGAATCAAAGAAACATAGGTTGCATGGTTTCCCACATTTATAATAACTAGAATATGTCTAAAATATTGTTAGGAGAAGATGACAATGGCTCAACAGCTAAGTGCATATGACCATGTAAAACAATGCTTAACGAAACTAAGAAATGAAAATAAGAGGATTTTTTATTGTACTATTTGCAGCTATTTCTTTTCTTCCTTTTGCCCCTTTGGTTTATTTCCTGTTGTCACTGTTTTTTTTTTAAATTTCTATACCCTTTGTCTTGCATGTTTTTATCCAATTTGGGGAAAGGAAGAGGAATTACCAAAACAATGGGACAAAGAGTGAACCAATTCATCAGTGATACTCACTAGATACTATGTTGGAAATGAGCTTTGCAACTTAGGGCCAAAGGGGTCAGGAAGGGAAAAACTAGGAGAAAATGAAGGAGGGAATAACATTTTTTTTAAAAAAGAACTGTACTCATTACCTGACTTACCCTACTATACCACACTCAGGCATATATCTAAATGAATATAATTCCACATACATATTTATAACAACAATATCCACAATAATCAAATAATGGAATCACATTATGAATGGACATAGAAAATATGATATATATAAAATGGAGTTATATTCAGCAATAAAAGAAACAAAATACATCATATGTGGGAAATAAATGAAATTGGAGGCCATCATGCTAAGCAAAATAAAGAAGAGTCAGAAGACTCATATGTGAAAACTACATGCTAAGAAAAAGACACCAAAGTGTAAGAAGGACTATTTGGGAAATGGAAGAGGATGAACAGTAAAGTGTTAAGAAGAGAAGAATAGGGAGGGTAAATAGGATCTAGTAGTATATGCATGTATAAAAATGTCACAACAAAATCTATTGTTTTATGTGATTAATATATGCTAATTAAAAAACAATTGTAGCAACTTAGTTAAGTCACTTAACCTATGTTCACTCCAAGACAAGTCTGGGATTATACCAGAGAGCATGAGTTTTCTGTTAGTTTTCTATTATGGAACATATTAAGCCATAGTAAAATTTTAGTGGCCTAAACAAACCCACAACTGTTTTCTGTGATTTTGCAGTTTGGATGGGTGATTCCTCTCTGATCTGGGATGGTTTAGCTCAGAACCTCAGATGGCTTTCCTGGTGCTAGATGGTCCTATATAGTTTTACTCATATTTGACCAATAACAAGCTAGTTATCTAAGGTTTGGCTGAGATTCTTCTTGGCTGCTCCATGGTTCTCTCATTCCCCAGAAGACTGGCCTGGCTTTCTTTACATGTGGAGACAGGTTTCCAAAAGACAGTAGGTTGCTAAGGGTAATGCACAGGCACTTTTGTGTGTGTGTGTGTGTGTATGTGTTGCCCTGGGGTTTAAACTCAGGGCCTGGGCACTGTCTCTGGGCTTTTTGCTCGAGTCTAGCGCTGTATCACTTGAACCACAGCTCCACTCCTGGCTTTTGGATAGTGGATAATTTATGGGAGATAAGAGTCTCATTCATTTTCAGCTCTGGCTGGCTTCAAACCATGATCCTCAGATCTCAGCCTCCTGAGTAGCTAGGATTACAGTGTTGAGCCACCGGCTCCCAGCCTGCATAGGCATTTTTAAGCCTCTGCTTGCATTACTTTTTCAGATGTCTCATTGGCTAAATGGAGGATGATAACTAAGGCAAGATGAAAGAAAGAGCTTGATGGGAGAACACACCTTGAAAATTATTTTTGCCCATTTTGCACTTACCAAACTACATTGGAAAGAGCCTTGCCAGTTATAAAATATATTGCAGGGACTGGGAAGGTGGCTCAGTGGTAGAGCACTTGCCTTGCATGCCTGAGGCCCTGGGTTCGATTCCTCAGCACCACATAAGCAAAAAGAAAAAAGCCGGAAGTGCTGCTGTGGCTCAAGTGGTAGAGCGCTAGCCTTGAGCTGAAGAGCTGAGGGACAGTGCCCAGGCCCAGAGTTCAGGCCTCACAACCGGACCCAAAAATAAAAAATATATATAAAATATATTGCAAATTTTAAAAATGTCATTGGCTTCCTTTTTACCCAATTCAAAAATACTTTTATTATAGCATTCCACTAAGGGTCCTTCATAACCTGCCACAACTTCACTGACTCCAACTGTTTCATCTGAATCATTGATTATTATTAAAGTCACTAATTAGTCTTAAAATGGGAAGGAGAAGAGCTAAGGGAAGGGCAGAAACTTGAAGATTCACGGACAATGTGAAGGCACCAGGATACACGGCTAAGTAAGCTTTCAAAATAGTCCAGGAGGTGTCAGAAAACACTAGCTTTGGTCTTCCCCTGCTGACCTATTGTGAAGGTGGCAGAACTTGAGTTAACTGCAGGAACTGACAGCACCTATGCTAAAAGATTTTGCATAAAGGTAATAATGTCCTAATTCAGGCAAGCAGGGCACACCGCATGCTCTGAGGAAAGCTAAGAAGAAAGCAGGGACTTGAGTAAGAAGTGAACTGGAAAATCTAACCTGAGTTATAGAAGGGCTCCTGTAATGGAATTCATCAGCTGGATACTGTCAAGAGGAGTTAATTGATCAGTCAATGGGGCCAAACAGAAATGATAGGTCAGATGAACAGCCAGAATAATAAAAGGCAAACACTAGTGCCAAAGTGCTAAGCTATTCATAGCAGAATCACAGTCTCTAGCTGAGGACACTGGGAGGAAGATTTAGCTTTCTCACTCACCTCCCTGAGATGATTAACAAAACCCAGGTTAAATCTAAGGCCACAGAGAAGCTGTGTGATATTCAGAGCATTTTTTTTTGTCTCAGGGTTGTAATGTGCAGGTTGTATAATTGTAGTGACCCAACTGCTTGGGTCAAAGTAGCAAAGAGGAAAAGCTGAATGATCCTGGGAGAGACATTGCTGATAGTGAACATCCAGCACTCACTCTAGGGACATGGGGCCTGCACCAGTATACACTATTGTGGATCCTGCTGTAGCAGAGATGTTGATAGACTTCTTACCCTCTTACTACTGACTCAGGTGTTGGATGAGTCATAGTCTAAAAACAGGGGTAACCAGTGACCTCTATTTAAGAGAAGCAAAGAGCTCTAAAAACTGGCTTTATCTCAGATCTGCTTACCTATTTAAAAGTTGAACAGACCAATGGCTCTGATAAATGTCTATGGAGAGATGCCTGGATGAAAAAATTCAGTTTTATGGGTGACAAAGTCATGATCCTTTTCTTCCCCATTAACTACCTGGGATAAAGTATGATCCTAATCCGACCTACCTAGAAGGATGTTGGGAGAACTAATGAGTTGAATTAATGCACACAGACTAGAGAATAGTGCCTAGCATATGGTAATTGCTTGGTGGCTGCTATCATAAGTCTGTCTTTCTTCTAAGATTGACCATTTACCATGGCATTTTAAGAGTCAGGTCAGATTTCTTTCATCCAGAGATCTTAACAACTTTTCTCTTTCAAACTGTGTGTCCATCCAATTTCAATTAATATTAAGCAGTTTGGCTAGAGCCTCTGAAAAGGGAATTATTTAATAGTTCTTACTGAAGTTTTTTTTTTCTTTGTCCTTGGCAGTTCAAGCCAAGTCCATCTATCACAGCAAAAGGAAAGGAACAAACAAGAAACAGCTTGTAAGCATGAAGTTATGATACATTTGGAGATACTTTCTGGTGCATCTTTCTGGAATGAGATTAGTCAAGGGTAAGAGAACACCTAGGAGAGGGAAGAGCATAATCATTAAAATACAGCATATCAAAATATCAAAATATGGGAACAGGGGGAGGATGGGAAGGGATGGGAAGGAGAAACAAAGGAGGAGGCTACAATACTTGGCAAGAAATGTACTCATTATCTTGCCCATGTAATTGTAACCCCTCTGTACAGAATTTTCACAATAAAAAAAATAAAAATATGTTAATAAATTTACTATAAAAGGAAAAATATAATGCTTGAATAATTTCACATGGATTTGAATAATTTAACTTCTGATCATTCTTTGTCAATTGTACTCTCTCAGCTATCTTGTCCATAACACTTACACCCAAATGTCCAAAAAAATTAAAATTCCCAATGTTTCTCATGGCAAAAAGAACACTTGTATATTTATCCCTAAATCTCACTTTTGAAAATAACTACCTTTTCTAAATTTTCCCACAACCCAAAGGCTCTCATTTTTTTTGGAGGGGGTCTGGGAGAGGGCCTGAACTCTGGGCCTGGGCACTGTCCCTCAGCTCTTCAGCTCAAGGATAATGCTCTACCACTTGAGCCACAGTGCCACTTCCAGCTTTTTTTTTCGGCTTATGTGGTGCTGAGGAATCGAACTCAGGGCCTCATGCATGCAAGGCAAGCGCTCTACCACTGAGCCACCTTCCCAGCCCAGGCTCTCATTTTTTTAATTAAGTTAGTTCTTATTTTTACTTGAAGAATAACATACACTCAAAAAGTATACAAATGGTAGATATTTGTCTCAATGCAATCATTCAAAAAGGAACTCACCCACATTCATCAGCTAGTATAATAAATAAAACATTATCACTATCCCCAAAAGAAACAATATGTTGTTTCCTATCACGAAGTACTGCCTTGCCTGTTAACATTGTGATTTAGCTGTATCTGATTATTTATTTGTAATTTTACCAGATCAGCTCTTCTATTGTCTAAAGCAAAATGCTGCAGGGATAAAGGCTTCCCAGAGTTAGACCCTTGTCTGCCCCCAGCTTATTAAAAATGGTTTCTGATCTTCTTCATTGCCACTTTGGTATTTACCCTAAACACTGTGATTGGCTTAAATTACCAAGTTCCAGCATTCCAAGGGCTCTATTTAAAACCATTTCTATCAGCCATGAGCTCTTAAGTAAGACTTCTCAGAGGTCAGCTGTGGCAAAAGGCTGCAGAGAGCAGTATGGAGAATTAGGAATTCTAGGATGGTCTAGTGGTAGCTAGATTTTAGATACTGCTTTTTTTCTCCATAGCACCTAGAGATTGGAGGTGTTGGAAAGAACAAAAATATGAGTTCTTCATAGTGAAAAAGATAAAATCAGAGGATAGTATAAAATGGATGGATACCTCAAGCCTTGAACCACTTTAAATTTAGTCTTTAGAGAATTTGCCTTTACATTTCATCATTTATTCCTGACTTTAGGTATTGATGCATTTGACAAATGAGGGATTGGAGACTTTAGGGGAAGGGGACTATTGCCTTGTTCAAGGTCACAATGCTAATAAATTATCGAACTGTGAGGTTTTTCTGATTTAGTGAAGTTCTTTCACTAAGTCATCTTTTTGTTCAGTCTACCATCTAGGTTTGATTAATAGAGGATCCATTTGAAGGTCCAGTTGTAATGAAATTGATACTCATATGAACAAATTCACTATGAGAAAACATAGTGCTGTTTTATGAAAAGTATAGTGAGAAAAGCATAATGAGAAAAGTATAGGGCTGTTTTATGGAAATAAGCCATGTTAGGTTCTGAACCTAAGTTCCCAAAAGAGAAGGAAAGGAAAGGGGAGGGCAGGGATGTGGAGAGAGAAAGGGAGGGAATGAGGCAATGGGAGGGAGAAGGGGAAGGAGAAGTATTGTATAATATAGAAACTAAAAGAGCAGCCACTTGTATTACCCATTTTGTGTATGCCAGTTCAGAATGAACTACACAAAAGTTTCTCTGGCTATAAATTACATGTAGCAGATCTATTTAGTTTAGTTCAATGTAAATTACAGAATATTTTCATCAGTTGAGTTCACATTCTATTATATACTTTTCTAAACCTTAAAATTCTTTAAGATGGTGCAGAGACTCCTGCATATACTTCCAGCAATTTAAGGGTCTGAGGCAGGAATATTACTTGAGTCCAGGAGTTCCAGACCAAATAAAACAACATAGCAAGAATCCTGTCTCTAAATATTAATTTTTAAGAAGCATAAATGGCTTACGACATAGCTCAGTAGTAGAGGGCTTGACTAACAACATGAAAAAGACTTCATTTGATCTCTAGAACCTCAAAAATAAAAAAAATTGAAAAGTCATATACTACAGAGATAAATGAGAAATGGTTATTCATCATTATAAGCTATAAACTCTAACATCAAATATTTTTGAAGTTATATAACATGTTATACTCAACTTGTGTACATTGCTAGTTATGTGGTAGTAGTCAGTTACACCATGGAGCTTTCCCAGCTATAGGCTAAGGAAGTTTCCTAAATGGTTGTTAGAATGCACAAACCTATGAGCTCCATCTGATGGCTTTCTAAGGACACTCCCTGCCCTAAAGAGTACCCAGTGTTCTTCTAGCAGAAACCATCAAACCAAAGATACAGACAAGGGCAGGCGTTGGTGGTATAGTGGTTAGCATAGCTGCCTTCCAAAGATACAGACACTAATGTATGTGTTCTCTTAGTCTGCTTTGACCTTTGTCTTCTGAGAGAAGAGTATCTTCTGAGAGAATTGTGTCCCAATTCTCTCACTCAAAATGATCAATTAAATATGTTAAAACAAAAATCTACTTCAAAAGACCCATGAAGTAAAGCAGAACCACGTGGAGTGTTTATAGGAATTTATAGATGATCTCATTCAATTACACAACTCTATAAAAAAAAACAAGAAAGTACACCCAATTAAGTGGTTAGAGCAGTTTAAATGTTAAAGTAATGAGTAATTATTCTTTGTGCAGGAGAGCATCAGATTAAAATGGTGTTTCAGAAAAATTAGTAAGACTATAAAACATCAAGGAACAACCAGGAGAGAAAAGTATAGCTGGATATTGCAATAATCAAGAAGCTAGATAAGAAAATATTAAAAATTGGGGAAGGACCAGGCGTTTGTGGCTCATGCCTGTAATCCTAGCTATTCAGGAGGCTGAGATCTGAGGATCCAGTTTCAAGCCAACCAGGCAAAGAAGTCCATAAGACTCTTAGCTTCAATTACAGCAAAAAAAAAAAAACAAAAAACTGGAAGTGGAGCTCTAGTTCAAGTGGTAGAACACTAGCTTTAAGGATAAAAGCTAAAAGACAGCACCCAAATCCTTAATTCAAACCTTAGGATTGATGCACAAAAAATTAATTCCTGGGCACTGGTGGCTCACGCCTGTAATCCTAGCTACTCAGGAGGCTGAGATCTGAGGATCGTAGTTCAAAGCTAGCCCAAGCACGAAAGTCTGTGAGACTCTTGTCTACAAAAAAAAAAAAACACCAGAAAACCGGAAGTGGCACTGTGGCTCAAATGATAGAGCACTAGCCTTGAGCTGAAGAGCTGAGGGACAGCACCCAAGCCCAGAATTCCGGCCCCTCGACTGACCAAAATAATAATAATAATAATTAATTTACTTGGGGCTGGGAAGGTGGCTCAGCGGTAGAGCGCTTGCCTTGCATGCCTGAAGCCCTGAGTTCGATTCCTCAGCACCACATAAGTAAAAAGAAAAAAGCCGGAAGTGACATTGTGGCTCAAGTGGTAGAGCACTATCCTTGAGCTGAAGAGCTGAGGGACAGCGCCCAGGCCCAGAGTTCAAGCCCCACGACTGGAATTAAAAAAAAAAAAATTAATTTACTTAGAGGAGGTAATGATAGTCACATCTTAGAACAAGAGAGGGGGGAAAACACTTCTGTTACTGGACCCAAGTCCATTTACTTGATGCTCATAAACAACCAATAGTGCATAAATTGTTAGACAAAAATTTATTTAGAATACCAGAAAAACAACAAAACGTTGAACTAGTACCCTGAGTAGAGGTAGGGACACAGCATGTATTTAAACCGCTTGTTAATCTCAGGCACATAGGAGAAAGGAGATTTAGGCTAGGAAAGGATTAATGACCAGAAGCCTGTAGGTGCTGTTTTGGGGTGTGGAAGAGAGTATTGTGAAGCGTGGTGATTGATACCCACATGATCACAAGGTAATAATGTCTCTGAAAACACTGAAAATACCTTAGTCTTATCTTGTGCCTGCAGCCTTAAAGTAGGAGGAGAGAAATGAGGTAAATGTAGGTAAGTCATTCTCATCCTACCAGTCTCAGACAAACTTTCCTTAATTGACTAACATGCCTAGTCTGAAATGAGTCAAACTCTGACCCAGGCTTAAAGTAACCAAAAGACAGTTGCAATTAGCAGAGAGTCTGAGTTCATTCACCTTGCTGGTGTCAACCATTGGTTACCTGCTCACAGTCCCAAGGGAAGAGTCAGTGCTTTCAAAACAAGTGATCTTCAAGTCCCTGAACAGTATCCTAGGCAACCATTATCATTATAACTCACCTACAGGTGTCAACTAGAGAAAAATTCGTGGAGACTAATTATAATAGATTGTCTAATTGTAATAGATTGTCTATAATAGATTATGTTACCTCCACAATTAGTGATATTTTTTCAAAGTTAACTAGAAGCAGATGAAGCTTCAGGGTTTACTTAGGTTTTCCTTTGATTATAAGTTCTTGTCTTCAAGTTTTTATGAAGGCTGAGAGAGCTCATTAAGTGATAAGGAAAGGAAAACAATGAACACAGTTTTGAATGTGAGTCAGTTTCAGTTTTTCATTGGTCTAGAGAATTAAAGAGATGTAGACGTGGAAGGAAACTAAGAGATTCTTGTTAAGGAGTCACTATACTAGCTCATTTTTCTATAACCAAAGGCATCTTCTGACATTTTCTTTGTCCAGCTATGAGGCAAAGAGTCAGTCATTTCATTCTGCCTCTGGAATCTTTGTGCCTTCCCTTACAGCTGTCATTTAATTGGGCTTCACCATGCACTTCTCAAAGGTCAGACTTTTCCTCCCAGCTCAAATCTAGCGGTAGCTACACAGCCAACACTCCTCTGCCTGGCAACCTACCTTTGTCATTTTCCCACCACTTCCACTACACCCTCTTAGCCCTTTGTATTGTCTTCCTAGAACTTCTTTAGCTCTGCCATTTTATATAAGGGGGAGAGGAAATCATTTCATTTCTTTGTTGTTGTTGTTGCTGGAGTCTTGAACCCTCATTAGGCAGGAACTGCATCACTTGAATTATATCATTAGTTCTTCTTGTTTTAGTTATATTTTTAGATAGGTCTTACTTTATTCCTGGGCTAGCCTGAACTGCGATCTTCCTGTTTATATTTCTCGTCATAGCTAGGCTGACAGGTGTATGCCACCACATCTAACTTTTTTGGTGGAGGTGGGGTCTTGCAAACTTTTTGCTTCAATTGACCTTGAATCTTTATCCTCCCAATCTCAGCATTGGACATACGTAGGATTACAAGTTTGATTTATAATGTCTTCCCTACCTCAAACCTGCTTGGGTTACACATTTATTAATGCTACAAGCCCCGCTATATGCCAGACAGCTATTGTCATACCTTTTTTTTTGTTTTTCCTTTCCTTAGGAAGAATGTTTTGTTGTCCTCCTGATTAGAAAGGAAAGCATGGAAAAATTGGGTTCTTTCTCTAAGCAGTAAAATGGGCCCTTGGGTAGTTAGTGAAGTGTCTGGCTTGGCATCTGCATGCTGAGAAGGTATGCATAAGCATAATTTTAGTGCTTTTAATGAGGTCTCTCTATCCTTGACATTCAGAGCCAAATGTATCTACCAGACATGGAAAACAACAGGGATAGGATGCCATCTCTGAAAAGCTGGATCTTAAAAAAAAAAAACCCAAATTTGCAATGCTCTTTGAATAAGACAGATCTATGATCTGTGATCAGACACTTCTTGATTTCTTTTGTTTAGCATTGAATCTATCAGTTTCTTAAATCTCTCACTGATGAAAATACAAACATATATGTAAGTGAATAGTCTATAACTCTTCAGTTACAAAATGAAGACAAAATTTAGTTTTGCCAATTGGATACTTCCAATTTTAAAAGAAAATCTATGATCATTACTGGAATAAATGAAGATTTTTATAGAAAAATATTATGCCCAGAAATAATCTTCAGATTGATGAAAAGTAAATGAATATTCATAAATACTCATGCTCTAGGAACTGTACTCCAAATTTTCCATAAAGCTGAGTTCAAATAGGATGAATTAGAAATAAAACAAGTCAAATGCTAATGTATTTTTGAAATTTTTATGAGTTATTAATTATAAAGCAACAAAAAGAGTGCTGGGAAATGGCTACAGTAATAGCTAAAGTTATTTCCAACACCTTGACGGCTTGTTTTCCTCAACTACAGTAGTAGCCTTGTTTGAAAGCCCAGGTTAAGCCTAAGATTGCATTTACAAAGCAGTGGCTTGTTACTTTATCCAAGGTGTTCAATTACTAATACCATTAATCTTCAATTTGTGTGTGTCGAAGACAGTAAGATACCTGAAAGCTAAATGATTTTTATTTAGTTTTCTGTAGATGATTAGTAAAAAATTTTCAAACTAAACCCAATTCATGACTATGAGAATTTATGCTATGGATATTATCATTGTTCAACAATGAAAATGAATTATTCTTACACTGTCTGTATGGCTTCACTCTCAATAAAAGACATTTAAATTGTCAAGTAAACCTATTACTCTCACATTCTCCTTTCTTCTACCCACAATGTAATCTGTAGAAAAATGTGGGACTTTGCTCTGCTAAGGTAAAAATACATTATTTGGTTGCAATGAATGTGTATATACTCAGGGACAAAATATGGGATCAGGCTCACCACCCCATGGTCCACTTGGGTAATATTGATCTTTTCTGAAGTAGAGTTTCATGCAAATATCAAAGAGAATAGAAATAGATGTGGAATCAAGAAAAATTGTTTTAAAATTTAGTGTTCTTCTCATCAAATACAATTTTTTTTAGGTACTATCGTGGGCCTGAACTCTGGGCCTGGGCACTATCCCTCAGCTCTTCAGCTCAAGGCTAGCGCTCTACCACTTGAGCCACAGCGCCACTTCCGGCTTTGTTTTTCTGCTTATGTGGTGCTGAGGAATGGAACCCAGGGCCTCATGCATGCAAGGCAAGCACTCTACCACTGAGCCACATTCCCAGCACTCATCAAATATAATTTTATTCCCTGGCCCTTTCTGATGTATTGGAAGCAAAGATTTCAACAAGAATTCAGTTAGGTGCCATGGAAAACTAGTATACCAAAAACATCTGCCAAAATGTCCTTTGAGAGCAAATGTCACCTTTGGGAGTCAGATCCTTCCCTATAGGCAGTAGAAGGGCTGGGAATCAGGCACTGAGTGCTCTGGTCTTGCCTCTACCCACTGCTCATTTCCTGAGGCCTTAGCTATCACTTGAGTTGTGAGAAGTAATATAAATAGGTGAATGTAACTTTCCTAATCTCTTCACAGAGTGGCTGCCAGTGTCTATAACTGAGGAATATACAAGAATATGTGTTAAATCTGCACTGTGGTAACTTAGCTAGGCTGGTGCTACATTTCCAAGAATTCTCTTCCCTAATCATTCTTGGTGAGTAAAGAACACAGCTATCAGAAAGTTGGAAGTTGGAAGTGAAGAAGCAGGCATCCTCACTTTTTACATCTGGAAGTTCAGGGCAAAACACAAGGCACTGTTATACCTCAGGCATAGTGTTTCTCTACTAGATGCCCTGGGAGATGTGGTGCATCATCCAGCTAAGCTTCCTCAGTTCCAAAATACTTTCTGATCCTGTTTCAGCTTCCTGGACTTATGGGCCAGAGATTTGTTAAGCTGTTAAACTCCAAATTCACCTATAAGTCACCTCTACATTCAACTTGGAGGCTCATAGATGTGGAGATATGGACAAATATTCTAGTCCATCCTAGTGAACTAGCTTCCCAGTTCCTTATTTCCTCTGCCTTTTATCCATCTCTTTCCCAAAGGTCTGCCCTCCAGATTTTAGTATGAAATCTTAGATGCAGAAGATTCAGCCTATCAGAGATACATAGCTTCTACAATCTAAGGTCAAAACTCTATAATATATTCTTTACTATGAATATGTCGATATGGATGGATGGATGGAAGGATGGATGGATACCAGTAACTGTGGCCTATTGTCTGTGCCCTATTGGTTCTGCTCAGTTTGAACTCTTGAGTGGTAGAACACATTATTCTGAAAATATTAATTGTTTATATCAATATTCCCAGCACCAAATACATTACTCAACATAAATGCTCAACCAATTATTAAATAAAAGTATTTATCACAAGCAATTAATAAACAAATGATACTTTGACAATCTATTAGTAAGATACATTGTTCTCTGAGGAAACAATCACCTTAATTAGATCAAATTTTATATAAGATTACTATGCCTTACTAACTTTTCAATTTAAAAACATTCCTATTTATTTTTAATATTTTTAATGTTATTTAATATTTAATGTTATATTTAATGGGGAAGGCAGGAAGCTCTTTGTAGTTAGCTAATGGTAATTGCTTCAGATTATAAGTAGATTTTTTTGTCAGTCATCGGGCTTGAACTCTGGGCCTGGGCACTGTCCCTCAGCTTTTGAGCTCAAGGCAAGTACTCTACCACTTGAGCCACAGAGCCACTTCTGGTTTTCTGGTGGTTTATTGGAAATAAGAGTCTCACGGACTTTCCTGCCTGGATTGGCTTTGAACTGCGATCCTCAGATCTCAGCCCCCTGAGTAGCTAGATTTACAGGCATCAGACACCGGTGCCAGGCTATAAGTAGATTTTTATGGTGGGAAAAATAGCAAACACATTGAAATGGTTTTATGGCTTTTTAAGTGGGAATCTTTTTGTTGTAAAAAAGAGGGGTTACGGTCACATGAGTAAGGCAATGAGTACATTTCTTGTAGAGCATTGTTACCGCCCTCCTTTGTTTTTCTTCTACTATCCCTTCCCTCCCCCACCTCCCAGTTGTAAAGTTCATTTGAAACATAGCGTTTGGTTTTTTTTGGAGTTCATTTCAATTAGCGTCATTTTATTTTTTTATTTATTTTGTTTTTATTTTTTTATTGTGAAAATACTGTACAGAGGGGTTACAATTACATGGGCAGGATAATGAGTACATTCCTTATCAAGTATTGTAGCCTTCTCCTTTGTTTCCCCTTCCCAACCCTTCCCATCCTCCCCCCACCCCCCTACTCAATCCTCCTCCCCCCTCCTCCCCACCTAATCCTCCTCCCCCTCCACCCCCCCCTACCAAAGTTGTAAGGTTCATTTTCTTTTTTTTTTAATTTAATTTAATTTTTTTTTTTGTGAACATACTGTACAGAGGGGTTACAATTACATGGGCAGGATCATGCGTACATTTCTTATCAAGCATTGCAGCCTCCTCCTTTGTTTACCCTTCACATCCCTTCCCTCCCCCCCCACCCAATATTCCCCCTAACCCCTCCCACCCCCGCACCAACGTTGTAAAGCTCATTTTCAACATGATCTTGTACTTCTCGTTTTTGCAACAGGCCCACCTGTATCGTTAAACGACTTGTTTTTCCCCATCTCCTCCACAAGTTATATAGACATCTAATATAGGGAAAGCAGGTGTTATACTGTGGGGGAGGGACATACAAAGCAACAAAGAGATAATCTTATAAATGCATTAGAAACAAATGCAGGAAATAAAAAAGCATTAAAATACATATCTAAGGGTTCATTTTCCTAACATCACATTATCTGACCTTTTCCACTTGACTCATACATATACTAGATATTGCAAATAAGGGAAACCATGGGACCTATGTTTCTTTGGGCATGGCTTACTTCACTTAATATAATTTTTTCCAAGTCTTTCCATTTCTTAAAAAATGGGACAATGTCATTCTTTCTGATGGAGGCATGGAATTCCATTATGTATATATACCACATTTTCTTGATCCATTCATCTACTGAGGGACATCTGGGTTGGTTCCATATCTTAGCTATGGTAAATAATGCTGCAATAAACATTGTTGTGCTGGTAGCTTTAGTGTGGCCTTGTTTGTAAACATTTGGGTAAATGCCCAAAAGTGGGATTGCTGGGTCATAGGGGAGCTCTATGTGAAGTCTTTTCAGGAACCTCCATACTGCTTTCCAAAGTGGTTGAACAAGTTTACACTCCCACCAACACTGCAGTAAGGTTCCCTTCTGTCCACATCCCCTCCAGCATCTGTTGTTATTAGAGTTCTTGATTATAGCCATTCTAACTGGGGTGAGGTGGTATCTCAATGTTGTTTTGATTTGCATTTCTTTTATGGCTAGGGAGGTTGAACATTTCTTCATGTGTCTATTGGGCATCCTTCTTTCTTCTTCAGAGAAGTTTCTCTTCAAGTCTTTAGCCCACTTATTTATTGGGCAGTTGTTTCTTTGAGGATTTGTTGTTGGGGGATTTAATTTTTTGAGTTCCAAGTATATTTTAGATATGAGACCCTTGTCCGTTGTATGGCTAGTGAAGATCTTCTCCCAATCTGTGGGCTTTCTATTGATCTTGCTAGCTATGTCTTTTGCCATGCAGAAGCTCTGCAACTTCATGCAATCCCATTTGTCCAACCTTTCTTTGATTTGTTGTGTTTCCGGGTCTCTATTCAGAAAATTTCCGCCTGAGCCAAGGAGACCTAGGGTTTCTCCTATTCCATCCTGTAATGTTTTCAGAGTGTCTGCTTTGACTTCGAGGTCTTTGATCCATTTGGAGTTGATTCTGGTGCAGGGTGATATATAAGGATCTAGCTTTAGTTTTCTACAAGTAGTTAACCAATTTTGCCAGCAATAAGGTTCATTTTCGACATAATGACTTGTACGTCTCATTGTTACAATGGGTCCACCTGTATCCCTATTTAAACCATTTGTTTTTCCCCTTCCCCTCCACTAATTATACTGACATCAAATACAGTGAAAGCAGGGGTTATACTGTGGGGGAGAAACATACAAAGCAACAAAGAGATAATCTTATAAATGTGTTAGAGACAATGGCAAGAAAGAAAAAAAACATTTGAATACATATCTTAGGGTTCATTTCCCTAACATCAACTTATCTGACCTTTTCTGCTTGACTCAGACATATACTAGACTTTGCAAATAAGGGAAACCATGGGACCTGTTTCTTTGGGCCTGGCTTACTTCAATTAATATAATTTTTTCCAAGTCTTTCCATTTCCTAACAAATGGGACAATGTCATTCTTTCTGATGGAGGCATAAAATTCCATTTTTTATATATATCACATTTTCTTGATCCATTCATCTACTGAGGGGCATCTGGGTTGGTTCCATATCTTAGCTATAGTAAATAGTGCTGCAATAAACATAATCGTGCTGGTAGCTTTAGTGTGGTCTTGTTTGTGAACATTTGGGTAAATGCCCAAAAGTGGGATTGCTGGGTCATAGGGGAGCTCTATGTGGAGTCTTTTGAGAAACCTCCATACTACTTTCCAAAGTGGTTGAACAAGTTTGGACTCCCATCAACAATTCAGTAAGGTTCCCTTCTGTCCACATTCCCTCCAGCATCTGTTGTTATTAGATTTCTTGATTTTAGCCATTCTAACTGAGGTGAGGTGGGATCTTAATGTTGTTTTGATTTGCAGTTCTTTTATGGCTAGAGAGGTTGAGCATTTCTTCATGTGTCTATTGGCCATCCTTCTTTCTTCTTCAGAGAAGTTTCTCTTTAAGTCTTTTGCCCACTTATTTATTGGGCAGTTGTTTCTTTGAGGATTTGTTGTTGGGAGATTTAATTTTTTGAGTTCCAAGTATATTTTAGATATGAGACCCTTGTCCGTTGTATGGCTAGTGAAGATCTTCTCCCAATCTGTGGGCTTTCTATTGATCTTGCTAGCTATGTCCTTTGCCATGCAGAAGCTCTGCAACTTCATGCAATCCCATTTGTCCGACCTTTCTTCAACATAGTGTTTTTTGAGTATCATTGTTACAATGGTTATCCTGTATCCTTATTTCAGCATTTTATTTACCTTCCCCTCTCCAAATTAGATAAATGTATATACAAGATGCAGGGTACCAAAATCAAATACAGTGACAACAGGGGATATACCATGGGGGGAAAGAACATACATAAGAAACAAAAAGATCATGTAGTACATAATAAACAATAATAAAACAGGGGCTGGGAAGGTGGCTCAGTGTTAGAGTGCTTGCCTTTCATGCATGAGGCCCTGGGTTTGATTCCTCAGCACCACATAAGCAGTAAAGGCCAGAAGTGGTGCTGTGGTTCAAGTGGTAGAACCCTAGCCTTGAGCTGAAGAACTGAGGGACAGTACCCATGCCCAGAGTTCAGGCCCCACGACCAACCAAAAAACAATAATAACAATAAAGAAAAACCTCTTGTGTCCATATTTTGGGGTTCACTTTACTTAGCATCATCTTATATGGTCATATGTACATAGTGTTTGAGCTTTTCTGCTTATCTGATAAGATTATCCTAGACGTATACTAATTATTGCAAATAAGGGAAACCATGGGACCTATATTTCTTTGGGTCTTGCTTACTTCACTTAATATGATTTTCTCCAAGTCTTAACACATATGTATTTAAAAGTTTTACACAAGCTGAATTCTTATCAAAAAAAGGATAATTATAATTTTTAATCATATAAAGCCTTAAAAATATTTTTCCTGGGCTGGGAAGGTGGCTCAGTGGTAGAGCGCTTGCCTTGCATGCCTGAGGCCCTGGGTTCAATTCCTCCACATAAGCAAAAAGAAAAAAGCCGGAAGTGGCGCCTGGCTCAAGTGGTAGAGCGCTAGCCTTGAGCTGAAGAGCTGAGAGACAGCGCCCAGGCCCAGAGTTCAGGCCCCACGACCGGATCCAAAAAAAAATATATTTTTCCTAATTACAAGTATCATGCTTTAAATTTACCTCAGAGAAAATAAATAATATTAGTTTAATACCAAAGGTTTATAAATCCAAAGAACTAGAGGTATACCTAATCATGGAAGCAGACAGCCACTGAGTTTTTGAGATATGGAAATTCAAAATATTGAAAGCCAGGAAGGTAGAACACTGTGTGTAGAAATAGTAGTAAGTGGAAACCTAATTCATAGAGGGATGGGAGAAAAGGAAGAATAAAAATGCTGGGATTTCTGGACCAAGATTATGAGCCATGAGTTCAGATGTCCACTCCTCTAGATTGTCTCACCCCCTTATTCTGCACAGTCCTGAGTCATACTTCTATAGATAGCCATGGCCTAAATCCCCAGCCAAATGGCCATGTTTTCTATTTACATTCCAGTCCAAAGTTCTCTCTGAGGTTAGAGCCACAGACCCCTAAGTTTATTGCACATCAACTCATGAACATATTGCAGCATCTTAAATTCAGTGTGTCCAGAACGTATTTCTTTTTCTTGTATTCCTTTCCTCTGGGGATTCAGTGGCAAATTAAATGGTCTTTGTTCACAATACATTTGTAGTCCAGGGCAGCAGTATATAGCTCTAGCTGTAGTTTGAAGAGAAAAGATAACTAAAAATAATGAATCTTTACATCTATTAGATCAGTTAAAATGCAGGCTTCTACTAGCATAAAGTCTTGTGAATTCATCTTCTCAGTCTGGCCTGCAACTGTGATCCTCTCAATATCAGCCTCCTACTTAGCTGGGATGACAGATACACACCCACTGCATAAGCAGCTATTGGTCCAGAAAGGGCTCTCACATCTATGACAGGTCAGCCTCAAATTATAATCCTATTACTCTCAGTCTCTCAAGTAGCTAGGATTACATATGTGATCCACTCATTCCAAAGTCCAGATCACCTGAATGTAGAATTTTTCTTTGCTTTATCTCTTCACGGTGAGTCTTTTTTTCCTGCTAATTTCTATGTGTCTCCTGATTTTGTGATAGTGTGTATAATAGTGAAGCTAAAAAGTAACACTAATGCTGGAAATTTGAGCCAATTTAACCAAAGGCTAGGGTTTTATTTATTTATTTTTAATTGCTATGGTTGTTTTCTGTGCTAGCTAATCTTGATTGCCCACTTAACTAGATTTAGAGGCACCTATCAGACTGGTAAAGCACACATCTAGGTCAGTCTGTGAGGGCATTTCCAGAGAAGATTAGCTAAGTCCAGGAAGCTACACTCGGAAAGTAGATAGCACCATAGTGTAGGCTAGGGGCTCAGATGAAATAAAAGAGGAGAAAGCCCACTAACACGTGCTTTCTCTTTACTTCCTGGCTGCCATTATAAAAGCTGTTCTGTTTTGCCTCTCCCTACCTGGCGTGACAGACTGAAGCCTCTGAAACTATGAGCTGAAATTAAATCATTTCTCCCTTTAAGTTGTCCTCTCTAGTAATTTGGGCACCACTATGGAAAGCTAAGTAGCAGACATTCAGTGTTCTTCTAGTTTCAAAACCCTGCGGTACTGCCTTTTATGTAAAGTTGAGTTACTGGAGAAGAAATGAAATCACCACATTGATTTAGACTAACAAGTCTAAATCCCTGAGAATATAGATGAATTCAAATTCCCAGGAGCATTTAGCTATCCAGCTTGCACAGAAAACCAGGAATCTGTTAGGCAGATAATTAGCTTTTAGGTCTATACTCATACTAGTTTATGGAAGCTCAGCAGTCTTACTTGAAGGTCAAAGCTATAGACAGTAAAACTTAAGGACATGTAAAACTAGAGTAGTCTGGCTTGTAGTTTAGTTTGTGCATATTCCAAAGATGATCTCATCTGATCCTCATACGTATTATTGATGTATAGTTGTATGGTCATGCAATGTGTAACATGACCACAAAGATTTGGCATGGAGAGGACTCCTAGTAGCCTTTCCAACCAAGCTAATGTACATTCCTGAATTTACAACTGCAGATCTGGAATGAGGGGATTTGTTCAAATTTGTATATAGATGTCAAAGTCAGTCATCTGACCAACTGTCAGGCAAGACCTATATTTCACTGTTATGCCAAGGATTAAAAAAAAAAAAAAGGGAAGACTTTTTTTTAAGAACATAGAAAATAACCTTGAATTGCTTAAAGGTGTTTCATAATACTTCCCTATCAGATAATATAAAATGTTAACTATCGATGAAAGCCAAAATATCAACAATAATGTTAATGAAATAAACTATGACATCATTGGAATCTTTTAAGATATATGTCATGTTCCATTCTATTTTTTTCTCTATAAAAACAGTGTTTTTCATTTTAGAAAAATTAGCTGCATATAACTTGCCAACAAAACTTCTAGGAAAACAAAAAGGAATCTCTAATTTCTGAATGTCAAAATTCCCAGTGAGAAGAAATGCTGGAATTACTGAGGCTTTCTTCATTTTTGGAAAGAACTGCTGTCTTAGTTCAGAAGACAAGGAAAAGATTAAGTAATATCAGTATATATCAGGGAGAGGGACTGACTGAAATGCTGGCTAACATTACTAGAAAACTCTCATCCTTTAATTAGAATAAGAAACCACAGCCAATAAAAGAACAACTCATGAGAGGAATGACTTCTGGGCCAGGGCTTATTGCAATGAACTAGATTCTACCTTGATGATAAATGGACAGAGAAATGTTAAAAAAAAAACAGCAGAAGGTCTTAGGACAAAGCCAGGGGTTGTAAACATAGTAGCATAGCCATTCATGGGGAAAGGTAATATATCCTTTTGAGAAAAGAATATGTTGCTACTAGGGATTTCATCAAGAAAGTGGATCTCTTTTTCTATAGGCATTTATCAAATAAAAATCATGTTCACAGACTGGAATAGGTTTCCGGTACCGCTGATCCTAAGAATAGTACTTTAAAAGTCAAATGTTTTGATTTAAAGTGGCACTGAAGCAAAAAGAAAATAATGAGTCAAGTGAAGACACAACCTACAGAATGGGAGAAAATATTTGCCTAAAGCTTCTGACTAAAGGTTAATATCAGATTACATAAAACACTAAAATCTAACTAAGTAATATAACTAAAAACAGGAAAAGTTCTAGTTAGGTATTTCTCAAGGAAAGAAATACAAATGAACTGGAAGAACTGTAATCTTAGTTACTTGGGAGGTAGAGATTAGGAGGATCATAATTAAAGACCAGCACAGACAAAAAAACAGTCTCTAGATTCCATCTCAATCAATTAAAAGCTGAGCATAGTCACAAATGCCTGTCATCCTGGCTGTATTAGAAATGTAAATAGGCCAATCTCAAGGCATAATAGAAGAACCTTTTTAAAAAATAACAAAAAGTTTCCATTACTTTTTTTAAAATTTCTGTGCCCTTTGTCTTGTACATAAGTTTATCTGATCTGGGGAGGGGAAGGGGAAGCACAGAAATGGGTGGACATCAGTGAAACCCACTAGACACTATGTTGGAATTGAACTATACAACTTGAGGGGTTAGGGAAACCTGGGAGAGAATAAGAGAGGGAGAATATACACATTACCTGACTTATGTAACTGTAACTCTCTATACACCACCTTTTCAATAAAATTTTAAAATTAAAAAAAATTAAAAATAACAAAAGGGGCCGGGCGTCGGTGGCTCACACCTGTAATCCTAAGTACTCAGGAGACTGAGATCTGATGATCATGGTTCAAAGCCAGCCCAGGCAGGAAAATCCATGAGACTCTTAATCTCCAGAAAACCAGAACTGGTGCCATGGCTCAAGTGGCAGAGCACTAGCCTTGAGCTAGAGTTGAAGAGCTAAGGGACAGTGCCCAGGCCCAGAGTTCAAGCCCCACGATCAAATAAATAAGTAAGTAAGTAAATCAATCAATCTATCAATCAATCAATCAATCAAAAGGGGAGTTGAGCGGGAAAAAACTAGGAGAAAATGAGGGAGGAGTAACACTGTTCAAAAAGAAATAGGTTCAGCATCTGACATATGTAACTCTAACCTCTCTGTAAATTACCTTTATAATAAAATTTTATAAATGACAAAAGCAAAAAGGTTTGGGTACATGGCTCCATTTGAAGATAGAGTATCTGTGTATTGAGCACACAGGTTCTGAGTTCAAAACCTGATACCAGCAATAAATAAATAAGAACAAGAAAGAAATGTAAATGGATGAGAAATATACAGGGAAAAGTGGTCAGCATCCTTAGATATGAGGGAAATGCTAATCAAAACTCAGAGATTATCTCATCACAATTAGAATGGGTATTCTCAGGAAGACTACAATTGCATGCTAGTCAAGAGGTGGAGCAAAAGGTACTTATAAACACTGTTGGTCAGAATGTAAATTAGGACAACCATTTTAGAGAACAGTATAGCAGTTCCTCAAAAAACTGAAAAGAGATCTCAGATGATCCAGCAAGGTCACTCCTGGGTAAAATTCAAAGGAAATGAAATTAGCATAAAGTGAGGTACTTACATACCATATTTATTATGGCACTATTCCTAATAGCGAAGAAGGGTTATCAGTAGATTAAAAAACATAAGCATATACAAAATGAAATATTATTTAACTAGAAGAATGAAATCTTGTCATCCATAGGAACTGAAAGACATGAAATGAAATAAGCCAGAGATAGACAAAAGCCTATATTTTCTCTTTCATATGTGGAAGCGAAAACTAATTGGCCTGACTGTAGACTAGCAATTATTAGAGCCTAGGAAAGATAAGGAAGGAAGGTTAAAGGTGGATAATAAATTTCAAGACATAGTTAAAAAGAAAGAAGAGGGGCTGAGAAGGTGGCTCAGTGGTAGAGCACTTGCCTTGCATGCCAGAGGCCCTGGGTTCGATTCCTCAGCACCACATAAGCAAAAAGAAAAAAGCCGGAAGTGGTGCTGTGGCTCTAATGGTAGAGTGCTAGCCTTGAGCTGAAGAGCTGAGGGACAGTGCTAGGCCCAGAGTTCAGGTCCCACGACCCTACCCAAAAAAAAAAAAAAGAATTTAAAAAAAAAAAGAAAGAAGGAAGAGTTCTGATGATCCACAGGGCAATGAGATGGCTATATCACACAATAACCTATTTTGCATTTTATAAAGATGTAGAAAAGGGGCTCAAAGTCTCTAAATATGAAGAAATGATGAGAAATTCTACTTGCCCTGATTTGATCAACATATTAAAGGCAAAGGTAGACGTACCACACTGTATCCCATTAATGCGAACAACTAATACACATATTCGTTAAAAGAAAATCCTACAAAATGAGAAGCCGAGAGCAATGTCCACTTCACCAAAAGTGATGAAAATAGAATTGTACTCTGAGTCATCTGAAGACTGTTATAAGAACAATTAGTGTTTTAGATCAATCTTGCCAACATTTTTAATGCCTTCCATTGAAGTACTATTTTACTTCAATTTGTCAGGATTCAAATATCTTTATGAAATAGATGCTGCCCTTCCCGTATTCTTGGCAACTTGTGATGAAAAAGACTCGTGCTACAATTTGGGAGGGAAAAATGTGTTTCATTATAATTCTAGCAATTAAAAGAATAAGACATTTTGCTGTCGGAAACAAGTCAACTGAACCCACATCTCTCCTATTGATAAGGAAAACCTCTCACTATCAGAACCAGCTCAAGCTATACTGCCAGAACTAGCTTGAAAGTAATTTTCAAGAAACTATAACCATTAGGGTAAATCAAAACCCAATACATCTGTGTTCTACCCAATAAAAGACTTATATCCTATCAGTCAGAGCTCAGAGTTTGGAGTAGACACTCCTCTGGGCCTGGCAGCATAATAACCCTAAGTTCTCCAACTTTCTAAGTGGTGTTTGGAGCCTTCCCATCATTTCCTGCAACATTTTGGTGATATGTCCAGGAACCAAGAACTGTCCTGGCCCCTTGAGCCCCGTGTGCAGGCCTCTGCTCATCTAGGAGCAAGCGACATTCCTAGGTTTGAACAAGGCGGGGCTAGCTGATTGCTCTTTGGGTCCTCTTTCTCCTGGAAGCCTGCAACACCAAAAGATGATACTCACTCAGATTCAGTGGCGAGAGAACCAACTCTGCACCTCTGCTTCTGAATCAGGTTTCTCTGACCCAACCAACTAATCCAACTGTCCCGTCCAATAGGACAGAAGGGAAACTAGTCAACTCCCATGGCCCTTTCTAACCACAGCCGCCAAGTTAGAGCCATCTTTTAGGACTCATCAGTTCAGGACTTCTCTTTACAGACAGCCACCAGGTTAGGGAATTCCCAAAGTGTGGGCAGGGATTGTTTTAGCCTCGTTCATGAATATGTTTCCGTGAAACTACTTGTGTCTCCAAGGCCAAAAGCTACAGAGTCCAAGTGAGCCCTAACCTCCAGTTCCATGGAGACTTGATATGCCATAATGGTGATTCATGTCTCATAACACTTTTCAGCCAAGAAGCACCTAAGCTCCTGTGAGAGGCATGGCCAGGAGAATGACACGGGTGAATCTCTCTTGTCTGACACTAAAATGGGGAGGAATCTAGGTGGGAGTCATTCAAAACCAACAATCGTAGATTGTAAGTAGAAGCAGGTGTGGTGACCTTGCATGTAATCCCATCACCCACTAGACCAGGTATTCAGGCTCAGGCTCAAGGCTCACCTGGCTGACTCAGCTCACTCTTAATAATTTTAAAAAGGGCCTTGCTTACTTCACTTAATATAATTTTTTCCAAGCCTTTCCATTTCCTAACAAATGGGACAATGTCATTCTTTCTGATGGAGGCATGGAATTCCATTGTGTATATATACCACATTTTCTTGATCCATTCATCTACTGAGGGGCATCTGGGTTGGTTCCATATCTTAGCTATAGTAAATAATGCTGCAATAAACATAGTCGTGCTGGTAGCTATAGTGTGGTCTTGTTTGTAAACATTTGGGTAAATGCCCAAAAGTGGGATTGCTGGGTCATAGGGGAGCTCTATGTGGAGTCTTTTGAGGAACCTCCATACTGCTTTCCAAAGTGGTTGAACAAGTTTGGACTCCCATCAACAATGCAGTAAGGTTCCCTTCTGTCCACATCCCCTCCATCATCTGTTGTTATTAGAGTTCTTGATTATAGCCATTCTAACTGGGGTGAGGTAGTATCTCATTGTTGTTTTGATTTGCATTTCTTTTATGGCTAGGGAGGTTGAACCAGGCCCAAAGAAACATAGGTCCCATGGTTTCCCTTATTTGCAATAGCTAGTATATGTCTGAGTCAAGCAGAAAAGGTCAGATAAGTTGATGTTAGGGAAATGAACCTTAAGATATGTATTCAAATTTTTTTTTCTTTCATGTGATTGTTTCTAACACATTTATAAGATGATTTCTTTGTTGCTTTGTATGTCCCTCCCCCACGTTAATAACCCCTGCTTTCACTGTATTTGATGTCAGTATAATTTGTGGAGAAGGGAAAAAACAAATCGTTTAAATAAGGATACAGGTGGACCTATTGCAGCAATGAGATGTACAAGTCGTTATGTCGAAAACGAACTTTACAACTTTGGTGGGGGGGGGAGTATTGGGTGGGGGGCGGGGGGGAGGATGGGAAGGGATGGGAAGGGAAAACAGAGGAGGAGGCTACAATGCTTGATAAGAAATGTACTCATTATCTTGCCCATGTAATTGTAACCCCTCTGTACAGTATTTTCACAATAAAAAAAATTTTAAGGGCTAATTTAGTGATTGCAAAAGCAAGATGACTCCGTAGGCATCTTTGGACCCCCTGGTCTATGGAATGGCTGCCTTGGGCTGCCTTTTGGTATGGATTGGTCCCCAAAAGTTACCCTCCATGTCCCCACTATTAGGAAAGTCTACTGTCTGGTGACAGGTGAGCCTGGTCAACCAGGACTTAGACTCCTGGCTATCAGTTGCCTTGGGCCTGCCATCTTGGGTCAGTTCTGCATAAACTCACAAGCCCTGTATACAGAGTTATAAAAAAATCTGGGCCTCAGAAGGAAAAGAAGCTCATTTATCAGAGTGACCCTGAAGAAGAAGCAACTCTGTTTCACAGCTGGTAGGGATGCCTGGGCCATTGGCTGAAAGCCTGCCACCATCAGCCTCACCTCAGCCAGTGGAACCAGACCCCAAGGCTGTGGACTGGTACCTCAGGCCTGCATAGTAGGCTCAGGCTTAGCAAATCCAACTGGACTTCACAAGACTGGTGACTTGGGAAGTTTGTTAAAGCAACATGGCAGAGAAAGAGACTACATAGATGATACTACAGGAAGATAGTGCTTAAGCCATCTCAATTCATTTCTGTTCTGCCTTTCCAGTTTGAGAGGTTAGAGTCTGGCTTTGGTTTTAATATGGGGAATTAATGGTCTTTGAAGATGGTTTTCTGACTGGTTGGCCTTTTCTTCTGTTAAGTTCTTCCCACGCAGCTTCAGAAGTGGCCAGAGTTGGCTCCAGGTGTTCTGATAATTCATTTTCTCAGTATTGTTCCAGTGGAGCCCTGTAACTGTGTCTGTTCTCCAGAAACATGAGGTCAATGGAGATGAGGTAAATACCGGTCCAGCTAGCCTATTCAACATCAGAAGGGAGGTTGGTGGAGGCTCCCTGATCAAAGTCTCTTTGGTAACCCAGTATTATGAGATGGGGCAGGGAAGGATTAAACTGGAATCTTTGCTAGAATATTATTAATAGATTGCTAGATTCCCAACTCTTGTGTGTGCTCACATCAGTCGATGGTATAGTTATCAGGCTCAACAGACCAAAGAAAAAGGCTTTGCAAAGGGACTTGAATAAATGAGAAGTGGTTTCCTATAGATAAGAAAGAATTTGGAGAGTGAAAATCGTCTTAAATGTCTGTTCCAAAGGCGAAAAATTTAGAGAGACCTCAGGGTCTCAGGGTGTTCAGGAAGGTAGCAGATGGTATAAGAATGCCTGCACACTGATCTAAAGACTTTTTTCCTAAGGTCAAAGTCAATGCACTGAAGAAAATTTGTGATGTAAAACTAAGCCAAAGTTCATTTTAAGTGTCCATTTTTGTCAGAGTTCTTCAGATAGTTACCTTTTTAACTAATTAACACTGAAATGTTAATTGTTGCTGTATACTATTTCTGTTCTCTAAGCTGTAGGCCACCTTGAATAAAAGACTGGAAAGGACACCAAGCAGAACTGTGTCCCTGTGTCCCTGTGTTTCTCATTGTAATCAGAAAGGCTTAGTGGCGTATGCAATGCAAAGTGAGAGGAAGACAACAGCCCTGCTTTACTCACTCCTGGGATGACCAACCCACACTTGGCAGAAGCTGAGGATAGCCTTCTGGAATCGAGTATTGGTGATGGCTGATGTGGCTGGACTGTGTATAAAACCTGTAGGATGGATGTCTAGACTGTATATATACAATTCCTGTAAAGATCACCTTTTGTCAACATAACAAACAATGGTACTCTCTCTGAAGTTAAAAATTATGTTTTATAATGTTTATAGTACAGTCCAAAGAAGAATTTTTTTCTTTGTTCTCTTTTCACTATATACCCTGTGCAAGATGCTCATGGGCATAAGAATGATGGAGAAATAGATCTCTGTATTTGAACTTTGGTTTAAACTTGGTTTTCATGATGTAACTAAAAATAAATTTCCTAAGTTAAAAAAATCTGTTTTGACCCCCAAGATTCCCCTGAGGAAATGTGGTTTGAACAGGGGGCCCTCTGTTATCAGAGTTTTCCAGGAGCTGTTTGGAGGATGGTTCTCAAAATTAGGCAGGCTCCAGACCTTAACAGCAGGGTGTTCAAATTATTCTGTATGTACTGCCCCTCATAATTCACTAAAATAATATTTGCTAGTACATACACATACATACTAGAAAGCAACAAAAGGGAGACTAGTTAGGAAAACTGCCACTATCAGAACTAGCTCAAGCTAGTATTGCCAGAACCAGCTTACAAGTAATTTTTGAGAAACTATAACCATTGGGATAAACCAAAACTCAAACCACCTGTGGTATACCCAATAAAAGGATTGTACTCATGTCAGTTGGAGCTTAGAATTTGGAGTAGGAACTCCTCTCTTGGCCTAGCTGCATAATATACCTAGCATATTATGATCTAGAAATCCCAGACTTAGTTGTAGACTCAAAATACTTGAATGTTATACGCATGAGATACATGATTTTTTTTTAATTTTTAATTTTATAAAGGTGATGTGCAAAGAGATTACAGTTACAAAAGTCAGGTAAAGAGTACATTTCTTTTTGGATAATGTTACCTCTTCTCTCACTCCCAGTTCTCCCCAACCCATCCCCACCCACAGTTATATAGTATATAGTTCATTTTCAACATCGTGTCTAGTGAGTACCATTGCTGCATTTGTTCAGCATTTATCCCTCCATTTCTGCAGATACATGAATGTTTATATATAGATACATGCATAGATAGTTACATAGTAGATAGATGTTCAGAGCTAGATGGTCTTTTACAAGAGTAAAAAAAATGGAGAGAATCCAAACATACCTCAACTGAAGAATAAATGAACAAAAATATATGCCAGCAACATAAAACAGTGAAAGATATTATAGCACCAGAAAAATATTAAATCAACAACAAATGAAATGACTTAGATAAATCTTGATGACATGTAGTTGAGAGAAGCCAGACATGAACGTTAAGAGTGTATGTAAAGGGATTAAATGATGATGGTTAGTTCCTAGACAGACATTTCAAGAAAATCTAGTGCATGAGAACAGATAACAGGTGCTGCGATACCAAAGAACTTGGCAGAAAAATCCAAGATCACAGAGTGTGCAATAGAATTTGAAGCTAGAAAATCTCCAAAAGCCCATGTGATGGAAGCTTAGTCCTTAACCTAACACTTTAAGTAGGTGATGGAAACTTTAAGTGGTACCTAGTGAGAAATTTTCTGATTGATGGAGGCATGCTACACAAAGGGATAACAGGCCCCTAGGTTCCTCCTCTTCTTATGCCCAGGCCATGAGGTGAACAGTTTTGCTACCATGTGGCTACCATGATTTACTACCCTACTACAGGCCCAAAAGAAGTACAGTCAACTAACCACAAACTGAAACTTCCACAAGTATAAGTCATAGAGGTAGAAAGAAGGTATTTGTCTGATGAGCTAGATAAAATGGGCCTTACCAACCGGGATGTATACATGCTTCCCCTAAATTATTAACATGTCATCGTCAATTAATAGTCTTAATGACTTTGTTCTCTAAGATTTGGAATGCTTGCAAAGGTCAAGTGAAAGACAAAACAGCAATTACAACAAGATGGCCACAGTGAGGTCAATCTGTATCTGTACAGTAGTACTAGTTGGCAGGGGGCACGGAAAGATCTGGAAATATTCTATAGTTAATCTATGCATAGATTTCCCAGGAGTATACATGTATTAAAAGTTGTTAGGTAGTATGCTACAGATTTATGAACCTAGTTTACACATTTTATTACTCAGCTAAAAAAATAGGAAAAAAAGGTAGAGTATTGAACCTAATGGTAGTGGTATAAAGGCAAGACTCAGAGTCTCGACAGGCATCAGAATCACCTCCTCCAGTCTCCTTTGTTACTTGCGTTACTGGTAACAGAAACGACTGAGAGGAGATAAAGAAGTTATTCTAATATTGGAATTAATAAGGTTTATGAGATTTGTAAATTAAACTTGAACCAAGGTCCTCATTACATTCAAAGGATAGTAGATACATTGTGATTCACAGAAGCCTATGATACGCATGGAGGTCTGAGTGTCCTTTCAAATTGCTCCTGAGATCCCTACAAGCCACTGATAGGTAAATGCTTGCTACCAGTAATACAATGTAGATCTACCAGATTTTGAGAAAAAAAAAGTGTTTAGGGAAGAAGCAAGCAAAATAGTGTAGCTTTCATCATTTCAGAGTTGTGCTAGTTCTACGAAAATAATCGGTGCTTAATTTAAACATTAACATGAGAGTTTTTAAAAAACAAAATCTTTGACATTCCTCTTGTCAAGAGCCTCCACATGGACAATAACAGAGGCTGAGTTTGAACTGCAGAGCATTTACATTATTTTTTAATTATATTGCTATTTTTGTTCAAGGTTCTTAATAATCTTCTTTCACTCACATAGAATACTGAGGAAATCCCTCCCATGCTTCTAAGATAACACCAATTAATTCCCTTCATCAGTGACCCAGAACTGCAGGGCCTCATATTGCAAGCTGAAGATTACCAGTCTTTTGCAGAAGGAATCGTTTTTTATTGGTTTCATTAAAGCTATTTTGTTACCTTACTATAAAAAGAGCGGTAAGATATAGCATCATGGAGGAAACAGCTCAAAAAAAAAAAAAAAGGTCATTACATAAAGGTTGTCTGTACCCTGCATATGCAGTCACAATAGTTTAAGATAAAAATCTGGGCTTAGTCTAAGTTAAACAAACAGCCTTTCTGTGACTTTACCCCTCTCAAATTCCTGTAGTGTCTTCATTGAGCCTTCATGGGATAGTCTATTTCCTCCTTTCTGGTTTTGGTTCCAGAAGGTCTCTAGCCAAAGGCAATGAAACTGATCCATGGATGTGGTACCTTGTACATCTCTCCTGCTTTCCTGCTATCTCACTTGTACTCTAATTTGATCATGTTAGTGAATATGCAATGAGATGCAATGATTGCAATGAGATGCAACCATGTCTTCCTTTTCTTTATTTTTATTTTATTTTATATTTTTGTGTATAGATCCTGGAGCTTGAACTCAGTGCCTAGATGCTGTCCCTGAGCTTTTTTGCTCACAGCTAGTACTCTACCACTTGAGCCACAGCTCCACTTCTGGCTTTTTTGTGTGTAGCTAATTGGAGAGAAGAATCTCAAGGACTTTCCTGCCCAGGATGGCTTCAAACCACAGTCCTTAGATCTCAGCCTCATGAGTAGCTAGGATTGTAGGCATAAGCCACCAGCATTTGGCTCTCTTTCTCTTTTTGAAGCGGAACCCTGCACATAGCCCCAAATTAGTCATGAACTGAAAATTATACCCTCAACTTCCCTCCTAAGAGATGAGATTATGGGCATGAGCCACCACACCCGGTCATCAATCATACCCTTGATACCTTTATGCTACAATGCAAAGGACCTGAAGCAATGAGACCTTATGCCTAGCAGATACTTTAATCAATAGAATCAATATTTTTGTACTTTTATTAGTGCTTAGTTTTCATTACCAGTATTTCATAAACTCAAGTTAAACTGAGAGTATGGTCTCTGCATAGCCTACATATCCACTTTCTAATCCACTGTCCTTGAACCAAATATGTGTGTGTCAACTTGTCTTCCTTTACTGAGACTAGAAGTCTGCTAAGTGTCATGAGCAAATGAAATACACATGACCTGATTCCTGGGCAGACCAAAAGGTCAAAATGACCCTCCAACGTATCTACTTACTCTTATACATTTACCCAAATTTCATCTCACCGAAGTGAAGGCAAGCTATCAGCTTCTTAACCTGTCAGCCCAGGAAATAATCAATATATGGACTGTGAAACCTTGCTTGTATGGGGTTCTTTACTCTTTATTTTAACATCAATCCCAGAGTACTAAAGATATAACTAAAGTAACTAGTAACAAGTAGCAAGTAACTAAAGATGGTTGCAGGCACAGTTCTATAAAAATATATCATCTCAACAAAGCTATTTAGTATTTGGTATGTCAACATGACTATTTAGTATTACCTCCTTTAGAGGTGGTCTTCTGGTTATTTTAATTGTTTAGTACTGAATCATTACATTTCTCCTTACTCACACCTGCTGTCTTCCTGACAGCTCCCCTGGTCAAGAACTCACTAAATAGTAAAGATACAACACATTCTGGGAGACAGGAGACAGGAAAGGAATGTGGTCAGTAACTTACAAATCACATGCTATTACAAAGAGGCATTAAGTGTTCATTTCTTCATCACGCTGTGTATACGTAACCAGTAAGCAAAAATGATTGATTTCTTTTTCCTTTTAACTTTCTATAGCCCAGCAGAGCCTGAAAACATACCTCCTACATGACATTGATTTTGTTTCTCACTCAATTTTATAGACACAAGAAAGTCACAAAAATGTTTTCATATTGTAACTTAGTCCAGAGATGACTTTACTGTGTTCAGTTGTTTCTTGGTAAGGAGCACTAGCATGGAGTATATTTTTGTAACTACATTGTTCCCCTCTTCCTCTCTCTCTCTCTCTCTCTCTCTCTCTCTCTCTCTCTCTGTGTGTGTCTCACTCCCTCTCTCTCATGCAAAGAAAACTCCCTGAAGGCTGCAAAGTTAGCAAGCAACCAGAATGTCACAGATGTTTGTGGTTTGTGACAAGGTAGTGACTGACATTTCAAATGTGTGTTATCTCCACCATGAACTGCACCTTGACTTTACTGTGCATCTAGAAAGCAAAATCCACCAATTATTCTCCTCCAAGATAGATGTTTATGATTTATCCATGCTTTTCCAGAATACAAGTATTGTTCAGCTTATAGACAAGCTCTTTGAAATCTCATCCAAGCCTTAAAGAAATTTAGAACTGGAAAGAAAGCTTTTAAAGCCATCAAAATTATTTTATAGACCTAGTAAGATTGAAACCAAACAGTCTACCACTGGCAAATTTGGGATAGGTACAATGTGCCTGACACCTAGCCCTATATTCTTTATTTGATTTTTATTCTATCCCTTGAGAACTGGTCCTTACAGAGTTGAAACTCCCATTTGTCGGATGCCACATTGATGCATAGATACAGTGGTTGATATTGTAGGAACCACCTACAAGTGCCTAGAGTTTAATGTGAGGAACTCAGGTATCAACTAGTTTGGGTTGGTAATGAAAATACTTAAGTGACTTTTAGGTAACCTTTATGAAACTGAAGGTGAAGTTTGTGTGTTGATATATTATGAGATCATGGTGAGGCTATCATTGAAAAACTCAGTTGCAAAGAAAATAGCATTCTAATTTCATGGTGTATTCTTATTTCCATTCTTTGAAAAGAGAAAAAAAGAAAATTCTATATTTAAAATATGCAGTATGAGCTGGACACTAGTGGCTGGTGACTATAATCCTAGCCACTCAGGAGGCTAAGCTCTGAAGTTTGAGGTTTGAAACCAACCCAGGCAGACAAACTTCAGAGTCTCATATCTCCAGTTAATGAGTAAAAAGCCAGAAGTAGAGGTGTGGCTCAAATGGTAGAGGACCAGGTACAAAAATTGTGTCCTGAGGAAAATCCTAAGCTCGTGAAGCTAAAATAAGAAGGAGGAAAGTAAGAGGAGGAGGAGGAGGAGGAGGAGAAGGAGGTGATGGTGGTGGAGGAGGAGAAGGAGCAAGATTATTACTGACTTTTTTTGCCTCTACATTTTTTTCCAGTTTGACCTTGCAGTGACTGCTGAGATGCCTCTCTGTTCTCCATGTACACCTTATTCTAGTTTGCACTCCAATCCTTAGTCCCACTACTGCCAGAGATATAAAAGATCCATCATCAGAAGGACACATTATTTCTAGGCAAGGCTCACATTTATTACAACCTGACAAAGGTATTTCTTAAATCAAATGTAAGCAGGAAAGAGACAAGGGATATAGTGTAGTAAAGATGTGAGATTTATGACATCAAATCAGGGCTTAAAATAAATGTTCTGAGTCCAACTCAAACAACAAATCTAAAGAATGACCATCAAATCAACAGCAAAGGGAACACAAGATCTATATGCTCCTGAGTAAGTTAAAGAAACCCAAGATACCACTCTAATATAGATTTTCAAGTCTTCCCAGCACCCGAATATCTCTTTATGCAACCTAGATAACCCTAAGAATACCTCTAATTACTTCTTTCTCTTTATCCAAAAACAGGTTAATACTATTTATATAGTTATGAAACTCATGGGCTAAAAAGAATAAAGATGCTTATTTGTTTAAATACTGCCGAGTTGATTTCTTGAATTGTTGCAGAATACGAAAATGATGTTATTTTAGAATTCCTGATACATACTGTTTACTTAGTTCACATGTGTCATTGCCTTCCATCATTATTTAATATTTACTTAATAAGATTTCCCTAGGACAGCACTCAAATATATTCTGACTGGTTTTAGAATTTAATATGAAAGACTTCAGCTGAATAATGTTGTGCAGAAATCTTGACTATATTAGCAACAGTTAGCCTTTCATAGAAATTCCAACGGATTTTGTCTGGGCAATCCCAAAGAGACATCATAATATTCTAAAAAAAAAAAAGCAATTGTTTGTATAACAAAAATATTAATTAAATTAGGAGTAAGACCCAGTAGTTTATAAATCAATTTCAAATATCAGTCTTTTTTTTTATTGTGAAAATACTGTACAGAGGGGTTACAATTACATGGGCAAGATAGTGAGTACATTTCTTATCAAGCATTGTAGCCTCCTCCTTTGTTTACCCTTCCATCCCTTCCCATCCTCCCTCCCCCCCACCCAAGCCTCCTTCCCCCCCCAAGTTGTAAAGTTCATTTTTGACATGACAACTTGTACTTCTCATTGTTGCAACAGGTCCACCTGTATCCTTATTTAAACAACTTGTTTTTCCCCTTCCCCTCCACAAATTATACCGACATCAAATACAGTGAAAGCAGGGGTTATACTGTGGGGGAGGGACATACAAAGCAACAAAGAAATAATCTTATAATTGTGTTAGAAACAAATGCATGAAAGAAAAAAAACATGTAAATACATATCTTAGGGTTCATCAAATATCAGTCTTGCCATGAATCTGTCTCACAACAAATGTTCCTCATTCATTCTAGCTGTCATTCTCCTCAAAGCAACCTTCCCTCTTCTAATACCGTTGGTCTATTTGGGTGCCACTCACACCTTTCAGAAACCTGAGGGACTCATCTTCTGTGTTTATTTTCTGTTTACTGTACTTAGGTTTTACTAGAATCTGTCTGCATTAATCTGTATTTTCCCCTTTTACCTTTCAAGCCGGCAGTCTTATTTGATAAGTTATTACTAGAGGTTTCTCAGTAAGAGGTGTGAAAAAATACAGTATTTTTTAAAGAGATCTCTTATGAATGTATAAAAAAACGAGATAAGCAGAATTGTAGTCCTTGAGAGGCTTTGTATGAGAATGATGAGGAGCTGGAGTCCTGGGAATATGAGCAGGTGGAAAAGAAGAAGATGAGATTTTTCCTGGAATGAAATGTCTGCAGAGTTTGAGCACGTCACCTTGTATTTCCCTACATGGACCACTGAGGAATTTCTCATTTTGCCTCATCTCACTCATCCTCTTCAGTATCTTCCCTAATGGTCCCAACCAGGCACCTAAAATCAGTGTCTGAATTCAATCAATAAAAGCTTTATCCTTTCTTTCTGGTTCCATATGGAATTATTTGATTATTCCAGAAGAAATTATTTGATACACAAACTGCATCCTTACAATGTTTAGAAGGCTCTCAACTTCAGTTTCAACAAATGGAATGGAAGAAAATCCTTTCAACAGAATCTGTATCAGATTTCCGGATAAAACAAAAGGAGGGTATTAAAAAAAAATGATAGCTCTTACCCTGCATGGAAAAATAGAAAGAAACTTCCCAAAAAGGAAAAGAAATCAGTAACTTTTCTTTCAGATAACCCAAAACTTCTTTACTGATTAAAAATGATAAAATTGAAAACTTTCCAATTGAAAACATTTTCCCCTTGCTTCATGACTTCATAACCTTCCAGTGCATTAATGCTTTTGAGATCATTTATTTTAAACATTTGTCATTGAATTATCTCATGGAATCCTTTGTTTTGTGCTGCACTTCTCACAACAGCACTGAAATAGAGGTCCTTCTGTATTAGCAGGAATCATGAAGAATGTCTGTCTTGGAAGCAGGACAACATTTACAATGTTCCCCAGAGAATTCCATGAGGTCATCTTGAGGAAACACGAGGTGAAAAGAAAGGTGTTTTTGTTTTAAATTAAAGTGAGAGGAGCCTTCTGGCTGCGCGCGTCCTGGGAGCCGCCGCCGCCGGAGCTGCGGGCCGAGCCGCGGACGGCAGAGGCTTCGCTGCATGTCCATGCGTCCCCGAACACATCTCTGTTGATCAGAAATGTGGTGGACGACACCAGGTCTGAAGATGGTCGTTCTGGCCCTATAGTTGCTGTGTATGTTCCACTTGATTTCTACGATCAACGTCCAAGAGGATTTGTCTATGTTCAATTTGAGGATGTTCGTGATGCTGAAGATGCTTTCCATAATTTGGACAGAAAGTGGATTTGTGGATGTCAAATTGAAATAGATTTTGCACAGGGAGATCGGAAGACACCAAACCAAATGAAAGCCAAGGAAGGGAGGAATGTGTACAGCTCTTCACGTTGGGATGACTATGACAGATACAGACGTTCTAGAAGCCGAAGTCATGAGCAGAGGAGATCAAGAAGTCCGTCTTTTGATTACAGCTATAGAAAATCTTACAGTCCTAGAAACAGTAAACTGACTGGAAGACCATGGCGTAGCAGAAGCCATTCCGACAATGATAGATTCAAACACCGAAATCCATCCTTTTCAAGCTCGAAATCCAATTCAAGATCGTGGTCCAAGTCCCAGCCTAAGAAAAAAATGAAGGCTAAATCTCGTTCTAGGTCGGCATCTCACACCAAAACTAGAAGCACCTCTAAAACAGATTCCAAAACACATTGTAAATCTGGCTCAAGATATGAAAAGGAATCAAGAAAAAAGAACCACCTAGATCCAAATCTCAGTCAAGATCATAGTCTAGGTCTAGCTCAAGGTCGTGGATTAGTCCTAAGTCCAGCGGCCACTGATAGTATAAACCATGATACTTTCTAGGCACATATCACTCATTTATTCATAGTTTGGTACTTAAATTATCGGGAATACAATGTTACAATGATGCATAAAAACACTTGTTAGTTTTCTCTGAACCAGGCAATGGTTATAATTAAAATGATATGGTATTGAGTAGCCACTCTTAAGAGTCTGGTTTGTTTAATGTTATGGGCAGCTACCCATTTGTGGTGTCTCTGTATATTTTTGGAAAGATTCTCATTTTTTATTCTTGAAGTCTTGGTGAAAAGATTTGGTTGACCATAATTTGCAACATTGTCTTATTAAAATTTCATATTAATATTTGGTAGAACTGTGAACTTAGAAATGTAGCTTGCTAATAAGATAGAATGATACAAAAGTGAAGTTGTAGCCACATTACAACACTTACTGCTCAGACACATTTAGGTTCAGGGTGGACCTTTACACCTTGTGAAAATGTCTAGGCCTGTGATTATATATGATGCAGTGTGGAATAGTTCTTTTGTTAACCCCACTGTCGTGGAGAATAATGCCAACTGGGTCAAATAGCATTTTCAGGAAAATTTGAGTTTTTCACTGAAACATGCGGAGCCTTCACTGTTTTGGTTTTTTAATTTTTTTTTCTGGTTTCTAAGATTTGAAACAGAAGAATTCCCTTTAAGATTTGAATTTGCCAACAGCAGAAATAATTTTAAGGGGAAAACGTTTTTAATTTAGTCTCCAATTTAACGAATATTACTTAGTTTTCTTACTGCTATTAGAAGCATTAGTTTCAAAGTAGGTTTCCTGTGTGTATGTATGTGTGTGTGTGTGTGTGTGTGTGTGTAGTGTGTAGTGTAAAAATAATTGAATTTTGATGCTCAGAGCACTTGGCACGTGCATTTGTATCAAAGTCTGCCTGCCTCTTTGGGGGGGAACTTGTTCTTCACACCTCAGTTTATTTAATGTGAGGCAAGTTGAAAGACACTCATATTCCAGCTGATTCTGTGGTGCCATGAAACTTAAAATAATTTTGGAAAAAGGATTAGTTTTAAGCAAGAGCTTCATCTCTTAGTTTTTGATTATCAATATAGTATCTGACTTAAATGAGGAAGTAATACTCTTAATTATTTATAATTTCTAGTCTTTCTCTGAAACATTAGAGAAGTAATTAAAAGTGACTTGAAATGTCCAGGGTCATTTCAGAATAAAATTTAGCATTTTTGAAAATCTCAGATATGAGTAAGAAATGTGTTGGGGAAATGATTGCTTTTGGAGGGTTACTTCTTTAAATTTTGGTTTTAGGGGGCTGGGAAGGTGGCTCAGTGGTAGAGCACTTGCCTTGCATGCTCAAGGCCCTGGGTTCAATTCCTCAGCACCACATAAGAAAAAAGCCAGAAGTGGCGCTGTGGCTCAAGTGGTAGAGTGCTAGCCTTGAGCTGAAGAGCTGAGGGACAGCACCCAGGCCCAGAGTTCAGGCCCCACAACTGGACCCAAAAAAAAAAATTTTGGTTTTAGAAGTCTAGGCCCTGCCTGTATAAGAACAAAGATTTTTTAATATTGTTTGTGGACTGTGTTTAAAGGATTGATTCTAGAACCTTTGTATATTTGGTAGAATATCTAACTTTGATTTCTTTACTATTTGCAGTTAATGTTCATGTTCTGCTATGCAATCATTTATATGCATGTTCCTTTAATTTTTTAAACATTTTCCTGGATGTGTAGTTTAAACAACAAAAAAACTCTGTTTAAAACTGTAGCAGTAGTTTGCAGTTCTAGCAAAGAGGAAAGTTGTGGGGTTAAACTTTGTATTTTCTTTCTTATAGAAGCTTCTAAATATTTATATGTTCTTTTTAACAAATATTGTGTACAACCTTTAAGACAGCAATGTTTAGATCAAAAACGAGACCCAGCTTATTTTCTGCTTGCTGTAAACTAAGCAAACATGCTATAATAAAAACAAAATGAGCCGGGTGCTGGTGGCTCACGCCTGTAATCCTAGCTACTCAGGAGGCTGAGATCTGAGGATCGCGGTTCAAAGCCAGCCCGGGCAGGAGAGACCGTGAGACTCCTATCTCCAATAAACCACCAGAAAACCGGAAGTGGCGCTGTAGCTCAAGTGGTAGAGCGCTCGCCTTGAGCTGAAGAGCTGAGGGACAGCGCCCAGGCCCAGAGTTCAAGCCCCACGACCGACAAAAAAAAAAAAAAAAATGAAGGAAAAAAATTAAAGCTCCAAATTAACAAAGTTATAAGTTATAGTCTGTTCTAGATGCATAGTGGTTAAAATGAATGAAGCCTGACGTCACAATTGCTAATGAGGCTGTCTCACACAGCACCAAGATAACAAATCAAGCTTTCTTCCATTCTTACAGAAAGATATGCAGCTATCATTATTCTCTTAACTCATCTTCCTGCACAACTTCTAATGAAAGTGACATTTTAATGAGAGAAATATTATACAAATAAAGTATATTGGAATAGCTAGTTCCCTTGTTAGAAAGAAGTCTTCAGACCGTAATGCGAAGAATTTGAACAGTCAATAAATGAACATGAGAGGAGGCAGAGAATTAGGGAGATGAAGAATTAAGAGTGGGAAATTAAGATTATTAATACCATACTCTATCTCATACAGAAAAATACGCTCAAGTGCACTGACATGTGATATTGTTTTCTATATAATAATTACAAATTTTCAACTGTCTTTCAGCTGAATAATAAATTATAGTATGGTCAAAAAAGTGATTAAATAAGGCTATACCAAATCAATGGGTTGAATCTACCAACCCTAATTTTTTAAAAAAGGATTCCAGGACAGAAAGGACCTTCATATGATTTATTTACATAAAACTATTTTTGAAAAGCCAGGAAGCTAGTCGGGCGCTGGTGGCTCACGCCTGTAATCCTAGCTACTCAAGAGGCTGAGATCTGAGGATCGCGGTTCAAAGCCAGCCCGGGCAGGAGAGACCGTGAGACTCCTTTCTCCAATAAACCACCAGAAAACCGGAAGTGGCGCTGTAGCTCAAGTGGTAGCGCGCTCGCCTTGAGCTGAAGAGCTGAGGGACAGTGCCCAGGCCCAGAGTTCAAGCCCCACGACCGACAAAAAAAAAAAAGAAAAGCCAGGAAGTTGTTAGTAAAAAACACTGGTTATTAATATTATTATTAAAATAAATTTAAAAAATAAAAGTGGTGTCTCTAACTTCTAGGAAGTGAGGGATGCTAATTAAGAGGGACCATGAAATTGGTTTCTGAGGAGCAATTGTCTAGTTATATATGGAGCTTATGCTGCTCTCATGGATAGTCACTTTGTTGGTAACTTAATGACCTATCAGTTGTTGCTTTACCACTGTTTTAGATATTGTATTCCACAATTTAAAAAAGCGTTAAAGGGCTAGGTATTGGTGGCTCACACTTGTAATCTTAGCTACTCAGGAAAATGAGATCTGAGGTCATGGTTCAAAGTCAGCTAGGGCAGGATAGTCCATGAGACTCTTATCTCCACTACTTAAAAAAAAGCCAGAAGTAGAGCTGTGGCTCTAATGGTAGGTCCTGAGTTCAAGCCCCAGGACTGACACAGAAAAAAAAAAAGTAAAGCACTAAAAGACTAAAGGAAAGATATACATGTCCCTCTTTTAAATTCTGAATATTTAAGCAACAACTGAACAGAGAGGGGAAAAGGTACCACATTCATGTTCAGCAATAGGAGAAAATAAATATCCTCTTTCTCCAAAATGTGGAAGGACTATAATTCTATTATGTGAAATACAGGTAAAAAGTATTGGTCAACTATGAGAGAGCAAGGGAAGGGGTAATATTGTCCAAAAAATGTATTCTTTTCCTGACTGTAACCCCTTTGTACATCACCTTTATAATAACAATTTAATTTTTTTAATTCTCCCAATCGTGGGCTTTCTATTGATCCTGCTAGCTATGTCTTTGCCATGCAGAAGCTCTGCAGCTTCATGCAATCCCATTTGTCCAACCTTTCTTTGATTTGTTGTGTTTCTGGGCCTCTATTAAGAAAATTTCAGCCTGTGCCAAGGAGACCTAGGGTTTCTCCTATTCCATCCTGTAATGTTTTCAGAGTGTCTGCTTTGACCCCGAGGTCTTTGATCCATTTGGAGTTGATTCTGGTGCATGGTGACATATAAGGATCTAGCTTTAGTTTTCTACAAGTACTTAACCAATTTTGCCAGCACTATTTACTAAAGAGGCTGTCTTTCTTTCATTCTGTTTTTTTAGCTCCTTTATCAAAGATTAGGCGGCTATAGGATTGTGGGTTTATTTCTGGGTTTTCAATTTTATTCCATAGGTCCTGAGGTCTGTTCTTGTGCCAGTACCAAGCTATTTTGATTACTGTGGCTTTGTAGTAGAGTTTGAAATTTGGTATTGATATTTCCCCAGCACTGTTCTTTCTTTTAAGGATCATTTTTGCTATTCGGGGGCATTTACTGTTCCATATGAGTTTTTGGATTGCTTCTACTTCATTGAAGAATGAGGTTGGAATATTGACAGGTATCACATTGAATTTGTAGTTAGCCTTGGGAAGTATTGCCATTTTTATGATGTTGATTCTTCCAATTCAGGAGCATGGGAGGTTTTTACAGTTTTCATCGTAGATGTCCTTCACTTCTTTAGTTAATTCCTAGGTATTTTATTTTTGTGGGGCTATTACAAAAGGAGTTGCTTTCCTGATTTCAGCCACACTCTTCTCATTGTTGGCATACAGAAAAGCCATTGATTTTTTTTATACCCTACTACTTTGCCAAAGTTTCTAATCAGCTCAAGTAATTTGGGAGTGGAGTCTATGGGATTCTTTAAATACAAGATCATGTCATCTGCAAAGAGGGAGAGTTTTACTTTATCTTTCCCTATTTGGATCCCTTCTGTGTTTGTATCTTGTCTTATTGCTGTAGCTAGGCATTCTAATACTAAATTGAAGAGAAGTGGAGAGAATGGACATCCTTGTCTCGTTCCTCAGTTTAGAGGAAATGGCTTTTGTTTTTTGCCATTAAGTATAATGCTGGCTGTAGGTTTGTCATATACAGCCTTTATTATATTGAGGAATGTTCCATGGCTTCCTAGTTTTTCCAGAGCCTTCATCATAAATGGGTGTTCAGTCTTGTCAAATGCTTTTTCTGCATCTATTGAGATAACCATGTGGTTCTTATCCTTGCTCCTGTTGATGTGATGAATTATATTAATTGATTTTCACATATTGAACCAGCTTTGCATCCCTGAAATGAATCCTGTTTGATTGTGGTATATGATTTTTTGGATGAATTGTTGAAGTCGGTTGGCCAAAATTTTGTTGAGAAGTTTTGCACCGATGTTCATCAAAGAAATGGGTCTATAGTTCTCTTTCTTTGATGAGTCCCTGCCTGGTTTTGGGATGAGGGTTCTGATGGTTTCATAGAAAGAGTTTGGTAGGGAACTTTCTCTTTCAATTTCATTGAAGAGTTGGAGGAGTATTGGTGTGATCTCTGCTTTGAAGGCCTTGTAGAATTCTGCAGTAAGTCCATCTGGTCCTGGACTTTTCTTAGCTGGGAGATCTCTTATTGCTGTTTCTATTTTGATGCCTGATATGGGTTTGTTAAGTTGGTTTAACTCATCTTGGTTTAGTTTCAGCATGTCGGTATTTGCTAGGAAATCGTCCAATTCTTCCAGATTCTCAAATTTATTGGCATAAGGGTTTGAGAGGACTTAATACGTTCTGAGCTGGAAAATACCAATGATCATGTCATCACTGTTATGTCATCAAATGGTCATGTGGTCTTGAAATCCCCAATCATAAGATAGTTTTTCTGGGTTGTTGAGCACTGCTAATTATTCTACAACATGGAGATGTAATCTAGGAGATGTGATCTAGCCCTACCAATACAAAGAGGCAATAGGTAAACTTTAGGACTTCACTTTGTCAAACATCTTTTCCAGTTCTTTCCCTTTACCCATTCACATTCATGAATTCTCTGTCATTGAGAATTGTCAAAGAAAAGGAAATTGTAATGGGAGTCTTAAAATTCCCAGGAAATACTTCTCAATTTTTTTAAGAAATAAAGATGGCTTATTACCATGCTAGTAGCAGTCTTTACAAACCTATCACTGATTAGATATCCTGTCTGCTAACAGGACCAACTGTAACCTTCACATCTCTCAAGGGCTATAGAGGTTCTATTGACTCTCAGAAGACTAAGATAGAAAAGAACTTATAGACCTGAAAATCTGATGCTGTATTTTATTGTTCCTGGCTAGCCTCCCTCTAAAAGAATGAGAAGGAAGCTCTATTATATAAGAAAAACTGGATCTGTGTGGGTGGGGTAAGACCATTCAATGAGCATATGATTCTGAAACTAGAATATTTTGCTGGAAGTGAAAAATACCAATAGAACCTGCAACAGTAGAGACCAAAACTACTTTGTTTCTAACTTTGGAAGGAGAGGAAAGAGTAAAGGACAAGAGAGAAACAGAAAAGGAGAGACAGAGAGATAGTGAAACAGAGCAATAAAAAGAGGAAGATCTTCCTGAGGTTCATTGTCTTATATTATTTCAGCCTGCCAAAGTAACAAAGGTTTCCCCTGGCCCTGTAACAATATTAACAATTTACATTACTGAAAATATAGAGTGAAATGGGGAACATTTTTCTCTAAATTTCCTTTAGAGTCTTAGGCTTTCTTTCATTCCCAGTGTCAGTGTCAGTGGGTGACACATCCATAGGCATATATTATTAGAATAGCAACAAGAGGGCAGCATGATTGGTTATTTTATTCAAAATCTAAAATTTAGACAACATTTTATACACAGTTAAACTCCTCAAGCAAAACAGACTTTGAAAGGGAAAAGGTTCTGCCAGAAAACATTGGATGTTGTTCATGAAGCATTTCTTTGTTATATGTAACACCTTTTCTTACAGCTCTTACCAGAAGACATTAGTCATTTTCTTTCTGAACAAAAGCAGAAGAAAACAATAGCAGGGAGCATTTCCTAGTCATACATTGAATCCATTCCAAAATAGATATAAGTTCATTTGAATAACAGCTCATTAATTCTATGCTAGTTATTGCCTTTAAGTTTAATGAGGAGAAATACCAAATACTTGTAAAAAAATTATACAATCATATTCATTTTGCCATATTGTACATTTGGTTAAATTAAACAATAAACTCTTTACCAGACAGTGAAATCTAATTCAAATGCAGTGAACTACAGATAACATTGTTATGAGCATCTAAAGCTTCTGCTTAAAACAAAACCAAACTAAAAAAAAAAAAAAACACCAGCTTTTATCAAATGAGATAAATGACTCATTTCATGCTACATTGCTTATTAAAAATCACATCCAGCACCTTTTATTTTAGTGACTAATTTTCGAAGTACCTGGAGATGCCCTGAACTGTCAAAACTTCTTGCTCTCAAAACTGGCTACCTGGGCCACTAAGCCAAGGCATCTTAAGATTCTTGAGTTTGGTCATTGCTATCTATGTCAGCCCCATATTGATTGTGGGAATCAGGGCTTGGCTGTCTCTCTCAGCTGTTGCTGTATTTACAGACAGGGAATTATCTGACTAAAGACATTAATCACAAAACTATTTACCACTTGAGCATGCATTGCCTGCTGTTATTCTTAAAAACCCCAAAGTGTTTCTGTGAATGTATTGTTACCAATCTGTTCAAGTGTAGCTTTTCATGATTTTTTGACTCATTTTGATATTTCTCATAATTATTTTCCTTTCCTGAACTGAGTCTAATTTTGTATAATTCTTTTAGCTGTGGCTCTACAGCTGCAATTTTGATCCCAAATGGAATTTATTTTACAGACTTTTTTTCATGTCTCCAGAGGGACAGGATTGAGGTGTTCTAGCTTGTAGAAAAGGCCAAAGATGACGTTAAATATCCCACAATACACAAAACAGCTTCTATAACAGAATTATGGGGTTCAAAATCTCCATAGAGCCAAGGTGCAGATCATGGGGAAGAGTGATAATTATTCTAAAAATATCAAAATCAAAATTAGAGTCAAACAATTGCTATAACATACAACAAAGACTCGTGGCAAAAGTTCCTTTTGGCCTTTTGGGAGAAAATTTCATTTGTAAAAATGCTTCCCCTTATCCATCAGAAATCAGAAACCATGAACACACAGAGATGGCTCCATGGAAAAAGAAAATTGAAATAATGAGATTTTATGAATGCAAAGAGATGAAAACCAGTTGTGAGAAGAATTGGATAGAAGCAAATGACAATAGCAGAATTTAATATTGAAAAGTGAAGAGAGATTTGGTAGTATGAATGAAAGCAATCAACTAATGAAAGACAGACTTAAAAAAAGCTTTCAAGAACTTGGAGGGAAAGGACAAAAACGTTAAAATAATGACAGGGAAGAAAGAAATAAAGGGGAGATAAATCTCACATGTGAATTATAGGCATACTTAAAGAGCAACTCAGGACATTTGGAACCAAAACAGTGTGTGAAGATAAACATTTATACTTTCAGGCAAAAAGATGCAGACCCAGAGCAAGACAGTGGCTATAATGATGCTGTTTTATAATATGATGTTGTTTTATTTTGTTTTCAGCATTGGGATTTGAACTTTGTGAGGCAAGAATTCCACCACTTTAGCCACATCACATTTTTGGTCAGAGCTTCAGACAGTAATCTCCTTGCCTTTGCCTTCTGAGTAATATACGCTTGGCACCCCAGCTAGCTTATTTTTGAGATATAGTCTCACTGACTTTTTGCCCATACGATCATCAAATTGTGATTCTCCCATCACTGATTCTCAAACAAATATTTAAATAATAATTTGAATTTGAACTTGGTTTTTTTTTTTGCATGTAGAAAAAGTACAAAAGGTTGTTCTCACACAGTGAAAGTCAACAAATAAATTTTAAAACAATCTTTTGTTTTTTTTAAATCACTCAGTTATCCTTTAGCTAAGTAACAAATAAAAACTAGCAACTCAATGCACAAATTATATTTAATAAGCCTCCAACCAACACTAGTGCCATGAAGTAAAATCTAAATGGGTGATGAGGGTAAAGAAAACTAAATTTGAATGTTAGAATAATTTCAGGAGAAGGAGAAGATACATAACAAAAATAGCAATTTCAAAACAAACTCCAAGACATTAACAAAGTTAGAACGGTAAAAAGAATTTGATGTACCAATAACATATTACACTGTTTATCTTATAAGGGCAAGAGATAATTTAAAGATATATATCCTTGGGCTGGGAAAGTGGCTCAGTGATAGAGCACTTGCATTGGTTCGATTCCTTAGCACTACATAAGCAAAAAGAAAAAAAGCCGGAAGTGGTGCTGTGGCTCAAGTGGTAGAATGCTAGCCTTGAGCTGAAGAGCTGAGGGACAGTGCCCAGGCCCAGAGTTCAGGCCCCATGACCGGACCCCGCCACCTCCCCCCCCCCCAAAAACGATATATATCCTTCATGTTCAGAATGTATTAGACTATATATATAGCTATTCTTTAAGCATTGCTTGGGTAACAAACAAAAGAAAGAAAAAAGTCTGTGTGCCTGTGGATTGTGCCTGTAGTTCTAGCTACTCTGAAGGCTGAGATAGGGAAGATGTTGGTTCCAAGCCAGCTAGGGCAGAAAAGTCTACAACAGAGGAAACTGGGCCTGGTGTACCATGTTTATCCTCCCAGCAAAAAAGCAACATGTGAGAATTGTGATGTAGGCATATGCCTGAGCAGGAAGCAAAACCTTATCTTAAAATTAACCATTGTGAAAAGGGGATAAAGACATACTTGCACAAAGGCCATGAGTTCAAACTCTAGTATGCCAAAATAAAATGAAAGAACAGTAACAACACAAAACAGAAAGTAGAAAACAACCAATAAATTACAAGAACAGTGCAATTCGAAAAAGGGATTTAACTTCTTAAAAGAAGGATAAAAGCATTCATAAAATCCGTTGATTCAAACTTTAGCATTAGAGTTGGGAAGGATGCATTTAGGAACTTGATGTAGGTTCATGATGTATGACCAATTAAATTCAATTATTAAAAATGTCCTAAAATATACCTAAAATACAGATTAATAGCAATATTTAAATGCAATATTTTATGATAAAAACTATAGGCATCTCATAATATCCAATGAGGGAATAAGCCAATCATTGAATCTAATCACTGAAAAAATTTTTTTTAATTTTTATTTATTTTTTATTGTGAAAATACTGTACAGAGGGGTTACAATTAGATGGGCAAGATAATGAGTACATTTGTTATCAAGCATTGTAGCCTCCTCCTTTGTTTCCCCTTCCCATCCCTTCCCAGCATCCCCCCACCCCCCCCACCCAATCCTCCCCCCCCACCTCCCGCCCCACCAAAGTTGTAAAGTTCGTTTTTGACATGACAACTTGTAGTTCTCATTGTTGCAACGGTTGAAAATATTTTTTAAAAAATTATTTACTATTAGATGCTATATTTTTAAATAGTTTAATGGTGAACATATAGTTGTAATATAATCACTTAAAGAAAAATCCAGTGGGCTGGGAAGGTGGCTCAGTGGTAGAGCACTTGCTCAGTATGCATGAGGCCCTGGGTTCAATTCCTCAGCAACACATAAGCAAAAAGAAAAAAAGCCGAAAGTGGTGCTGTGGCTCAAGTGGTAGAGCGCTAGCCTTGAGCTGAAGAGCGGAGAGACAGCACCCAGGCACAGAGTTCAGCCCCACGACTGGACTCCAAAAAAGAAAAAGAAAAAAGAAAAAAAAAATCCATAGTGATGTAAGGAGATACACATACAATATGGTAACAGCTATTGTGTCTGCTGGCTTTTTATATTTTATTTGGTCTTGTATTTCCTAAATGTTATGCAAAGACCATTCATTGGACGGCTCACCAGATTTTGCTTTTGTTTTAGATACTAGAAGTAGATGATCAGATAAATAGTTTGGCACAAAACTGAAGGAAGGAACCAAAAAGAAAGCACATCTATAAGCTCAGACGTTATTAGCATACATTTTTATTTCACACTCATTTCTTCTCTCTCTTAAATTAGCAGTTTATAGTACTAGGGAGAAAAATTCTCTGCAGTTCTTTGCAGTTAACATCTGCATTCACAACAATTCCTAGTGATTCTTCCTCCTAAGAAGCAGCTGACTCTCCTTGGGTGTGGCTGCTAACTCACAAAAGTAAATTAAATTGACTATCAGGAATAAAAGAAGCAGGAAGCAAGGGATTTCAACAAATCTGTAGGTATTTTTTATAGGAAAGAAGATATGAATGAAAGTATGGGGGAAAAAAAGAGTCAAAATTTGGGAATGTAAAGCAAAAAAAAAGACCCCTAGAACTTGGAAAATTATGTAAAACGGACAATGATGATGAGATTTAGGTAGAAAATACATTAATTCATTAAAAGTAAGTAAATGGCAGAAGCACACACCAAGCTACAATCTTCCAACGGTAAATATTTACATCCTCTTCCCATAATGCAATGTGAAAACGAGCACAGAAGGGATTATGAGAGAAATGGAGCATCACCTACATGGAAAATGATATTTGGGGAATTAACAAGCCTCTGCAGATGGCAGAATAGACTTTTTCAAAAAGTCATCTCCCACAAAGTAACTATCAACAGTGCTTAATAGTAGAAAAAAGCAGATCAATGTCTTGATCTCAGAAAGCAATTTACATGCTGTGAAAATCACTATCCAGAAGAATTACAAGTCAAAATGTGGAAATAAAATACATATATAAAGCCAGGTGCTGGTGGTTCATACCTTTAATCTTAGCTACTCAGTAGACTGAAATCTGGAGGGTAGTTCAAAGCCAGTCCAGGAGACAATTTTCAAGAATCCAACTCCAATTAATAGCAAAAGGTCAGATGGGATATGTGGCTAACATATAGAGCACTAGCTGTGAGCAAGCAGACCTACCCAGTGCAAAGCACTGAGTCCAAGCCCCAGTGCCAGACACAAAAACAAAATACATACATGAGGATGAATATAGAATAAATAGACATCCAGATATGCAAAGATACAAATTTTAGTTAGCTGTTCAAATCCTTTATTAGGAAGTTAAGTTAAAAGATGCAGTCTTAGACACATGTGGTGGTGTATATCTATAATCCCAGCAGCAGAAGCAGGAGGATCAGAAGTCTGAGGCCAGCCTAGAAAAAAAGAGACCTTGTTTTTTAAAAAAGGAAAGAAGGAAAGAAAGAAATAATTTTATCACACTGTAGATGAGCATAGTTCACAATAATGTAATTCATACATGAATCAAAGCCACCTTGTACTCTGTGAATATGTACAATTACAATGTGTCAATTTGAAAAGTTTAAGTTGGTTTCTTATAAAAAGATGGTTAATTATAATTGATAAAATGAAATATTTGTATTTCATTACAGTTCAAAAGCAACAAAGTAGCAAATGGCAATAATACAACTATTTTAAAGAAAGAGAATGAAGCAGATGATGATGATCTAAATAAATTAAATCATAAACTACAAATCCAAGAAGCTAGACCTTAGATATATAAGAACCAAAATCCAAAGTAGGAAAATTTCCAGCACTGGATTAGGGGAAAGAAAATGCTGGGGTTTTTTCTTATGTTTAACATCGAATTAAGTACAAATACAGGATTTTATATGAAAATAAATTATTTATTAAATTAAGAAAGACATGGGGTAAAATTATACTTTGAATAGACAATCGTGTATGTATGTGTGTGTGTCTCTCTCTCCTCTCTCCTCTCTCTCTCTCTCTCTCTCTCTCTCGATATACATATATATATACATATATATATATATGTATATAATTGCTAACTGTTTCTAAGCCATCCACCATACTTTATCATGTTTTTAAATTTTTATTGTAAAGGCAATGTACAGAGGGATTACAGTTACATAACAAGTAATAAGGACATTTCTTTTTGAAGAGTGTTGCCTCCTCCCTCATTTTCTCCCAGTTTTTTCTTCCCAACAACCCTCCTTCCTATGTTGTAAAGTTCACTTCCATAGTGTCTGTGAGTATCGCTGTCGCATTGGTTCATCCTTTGTCCTTTGTCTCACCATTCTGTTATTTCCCTTCCCTTCTCCAAATCAGATGAACATATATACAAGACACAAGGTACAACAATAAAAAAAAAACAATGACAACAGGGGATAAGCCAAAGTGTGGGGGGCGGGGGATGAAGGAAAAAAGAAAGAATTTCACACAGTACATCAAAAAACTTCTTGTTTCCATATCTTGGAGTTCATTTTGAGTAGCATCGTTTTATATGATTATATGTACATAGCTATTGAGCTACTAGGATCCTCTGCTAGGACTATCCTGGACATACATACTAATTATTACAAATGAGGGAAACCATGGAGCCTATGTTCCTTTGGGTCTGATTTACTTCACTTAATATGATTTTTTCCAAGTCTTTCCATTTCTTTATGAATAGGGAATGACATTCTTTCTGATGGAAGCACATAATTCCAGTGTGTGTGTGTGTGTGTGTGTGTGTGTGTGTGTGTGTGTGTGTGTGTGTGTGTGTGTGTGTATACCATAGTTTCTTGATCCATTCATCTACTGAGGGGTATCTGGGTTGATTCCATAGCTTAGCTATGGTAAATAATGCTGCAGTGAACAAAACTCTTGTTTCCACTGCTTGGAGTTTATTTCAATAAGCTTCATTTTAAGTGGCCATATGCACATAGCTATTGAGCCCTTATGATCCTCTCCTAAGAATATCCTGGATAAATAGGATTGCATCACACTGAAGAGTTTTTGCATGGCACAGGACATAACTATCAAGATAAATAGAAAGCTCACAGAATGTGAAAAGACCAGCTATGCATCAGACAAGAGTCTTATATCTAAAATATACTTAGAGCTCAAAAAATTAAACCCACAGACAAATGGTGAACCAATTCAATATTCACTAGACACTATGTTGGAAATGAACTTTACAATGTGGGTGGGGAAGGAGAATGGGCAGGGAGGGAGGCGGGAGAAAAGGAGGGAGTGACACTGTTCAAAAAGAAATGTACTCATTATCTTATTTATGTAACTGTAACCCCTCTGTACATCACCTTTACAATAAAATTTAAATTAAAAAGTTAAACTCCCTCAAAATAACTCCTTAAAGAAACGTTATCATTTTAAATAAAAATTGGCATTGTCCATATATGTAATATAAAATAATTAAAGTATATAAGTTACAGATTAATGTTTTCAATCAAAACACGGTAGAAAGTGACTCCTGTGTATGTGGCTTATCATTTTCACTTTAGAAGTTGGATCATTTGAAAGAATACTGAATAAATCAATCTAAATGTCCTATAATAGCAGTGAAGATTTTAGTATAATTTTTACTGCATTTTTCCAAAGCAATTAAATATCTTTTATCAAAATGTTGGATAAATTGGGTACTAAAAATGTCACTTTTTCACATAAGCACTCTCCCAAGATACATAAAAATTTGTCTTTATAAAAGCAAGGCATAGACTAGATAAATTAAAAGATAAGAATTCAAATGGTTTACAGATTTATTTTGGAAATTGTATAATTACTTGGAGTATCTTAATTTGTTGGCAGAAAGATGTGATAAAATTTCTATTTTTAAACTGGGAAAGATTATAGCTTATTTGAAGTGGAAACATGAAAATAACTAAAAGTGCATCATTTAAGTTTGGGAAACAATTCAGAAGTTTTCTAAATACAAACAAGTTATTGATGGACATTTTGTCTTATAATTTTTTTCAAAGCCAATTACTCTGAATGAAGACAAAATATCAGAATTTAACAAAATACAAAATGATTGCTTTTTATTATTTCAAGTCTGTCTATTATTCAAAATATATTTTAAAACACAGCCAGGGATAATTTTTAAGTTCTAAGACTTTTTGAAGGAATTGTAGATAAAGATGTCAAAGTTGTATTGAATTTGTAGATAGCCTTTGGCAGTATTGCCATTTTAAAGATGATAATCCTCCCCATCCAGGAGCATGGGCGGCCGGCTTTTCCACTTCCTAAATTCTGCCTTAATTTCCTTTTTCAGGCTTTTAAAGTTTTCATTGTAGAGGTCCTTCACTTCTTTAGTTAAGTTAGCTCCTAGGCATTTTAAATTCAATGCAATACCTATTAATTTTCCAACCTCATTCTTCAATGAAATAGAAGAAACAATCCAAAAATCATTAGTAACAATAAAAGACCTTAAATATCAAAAATAATCATTAGCAGAAATAACAGTGCTGGAAGAATATCAATACCAAATTTCAAACTCTACTAAAAAGCCATAGTAATCAAAACAGCTTGGTACAGGCACAAGAACAAACCTGAAGACCAATGGAATAGAACTGAAGACCCAGAAATGAACCCACAGATCTATAGTCTCCCAATCTTCCATAAAGGAGCTAAAAAAAATAGAATGGAAGAAAGACAGTCTCTTCAGTAAATGGTGCTGGTAAAATTGGTTAATCACTTGTAGAAAACTAAAGCTAAATCCTTATAGATCACCCTGCACCAGAATCAACTCCAAATGGATCAAAGAGCTTGATGTCAAAGCAGACACCCTGAAAACATTACAGGACGGAATAGGAGAAACTCCTTGGCATAGGCCAAAATTTTCTTAAAAGAGACCCAGAAACACAACAAATCAAAAAAAGGATGGACAAATGGGATTGCATGAAATTACAGAGCTTCTGCATGGCAAAGGACATAGCTAGCAAGATCAATAGAAAAACCAACAAATTGGGAGAAGATCTTCACTACAATGGACAAGGGTCTCATATCTAAAATATACTTAGAACTCAAAAAGCTAAATCCCCCAACAACAAATCCTCAAAGAGAATTTAACCCACTGATAAATAAGTGGATTAAAGACTTAAAGAGAAACTTTTCTGAAGAGGAAATAACAATGGCCAATAGACACATGAAGAAATGTTCAACCTCTCTAGCCATAAAGAAATGAAAATCAAAACAACATTGAGATTCCACCTCACCCCAGTTAGAATGGCTATAATGGAGAACTCTAATAACAACAGATGCTGGAGGGGATGTAGCCAGAAAGGAACCCTACTGCACTGTTGGTAGGAGTGTAAACTTGTTCAATCACATGGAGATTCCTCAAAAAACTACACATAGAGCTTCCCTATGATCCAGCAATCCCACTTTTGGGCATCTACCCAAACAATCATAAACAAGGCTATACTAAAACTATCTGCACAGCTATATTTATCACAGCATTATTTATAATAGTTAAGATATGGCACCAACCCAGATGCCCCTCAGTAGATGAATGGATCAAGAAAATGAATATATATGTATATATTGGAATTCTATGCTTCCATCAAAAAGAATGACATTGCCCCACTTGTTAGGAAATGGAAAGACTTGAAAAATTATATTAAGTAAAGTAGGCCAGGCCCAAAGAAACATAGGTCCATGGTTTCCCTTATTTGCAGTAACTAGTATTATAAGTCTAGGACAAGCAAAAAAGGTCAAAAGCTATGTATATATGACCACACAAGATGATGTTAAGTGAAATAAACCCCAGGATAGGGACCCAAGTGGTTTTTTCTTTCTTGCTATTGTTTTTAAGTATCTAAAATGTACTATGTGATTTTTTTGTTTCTCTTGTATGTTCTTCCCCCACAGATAATCCCTGTTTCACTGTATTTGATGTCAGTACTCTGCATCTTGTATATACATTTTTCTAATTTGGGGAGGGGAAGGGAAATAACAAAATGCTGAAACAAGGATACAGGATGACCCATTGTAACAATGATATGAACAAGACACTATGTAGAAAATGAACTTTACAACTTGGAGGGGGTGGGGGAAGTTGGGGAGATGGGGAGGGAAAGGATGGTAGAGGAAGAACAAAGGAGGAGGTAACAATGCTGGATAGGAAATGTACTCATTACCTTACTTATGTAATTGTAACCCTGCTGTATACTATTTTTACAATAAAAAACACAAAAAAAGAAAAAAAAAAAAGATGTCAAAGTTGTTTAGTCAGCAAATTTGAAAAGTTTATTTATTAAAAGGAGCAGAAAAGTAGGTAAACAGGTTGACAGAGGTGAAGTCAAGAAAAATCAAGTGAGTTGGTTGTCACTGTAAAGTGAGTCTATTTGTGTAACAATTAGGATGATGATAAAAGACAGAAATTAGTAAAGTATTACTAAACAGCAATACCTGTTTAGTACAGGTAATAGGCAATACCATGCTATCTACAAGGTAAGAACCATTTTATAAAGAAAACTTAGACTATGTAGTATAAATTTGTGTCCATTTACTATCTCTATATGCCTCTTCAAACTTTCAAATACTAACAAGACAGAGCCTTAAGCTGCTTACCACTAAAACTCTAAGATTATTTGCAATGTCTTCTGGGAAAGTTCTTTTTTATTGAAGTAGAGTGAGGGTGGGGAGGGTTTACTGGGGCTTGAACTCAGGGCCTGGGCACTGTCCCTTAACTTTTTCACTCAACCTCTTAAGCTATAGCTTTGATTCTGGCTTTTTGTTGGTTAATTGGAAATTAGAGGCTCATGGACTTTCCCTTCCAGGCTGGCCTCAAACCACAATCCTTAGATCTAAGCCTCTTGAGTAGCTAGTGTTTACAGTTGTGAGCCACCTGTGGCCTGCAGAAACATGACTTTAAAAGACCTCACAATCATACTTCTTCAGCCTTACAAATTGTACAAATGGATGACGGGGAATGAAGGTGGCTGATCTCTCCCACAAAGAAACTATAAGAGCCAAGCACCAGTGGCTCATGCTTGTAATCCTAGCTACTGAGGAGCCTGAGACCTGAGGATCATAGTTCAAAACCAGCCCAGACAGAAAAGTCCATGAGAATCAGAAAGAACGGCATTGCCCCATTTGTTAGGAAATGGAAAGACTTGGAAAAAATGATATTAAGTAAAGTAAGCCAGGCCCAAAGAAACATAGGTCCCATGGTTTCCCTTATTTTCAATTACTAGTATAAGTCTGAGACAAGCAGAAACTGTCAGATAAGTTGATATTAGGTGAAATGAACCCCAAGATAAGGACTCAAATGTTTTTTTTCTTTTTGCTGTTGTTTCTAACATATTTATATTTCTTTGTTGCTTTGTATGTCCCTCCCCCATGGTATAACCCTGTTTTCACTGTATTTGATGTTGGTATAATTTGTGGAGGGAAGAGAAAAAACAAATTGTTTAAAACAGGGATACAGGTGGACCCATTGCAACAATGAGATGTACAAGATGTTATGTCAAAAAACAAATCTTACAACTTTGGGGCCAGAGTGGGGGCAAGGAGGTGGGGGAGATGGGAAAGGATGGTAAGGGGAAACAAAGGAGGAGGCAACAATGCTTGATAAGAAATGTACTCATTACCTTGCTCATATAACCCCTCTGTATGGTATTTTCACAATAAAAAAAGTCTGTGAGACTCTTATCTCCAATTAACCAGCAAAAGCCAGAAATGGAGGTATGGCTCAAATACTACAGTACCAGCCTGGAGCAAAAAAAAAATAAAAAAGCCAAGTAAAGGTATGAGGCTCTAAGTTCAAGCCCTAATAAGTAAGTAAAAAATAAGTAAGTCATTATTGCCAAATCACTCAAAATACATGGCCTTGATTTAAGATAACCATTCCCATTCAGATTTAGGTGAAGACAGAACCATTTGAGATCAGGAAGAATGGGTTTAGGTTAACGGTTAACTTCATTCTCCTTTTCACAGCACATCTGCCTAGCACAAGGAAAGATGTTCTACTGTAATGGACATCATACAAGTCTGAAGTCATTTGAGCTCCAGGCTGTTGAAAGGACATTTCCAACCAACTAGAAAGGTTGTCTGGTAACCACAAAATAAGTTTAGATAATAGGAAAAAGAACAATTAGACGTCCTTTCATATAGCTGGCACATAGGAAATGCTTTAAACATTTGTGTCAACTGAACAGTTACACCAACCCCAATCAATTCATCACAATGACTGCCTGGAGAGAGCTGATGCAGGATTGTGCCAAGAACAGGCTCAAAGGGGAGAGAGTCTTTGAGCATATCTGCCATGGCTCAAGATTGGTGACTGGCCTACTTTTTTGCCATAAATGGCTTCATTTTCCTGTTCCAGGGAGAAGTGAATTTTCAACTACATATCCCTAAAAATCCCAACAGAGGCTCTGATCCTTGCAGCCACTTAGCTCCCAAGGCCCTAAAATCCTACAATGGAGATTTCATGATTCTCTAGTGCCTTGGAGTTCACTAGTAGGTGTTCTGCCTTGGGCTCGAAAGTGAGGGTATAAAAAAGCAAACAAACAAACAAGCTTGGACAATCCTATCGGAGAGAAAGAAAAAGAAAAGGGAGTTAGTACATGAGATGCTATAACTTCCATGAAGACAGACACCAGGTGGTGAATTTGCTGTGAGATAACTAGACATATATCAGAGGAAGACAAAAGATTTACTGAAAATAGCATGTCAACAACCAAGAAATGAGCACCAAGGGCCAAAAGCAAAGGGATGAAGTTCAAGAGTAAAGGTTAACAAGACTTCTATCCTGAACAAAGAACCAAAAAGATGCCAGGTATGATAGTACACACTGATAATCCCAACGACTCTAGAGGCAGAGATAGGAGGATCATGAGTTTGAGGCCACCGAACAAAGCTAGTGGAACCAACACACACAAAACAATGGGGCTGGGGCATGGTTCAAATGGTAGAGTGCTTGTTTCACATGTGTGAGCCCCTGGATCAAGTTCCCAGTGTTGCATACGCTCACACACACAAAAAGATTGAGAAAGAAAGGCAATGACAAGTCTTTATAGATCATCCTGAAACTTAGAGGTGGAAAAAACATTGTGCAGTTACTTCTTGAGGAGATGGAAAAGAGCAAGTCTGAGAGATAAAGATGGAATATGAAAGGGTGAGGTGGAGGAAAACCACCCACTTTGGTTTGGAGAAGTGGCTCACAAAGACTCATATGTTAAAGGTCTAGTTGCCAGCCTGTGGCACCAATAGGAAGTGGTAGAATCTTTGGGAGGAGGGGCTAGGTGCCAGGAAGTTAGGTCATTAGAGATGTGCTCTTGAGGACACAGAGACCCCAACCTTTACCTGTCTGTTTCCATTATGCTTGTTAAAAGGTGGGATGTTTTCTCTGTCATACAGTCCCACCAAAAGCAAACTAGCTGACCAATCACAGACTAAAATATATCTCTGAAACCATACACCAGAGATAAATGTTCCCTTCTTTTTAGATGCTGATATCAGATAGTGTCATAGTAATCTAAAGTTGACTAACACACCACACCTAATGCTGAAGAGAGAACTCCAGGAGGTCAGACAGGGAAAAGTCTCCCATAGCCATGTGTTTTTACAGGAGGGTAACAAGGTGTTCTGCAAGCACACATACACAGATGTTCATAGTGAAGGATTGACCCCCATCCTATCCTCCCAGGCCCATACAGACGCCAGGCAAAATCCCAGATATGTGTGAACTTGTTTGAAGTGCAGGCAGAGCAATCCACCTAAGCCCAGCTGTAAACATCCCATTGTGAGCCCAACTGAAAGGCCCCCACCTCCCTTGACCTAGTGGCTTTTTCATTAACCTCTGCTTCCTTGCTCAGACCTCCTATGAAAACCCAGCTCCCGTCCCAATTCTCTGGAACAAACTCCAAACCCGCAGGAAGGTCTGTGCCCCTAACTGTTCTTCAATAAACAGTCCTCGCCTGTTGATGATCAAGTCAGGCCTATTCCTTTTCCATTCTCCTTCATTTTCCTAACACATAGCCTTGACTATTTTGACCTAAGACTGAGCAACTTACAGATAAACCCAATCGGATAAACCAGGCAAGCTGATTTTCAGAGCAAAAACTGAATATAGACACCGTTATCTATGACATTTTTATACTTCTTATATGTTTTCATTTTGTTTTTATTATACTCAGAGTTCCCATAACTAACATTTATGTAAATTATTTTTAAATTTATTTTACAATATATTTAAAAGCATAGAAATAAGTTATCTAAGAAAGGGAATCCATAACAGGTATAGTGGTGCATACTATAACCCCAGAACTTGGGAAATGAAGATCAGGATCAAGATCCTGAGCCACAGTGTATTTGAATCAAACATAGACTATATAACCTAACATAAAACAGAATAAAACAAAACAAAAAAAGGTAACCAGATAATCGAGGGGGAAAGACCAACTTGTTCCTTTTTAGTTTTAGCAATTTCAGAACTTCTGAAGTTTTCCACGTGTTCACTAGAGTTTGTCATTTTGGCCAACTCTTTTGGCTTCCCTGATGTGACTAGAAGTCAAAACACTTATCATCTAAATGGCATTTCTTTGCTTATTTCAGAAACAGTGGGAGAAGTGGAGTGGGAATACTTTATTGCTGAAGCAAAGCCAGATAGCTAAAGGAAGTTCACAAAGCAAAATAGGCTAATGGCTACAGAAGAAAAAAATACAGAGGTAGGTCAGACAGTAACCTGGGGGCGTGAAAAGAGGAAACCTGTGGACTGGCTCAATAGTCACATGAATACTTTGTTGCTAAAAGAAAGTACTCAGCAACCAATCCGGCCTTTGTTGCTCCTCCTAAGACCACTGACATTCTCATACCCATGTGTTTCATGCCATCAAGAGGAAGTAGGGGAAGTCCTGGTATGGTCATGCATACCTATAATCCACAGCACTGGTGAGGTAGACAGGCAGGATGGAGAGTTGGAAGCTGACCTGTACTATGTAGCTAAATTCCATCACAGACAGACAGACAGACAGACAGACAGATACATACATACAGAGGGAGATACAGAGATAGATACAGAGATAGGTAGGTAGGTAGATAGATAGATAGATAGATAGATAGATAGATAGATAGATAGATAGATAGATAGATAGATAGATAGATAGATAGATAGATAGATAGATAGATAGATAGAGTTACAGAGAGAGAGAGAGATAGGTAGGTAGATAGGTAGCTATAGATTGCACCATTTTGGCTTGCTTTAAGAGAGGTTGAAGAAAGTGAATTGATAAAGTAATGAAGAATTGTTTAGCCTATTTCATTTCTTGTAATTTTTAATCAAAAGAATGGGAAATGTAAGTACTAAGCTTTTTATTTCTGTATTAGGAGTATATATTTGTTTTCTAGTAAGCAAACTTTATACTTCTTTAGAAACAATCCTTTACAGTGGTCTTCACAGTAGGAGAGGGTGAAGATACACCTCCCCATCCAGACTCCAGCTCCAGGACACAGACCTTACTCAAGGTAAGACACGATTTGTAATAGTCTTCCTTATTGTCTGTTTGGAACTAGAATTAAGAAAGAAGTGGTCTCTACGTGGAACTTGTTGATAGCCATGTTTTCTGTTATTTGGCTTGAGGATAGGGCTAGGAAATGTGGCAGAAGCAGGAGAGGAAAAACTAAACAGATGCCGGGAGAGAGGTAGATAGTGCACATGGGAAAAGAAGCCTTTGAACTTCCTAGTTCTCACAGATTGCTCTGGTCCTTTTTTAAAGTTTGGGTACTGAAATTTTCTGAATTCCCTGAATGGTGCCAGAGACCATCTCACAAAATCAATTGAGCTCAAGAATTCCTGTCAATCACAGCAGAAGTTCCCAAATTAACAAACCTAGAAACTTTTTTTTATAAGGAAAAAGGTTGTTTTGCAATACTGGGGATTAAAGCAAGACCTAACACTTGCTAGGCAGGTGCTCTATTACTTCAGCCATGTCTCCAGTCTCTCTTTATTTTGATAATTTACTATTATTACTATTATGATCTCCAATCCCTTGCACAAAGTACTTTCCATTTAATATGTCCATTTAATATGCAATGTATCCTGATCAATGTCACTCTTTCACATTCTCATCTTTCCAAACCCTGCCCATCCCCTCACATTTCATAGTTACATTTTCACACACACACACACACACACACACACACACATATTGAGTTTTAGGAGTGTATTCATCCACTATTCCTCTCCATTCCTTTGCCCCTTAGAGAAGATCTGTTTCAGTTTCTTGGTATGCATTTTGTTAAGCTACCTGTTAGTCATTCAAAGGAGTTGCACCTTGGCGATCCACCCCTGCTTATATCATATTTCAGTCAGTTATTTCTGTGTGTATGCATATGTCCCTGTATATGTTTTCATATCTTATATTTAGGTCAAATGTCTACATATTAGCCACCATGCCCAGCCTTTACAAGAGGAATTTTTCTGATTTTGTTTATTTTATTTTTATTATCTTTAAGTAGTTGCACAGCAGTGTTTCAATTCAACATGTCAGTTTACGAGTACAATGCATCTTGGTCAGTGTCACCCCTACTATCATTCTCTCTCACAGGAGGAATGTTATTACAAAAAACAAATTACATAGATGTCAGAACTGTTAAGTAAACTGTTAAATAATTATTAACTTTTAAGTAAAAGATGTTACACAATTATGCTTTATATTATAATCATGATCATGAAACAATAGCAATATGGCAAAGACATATATCATAAAACTAATACACCATGAAACCACAGGAACACTCCCATTGCTACCATGAAAAACTGTGTTTCCCTAATTATTAAAATAGATGATGAGCGAGGTAGAACTTGGAATTATCTCATTATAGTAATATTTCACCAATGAAAATTAAGTATAATCAGAAAGCAAAGTAGTATATAAATACACATACACATAAAACATGGAAGCATAATCAATTAACTGAAGTCTCATGATTCCTCGAAGAAGGGACTTGAGCAACACACATACGCACAGAAATCCAGCCCGTAGGGCAAAATTGGTTAACTACTTGTAGAAAACTAAAGCTAAATCCTTACATATCACCCTGCACCAGAATCAACTCCAAATGGATCAAAGACCTCAGAGTCAAAGCAGACACTCTGAAAACATTACAGGATGGAATAAGAGAAACCCTAGGTCTCCTTGGCACAGGCTGAAATTTTCTTAATAGAGGCCCCAAAACACAACAAATCAAAGAAAGGTTGGACAAATGGGATTGCATAAAATTGCAGAGCTTCTGCATGGCAAAGGACATAGCTAGCAAGATCTATAGAAAGCCCACAGATTGGGAGAAGATCTTCACTAGCCATACAACGGACAAGGGTCTCATATCTAAAATATACCTGGAACTCAAGAAATTAAATCCCCAACAACAAATCTTCAAAGAAACAACTGCTCAATAAATAAGTGGGCTAAAGACTTAAAGAGAAACTTCTCTGAAGAAGAAAGAAGGGTGGCCAATAGACACATGAAGAAATGCTCAACCTCTCTAGCCATCAAAGAAATGCAAATCAAAACAATATTGAGATACTACCTCACCCCAGTTAGAATGGCTATAATCAAGAACTCTAGTAACAACAGATGCTGGAATGGATGTGGACAGAAGTGAACCTTACTGCATTGTTGGTGGGAATGTAAACTTGTTCAATCACTTTGGAAAGCAGTATGGAGGTTCCTCAAAAGACTCTACATAGAGCTCCCCTATGACCCAGCAATCCCACTTTTGGGCATTTACCCAAATGATCACAAACAAGACCACACTAAAGCTATTAGCACGACTATGTTTATTGCAGCATTATTTACCATAGCTAAAACATGAAACCAATCCAGATGCCCCTCAGTAGATGAATGGATCAAGAAAATGTGGTATATATACACAATGGAATTCTATGCCTCCATCAGAAAGAATGACATTGCCCCATTTGTTAGGAAATGGAAAGACTTAGAAAAAATAATATTAAGTGAAGTAAGTCAGGTCCAAAGAAACATAGGTCTCATGGTGTCCCTTATTTGCAATAACTAGTATATGTCTGAGTAAAGCAGAAAAGGTCAGATAAGTTGATGTTAGGGAAATGAACCTCAAGATAAATATTCAAATGTTTTTTTTCTTTCATGAGATTGTTTCTAACACATTTATAAGATTATTTCTTTGTTGCTTTGTATGTCCCTCCCCCACAGTATAACCCCTGCTTTCACTGTATTTGATGTTGGTATAATTTGTGGAGGGGAAGGGAAAAAACAAATCGTTTAAATAGGAATACAGGTGGACCCATTGCAGCAATGAGATGTACAAGTCGTTATGTTGAAAACAAACTGTACAACTTTGATGATGGCGGGGGGAGTGGGGGCAGGGGTGAATGGGAAGGGCTGGGAAGGGGAAGCAAAGGAAGAGGCAACAATGCTTGATAAGAAATGTACTCATTATCTTGCCCATGTAATTGTAACCCCTCTGTACAGTATTTCACAATAAAAAATAAAATAAAATAAAAAGAAATCCAGCCCAGAGTATAAGTCAAAACAAGATCTGTGTCTACCCCACTAATACCTAAAGTCTCCAAGTATATTCTGACCAAATATATTCAAAGGCTTGTCTGTGGTCTTTCTACCAAAGAATGTGAGCAGTGCCTTATAGTCATTGATTTCTTTTTTCTTTTTCTTTTTTTTGTCAGTCATGGGGTTTGAACTTTGGGTCTGGGCACTGTCCCTGAGCTCCTTAGCTCAAGGCTAGCACTCTACCACTTGAGCCACAGTGCCACTTCTGGTTTTCTAGTGGTTTATTGGAGATAAGAGTCTCATGGAATTTCCTGCCTGGGCTAGCTTTGAACCGTGACCTCAGATCTCAGCCTCTTGAGTAGCTAGGATTTACAGGTATGAGCCACCAGCACCTAGCTGGTGATGGATTTCTGGCAGTACTATTTGATTATAGTCAAAGAGAAATGGCCACACTACTTGGCAAAGAAACAAGGCCCAAATGCCATCATTCCAGCTCCTGTCCAAATGCCACCTTTTGCCTCAGCAACTGTCACATCCTGGATATTGCTTCAATGGAAGAATTATCAATGCACACATTGTCAACAAAAGAGGGGAGACAGAGGTCTAAAACTTTCTTCTATGCATCCTTCTAATAAGAAAAGAGCCTTTATGGTGTCTTTGATTCGAACCTCCACTGTATTATCATTTCTAATACGCATTCATTCCTTAGTACATCACTGTGAGAATAAAGGAAATACCTTACACCTGTCATCCCATATCATTCCAGATAATCCTCTGATATCCTTGCCCTCATCTTATAGATGATGATGAGGTATGACGCTCAAGGTCAGAGCCTCTAAAACAGAACCAGAATTCAATGCCAGAACTTCTAAGACTGCAGTGCTGATGTGTTTCCACAATATTCTAAAACATATTTAGTGGTGATGAAGATGTAGAAAAGGTTTCTTGTGGAACTGGAATTAAACTGATCATGTAATATTTAAGAAGCAGCTGTTTTAAGGAGGATATCTGCTTGCCACAGAGAGACTGCTCTTTCAAGTCTCAGTGCTCAGAACTGATATTGCAGGGAGTTTCGGGTGGAAGTAGAAGCTAGAAGGTAAAGCATAGAAGAATAAAGAAACTTTCAAGGCTGCACTTAACCTGACCTTATTTCACCTTGAACCTGAGAATGATAATGGGAGCAAGGTTTTTTGTTTTTTTTTTTTTAGCAAGAATCACTTAGAATCTCAGTTGCTTCCTGTTCTAATGAGAACTTAATACCACCTGTCCTTAGAAAAGGAATCAAGTTAGATGCTTAGCTGACCGGACTTCAAAGCTTCCGTTGCTTCCCATTATCTGGAACAGCATGACGGGATACCTGAGCCAAAGAAATGAGCACAGAGAGTAAAAAATGAGGGAGTAAAGAAAAAGAAAAGTAGAGACTAGGGGGTCAAGGCTCGTCAGCTCTTGTACCCTGAGTTCCCATAAGCAAGCCTATTTATTTAGCTTAATACATGGAAGATTACCATAGGTATATGCAGAAAAACAAAGCATCTGTTACTACAATCATAGAGCCAAAACAGAGTTTGTGTTCATAATGAATGGCTGGTTCCCTTATTGTTTGGGGAGCAAAGACTGCAACCTAGGCATAATTCAAATATCTATTCTATTGTATTTGTCTTTCAAGGTCCAGAAGTCAGTACTTACAGCACTAAGGAGGCATCATTCCAGCCTCTTAACCCTCTTCAGAGCTGTCTGATTCAACCTTTCCAGGGCCCAGTTCAAAGCCCTCTGAGTACTGATGAGGCAGCCTTCCAACCCCTTAACCCTTTCCAGGTCTCACTGTTCAGCTTCAGAGTTCCCTACATATATCCCTATTATAACCATTATAACTTGGCCTTTCTCTGTTTTGTTGAAAGATTATTAGACTTTTGCCAGAAAACCACGCCGACATGCAGGTACAAAGAACAAAGAAAGGTTTATTGCCAGCAAAGGGTCCGGCAAGACCCCCTCTCACAAGCAAGAATTGAGAAGAAGCACTGGCTGTTATTGTCTGGGGTGACCTATATAACCTACTGAGGCTAAGAGGAGCTAGAAGGGGCTGGGAGGTGGAGATCCTGGTGTGGGATGTGTATACCAGGGGCTTCATCATGGCGGACTAGGATTTATCGATGCTGCCCAAGTAGTAGATAAGGGGCTGTGTGGCTTCCCAGACTTGAAGGTCACTCTAAAGAGCTCTTGTTGCCTCATATGATAGTAGCTGCTCCAGAAGAGTGCCATCTCAAGGCAAAGGGGGGTTTAGAGGCTGATTATTTACTGCCTTTACTAAATGGGCCTAGTGTTACCTAGGAAGGGAGCATGCCAGGCTGTGGAAGGGGGAAAGAGCATGTTAAACTATGGGAAGGGAGTTGATTGGGCTAACATTTATATGTTGTTCTTTTGTGTAGAGTCCTATTTGGAATTTTTTTTTACTGTTCAGAAATAAGCCAGGAACTGGTGGTTCACACCTGTAATCCTAGCTACTCAAGAGGCTGAGATCTGAAGATCACCTTCCCAAGCCAGCTCAGGCAGGAAAGTCCATGAGAATCCTATCTTCAATTAACCAGAAAAAAAAAATCCCAACAGAAATAGAACTGTGGATTGCCAAGATAAGCAAAAAGCCAAGCAAGAGTGCAAAGCCTTGAGTTCAAGTCCAGTTGGCACACAACAACAACAATAATTATTATTATGGAGATACAATATGTGAGACTCAATAAATTAGATGATCTCTGTACATTTGTGTGTGTGTGTGTGTGTGTGTGTGTGTGTGTGTGTGTGTGTGTGTGTGTGTGTGTGTCGGTCCTGGAGCTTAAACTCATGGCCTAGGCATTGTCCCTGAGCTTTTGTGCTCAAGGCTAATGCTCTATCACTTGAGCCACAGTTCCACATCCAGCTTTTTGGTGGTTAATTGGAAATAAAAGTCTCACTGACTTTTTTGCCCATGCTGACTTCAAACTGCAATCCTCAGTTCACAACTTCTTGAGTAGCTAGGATTATAGGGGTGAACCACTGGCACATGGCTCTTCATACTTTTAAAAGAAAAATTTCCCACTTCCAACAGCATTCATCTAGCCTATAACAAACAAAATTCTCTGTCTCACTTCAGCATAAGAAGCAATTGAGCCACCATGAGCTGTGAGCCATCCTCCACCTCTGTGAATTCTTTGATTCACCTAATATACCGAAAGGCTTCCTGGACCCACTCAGAGTCTAACCTAAACAGTGCACAGTAGGATCCAATAAGTACTCACCATGTCCTATTTGAAATGTGAACTTTGAAGTGTTATCTGACACGTATAATATCCTTTTATCAGATTCACAGTTTCTGCAGAGGATTCTGTTTCTTTTCCTAGTGAGCAAGAAACTGAGCTTTTTTGGGGAAAAAAAATCTCAGAGCCTCAGGCTCTCACTCAAGGCTGGTGCTCTACCACTTGAGCCACAGTTCCACTTCTGTTTTTTTGCTGGTAAACTGGACATACAAATCCCACAGTCTTTTCTGTTTGGCCTGGCTTTGAACCAAGATCCTCAGATTTCAGCCTCCTTAATACAAGGATTACAGGTATGAGCCATCCGTACTTGGCTTAAACTTTGATATTCTTCTAATACTTGGAGATGAGCTGAAAAAGTCATGCTGGGACATAGTAGAGCATGTTGGGACATTGTAGGACATGCTAGAACCTGTGGTGGTATTTCCTCAGCCATGTGTGCAATAGTAGTCACAGTTTGCAGACTCTCTAAGGTCACCCACCACTACATCCATAGCAACAATACACATGATAATGCCCAGAAGGCAAACATTGCTATCATGAATTATGTGTGAGAAAAGAGTCTTTTATCAGAGTAGTGTGCTTTCTATTAATCTTGAGAGAATTGTTTTCCTGAAGTGTTTCTGCTTTGGCCAGTTGGCTGGGTTCTTGTTAATTGTATACATCCTTTTCCTGAGCACTTTCATTAAGACATCCTGTTAGAAACCCCTTGAATTTTAGTTGCATCTTCTTAATTAAGCCACATCCTTTTGCAGATTGTGAACCTGATCTCAACCAATGGGAGCAGCAGGGTTAAGCCTGCTGGGTTAGGGACAAAAAAGGGAACAGCATGCCTGCTCTGTGTGCTTGCTTACCAGAGTTTTGGCTGGTAGTGCATAATGGCGCATCCTTCTGCTGAAATAAATTTTGCCTTGCTGAGTTCCTTTTGAGTTTTTGTCCATATTCCTATGCTACACCCCAACATCCTGAGCTATTTCGAACATATGGTTGTAATTCATAGGACAAGCACTTCTTAAGAACATCTCACTTCAAAATGTCTTACACTTACAAAGCCAACTATGGAATGAAACTAGTGCTCTAGTTAAGTCACCTTGACAATTTAAATCAGAATTTTTATTCCATTTTTCTGTACTAACTGAAATATGATAGATTCAATGGAGGATTAACTAGTGTAATTCCTTAGAAAAGCAAAGACAAAGTTTGATTAAATAATAATAATAATCGGGCTGGGAAGGTGGCTCAGTGGTAGAGTGCTTGCCTTGCATGCCTGAGGCCCTGGATTCAATTCCCCAGCACCACATAAGCAAAAAGAAAAAAGCCAGAAGTGGCGCTGTGGCTCAAGTGATAGAGTGCTAGCCTTGAGCTGAAGAGCTGAGGGACAGCACCCAGGCCCAGAGTTCAGGCCCCACAACCAGACCCAAAAATAATAATAATAATAATATTATTAAACACCAGAAACTGGGTACTCAAAAGGGGTGGAGTGGGGAAAAGGAGAAAAGGGTAGACAAATGAAGAAGAGAAGAGGGGAAGAATGCAGTCAAAAATTCAGTATAGTTGGAAATGAAATGTATTCATTACCTCATTTTTTTGAACACCCAGATGCCATATATGTGTGTATGTACATGTGTATATGTAAGGGATCAAAAATTAAAAGTATTTTTAATGGCAAAGGAAAAAATTCATTTTATATGCTACAAAATTAAGATGAGTGAGGGAAGAGGTGCGTAGGGGAGGGATGGGTGGGAATATTGAAAGGGGTAACACTGATCAAGATGCATTATATTCATAAACTGCTTTGTTGAATGGCAATTCCTTTGTACAACTATTTAAATTTAAAAATTATCTGAAATAAATTGATTATATTTGCCAGGTGCCGGTGGTTCATGCCTGTAATCCTAGCTACTCAGGAGGCTGAGATCTGAAGATCATGATTCAAAGCCAGCCCAGGCAGGATAGTCCGTGAGATTCTTATCTCCAATAAACCACTAGAAAACGGAAGTGAAGCTGTGGCGCTAAAGCACTCACATTGAGCTGAAGAGCTGAGGGACAGAGCCCAGGCCTAAAGTTCAAGCCCCATTAAATAGCTATATAAAGGAAGTGCCATTCAACAAATCAGTTTATAAGCAGGATGCATCTTGATGGATATCACACTCTTCATCACTCTCCCTCATTCCTCCAAACCGAAATAAATTCTTATTCATGTTTAATCTTTAGAAGATAAACAGGTTGAACACAAAAACCAAAACAAATTATTGAAGCCCTGCAAGACCTTGCTGCTTCTCATCTCATCGTTTTCCCCAGTGCTGAGAACAGACAGCTTTCTTGCCCTCCTAAGAGTCAGAATGGTTCCTCTCTGTGAATGCAAATATCTTTATATATTCTTTTTTTAATCGTGGGTTCTGTTAGGGTAAACGTGATGAGCAGGTCTCCCTCTCACTTTGGCTATTCGGTAACATACACTTTTAGTTATATGAGGAGAAACCTACTCAGGAAGAAAAAGAAAACTAATTAGCTAGTAGCATCATATTTTGGCAGCATATGGAGTCCTATGATGACTAGACAATACAATGCATTCATGATGAAATCCAGATGAGTCCAGGATGCATGTATGGAATTTTATGTGCTAATATTTTTAGGAATATGAGGTGCACCTCCAGCCCAGGAGCCATAAAAGGTCCACAGAATCATTTGGTACATGATGGTATCAGGCATACGTCTTCTCATTAGGTGCCCATACTGGTAATTTTTTATGGCCATGAAAAATGTATAAATATCCAAATGGACCATGGCCCTTGAAAAGAGATTTCCCTACCCCTGGTGGTGTATCCTGAATGGTGACACCAGTTCATTCATTCCCTTCCCTCTCCCTACTGTTCAAATGCACTGCATTTGGCCCAGAGACAAAGGGACAACTAGAAGCAAAACTACATTGTCTTTGTTTTTCTCTTATCCAAGCATAGCCTCAGCTCCCCACCGTCCACCATGGTCTCCCTCAAGAGGCTCAGTGACCTCTAATTGCTAAAATTCCCCAACCCACACCAAAAGGGCAAACGTTTCGTACTTCATTTTCTGAGACTATCAGCCCTTTATACCTTACCTCCTTTACTCACCTCAACCAAAAGTATTTCAGAAGCCAAACAAACTGGTGCTAAAGATCTACACAAAAGTATACGGAGCATGGGGACACTTGATACATGAAGCCTAAGCTCTCCCAGCAGAGGTCGTTCACAGACATCCCTTACCCCAGCCTTCTAATTTTCAATTGTGTGGACCTAGTACAAATGTGAGCCATGGAAACTGTGAGAATATCTAAACTCCGAAGAGTTAAATGTTGACAGCATACAGTTAGAATCTGACAAATTGTCTTTTTTCTCCACTTAGGCTAAAAGAATGCAAGATGTTGACTGGAACAAACTGTTTTAGGTAGCAACAGAGTTCTATTGGGTCCTTGAGCTCTATCTAGAACACTTTTAAATTAAATAAAGTATTAAGGAACATAATTTGAAATAGCCAAGTGGTTTTGCAAAAACCACTGGTTCTATAAAATGGAGGGGAAATGGGAATAATATTCAATCTCTAATAAGCTATTTTTGGAAGAGCATTTATTTTAGATATATTTTATTTTACTGGAGAATATTTGTAGCTTTTCGGAAACCTCTTCCATAATTTGTTTTCTAATGTGGTTTAAACTCAGCTCAGAAAATGTTGAAAGTATTAGGTATTTTTGAGTTATGGAAAATCTAATGAAAGACCTACTAAAGACTTACTAGAATAATAACAGGAGGGTAATAGGACATCGGAGACTGCAAAGCAATGCCAAAGTACAGAGTCATTTGGGGTGGTGGTGGTATTCAAAAGCCATAGCAGGTGTATCAGCTTTGCTCTATTCTTCATTCATTCAAGGATCTGAAATGAGAGGCAATCATAACTATTCTTCAATCATTTTTTTCTTCTCGGTAGGTATCATGCTTATTCACGCATCCACATCTTGATTTAAAAAAAAAAAAAGGACTTGAAGTGAAAAGGGACTTGACTTGTTATACAGTAGATGGTAGATTTAACAGTGCAACGTAGTCTACTCCAGAGTCTACTTCCTCCAATATGTATATAAAGTCATTAAGTGTGATCACTTATAGATTGAAACAGAGAAGTCAGGTGAACACAGATTCCTTATTTCAGACAGTGGTTGAGTTTTTTTTTTTTTTTTATTGTGAAAATACTGTACAGAGGGGTTACAATTACATGGGCAAGATAATGAGTACATTTCTTATCAAGCATTGTAGCCTCCTCCTTTGTTTCCCCTTCCCACCCCCTTCTCCCCCCCTCCTCCTCTCATCCCCCCCACCCAACTCTCCTCCTGCCCCTCTACCAAAGTTGTAAAGTTCGTTTTCAACATAACGACTTGTACATCTCATTGTTGCAATGGGGCCACCTGTATCCCCTATTTAAATGATTTGTTTTTTTCCCTTCACCTCCACAAATTATAACAACATCAATACAGTGATGGAATTCTATGCCTCCATCAGAAAGAATGACATTGCCTCATTTGTTAGGAAATGGAAAGACTTGGAAAAAATTATATTAAGTGAAGTAAGCCAGGCCCAAAGAAACATAGGTCCCATGGTTTCCCTTATTTGCAATAACTAGTATATGTCTGAGTCAAGCAGAAAAGGGTCAGTTAAGTTGATGTTAGGGAAATGAACCCTAAGATATGTATTCAAATTTTTTTTTCTTTCATGCGATTGTTTCTAACACATTTATAAGATTATTTCTTTGTGGCTTTGTATGTCCCTCGCCCACGGTATAACCTCTGCTTTCACTGAGTTTGTTACTGAGCCAAGATGCCTGTTGCTTTTTCCTGGAAAGAGTGTCTCTCCTTGAAAACTATCAGCCACTCTTTTTTGGGGGGTGGGGGGAGGGGAGGTGTAGAGGTCAATCATGGGGCTTGAACTCTGGGCCTGGGCACTCTCCCTCAGCTCTTCAGCTCAAGGCTAGTGCTCTACCACTTGAGCCACAGTACCACTTCCAGTTTTCTAGTGGTTTATTGGAGATAAGAGTTTCATAGAATTTCTTGCTGGGGCTGGCTTTGACCCACAATCCTCAGATCTCAGCCTCCTGAGTAGCTAGGATTATAGGCGTGAGCCACTTGTACCCAGCCATCAGCCACTCTTATTAGTTATATAAGTCTTTCTTATTAATCCTTTCTTATTAGCTGTTTAAGTCTTTCTGTGTTAGCTGTCTCACCTGTGAATTACAATCATGGAACAGGTGTAAGGATTCAAAATGCCAATTCTGTATAAGCACTTAGTATCACTTTGTTTTCTGTCACAATTCCACCTTTTGTACTAGTGAAGAACCCATGAGTGACAGTATAGAGCTGAAGGAAGGTAATTATAAGTATTAGTATCTATACTTGGCCTTTTAGATGTCCTGTCTCTGTTTACTACTAATTAAGTTATATCCTCAAATGAACAATGTCATCTATATCATTAACAAGATCCATCCATTTATCTATCTATCCATTCACTAATTTGTTTGACAAGCATTAAAACATCTACTATATGCAGGGTGGTTGATTGGCAGATATAATGACTGCTTTTTCATCTGGAAATACTTGAAGCAATCGACACAGAACAATTAAATCAAAGTATTTTACAAATTGAGGAAGAGAAGAGAAAAGTTCATACAACTAGTTAGTAAGAATCATAACTAACATTCAGGTTTCCTTTTTGTTCAGGTAAAGAGATTTTATATATATAAATGAATAATACTAAGCCAAATCCCAGCTTGTTCATTTACTAGTAAATTTATCTTGTAAAAACAGAAATACAAAATTAAGAATAGCGAGAGAAGGAAAGTAGGGTGAAAATGTTGAAAAGGGTGACATTGATCAAGATGCACTGTATTCATAAACTGGTTTGTTAAATGGCAACTCTTTTGTACAACTACTTAAAGATACTAAAAAAAATTTTAATTAAAACATTTTAAAAATCAGAAATGCTCTCTCCCAGATTACTGTAAGGATAAAACAAGATAAAATACCTGCAAAATAGTCTGGAATCCACTAGCAGAACATACACTGTTTGTAGTAATAGCCTCCCATTATAGCCCAGAACATTCTTCACAACCACCAAAGTTCTACTTTCATTCTGCAACTGATTTATTAAGAAACCAACTATTTTTGCTGTTTTCCTTGGTAATTTGTTTATAAAATTGGCTCCACTTCCAGTATATATGGCAATATAATACCTTTACTCTTCTGCTTTCAGAGCTGCTGCTGACCTGTACTGTCTTTAAAAAAAAAAAAAAAAAAAAGATGTTAGCCCACACCGATACTGATCCAATGCCCCATCAACAACCAGAATTTTAATCTCATAGAACTCTTGTCTAGAGACAGGCACCCAATACTTCACACCTGGAATTCTATCTACTCAGGAGACTGAGATCCTGAGAGTTTTGGGTTTGAAACCAACACAAACAAGAAAGTCTGTGCGATTCTATCTTAAAACTAACAAGCAGGGGAGATGGAAAGGGGAGGAGACAACAATGCTTGATAAGAAATGTACTCATTACCTTGCCCATGTAATTGTAACCCCTCTGTATGGTATTTTCACAATAAAAAAGAAAAGAACTAACAAGCAAAACCCAGGGCTGGAGGTGTGGCTAAAGTGATAGAATAACAGCTGAAAACACTGAGCAAGTGAGGGAATCTGAGTTAAAATACCAGTACTAAGAAACAGAGATAAAAAGAAAGAGAGAGAGAGAGAGAAAGGAAGGAAGGAAGGAAGGACGGAAGGATAGAAAAAAGAAGAAAGTCTCAGGGTTGGAGGTGTGGCTCTAGCCAATGAGCAAACTTGCCTGGTACCAAGTTCAAATTCCAGTCTCAGGCCTAAAAAAAATAGAAATCTAAATATATAATCAATAAAATTAATAGTAAACTTCTGAAGGTGAAATAAATAGCAGGATTTGGTAGAGGTTGGATCAATTTTATTATTTTTATTGTTTTTAATTATTTTACAAAGATTGTAGTTTACAAAGAGGTTCAGTTTCATGTTAAGTTATGAATACAATGCATTTTGATCAATGTCACCCCTTCCTTCATTCTCCCCCATTTTCCCATGCATACGCTCAAGTTATGTAGCTCAATTATTACATAATGTACATTGAATATAATAATTGCATTTGTTCATCCTTCTCTCTCATTGCCTTTCCCCAAAAAACATGTTTCAGCTTAGTGATATTCATTTTGTTGTCTTTCAAAGATATTACATCTTTGGATTCCTCCCCTAGTCTGCTTTTTGTGTGTATGCATAAAATCCTGTTTATGTTATCATATATGTTTGTATTTTTCATCTAGCTTCCAAATAGGAAAGAAAATACATGCTGTTTTTCTCTGAATCCAGCTGGCTTCACTTAACATGATTTATTCTAGACCTATGCATTTCCCTAAAAAAGACATAATATTATTCACTCTAATAGATATGTAGAATTCCATGTGTATATGTACTACATTTTTTGATCCACTCATCTATTGTAGGGCATCTGGGCTGTTTCCATAATGTGGCTCTTGTGAATGATGGAACAATAAAAATAGATATATAAGTGCATTTACCTTATTCTGACTTGTAATGCTCTGGGTAGATGCCCAAGAGTGGTATGGCTGAGTCACAGAGTAGTTCTGTTTAATTTTTTGAGGAATCTCCAAACCACCCTCTAGAGTGGTTGTATTAGTTTACATTCTTACCAACAGTGCAGTAGGGTTCTTGTTCCCTACTGCCAGCATTTGTTGTTCAAATTCTCAATGCTGGCAAATCTTACTGGGGTGAAATAGAAACTCAGTGTTTTTGAGTTTGTTTTTGTTTTTCAGTCTGAGTCATTTTTGTTTTTGTTTTGAGTTTGTTGTTCTAGTTTTTTGTGTTTTGAGTTTTGTTTCATTTTGTTTTTTGTTTTTTGCTACTCTGGGGCTGTCCCTGACCTATTTTGCTCAAGGTTAGCACTCTACCACGTGAACACAGCTCCACTTCCAGGTTTTGGGTAGTTAATTAGAGAGTGTTGTAGACTTTCCTGCCTGGGCTGCTTTTGAACTGATCCTCAGATCTCAGCCTCCTGAGTAGCTAGGTTTACAGATATGTGCCACAGGTGCCCAGCTTTCAGTGCTGTTTTAATTTGCATTTCCTTTATAGCCAGGGATGTTGAACATTTCTTCATGTGTCTACTGACCATTCTTAATTCTTCATCTGAGAAATCTCTATTTATCCCCTTTGCTCATTTATTGCCCAGTTATAAATTTGGTGGAGATTGAGTTCCTTGTATATTTTGGACATTAGATCCTTGATGGATGTATAGCTGGTAAAGATCTCCCAATTTGTAGGGTATCTTTTTAGCTTAATAGCTGTGTCCTTTGGAACAGTGGGTTTTTTTTTTTGCCTAATTCTCTATCTTCATATATACAGTAAGGAAGAAAAGGCTCAGCCTAACCTAGAGAAAAAGTGTCTCAGCCCTCCACCTGAATAGTTGCTCTGCCACAAACACTTGAGTAGATTTGGTCTAGTGGTTTGTAGGTTACCAAAACACTGGGTCAGTCTCATCTGACCACAGGAGCCACAAAAATGTAGGTAAGTGTAGGTGGCCTGATAACTATACCCAGAGAAAAGAGATAAAAAGATAGAGGCAGATATAGAGATGGAAGTGGAGATAGAGCAATAGACCTAGATACATTACAGTTAGATCAGACTGACCCAAGGAAAATGTTAGAGGACAATATGCACCTTCTGTGGAAGTCTGGCTCTCCATCCTAACTCTGCTCAGTAACTGCATGAAAGGAGCAGTCCTTGAAATTGTCTTTTGAAATATCACCCAACAGTCAATTCAGTGATAATTTATTGAATGCCCACTATGTAGTTGTCACAGCTTGGGAGCTAAGAACGGTTTGTCAAATAATTTCACAACATTAATGATATCAAGATTCTGATTGATGGAGAATGGAGACAGATTAGAATGGTAAATAAATCATAGATAATAGATAGATCATATCATAACTAATACAATATATGCCATAAAAAAGATGTGACCATATAAAATGATGCTAAGCAAATTGAGCCCCAACATAGGGTCACAAGTGGTTTAATCTTTCTTGCTATTGTTTTTAATGTACTTATAATATACTATGTGATTTTTTTTGTTTCTTTTGTATGTTCTTCCCCCATGGTATAACCCCTGTTTTCACTGTATTTGATTCTGGTGCCCTGCATCTTGTATATACATTTTTCTAATTTGGGGAGGGGAAGGGAAATAACAAAATGCTGAAATAAGGATACAGGTTGACCCATGGTAACAATGAGATGTACAAGACACTATGTTGAAAATGAATCCTACAACTTTGGGGGCGGGGGGTGAAGAGGGAGGAGGTGGGGAGCGAAGGGATGGTAGGAGGAAAACAAGGGAAGAGATAACAGTGATTTGATAGGAAATGTACTCATTACTTTACTCATGTAACTGTAACCACTCTGTACAATATTTTTACAATAAAAATATGTATATATATATATATAATAAAAAAGATTGATGTGATAGGGTGAGGTGGAGGAATGTAATTTATATTGAGTCAGGATAGTTGATCTAAGATCCAAATACATAGGAAAAGAAAGCACCAAAACAGAAGAAGGCTTATAAGAAGAGGTTTCATAGCAAGAGGGGAAAGCCTTGGAAAGGAATGACAAAGTCACTGTGGCCTAAAGAGAGAGTGGCAAAAGGTAATGGAGAAGTAGCAAGATATAGGTTTCGTGGGATGTTAAGCATTATGGCAAGAAGCTTGGGGTTTTGTTTTATGTAAAATAGGAAGACAACTGAAGGACTTTCAATATGGAAGTAACATACTTTTATTTGTTTTTGAGAATAATACGTATAGGAACAATGGATTCCAAGAATGTGTGTATGTAAATATGATTTGAGAGACTCTTCACTGCTTTCAAAGTGTGAATGGTGTAGTTTCAGACTAGGGAGTTAACATTAAGGTGCAGCAGAATGGGACAATGATTTGGAGATGTTTTGGAGAATGTGATGTTGTTTTTGGTAGTTCCCCTCACTATGAGAGTTACACACATATCTACTTTTTTAATCCCAGGATCAAATCAACTTCTTTCTTTTCTTCTCCTTTCCCTTTTTCTTTTGTTTCTTTTCCCTGCCAGTACTTGGGCTTGAACTCAGGGCCTCAATTTCACTCAGCTTTTCACTCCAGGCTGATACTCTACTCTCTGAGTAATGCTTCCACTGCCAACATTTTGCTGGTTGATTTGGGGATAAGAGTCTTAGTATTTTGTCTGCCTAGACTCGTTCCAAACTTGGATCCTCAAATCTCAGCTTCCTGATAGGATTACAGTCATGAGCCATCAGTGCTTGGATGAATTCAGCTTTCATCCAAAATCCATTTTTCTGATTTTTTAGGAGTTAACTAAATTATGATTGTTATCTCCTGCAGGAAAGTTTCTACAAAGAATATACTGACAAATCCACCCACTGAAACTTAATCCTTGTATTAGTCCATTTTCTTTTACTGTTACAAAACACTGGAAGCTGGGTAACTTTCTAAAGAAGAGATGATTTCTTAGCTCAGAATTCCGGAGAAAGAAGAGCTCACAATTCTGCTCAGCAAGGTTCTGATGAAACTATCATGTGGATGTCATCACAATGGCAGGAGAGATGTAGGAGAAAGGGATCAAATGAGGAGAGAGGAAGCCAAAGCAAAAGGAATAGCCATTCTTGGCCCTTGTACAACAACCCTCTCATGAGAACTAACTCAAGCATCCAAAAGATGTACCTTAGTCTTTTCCAATGACAGTGTCTTAAGGCCCCATCACCACCTGTTAACATGGACATGTTCCAATAAGTTTCCAACATGTCACACTTCGGGAAAACAAACCACACCCAAGCCTCAGCGGTCATATATGTAACTGTCCGCTTTTGTTCTGGCTGAGAAGCCTTCCTATCACTAGCCCCCCTTGTCTGTGTCCATGTCAGTGACTTGGAATCTTCTTTTGTGTTTTGGGATGATGCACATTACCTCTAATATAAACCAAGATATGGGTGGGGTAGATCATAAAGATGATTCATGAGATCTATTTCCAATGTGTCCTACACTAGATACATTTCTCTTAGAACAAAGAAACCACATTGCTTCCAAAAGAGAAAATCTTCAGAAGCAGCTGGAATGAATTAAAGACACTGATAACTCAGCAACAAGATACATGTGACTCTGTGGGAGAAAAATACTTTCAAATTGTTCAAATGTGCTTGTCTAACATGTCATGAAAAGCTATAATCTTCCCTTTTTCATTAACAACTCCATCAATTTTCCTGTAATGTTTTAAATTAACTGTCTTTTTAAAAACATGGTGCTGTTCAACATTTGAGAAAAATAGTTTCTGTTTTATTATTATTTTATTAATTCTGGATTTAGAAAGCTAAAATATGCAGGATCTTTATAATAATTTACTCATGCTTAAGATTGATGTGTTTCCTATCATTTGAAATTTCAAAGCACTGTCCCAAACTAAATATGCCCAAACTAAATTCTACGATTCCTGTAATAGTAGAATTATGACAAGCAGGAAAAAAAATCACATTGTTTTATTAAAGTACATTGCCTTTATAAAATTCTGAACATTGGCCCTGTTCTTATCTAAATTATCTTTGTTCTTCTTTTTCCAAGACTGGCACTCAAACTCAGAATCTGACACATTTGCTCACTGGCTAGTGCTCTACTACTTGTGCAATGCCTCCAACCCCTACTTTTTGTGCCAGTACTGAGGCTTGAACTCAGAGCCTCATCTTCTAAACTGGCTTTTTTGTTCAAGGTTGGTGCTATATACATCTTGAGCCGCAGCTCTCCTTCTGACTTGTTATGTGTGGTTAATTGGAGATAAGAATCCCACAGATTTTCCTACCTGGGCTGGCTTCCAACCACGGTCCTCAGATATCAGCTTCCTAGAGTATCTAGGATGACAAGCATGCACCACCAGTGCCTGACATCTTATTGAATTATTTTAAACTTATTTGTAGTAGCTGTACAAAGTAGTTTCAATTCAACATGCTGACTTGTGGGTACAATGCATCTTGATCACTATCATCCCTTCCATCTTTCTCACCCATTTCTCCCACTCCATCCCCTTAACTACCTGGCTCCCATTTTCACATATGTACATTGAATATTATGACTGAATTCACCCACCCTTTTAACCTCCATTTATTTCCCTACCCTTGACCACTTCACCTGACAACATATGTTTTAGCTTCCTGGTATACATTTTGCTAAATGTTCAGAGTTGGTCAAAAAAGTTACACTATTGCAATTCTCCCACGTGTACCTTTTTTTTTGAGGGGGGGGGTGAGGGGTCGGTCATGGGGCTTGAACTCTGGGCCTGAGCACTGCCCCTCAGGTCCTCAGCTCAAGGCTAGCACTCTACCACTTGAGCCACAGCGCCACTTCCGGTTTTCTGAGTGGTTTATTGGAGATAAGAGTCTCACGGACTTTCCTTCCCAGGCTGGCTTTGAACTGTGATCCTCAGATCTCAGCTTCCTGAGTAGCTAGGATTCAAGGAGTGAGCCACCAGCGCCCAGATATACCATTCTTTAGTTAATAGGTTTGTGTATCTATGCATAAGGACTTTTTTTTGGCTAGTCCTAGGGCTTGCACTCAGGACCTGGACACTGTCTCTGAGCCACAGTTTCACTTCCAGCTTTTTCTGTGATTAATTGGAGACAAGAGTCGTATGAACTTATCTGCCTAGGATGGCTTCAAACCATGATCCTCAGATCTCAGCCTCCTGAGTAGCTAGGATTATAGGCATGAGCCACTGGCACCCAGCTCAAAGAACATATTTTTAAAGTGCTCAAAATCATGAAAAGATAAAAATCATGTTCTAATTATTATATTACAATATGATAATATAATATAAAGCTAATTCTTCTCTTCCCTTCCATCCTTCCTTCCATTCTTCCTTCCTTCCTTCATTCCTTCTTTCTTTCTTCCTTCCTTCCTTCCTTCCTCCCTCCCTCCCTCTCTCTCTCTCCTTCCTTTCTTCCTTCCTTTCTTCCTTCCTTTCTTCCTTCCTCCCTTCCTTCCTCCCTTCCTTCCTTTCTTTCTTTCTTTCTTTCTTTCTTTCTTCCTTTCTTTCTTTCTTTCTTTCTTTCTTTCTTTCTTTCTTTCTTTCTTTCTTCCTTTCTTTCTTTCTTTCTTTCTTTCTTTCTTTCTTTCTTTCTTTCTTTCTTTCTTTCTTTTCTTTCTTTCTTCCTTTCTTTCCTTTTTGCCAGTCCTGGGGCTTGAACTCTGGGCCTGGGCACTATCCCTGAGCATTTTTTGCTCAAGGATAGCACTCTACCACTTGAGCCACTGTTCCGCTTCCAGCTTTTTCTGTGATTAATTGGAGACTGGAGTCTCATGGACTTACCTACCTGGGCTGACTTCAAACCATAATCTTCAGATCTCAGCCTTCTGAGTAGCTAGGATTACAGGTATGAGCCACCTGGCACCTGGCTCTGTGTTTGGAAGAGAAGTAGAGATTTCCAAAAAGAGACAGATGTCAGAAGGTGGGAAATAAAGCCAACAAAAACTCAAGAGCCCTCTACTTTAGTAACATTTCTGTGGGTTCTGATGTGGCACACATGGAGATTTTCCTATTAGGGTAAAGGATAAGTTACTGCACCTGGGACATCCTATGACCAACATAGAAGTTTGATGTTTACTATCAAGTAGTCCAATTCTACTCAGATCTTGAAAGTAGCAATTCATCTGCATGTGTTGCTCTGGCTCACTTACTGACTACCAAAGATGTCCATTTTGAGTAGGACCTGGAAAAAGAAAAGGCTTTGCAATAGGTCCATGCTGCTATGCAAACTGTTCTGCCATTTGACGCGTGTTCCAGGAGATCCAATGGTATTTGAGGTGACAGCAGCAGATAGGGCACTACTTGGAGCCTTTTATAGTAACCTATCAGTACATCTCAGTGTACATGCTTAGATTTGGGATCAAAGCCTAGTCATCCTCTGAGAATAGACAACTACTGTCCTCTCCTCCCCACCCCCACTTGCCTATATAGTACCTTCTCTTTCAGCAGGTCACCTGTATGGCCTCATGGCAACTTTACTATAGTTGGTTGACAGGGTATGAAAACACTTCAACAAGGAGAAAGCACCTAAAATTAGCCAATATACTGCACCCCTTCTTTGGACATCTCCTAGAGACAATGGTGAAGGGAAACCTTCCCAGCAGGAAAAATTTTAGGCAAAATACTGAGCACTTTGATTAATAACTAAAACAATGTAATCCAGAAATGACTATAATTCAGAAATAATACTTGAGTCATACTATCAGATAAAGAACTATAACAAGCTAAAGTGATTACCAAAGGAAAAAAGAACACATAATTCATAATGAAAGAAGATACTAGCAAATACCAGGTACAGAAATGAAGACTGCAATTGGTATGACTATTTCCTCCTGAATTTGTAATTGTACATGTAGGTATGTGCATACACATGTAGATGTGTAAAAATCTTTGTTTTGTCAACAGCTATTTTTAGTATGTAGAATAAGGTGTATAAACTTTACTTTAACTTTGCATCCTGACATGTAATTTACAAAATGTCAAAGGGGAAGAATAAAGGTCCCTCAAGAACTTTACCTCCTCTTCTGGGCAAGTGGTTTGTGCATTTCTAGTCATATGCTAAACATTTTGGGAAGAATTATAATCTTGGTATTGGAGAAATTTGGGTGTAGTTTGAGAAAATCCATTTGAATAGCAGTTAACAAGTGATATTGTATGTCAACCAGACATTGGGCCAAACATTCTGGGTGTGTCTTGGAAATTAATACTTTAAGTGGTTGGCTAAGTAAAGCAGATTATCCTCCTAATGTGGGAAAAGCAATCCTTGAAGTCCTGGATAGAAAAGACTAATATCCCCGAAAGGGAACACCTCTGTTGGACTGCTTTGAGCAGAGCTTTTGGCCTTTTCTTGCATTTGGACTCTAAAACATAAAGTCTTCTTAAGTCTGGAGCCTGCTAGCTTTTGGAACGGTAGTTACACTCTGGCTCTCTTGTCTCTCAGGCTTTCAGACTTGGACTAGAATTACATCAACTCTCTTGGGTCTCCAGCTGGTGGCCTTTAGGTTGGAGGATTTTTCAGCCTCTATAATCATAACAGCCAATTCCTTACACACACACACACACACACACTCACACACACACTTATTGCTCTGTTTCTCTGGAGAACCCAAAGTAATACATTGTGTAAAATGTAAAACCATACAACTTTGGAAACGGTTATAGCTACACATTCCTATTAATAGAAAGATTGAAACATAAACCATGTAATAAAAACCACAAGTATAAAGTGAGCATAATAATATGATGACCTTTCCCTACATATGCATTGTTGTACTTAAAACAAGATGAATGGACTAGTTTGCTCAGGAGAGCAAGGATGTGGAAGCATCTTGTAAATTCTAAAGGGTATATAAGTGGTAAGCATTATTAAAACCCAATAAGATATTTGATCCCCTTAGCAATTACCCTGAAATTTCTAAGAGTATTCCCAACAGTATTATAGTATGGGTGGCTGGCATCATATTGCATGGTTCTTAGAGAATGACTTTTTTTAGCTTTACCAGCCACAGTACTTATTTCTCTCTGTTTGAGGTCAGGTAATAGTTCTGTTTGCTTCTCTGTAGCTGCCCTCCTTTTTTTTTTTTTTTTTTTTAAGCTGCTCTTCTTTTTCTATGTAGCAACATTTAAATTCTCCCTTTTCTGTGGTTTGTTGAATGTTTAATGTATGGGCATTCCCTTACCTGTCATATACATATTGCTTGGGATCTTTTGATCTAACATATGATTTACAACAACTTTGACTCCTTCAAAATTCACATAAATTTTGTCTCCATTGAAACACTGTTGAGAGATGGTGAAACTTTGAGTGGCGGTTAAGTCTTGGGCCATGAAAGGATTCATTCTACATTAAATGGACTATGATGATAATTTATTATGCAGCGAGTTCGTGAGCACTCACACTGACAAGACTAGATTCATATTTTCCTTCACTTTTATAACAACCAAGAGGGTTGGATTATTATAAAGCAATTCACCTCTAGTGTGTCTACATCCCTCCTACTTTTCTGCCATGTCATAGTGCAGAAAGAAGCATGAAGCTGAGCTGGGAGGTGCATGCTCCTGGATTGCCCAGTTTCCAGAATCATAACCAAAATAGACTTCTTTAGAAATTAGTGTTTTGTAATAAAAAATGGTTTGTACCTCCCATGCTCCTGGATTGGAAAGATTAACATCGTGAAAATGGCAATATTTCCCAAGGCTATCTACAAATTCAACACGATACCTATCAAAACTCCAACCTCATTCTTCAAAGAAATAGAAGAGGCAATCCAAAAATTCATATGGAACAATAAAGACCCCGAATAGCAAAAACGCTCTTCAATGGAAAGAACACTGCTGGAGGAATATCAATACCAAATTTCAAACTCTACTATAAAGCCATAGTAATCAAAACAGCTTGGTATTGGCATAAGAACAGACCTCAGGACCAATGGAATAGAATTGAAAACCCAGAAATGAACCTACAGACCTATAGCCATCTAATCTTCGATAAGGGAGCTAAAACAATAGAATGGAAGAAAGACAGCCTCTTCAGTAAATGGTGCTGGCAAAATTGGTTAACTACTTGTAGAAAACTAAAGCTAGATTCTTATATATCACCCTGCACCAGAATCAACTCCAAATGGATCAAAGGCCTCGAAGTCAAAGCAGACACTCTGAAAACATTACAGGATGGAATAGGAGAAACCCTAGGTCTCCTTGGCTCAGGCAGAAATTTTCTTTTTATTTTTTATTTTAATTTTATTTTTTTGTGAACATACTGTACAGAGGGGTTACAATTACATGGGCAGGATAATGCATACATTTCTTATCAAGCATTGCAGACTCCTCCTTTGTTTACCCTTCACATCCCTTCCCTACCTCCCCCCCACCCCACCCAACCCATCAACGTTGTAAAGCTCATTTTCGACATGACAACTTGTACTTCTCATTGTTGCAACAGGTCCACCTGTATTCTTATACGACTTGTTTTTCCCCATCTCCTCCACAAGTTATACTGACATCAAATATAGTGAAAGCAGGGGTTATACTGTGGGGGAGGGACATACAAAGCAACAAAGAGATAATCTTATAAATGCATTAGAAAAAAATGCATGAAATAAAAAAGCATTAAGATACATATCTAAGGGTTCATTTTCATAACATCACATTATCTGACCTTTTCCGCTTGACTCATACCTATACTAGATATTGCAAATAAGGGAAACCATGGGAACTATATTTCTTTGGGCCTGGCTTACTTCACTTAATATAATGTTTTCCAAATCCTTCCATTTCCTAACAAATGGGGCAATGTCATTCTTTCTGATGGAGGCATAGAATTCCATTGTGTATATATACCACATTTTCTTGACCCATTCATCTACGGAGGGACATCTGGGCTGGTTCCATATCTTAGCTATGGTTAATAATGCTGCAATAAACATAGTTGTGCTGGTAGCTTTAGTGTGGTCTTGTTTGTAAACATTTGGATAAATGCCCAAAAGTGGGATTGCTGGGTCATAGGGGAGCTCTATGTGAAGTCTTTTGAGGAACCTCCATACTGCTTTCCAAAGTGGTTGAACAAGTTTACATTCCCACTAACAATGTAGTAAGGTTCCCTTCTGTCCACATCCCCTCCAGCATCTGTTGTTGTTACAGTTCTTGATTTTTGCCATTCTAACTGGAGTGAGGTGGTATCTCAAAGACCTCCAAGTCAAAGCAGACACTCTGAAAACATTACAGGATGGAATAGGAGAAACCCTAGGTCTCCTTGGCTCAGGACGAAATTTTCTGAATAGAGACCCGGAAACACAACAAATCAAAGAAAGATTGTACAAATGGGATTGCATGAAGTTGCAGAGCTTCTGCATGGCAAAGGACATAGCTAGCAAGATCAATAGAAAGCCCACAGATTGGAAGAAGATCTTCACTAGCCATACAACAGACAAGGGTCTCATATCTGAAATATACTTGGAACTCAAAAAATTAAATCCCCCAACAACAAATCCTCAAAGAAACAACTGCCCAATAAATAAGTGGGATAAGACTTGAAGAGAAACTTTTCTGAAGAAGAAGGATGCCCAATAGACACATGAAGAAATGCTCAACATCCCTAGCCATAAAAGAAATGCAAATCAAAACAACATTGAGATACCACCTCACTCCAGTTAGAGTGGCAAAAATCAAGAACTCTAACAACAACAGATGCTGGAGGGGATGTGGACAGAAGGGAACCTTACTTCATTGTTGGTGGGAATGTAAACTTGTTCAACCACTTTGGAAAGCAGTATGGAGCTTCCTCAAAAGACTTCACATAGAGCTCCCCTATGACCCAGCAATCCCACTTTTGGGCATTTACCCAAATGTTTACAAACAAGACCACACTAAAGCTACCAGCACAACTATGTTTATTGCAGCATTATTTACCATAGCTAAGATATGGAACCAACCCAGATGCCCCTCAGTAGATGAATGGATCAAGAAAATGTGGTATATATACACAATGAAATTCTATGCCTCCATTAGAAAGAATGACATTGCCCCATTTGTTAGGAAATGGAAAAACTTGGAAAACATTATATTAAGTGAAGTAAGCCAGGCCCAAAGAAACATAGGTCCCATGGTTTCCCTTATTTGCAATATCTAGTAAATGTATGAGTCAAGCGGAAAAGGTCAGATAATGTGATGTTAGGAAAATGAATCCTTAGATATGTATTTTAATGTTTTTTTCCTTTCATGCATTTGTTTCTAACGCATTTATAAGATTATCTCTTTGAGTTCCAAGTATATTTTAGATATGAGACCCTTGTCCGTTGTATGGCTGGTAAAGATCTTCTCCCAATCTGTGGGCTTTCTATTGATCTTGCTAGCTATGTCATTTGCCCTGCAGAAGCTCTGCAACCTTATGCAATCCCATTTGTCCAACCTTTCTTTGATTTGTTGTGTTTCTGGGTCTCTATTCAGAAAATTTCGGCCTGAGCCAAGGAGACCTAGGGTTTCTCCTATTCCATCCTGTAATGTTTTCAGAGTGTCTGCTTTGACTTCAAGGTCTTTGATCCATTTGGAGTTGATTCTGGTGCAGGAAAACGAACCCTCAAATATGTATTTTAATGTTTTTGTTTCTTTCATGCATGTGTTTCTAATGCATTTATAAGATTATTTCTTTGTTGCTTTGTATGTCCCTCCCCCACAGTGTAACCCCCGCTTTCACTATATTTGATGTCAGTATAACATGTGGGGGAGATGGGGACAAACAAGTCGTTTAAGGATTCAGGTGGACCTGTTGCACAAAGAGAAGTACAAAATGTCATGTCAAAACCAGCTTTACAATGTCGGTGTGTGGGGGGGGAGGGGGGGTATGATTGGGTGGGGTGGAGGGGGGAGGCTGGGAAGGGAGGTGAAGGGTAAACAAAGGAGGAGGCTGCAATGCTTGGTAAGAAATGTATGCATTATCCTGCCCATGTAATTGTAACCCCTCTGTACAGTATGTTCTCAAATAAAATAAAATAAAATTTAAAAAAAAAAAAAAAGATTATCTCTTTGTGGCTTTGTATGTCCCTCCCCCACAGTATAACCCCTGCTTTCACTATATTTGATGTCAGTATAACTTGTAGAGGAGATGGGGAAAAACAAGTCGTTTAAGGATACAGGTGGACCTGTTGTAACAATGAGAAGTAGAAGTTGTCATGTCAAAAACGAACTTTACTGGGTCATTGGGGAGCTCTATGTGGAGTCTTTAGAGGAACCTCCATACTGCTTTCCAAAGTGGTTGAACAAGTTTACATTCCCACCAACAATGAAGTAAGGTTCCTTTCTGTCCACATCCCCTCCAGCATCTGTTGTTGTTAGAGTTCTTGATTTTTGCTGTTCTAACTGGAGTGAGGTGATATCTCAATGTTGTTTTGATTTGCATTTCTTTTATGGCTAGGGATGTTGAACATTTCTTCATGTGTCTATTGGCCATCCTTCTTTCTTCTTCAGAGAAGCTTCTCTTTAAGTCTTTCGCCCACTTACTTATTGGGCAGTTGTTTCTTTGAGGTTTTGTTGTTGGGTGGTTTAATTTTTTGAGTTCCAAGTATACTTTAGATATGAGACCCTTGTCCGTCGAATGGCTAGTAAAGATCTTCTCCCAACCCGTGGGCTTTCTATTGATCTTGCTAGCTATGTCATTTGCCCTGCAGAAGCTCTGCAACCTTATACAATCCCATTTGTCCAACCTTTCTTTGATTTGTTGTGTTTCTGGGTCTCTATTCAGAAAATTTCGGCCTGAGCCGAGGAGACCCAGGGTTTCTCCTATTCCATCCTGTAATGTTTTCAGAGTGTCTGCTTTGGAAAGCAGTATGGAGGTTCCTCAAAAGACTCCACATAGAGCTCCCCAATGACCCAGCAATCCTACTTTTGGGCATTTACCCAAATGATCACAAACAAGGCCACACTAAAGCTACCAGCACAACTATGTTTATTGCAGCATTATTTACCATAGCTAAGATATGGAACCAACCCAGATGCCCCTCAGTAGATGAATGGATCAAGAAGATGTGGTATATATACACAATGGAATTCTATGCCTCCATCAGAAAGAATGACATTGCCCCATTTTTTAGGAAATGGAAAGGCTTGGAAAAAATTATATTAAGTGAAGTAAGCCAGGCCCAAAGAAACATAGGTCCCATGGTTTCCCTTATTTGCAATATCTAGTATAGGTATGAGTCAAGCAGAAAAAGTCAGAGAATGTGATGTTAGGAAAACGAAACCTCAAATATGTATTTTAATGTTTTTGTTTCTTTCATGCATGTGTTTCTAACGCATTTATAATATTATTTCTTTGTTGCTTTGTATGTCCCTCCCCCACAGTGTAACCCCCGCTTTCACTATATTTGATGTCAGTATAACATGTGGAGGAGATGGGGACAAACAAGTCGTTTAAGGATTCAGGTGGACCTGTTGCAACAATGAGAAGTACAAAATGTCATGTCAAAACCAGCTTTACAATGTCGGAGGGGGGGGAGGGGGGTATGATTGGGTGGGGGGGAGGGGGGAGGCTGGGAAGGGAGGTGAAGGGTAAACAAAGGAGGAGGCTGCAATGCTTGGTAAGAAATGTATGCATTTTCCTGCCCATGTAATTGTAACCTCTCTGTACAGTATGTTCTCAAATAAAATAAAATTTAAATAAAAAAAAAACGAGCTTTGCAATGTTGGTGTGGGGGGGGAGGTGGTGGGTAGGATTGTGGCTGGGGGGGGAGGGGAGGCTGGGAAGGGATGTGAAGGGTAAACAAAGGAGGAGGCTGCAATGCTTGATAAGAAATGTACACATTATCCTGCCCATGTACTTGTAACCCCTCTGTACAGTGTGTTCACAAAAAATAAATAAATAAAATGGTTTGTGATAGTGTTGCCATAATAGAAAATTGCCCACTGTTTTTCCATTATGGCAACAGAAAATGGACGAAGGCAAGTAGTATAATTTTGACAAGTTCATTGTCAGTATTTCCTCAAACAGTTCCCATGTGTTAGCCCAGAAGCCTCCTCCCTCATGGCTTAGCATGCTCTTTCCCTAGGCAACACTAGGCCCATGTAGTAGGGGCAGCAAACGATCAGCCCCTACCTCCCTTTCTCTGATAGAGCACCCTGTTGGGATAGCTAAGACCACATAAGGCAGTGAGATCCCCCAAATTCCTGAGGTTATAAAAAGGTCATCTGAGACAATAGCTGGGACTTCTCACTTCCTCTCTCCTGGGGTCTTGCCGGCAATAAACCTTGCATTTATTCTTCCTACCTGGATGTCTGTGTGGTTTTCTGAGTCTAATTTACTCTAACACCATCTTCCATTTTTCTTCTTCTGAGACTCCTTTCCACGCACTATTCAGGCAGGAAGAAAGTTTATTTACCCAACTGCTGCCTCTGCCGTGCATGGTAGAGAAAGATGGCTGAAAAGGAAAGGGGAGTGGGTGACCCACCTCTGGAACAGGACTTATCTGGGCCAGGGACAGGAAGAGATGTGGCCAGGTGGGGGAAAGGTGTGGCCACACTGGACCTGGATGTGACCTCAGGGTCTGGGACCCTCCTAAGGTCAGATGGGAGGCATGTGACCAGAGGTGGCCCAGGATGTGACCTAGCAGGAGGGGGTGACTGCTTCCAGGTCTGCCAGTTATCTAAGTAACAGATACTGAGCAGAAACTTAGCCAAGAGGGAGGGAGGTGTCCCTGTTCAGACCTTACAGTAGGCATTGCTACTTATTCCTACCATTGCTTTTGTTATCATTATGCATTGTGTACTATTTCTTTATCATCTCCTGTTTCATTCAATGTGAATTCCTCCATGTGACTATCCAGGTTAGTAATTTATTTCTTAGTTATATCCATGTTGCTATTATCTTACCCAATGTGTACTTTATCATTTTTATGACTTCTTATCCCTGGTTTTCCTTTTCATTATTATTTTTATTGTCTTTAAGAAGTTGTACAGAGGCTGGGAAGGTGGCTCAGTGGTAGAGCACTTGCCTTGCATGTATGAGGCCCTGGGTTCAATTCCTCAGCACCACTTAAGCAAAAAGAAAAAAGCTGGAAGTGGCGCTGTGGCTCAAGTGGTAGAGCGCTAGCCTTGAGCTGAAGAGTTGAGGGACAGCGCCCAGGCCCAGAGTTCAGGCCCCACGACCGGACCCTCCCCCCAAAAAAAGAAGTTGTACAAAGGGGTTTTAACTAAGCCTATCAATATTCTTAGTATTAATATATCGTCATATCTCTTTGAGGCTGGTAGGTTTTGTTAGACTGTTTGGTACTTCCTGTCCATGTGACACGCATTGATCTATCTGTGATCTAATTTTGCAAGGATATACTTTTTTAGGTATCCAGTTATTTTAACTATGAAACTATTTCCTGAGGAAGCACCGACTCCTCCATCTGAAAGAAAAGTTTAGGGAAATAAGAAAGGTGAGCCCCTTCTGGTGAGCTTGAACACAGAGAAGTGAGGCCATGGGCCTCTGCTGCACCATTCCTCTCCGACATCTATCTGTCAGGAATTTGAATCCTCTGAAAGAAGCCCACAGAGGGAGGACATGCTTCTTCATTTGTTATCCATCAGCTTTGGAAATTTGGAGGGGGACTGAGTGAAGGGTTGAGGGTCTAAAGACGATCAACCACTTCCATCAACTTCCTGCATTTAGCTCGGCCTTTTGCTGCCAGTGGGTGATCTGTGACATGACTACCAATATTGACAGTAGAAGTTGTAGATATGATGAGGCCTCCATGGAGGAGGGGTGAAGTTCTCTCCTGCTGCTTCACATGCCCTCAATCCTAGGGCAATTTCCACCTGCCACACTCTTCTCCTTGCAGTTTGGGAAAACAAATAAGTGGTTTGATAGAGTGTATTAGGCAGCTTTGCATTAAAATGACAAAACACCTGAGGAAGAGGAAATGTCTGTTTTGCCTCACAGCTCTGGAGGTTCCATCCAAGAGCAATTGGCCCTATTGCTTTAGACCTCTGAGGTTCCATCCAAGAGCAATTGGCCCTATTGCTTTAGACCTCTGGAAAGGGAAGAGCATGGCGGAACTGCATGGTGACAAGCCAGGAAACAAAGACCCGAAGGTGAAGAGAACAGGATCACATAATCCTCTTTGAGGACATGGGCCCAGTGACCCAGGAATTTCCCACTCTGCCACACTTCCAAAAGGTTCTACTAGCTCTCCATAGAAGCAACATGCTGAGGGCCACACCTTTAATACTTTTACACATCCACATTCAAATCATAGTTTGGATTCTTTTACATTAAAATTTTTATTAGCACAAATTGTTTGTGCCCTGCTTCATTGTGATATTTACAGCATTATGTACTTTGATCAAATTCACTCCATCTATGTAAAGCTTAAACCCTTTCCCAGCACCACTTAACACTTAACTCCTTTTGTCTCCTGAAATTCTTGTAAATTGATAGCTAGAAACAAACAAGGAGTCAGATTCAGATTCAATTTAGAGGGCCAGACAATTCTCAACATGTTAGTGTGTTCTTCAATCAGATGGCACAATCAGATGGTCTTTCATCCTGTTGCTTATTCCGTGTATACTGGATTAAATGATGTGCAAAGAGAAAACAGCTTGAAAGATGTAACTCTAGGTCTTCAGATCTTAGTTGTATTCTGGCAGTAGCTACAACCTGAAGTTTGTAAAGAATTTCAAATGATCTATTGGAGGTCATTTTCTATATTGATTTATCAGTAGTTTCATAATGGTGATATTACAATTATAGTATTATTTTTTGTCTGGAACATTTTTCTCATCAACCATTTGATCACTTCAGGTACTGTGTGAGTAGAAAAGGCGGAGAAAATATATTTCATTCTCTTCCTTAAAGAGAACTGCTTTTCTAGGTACTGCTTATAATTGTAAAGTTATGGGCTCAGCTTAAGCACTAATCAATAGATGAGTGGATAAAGCAAATGTGGTATGTTCATATATGCACAATGGAAAATTTTTCAGCCATAAAGAAGACTGAAATTGTGTCTTGTAGAAAAATGTATAGAACTGGCAATCATGTTAAATGAAATGTGCCGGGCTCAGGAAGATAAATATGACATTTGTCCTTGTATTTGAAATCTAGACTTTAAACAAAGATATAAAAATAAGAGAGGAACATTTTTGGACTAGGAAGGGAACCAGAGGAATCTGGGACAAGAGATAGTACTAGAAGTGAATATAAACCAAGTCCATGATGTGTATTATTAAAAGATCACAATAAAACCTGTTTTGTACAATTATTATGCACTAATAAAATTTATTCAAAATGAGGGAAGGAGAGAAAATTGCTTTTTATATAATATTCTGTTTGTTCTGGATTAAAAGATCTACAAAACTGAAAGCAGCCAGAAAGACAGAATTCTAGGTCCTCAGAATATTCAGACACAACTTAAAACCTGAAGCTTACGTAGAATTTTAAATATCCTGAAAACTGCTAGAGGCTCCCTCAAATCCTCATTTTCTAGGATTCCATTTTTTTTAACTTTCTTTTTTCATTCAACCTGTGATTTTAATGCATGGCTAGGTTTTCAGTTTGTCCCTTCAGAGGAACCAATTAAAGACAGTCTTTGTGAATTAGTCTTTCTTTCCCAAATGACTTCCTCTTTATTCCCTAGGTCTGAAAAATACTCTAGAAGAAAGAGCCCAGTGGAAAGAGGAAGTTTTGCTCTTTTGCCTTTAGGCCTCTTTCTTACAGCTTCTGCACTGCCCAGTGAGAGAATCTACAATTTCTCTAATTGGTACTTGACAGGACAGCTCTTTGCTTCCAGTGAGGCAGTTTCCTACTGAGAGGAGCCCATGCAAAACATGCCTTTGCAAAGCTGTATAAAGCTGGTTGCTGTGGTTCTCCATCCTAATGGAAAACTGGAAAGGAGCATTGCTCAACAAAGGGAAACCACCAAACATGTGCCCAAAGCCAAATCTATTGATTGAAATAACAAAATTTACTTTGAAAAAATGTTAGTACATTTTACTTTTTTCAATTCCAAGAAGCTAATCCTTGCTTTTGGGAAGCCAGCCTCTGAATCTTTTTCATAGAAGGAAATTTTCTAAGACTTAGCATAAAGAGTTCTTCAGGGTCCCTATGCTTACTTTCAACTGGTCACATGATATAATCTGTTTCCAAGTAAAAGTATGTGAAGCAGGGGCTAGGAAGGTGGCTCAGTGGTAGAGCACTTGCCTTGCATGCCTGAGGCCCTGGGTTCGATTCCTCAGCACCACATAAGCAAAAAGAAAAAAAGCTGGAAGTGGTGCTGTGGCTCAAGTGGTAGAGTATTAGCCTTGAGCTGGAGAGCTGAGGGACAGCGCCCAGGCCCAGAGTTCAGGCCCACGACCGGACCCCCAAAAAATAAAAAAGAAGCATGTGAAGCAGATGCTAGAAGTGAAAAAAAGAAAGTTCTGGAATTTATGGAAGAAAGTCTTTTCAAAATTCTAAAAAAATGCCTTACTTTAGACCACTTTTAATGTCTGGATTATCATTTTTTTTGTTTGTTTTATTTTGTTTTTGGGTCCCATTGTGGGGCCTGAACTCTGGGCCTGGGCACTGTCCCTCAGCTCTTCAGCTTAAGGCTAGTGCTCTACCACTTGAGCCACAGCGCCACTTCTGGCTTTTTTTTTTTTTCTCATGTGGTGCTGAGGAATTGAACCCAGGGCCTCATGCATGCAAGACAAGTACTCTACCACTGAGCCACCTTCCCAGCCCTGGATTATCTTTTTAAATAACTTTATTAATATACAATTCACACTCAAATAACTGTAACCCCTTTGTACAGTATTTTTACAATAAAAATAAAAAGATACAATTCACACACCATACAATCCAATCTTGAATAAGCCAACATTTTAGTATATTTGTGGCTGTACTATTGACATTCAGTTTTAGAAGACTTTCATCATTTCATAAAGAAATTCTGTAAACTTTAAATATAATTTCCTTTTTCTCAATTCTTCTTAGTTTTAAGCAACAGATAACTTGCCGATTGATTTTCCTTTGCAGGGAATTTTACATAAATAGAAGTACAGAGCTGGGAAGGTGGTTCAGTGGTAGAGCGCTTGCCTTGTATTCATGAGGCCCTGGGTTCGATTCCTCAGCACCACATAAGCAAAAAAAGAAAAAAGCTGGAAGTGGCGCTGTGGCTCAAGTGTAGAGTGCTAGCCTTGAGCTGAAGAGCTGAGGGACAGCGCCCAGGCCCAGAGTTCAGGCCCCACAATCGTACTAAAAAATAAAAAGAAGTACAGTGTGCTATCTTTTCTGTCAAACTTTTTTATCTGCATATGAAAGTTCATTCATGTTGACATATTTTGGCCCTGTATTCTTTTAATAATTCAATATTATCCCACTAAATAAGTATGCTACACTGTGTTAATTCATTGATAAATACTGTAATTATCTCTACCTCCTATGTATTGAATAACACTTGTAACATTTTCATACAATTTTGGGTATAATAATTATAAATATTCTTATACAATTTTATGTTCATGATTATTACTGTCTCTTGAGTAGAGCTGCTAGGTAATATGTTGACCATATGTTTAGCCATTGGAACAACTTCCAGACTGTTATCCACAATCATTTGTCATCCATGTATCATTCCCTGTTCCTACAGTTCACATAGGAGGGCTTTTCTTTCTATATGTCCTTGTCAGAACCAGGTGTTGTCTCCCTTTCCCTATTCTAATAGAGAAGAAGCACTATCTCATCAAATGAGATATTCAGTATCCCAGTATCTGAAGTGCTCAGGACCAGAAGTGTTTTAGATTTGGAACTTTTTTAATTTTTGAAATATTTTCATATGCATAATGACTTATCTTGGGATCAGGGCCCCACTCTAATGCAAAAGTCCTTAATGCTTCATATCTACCATGTGTGTATATATGTGCATATGTACATGTGTGTTTGCTTATACATGTGTATGTGTATATATATTCCTTTTATTATAGTTAAATTTATTGATCCATTTTTCCCTAGTCTTTAATTTTTTATTCTTATTTTGCAGCAGTAAATATCTTCAAACATTGCATTTTGATTTCTCTAATAACTACTTTAGCTTAGTAATTGCTCTATACTTATCATACATACTTTAACTATCAGTTTTATACAAACATATGATTTACAGAAATTTAACTCCAATGAGGTATGGGAAATTTCTATCAAAAACTATTCTCTTTTCCCATTTTTAATATTCTTATTATAATTATTACATTTATAAGCTTACTGAGCCAAATACTAAATTACAATAATTATTTTGTATAAATTTGCATATTTTAAAGAAAATGTTAGAAGAAAGGACAGTATGGTTTATTTTCTTCACATGATGATACCTAGTTGATGCATTTTCTTGCAAATAACATTTCATTCATCTTTATGGCTAAGCAATACTCCCTTGTGTATGTATACCACATTTTCTTTTTTTTTTTAATTGTGAAAATACCGTACAGAGGGGTTACAATTACATGTGCAAGATAATGAGTACATTTCTTATCAAGCACTGTTGCATCCTCCGTGGTTTCCCATTCCCATTCCTTCCCATCCTCCCTCCCCCCAACCATAGTTGTAACGCTTCGTTTTCCACATTACAACTTGTACATCTCATTGTTGCAATGGGTCCACCTGTATCCCTAGTTAAACGATTTGTTTTTTTCCTTCCCCTCCACAAATTATACCAACATCAAATACAGTGAAAGGTTATACCATGGGGGAGGGACGTACAAAGCAACAAAGAAATCATCTTATAAATATGTTAGAAAAAATCGCATGAAAGAAATAAAACATTTGAATACTTATCTTGGGGTTCATTTCCCTAACATCAACTTATCTGACCTTTTCTGCTTGACTCAGACATACACTGGTTATTGCAAATAGGGGAAACCATGGGACCTATGTTCCTTTGGGCCTGGCTTACTTCACTTAATATAATTTTTTCCATGTCTTTCCATTTCCTAACAAATAAGGCAATGTCATTCTTTCTGATGGAGGCATAGAGTTCCATTGTGTATATGTACCACATTTTCTTGATCCATTCATCTACTGAGGGGCATCTGAGTTGGTTCCATATCTTAGCTATGGTAAACAATGCTGCAATAAACATAGTTGTGCTGGTAGCTTTAGTATATAGCCTTGTTTGTGAACATTTGGGTAAATGCCCTAAAGTGGGATTGCTGGGTCATAGGGGAGCTCTATGTGAAGTCTTTTCAGGAACCTCCATACTGCTTTCCAAAGTGGTTGAACAAGTTTACACTCCCACCAACAATGTAGTAAGGTTCCCTTCTGTCCACATCCCCTCCAGCATCTGTTGTTATTAGAGTTCTTGATTTTTGCCATTCTAACTGGGGTGAGGTGGTATCTCAATGTTGTTTTGATTTGCATTTCTTTGATGGCTAGAGAGGTTGAGCATTTCTTCATGTGTCTATTGGACATTCTTATTTCCTCTTCAGAGAAGTTTCTCTTTAAGTCTTTAGCCCACTTATTTATTGGGCAGTTGTTTTTTTGAAGATTTGTTGTTGGGAGATTTAATTTTTTGAGTTCTAGGTATACCACATTTTCTATATACTCTATTTTCTTTATCAATTCATTCATCCTATTCATTGGGGAAATGCAAATTGTATTATTGAGGTTCCATCTCACCTCAATGACAAGTTATCATCAAGAAAACAATGAATGTATGCAAGGATGTGAGGTTAAAGCAACTTTATGCCTTGTTTGTAGGAATATAAATTAGTACAGACACTATAGAAATTACCAAGGAAATTTAAATCTTAGAAAAATAATAAAAATCTGGTTGCTATATAATTCAGCTAAACCACACTTGGGTATGTACCCAAAGAAATCAAAGTCAGCATGTAATAGAGATATATTGCCATTTATTGAAAAGTAGGTCTAGCAACAATTCTGGTTTTTGTTAACCTAGAATATCTTTCATCTTCATTAGATAAAGGAATTTTCACTGTGACTCATTCTTCTCTTTCGGTTTCAAGACATTTTCTTCAGTCTTTGTTTTTCAGTCTTAAGTGTCTGCTTATAGAACTCAGACAGATCCTTTTTTAAGTTTATGAATTTATCTTGGTATATAAATTAAACATTTTAAATAAACTTGTAGAATTTACAACCTTTATGTGCACTCTTTGGCTTTTGTTCCTTTCTCTTGTCCTTCTGGTACTCCCATTATACACACATTGATGCAGTTAATTGTCCGACATTTCTATGATGCCCCATCCATTTCATTCATTCCTGTGATCTCTACCTTAGATTGAATAATACTTATGAATCTATTTTGTAGTTTATTATTTTTTCCTCTGCCAGTTTGAAGTTATTCTTAAATCTTTTTTAAATGAATTTCTTACTTTAATTGCTTTACTTTCCAAATCTGGCATTACAATTTGTCACATTTTATTACTTATTTCTTTATTGATTTTTCTAATGAAGGCAATTGTCTTTATACCTTCAACCACTTCTGTAATCATGTTTTATTTTGTTTTGCTTTTAACTCTGAACATATTTACAAGGATTTCTTTGCTGGTTAAATATATCTAGTCACTCTCCACTCACAGACAATGTTTGTTACTTGCCTTTTTATTACTATTATCTTTAAGTAAGTGTAAAAAGGAGTTTCCATTTAATACAGCAGCTTATGAATACAATATATCTTGATCAGTGTCACCCTTTCAATATTCTTTTTTTTTTTTTTTTGCTTCCATTTCCAGATCAGGAAGATGGTTGTAGTAGTGGATTTATTTATTTTTTTTTATTGTAAAGCTACTATACAGAGGGTTACAGTTACATGAGTGAGGTTATGAGTACACTTCCTCTTGAACATTGTTACCCCCTCCATTGTTTTCCCCCTACCATCCCCTCCCTCCCTCCCTTCCCCGAGGTTCTTTCTTTTTTTTTTTTGATTGTGATTAAATGATTACATAATTTCAAAGTCACAAGTTCATTCTAACTTCCCTGGAGCAAATTGTCTACCACAGTCTGTAATATATAACAGTGTTCACATGTTATATACCATATTTGTGATCAGCAGCATGGGGATATTTAGTAGTGGTTCAACCAGATGAGCGGGAGTTCTTTGTTTCTTAAGTCCTGTTAGTTTTGTCGTATCACCTAACCTTTTGGATTTAGCATCCACTTATCGGGGAGACCATGTACCGTTTGTCTCTTCGTTCTTGGCTTACCTCGCTCAACATGATTCCTTCTAGCTCCATCCATTTCCCTGCAAATGCCATTATTTTGTCATTTCTAATGGCTGCATAATATTCCATTGTGTATAGATACCACAATTTTTGGATCCATTCATCTGTGGTGGGGCACCTAGGTTGTTTCCATATCCTAGCTATTGCGAACAGTGCTGCAATAAACATGGAGGTGCACGTGTCCTTGTATATTGGTTCCTGTTGTTCAGGGTAGATGCCTAGAAGTGGTATGACTGGGTCGTAAGGGAGGTCAATCATTAGCTTTCTAAGGACCCTCCAGACTGCTTTCCAAAGTGGTTGTATAAGTGTACATTCCCACCAGCAGTGTAATAGGGTTCCTCTTTCTCCACATCCCCTCCAGCATTTGTCGTTGGCTGATTTGTGGATGTGGGACATTCTGACTGGGGTAAGGTGGTATCTCAGGGTTGTCTTTATTTGCATTTCCTTCACCACCAGGGATGATGAACATTTCCTCATGTGTTTCTTTGCCATTTTTATTTCTTCATTTGAGAAGTCCCTCTTTAGTTCCCTTGCCCATTTAGTAATTGGTTTGTTAGGTTTGGGAGGGATTAGTTTCTTGAGTTCCCTGTATATACAGGATGTTAACCCCTTGTCTGATATATTGCTGGTAAATATTTTTTCCCAATTAGTTGGTTGTCTTTCTAGCTTAGTTGCGATAGATTTAGCTGTGCAGAAGCTTTTTATTTTAAGGTAGTCCCATTTGTCGAGTCTCTCTCCAACTTGTTGTGACCCTGGGACTCTGTTCAGGAAGTTCCTTCCTGTGCCTATTAGTTCAAGTGTCTCTCCTACTCTGTCCTGTAGTAGTTTCAGAGATTCAGGCTTAATGTTAAGGTCTTTAATCCATTTTGAGTTGATGTTGGTGCATGGTGATAGGCTGGGGTCCACTTTTAGTTTTCTGCATGTGGCTGCCCAGTTTTCCCAGCACCAGCGGTTGAAGAGGCTGTGTTTCTTCCATTGTATGTCTTTGGCTCCTTTGTCGAATATCAGCTGGCTGTAGGCCTGTGGATTTATATCTGGATCTTCTATTCTGTTCCATTGGTCTTCGGGTCTGTTTTTGTGCCAGTACCATGCTGTCTTTGTGATTATAGCTCTGTAGTAGAGTTTGAAGTTCGGCATGGATAGCCCTCCCATATTGTCTTTATCCCCTAGAATTGTTTTGGCTATTCTAGGTCTTTTGTTGTTCCATATAAATTTTTGGACTGTTTTCTGTATTTCAGTGATGTACGTCATTGGGATTTTAATAGGAATTGCATTGAATTTGTATATTAGTTTTGGAAGTATCACCATCTTTACTATATTAAGTCGGCCTATCCAGGAGCATGGGAGGTCTTTCCATTTCCTAGTGTCTTCTGCAATTTCTTTCTTTAACTTTTTATAGTTCTCATTAAGTAGTTCTTTTACATCTTTGGTTAGGTTAATTCCTAAATATTTTATTTTTTGGGAGGTTATTGTGAATGGGGTTGCTCCCTTTATTTCCCTCTCTTCCTGTGCGTTATCAGTGTATAGGAAGGCAACTGATTTTTGTGGGTTTATTTTGTATCCTGCTATTTTGCCGAAGTGACTTATGATTTCTAAAAGTTTGGGGATGGAGTTTTTGGGATCGTGGAGGTATAGTATCATGTCGTCTGCAAAAAGGGATAGTTTCACTTCTTCTTTCCCTATGCGGATCCCTTTAATGTCTTTTTCTTGCCTTATTGCCCTGGCTAAGGGTTCTAGGACTATGTTGAAGAGGAGTGGAGACAGTGGACATCCTTGCCTTGTTCCTGTTTTTAGGAGGATTGGTTGTAGCTTTTCCCCATTAAGTATAATATTGGCTATTGGTCTGTCATAAATGGCTTTTATTGTTTTTAGAAATGTTCCTTCTATTCCTATTTTCTCCAGAGCTTTTAGCATGAATGAATGTTGAATTTTATCAAAGGCCTTTTCTGCATCTGTGGCGATAATCATGTGATTCTTGACCTTGGCTCTGTTGATATGCTGGATTACATTTATTGACTTACGTATGTTAAACCATCCCTGTGTCTCTGGGATGAAGCCTACCTGATCATAGTGTATTATTTTTTTAATGTGTTTCTGGATTCTGTTAGCTAGAATCTTGTTAAGGATCTTTGCATCTGTGTTCATCAAGGAGATTGGCCTGTAATTCTCCTTTTTGGTTGGGTCTTTGCCTGGTTTGGGGATGAGTGTGATATTGGCTTCGTAGAATGAGTTTGGGATAGCTCCCTCCTTCTCTGTTTCTCTGAAGAGCTTGAGGAGTATGGGTATTAGTTCTTCTTTAAAGGTCTTATAGAATTCTGCTGTGAATCCATCTGGTCCTGGGCTTTTTTTTGTTGGAAGACTTTTGATAGCTTCCTGTATCTCATTATAGGATATTGGCTTATTTAATTGGTTAACTTCTTCTTTGCTCAGTTTGGGTAACTTGCATTTCTCTAAAAATGCATCCATTTCCGCCAGATTTTCTTCCTTTAGAGAGTATAGCTTTTGAAAGTAGTCTGTTAGAATTGTTTGGATATCTTGGGTACGTGTTGTGATGTTTCCCGTGGCATCCCTAATCCTATTAATATGGGTTTCCTCTCTTCTTTTTTTAATTAATCTTGCCAATGGGCCATCAATTTTGTTTATTTTTTCAAAGAACCAGCTTTTTGTTTGGTTTATTTTGGTTATGGTTTTCTGATTTTCTAATTGGTTAATCTCTGCTCTCAATTTGGTTATCTGGCTTCGTCTAGTAGCTTTAGGTCCCATTTTTTCTTGTTTTTCTAGCTGTTTTAGTTGCAACATGAGATTATTTACTTGGTCTGTCTCCATTCTCTTGATGTGGGCACTGAGGGCAATAAATTTGCCCCTCAGGACTGCTTTTGCTGTGTCCCACAAGTTTCTTTGTGAGGTGTTTTCATTTTCATTGAGTTGTAGGAAATGCTTTATTTCTTCTCTGATCTCTTCTGTTACCCAGGCCTTGTTAAGGAGTGTGCTGTTCAATTTCCATGTATTAGAGAAATTTCTGCGGTATGCTTTGTTATTGAGAGCTAGCTTGATTCCACTGTGGTCAGATAGGATACAGGGGATTATGTCGATCCCTTTGTATTTGCTTAAGTTCCTTGCATGAACTATGATATGGTCTATTTTGGAGAAAGTTCCATGAGCTGCTGAGAAGAATGTGTACTGTGTTGTTTTAGGGTAAAATACTCGGTAGATGTCAGTTAATTCCGCTTGAAGTATGGCCTCACTTAATTCGGTAGCTTCTTTGCCAATCCTCTGGTTGGTAGACCTGTCCTTTGGTGAGAGTGGCGTGTTAAAGTCTCCTAGTATTATCCTATTGGGATCTATTTTATTCTGTAAGTTTGAGAGCATTTGTTTAACATATCTGGGTGCACTGATATTTGGGGCATATAAGTTGATGATGGTTATATCCTCCTCTTGGATTGTTCCCTTTATTAATATGTAGTGTCCGTCCTTGTCTTTCTGTACTGATTTTAATGAAAAGTTTATTTTGTCAGATATCAGGATAGCTACACCTGCTTTCTTATTGGGGGAATTTGATTGGTAGATCCTTTTCCACCCCTTCTCTCTGAGTTTGTTTGTATGTTTGGCTGAGAGGTGGGTCTCCTGAAGGCAACAGATGGATGGATCTTGTTTTCTGATCCAGTCCTCAGTTCGTTTTCTTTTAATTGGCAAATTCAGCCCATTTATCTTAAGAGAAAGTATAGAGAGATGCATTGTTGTCCCTGCCATTCCGTTTTCCTAAGTTTTTCTTCTTTCCTTTCCTCCTGTGCTTGCTCAGTTAGACTTTGAGTAATGCCTGTTTGGGGCAGGTCCCAGTTCCTGGTTGCTTTCTTCAGGTTGTGTCCCCCCTCTTAGAATTCTTTGTAATGCTGGCTTAATGTTTATGTATTCATTTAGTTTTTCTTTGCTATTAAAAGTTTTCAGTTCTCCATCGAATGTGAATGCTAGCTTTGCCGGGTATATCAGTCTGGGTTGGCAGTTATTGGCTCTCAGGGCTCGTATGGTGCTTTCCCAGGCTTTTCTTGCATTCATTGTTTGTGTGGAGAGATCTGCAGTGATTCTATTTTTTTTCCCGTTGTAGTATAGCTCCTTCTTCATTTTTGCTGCATGCAGGATTGTTTCCTTATTATTCAGATCCATCATTTTTACTATAATGTGCCTAGAAGTGTTTCTTCTGGGATCTTGCTTGTTGGGTGTTCGATAAGCTTTTGTGATGTAGTTAAGATGGTCGTTTTTGAGGTGGGGAAAATTATCATTGACTATCTTGTTAAATAGGTGTTGCATTCCCTTGCTCTGGAATTCCTCACCTTCGTCCACTCCGATTATGCGAAGGTTAAATTTTTTAGCATTATCTGCTTGCTCTTGAATTTCCCTTTGGTTTAATTTGAGTGATTTTTCCATATCTGTCACTTTTTGGTCCAGTTGGTGTATTCTGTCTTCTGTATCTGACACTCTACCTTCCATTTCATTCACTCTGTTGACTGTGGCTTCTATTGTGGTTTGCATGGTGGAAATGGATCCCTTTATGGATTCAATGTTGGTTCTCAGAGTACTGATCTCACCTCTCAATGAGGTGAGATCAGTATGCATTACCTCTAATTTGGCGTTTATCTCACTTCTTACTGAGGTTTGTGCAGCTTCTATTTTTGCATCCAACTTTTGTTTGATATCCTGTATATCTTTTGATAGTTCATCCTTGTGCTCTTTCAATTTCTGATCCATTTCTCGCTTTATTTCTTGAGTCATTGCCTCCAGCAACCCTTGGATGTAGTTTTTGTCTTCCATTCCTGCTTTGCTCCCACTGGGGCTCTCCCCTGCGTGGCTGCTGGCTTTTGAGGTGAGCTTGCTGTCCTGGGTAGTGGTAAACCTTGTGATTTTTCTCTGTGATTTTCGCATGGGGGTTCAGGAGTCTGCTCTTCAATCTTGTTTTGGTGTGTCTGTCTTTGCTTGGTTGCTGATTCTGTATTGGTAGAGAGAGTCTGTGCCTGATCTGGATTCTGTTGGGAGCCTATTTCCAGCTGCTATTCTGACTTACTTAGGATTTTCAGCTCTCTGCTGTAGCAATTCCCACCTTTGGAAGGGTTGAGCAGCCTAGACTGCTTGTGTTTGCTCCTGCAGGTGCTCTTGGGAAGATCAGATGCTCTGGATGCACTCTCCCAAATACTGGAGTCTGCTATGGGCTCCTGATGTGTTTTTGTTTGTTTGTTTTGGGCTGGTTGTGGGCTTGAACTCTAGGTTTGGGTGCTGTCCCTCAGCTCTTCAGCTCAAGGCTGGCACCCTACCACTTGAGCCACAGCCCCACTTCTGACCCTTTTTGCTTTGTTCAGGCGCCGGTCCCTGGGCCTGGTTCCGGCCCCAGCCTGGAGCGCCCTCGTTAGGCCTGTGCTAATGTGTATACCACCTAGGTTATGCAGCCTGGAGGACACAGTTCAAATTTCTTCTACTGTTGGTAGTCTTGACCCAGGGGCGCTGTTCCTGGCTTGGGCATTTAAGCTCCCTTCCAGGGGTGCTCTTGCTCTGGCCTGGCCAGCAGAGTGTGCTCCACCGGCTGGTGGAGCTCTCGAACAGTTCCCAGTTTTAGTGGGTCCTGTGGTCCGGGTGTTGGGGTAGGGAGTCTAGGTCAGGGTCTGGGGATTCCCTCCAGCTCTGGTCTCCCTTGATGGATTCACTGTCCCCTGTTGGGTACTCACCCTGTAGGTCGTCAGTTGTTGTTGCAATCCGAGTTCAGTTGGGGTGGTTGCGGGCTGGGTTGGGCGGCCCCCCGCCGGGTAGTTGCGATTGGGATTGGGCGGGTGGTCTGCCGACAGGTCCCACGCTGCTGGTGCCGGGCGGCTTTGGCGGTATGGAGCCTCTCCGCTCTGGTGGAGAGTGAGGGGTGGGGGTGGGATCCTCGTGGAGACTTCCGGCTGGTAGGTTTCTCTGTTCCTGGCGATCCGCTGTTCTGCAATCCGGTACCTGGTGATCTGCAAGCAGCCCCCTGTGTCTCTGTGGCTCCGGCAGCCCCCGCCGGGCCGGCTGGCCGGCGGCTTGGCGCACTGCCGCGCGGCCAGTAAAGGACGGGGGAGGGGTCTTCGCTCTTCTCTGTTCTGAATTTCTTCTTTTCCTCTATTTCTTTTTTTGTTATTTTCCACCTCTGGTTTTTCTCTGAGTGTTCGTCTTTTTGTTGTTGTCGGTCTCTTGGGGAGATTAAAGGTTGGAACTCGAACTCTCTTTTTGGTTGGAGAGAGCTGTGGCGTTTCCCTACTGCCCCGTCGCCATCTTGGTCCCCCCTCTCTCCCTTTCAATATTCTTATCCACTCCTAAGACTTACCCTTTCCCTTACTTTTCTTAATTGCATAGTATATAAATTGAATTCTAGACAATATTTCCTTCCACTTCTCCTTTTCATTTACCTACTTCTCTCCCCTTGGCCTCACCCTTCTTTTATAGTAGATAAATAAAACTTCCCAATTTCCTGATATGCTTCATAAATTTCTGCTCAGAACTGGCCATTTTAGATAATGAATTATAGCAATTGTGGATGCTACTCTCACACTTTTAGGCCTTATTACTCTTGGTTGCTGCTTTTCTTTGCCTAGTGACCAGTGGCTTGTTTTAGTGAAGGCTATTTCCAAGCACAATGTGAAGCTTCTGATGATGTTCTTCACAAGACATAGCCTTGAGAATGTCTGAAGTCACTCTAGGATGACACTGGCTCTCATTGATAGTTACTTCCTCCTAACTTCTGGTTGTTCACTCCATTGTTTCCAACAGTATTCCTAGATGTAGATGTAAATTACCCCACATCCAATGAAATAAGGAGTAAGGAAAATGCAAGCCCTACTATTCTCAGCAAGGTCCTATCTACCTAAGGTAGAGTTCCTACCCCCAGAGTGCAGACAAACTGAGACAAAGGACCTGTAATTACAGTCATATTTACGGAGAAGTTCACAACAACAAAAGGTAATGGGAAAAAGACAAGACATGCTGACATCCTGCCTCTCCATGAAGATGGCCCTTTGACTGGGATCCAGGGAATCAGTATGGAGCGGAGTTCTGTCTTGAAGGTCTGGAAGGAGGGCAGAAAGTATGGGACTCAATTCAAATACAACAGACTCAAATTGTCAGTCCCAAGTTTTAGTAGATTTTCGTTAATAAATGTTTCTTCATTTGTTATATGTCCTTAAGGCTATCTGCAGAGACTTTCAGTTTGTGGATTTACAAAGAAATTAGTTTCACCAGCTCTTTTGGAAAGCAGGTATGCAGAGTTCCTTGAACTGTAATGCTAAACTATTCAATCCTCTTAACTCTTCATTATTCCGAGTGAGTCAGTGATTTTTCAAAAGCATTCATTTATTCTACAAACATGGATTTTGTTGTGCAAGAAATATGCAACAAAAAAAATCACAATGCAATTCAACTCAATTGAATCAATTGTTGATTCAATTCAATCAACCTCTTGAAGAAACAGGTACTCTCTTCCTGCTACTGTTTCCATCTTCAAAATTAAGAATGAGTGAAGGCAGCCTAGTTAACTTGAACTAACTGCATTTTTTAGACAGTATTGTTTTCCAATTTAAGACATAAATTTCAAACGGATAAGGTCAAGGCTAAGGCATAAAAATGGTTCCATAGTTTAAATCAATAAAATGTCCATCCTTCAAATTGTTTTGTGAGCCAGAGGAAAGTGAAGAGTTCAGGGTTCTTATAGCAGTATGTTAGTTTCTGTACCAACTATACTCATTAACTACTCTGAGGAATGACCTGACACCTGACTTTATTTTTTTATTGTAAAGATACTGTACAGAGGGGTTACAATCACATGAGTAACTTTCTTAAAAATACAACTTCTTCCTCTCTCTGGAGTCAGTGTCTCGTCTTCTACTACAATTTTTCAGCACATATTATATTACTATGTTCCTATGTCCCCTTTCAAAACACATTCAACTGGCTGCATTTCTGATTTATTTCTGTTGTCATCTGATATGTATTTTGTACATGGAAAACACTGTGTTCCTGAATTCTGTTAAACTGTGTAGCTTTCTATTTCATTGTTCTCTTGTAACTAAACAATAATAATAAACATTTTCTCAAACTCTCAAATTGCTGTCAATAAATATTCCTAAATATCCTTGAACATGCATGAAGTACCTGCTCCTTAACTTGTCAATTCATCCTCATAATTCCAAGAAAAGTTTATCTGCAAATGAGATAGGTTTCCCTTCTAGTACTTGTGTTCAGAAAAAAAATTAAGAGAACATGAAAAGCGAAGATTGAGTTGAAACATGATTCACTTTAATGACAGTTGCTTTGTTTTCAAAAGGTGCCATTAGAATCTTGCTTCAAGAGTAAAAAATGCCTATTGCTTCCACTCCAACCACTGGTATGAGTTTATCAAATAACCATTAACACTTACTGTGAACTTAGGTATTGTGATAAGTATTCTATATGCATTAAGTTACACTTTCCAAACTTATGACATAGGCACAATTGTTTTTTCCATTTTAACAGATAATTGGATATATGAAGTCTCACTCAAGAACTCTTTGCTTAAACAATAAAAGTATCTAAGTTAATATAATAATTGACTTGTATAATTGAGAACATCTATAGTTGTTAGAGAAAACACAGCTAAGAAACATATGAAAGTTAACCATTATGTTGAAACTTGGGACATCCTAATCAATAGCACTTTCATTTCCTATATATTTTTGTTGCTGTTGTTGGTCATGGGGCTTGAACTGTAGGCCTTGACACTGTCCTTGAGCTCTTTAACTAAAGACTAGTGCTCTACCACTTGAGCCACAGTGCCACTTCTGGTTTTCTGGTGGTTACTTGGAGATAAGAGTCTCATGGACTCTATTTCCAGGGCTGACTTTGAACTGCAGTCCTCAGATCTCAGCCTTCTGTAGCTAGGATTACAGGTGTGAGCCACCAGCGCCCAGCAAATTTCCTATATTTTTCACTGAGACATGAAAGTGCCAGGCAAATGGAAGGGCAAAGACATTGCCATCATTATTTGTACAACAAAAGATAATAATATTGAAGAACCTTTAGTGGCAATTTTAATACAATCAGATGGTATTGAAGAATGTGTTTTTCATATGTAGCACAGCCTCAGAAACCAGACAAGGTCATCTACATGTCACCCATGATTTCTAATATGGTGCCTGCATCCATAAAATTCTTTGAGTGGTACCTCCATTTGTATACTCTATGAGTTGTGCCTGCATGTATAAAATATCTGTTTCATACCTGTGTCAGTAAAACTCCAGGCATGGTACATGTTTCTGTTAAACTTGTAGACTTGAGAGTAAAATAAGACACAAGCTCTCTAGGAAGGTTAGTTCTCAAGATGAAGGAGAATGATCAGCATATCTCTGGATTACATTCACCTGGTTTTCAATTCCAACTCAGGAATCAAATGAAGACAATCTCGCTCCTGTGTTCTATGTTCCAGTCATGCAGAATTTAGGAATCTTTCTGATTTGTACTCTCAATGTTTGTCCAAGTTTTTTTGATATCTATAAACTCAGATACTCCCTCAAAGAACAGTTTTTGAGGTGCTCAGCAAGAAAATGCAACCTTTGGGATGGGAAGTTGGCTCAGTGGTAGAGTGCTTGCCTTGCATGCCTGAGGCCCTGGGTTCAATTCCTCAGCACCACATAAGCAAAAAGAAAAAAGCCAGAAGTGGCGCTGTGGCTCAAGTGGTAGAGCACTAGCCTTGAGCTGAAGAGCTGAGGAACAGCGCCCAGGCCCAGAGTTCAGACCCCACGACCTGACCACCCCCCCCCAAAAAAAGAAAATGCAACCTTTCCTCTTGTCATTGGTGAAGAGAAAGGATTCTTCTGAAACTTACAAACACCATTGTCAGCATGCTTTGTGCTCTCCTCATGAATATATATCCTCACTTCCTCTAAGTGGTGATATTCCCAGTGAGGGCTGAGGCATGTCAAGAATCTGACGTCCTTCTAGATAATTCTCCGTGGTAAAATAACATAAGCGTAGACTTTGGAATTCTGGGTTTAAATTCTACTTGCACAATTTCAAACTGCAATTTGAACATGTTACATAACCTTCTAAATCTTAGGGTATTTTTCATGAGTAGAGTAGATCATGACAACAATATTTCCAAGGGTAATCCTTAGAAGATCAAATAAGATATTAAGTTGTGGAAAACAAGGACTACCACATAAGTCACAATTGTGCATAATTACATTGCAATTGTAACAAAAAAATTGATTGATTACCGTGAGATTTAGTAATAATCCTGGACAGAACACATTTCTGAAATGTATTGCATCTAGGGATATGTATTATTATTGGTAGAAATATAAAAGGTAAAGGTTAAGACTTCATGCAGATGGTTCATGCCTGTCCTTATTACTTAGAAGACCGGCATCTAAAGATTGTGGCTCAAAGCCAACCTAGGCAGCAAAGTCCAGGAGACTTTGCACAAAAGCACAGAAGTAGGGCTATAGCTCAAATGGTAGAGCACTAACCTTGAACATCAAAGCTTGGAGACAATGCCAGCCTTTGAGTTCAAGCCCCAGGATTAGCGTGCGTGCAAACACACACACACACCTAACACTAAGGTTACAAAGGTTTCATGTTGGCTAACATACCCTAATTAATTTATCTGAAATACTTATCCAATTGAAAATGTGGTTAGATTTTTAATAAATTGGTTTGGTAAGGAACAATACAGCTAATGACTTATACAACTGGATTTCTATATGAGGTGGACACAGAAAATAGTTCTAAATAAATTCTAGCTTATTTATTTAAGAACTAGTCTTTTGTAATTAATGATGTCCTAACTAGTATCCTAGTCTTTTTTTAAATTTTTAATTTTTTTGGGTCCGGTCGTGGACCTGAACTCTGGGCCTGGGCGCTGTCCCTCAGCTCTTCAGCTCAAGGCTAGCGCTCTACCACTTGAGCCACAATGCCACTTCTGGCTTTTTTTCCTGCTTATATGGTGCTGAGGAATCGAACCCAGGGCCTCATGCATGCGAGGCAAGTGCTCTACCACTGAGCCACCTTCCCAGCCCTGTATCCTAGTCTTAAAAGAAAATTTTATAGAAAAAAAAAAAGAAATATAAATAAAATGTATCTTTAAAATGTCATAAAATGTATCTTTAAAATTTTTTTTAATTTTTTAAATAAATAAATAAAATAAATGTATCTTTAACACTCAAACATGTATTTTTGACAAACTGAAAATGTATTTGGTGAAGAATTTTGAACATATGAAGCCAAACAGTGAACAATTAATTACTCCATTGCTACAAGATCATCTTACTTCTTCATTTAAAATTGCAAGTCTTTTGAAATTACCCTAATTGGTATTAAATTCTATGTTTTAATTACAAAATACCCTTAGAAGACATCACCTACTCACTGTAACTTTCATCTATGAAAGCCACAATAAAAAACCTTAATGCCCAGGTTTCTCATATTTTCCGCCATATTTCTCTCTCAATATTTCAAGAGAATTTTCAAGAGTTATGACTTTATATTGCACCAGAGGCAAATCTAAATTGTTCAAATGAACTAAACAAAATGCAAATCTCTCTATTATTCAATGGTTTATTATGGAGGATCTCAGATGATTCGCAAAATCTTGCTCTGAAATTTGTCAATATGGAAGGGAGAAGAGTCACAAAATGCCAAACTATTGTCATGGATATACTCCTCCAAAATGACAAGAGAAAGCATTTCAGAAGACTTGTACTTTTTCTTCTATAAAAGTCTGAAAATAGAAGGAATTCAGTCACAGACTAAATGTTACTCTGCTCAGCAGCTGAGGTATAAACATTAACCCCACCCTCACCTCCAGAAAAAGAAGTAAACATTAACCCATAATTACATAAAAGCCTAAGCCATATCCAAAGAGATCCAAATTTCAGCTTTTTCCTTTGTAAAAAGTAACTTTAGTTTAGGAAATACAATAATTTTAGAACTAGACCTTATTAAATAATCAGATTTCCATAACACTTCACTTCTGAGGAGATATTTAAAAGAATGTAATAATATAGATAATAGCTTTAAATCTGCCTCAAAATATTATCCCAGTAAGTATGATTTTTGGGGGGGGAGGGGGAGTCGGTTGTGGGGCTTGAGCTCTGGGCTTGGGTGCTGTCCCTCAGCTCTTCAGCTCAAGGCTAGCACTCTACCACTTGAGCCACAGCGCCACTTTCATTTTCTATTCTGGTGGTTTATTGGAGATAAGAGTCTCATGGACTTTCCTGCCCAGGCTGGCTTTGAACTGTGATCCTCAGATCTCAGCCTCCTGAGTAGCTAGAATTACAGGCATAAGCCACCAGTGCCTGGCAGTATAATTTTTTTGTGTGTGGGGGGGGGGGTCCGGTCATGGGGCCTGAACTCTGGGCCTGGGCACTGTCCCTCAGTTCTTCAGCTCAAGGCTAGCATTCCACTACTTGAGCCACAGCGCCACTTCCGGCTTTTTTCTTTTTTACTTATGTGGTGCTAAGGAATTGAACCCAGAGCCTCATGCATGCAAGCAAGGCAAGCGCTCTACCACTGAGCCACCTGCCCAGCCCAGTATAATTTTTTTTAAGAGACCCAGGGGCACAGCAGATGGGAGAGAGACAGTAAAGGACACAGTTACTAAACTAGAAAGACAGCTAACATACTGGGAAAAAACTCTCGACCAGCAAAACATCTAAGGTGTAACATACAAAACATACAAAAAAAAAAAAACTAAAAAAAGAAAAAAGTCTAAAACTAATAACTTATCAATAAATGAGCAAAGGAGCTTAAGAAAGACTTCAAGAACGGCAAATAGACACATGAGGAAATGTTCAACATAATTGACCATAAAGGAAATGTAAATCAAAAGAACTTTGAGATTCTATCTCACAACCATTAAACTGGCCACCATCGAGAGTTGAAACAACAACAAATGATGGCAAGGATATAGAGAAAACGGAACCCTATTGCACTGTTGGTGGGGATATAAACTAGTACAACCACTTCGAAAGGAAGTTTGGAGGTTCCTTAAAAAAATAAACATAAAACTTCCGTATGACCCAGCCATACCACTGCTGGTCATCTACCCAGATCATTACAAGAGAGGATATGGTAAAGATGCTTACACATTCATGTTCATTACTGCACTATTCACAATAGCCAAGTTATGGAAACAGTTCAGATGCCCTACAACAGATGAGTGAATTAATAAGATGTGGTACATATACACAATGGAATTTTACTCACCAATTAGAAAAAATAAGATTATGTCATTTGCAGGGAAATGATGCATCAGTTATCTTACAATTTCACTCTTGTACATGTGGATATTCAGTCTTCTCAGTGCCACTTTCACCTTTGTATTCTTGGGATCTTTGACCAAAAAAGTCAGCTGTTGATCAATGTGTGGGTATCTTTCTTGGCCTTATCACAGATGCTGCTTTTAAGTCACAGCGGCACCTTGATGCTTTCATACTATTTGAATTAGGAGAAAAGTAAGTGTTTTTTGCATTGTCATATCTTAGCCTTCATACTAAGAACATTATAGAGCCAGGATACCTGTCTTCCTTGTTTACTACTGATATCCCCTTAATTCCTGGCATGTACTAAATCCTCACGTTTTCTTAACAAATAATGAGAATGAACAATCTTTCCAATTGTTTCAAGCTAGTAAGATCTTTTAGGATTCTGCCTTTAGTGGTAAGCATATTAACTTTTGCTTTCAAATTCTATCATCCCCAAATCCAATCAATATTCTCTTGACATCTCAACTCAAATCCTTAACAATAAATTACTCCACTATGTAGTCAAAGAGAAAGTTCTCAAGTGCATTTCCAAAGACCTCTCTGCAGGTCAGTGCAAACCCATTAATCAGAAGACTGAAATGGAAGAAATGAGATTGCCCTTTGAGAGTCAAAACATAAATCAACACATACATTTGCAGCAGGTACAGAAAAGTCACTTCAAAAAGAAAGAACGGATCTAGACCTGAAGTATCATATGTTTGAAAGCTGAGAGAAGGTACTAACAAGTACTTGTCCATCAAAAGTTAAAGAAAAGGAGGTAAGCCAAGTGCCAGTGGCTCATGCCTGTAATCCTAGCTACTCAAGAGGCTGAGATCTGAGGATCATGATTCAGAGCCAGCCCAGACAGGAAAAGCTGTGAAATTCTTATCTCCAATAAACTACCAGAAAACCAGAAGTGGCACTGTAGCTCAAGTAGTAGAGTACTAGCCTTGAGCTGAAGAGCTAAGGGACAGCACTCAGGCCCAGAGTTCAAGCCCCATCACCGACAAAAGAAGAAGAAGAAGAAGAAGAAGAAGGAGGAGGAGGAGGAGGAGGAAGAGGAAGAGGAGGAGGAGGAGGGGGAGGAGGAGGAGGACGAGGAGGAGGAGGAGGAGCAGGAGGAGGAGGAGGAGGAGGAGGAGGAGGAGGAGGAGGAGGAGGAGGAGGAGGAGGAAACAGAAAAGAAAAGGAGGGAGATAGAGGAAGATAGAGGAGTAAGAACAGGGAAACCCTAAGCTCCCTCTGACCAAGCAAACATTTAGAGTCCCTGCAGGTACTCCACATCTCATCTAGAAAGTCACAGCACCTAAGCTATAATCATATAGTGATACACACTAAAAAAAAAGATTATATACAGCCTGCACAAGAAGTCAGAAGCCTGAGAAAAGTCTCTCAGTGAGGCAGTGCTGTATCTCGATGGCTGAACTGGCTGGTGAGGACTTACATTCAGAATGGAATTTAAAGAGCCCACATTGGAAAGATCATGAAAAGGAAAGCATGGCAGAACCCACCACATCAAGATACATAGACAATTCACCATACCGCTGGACAGTTCAAAGCATCACCAGGAACCACAGGTTTTAACATCACAATGTCTCTACAGGACTTAAATCTAATCCTATATTTAATGTTCTCAACAAAATCTAATCCCACATTAACAAATCCTAACAGACTCTCAAACCATTGAATGGCTAACCAACCAAGAATGCAGAGAGCAACCTATTAGAAAGACTGCAGTCTCCCCCAACTTAAAACCAAAAGAGTTTCCAAATGGGCAGAATAAACCATAAAAATAAAAGGAAACTGGCAAGTTGGGGAAAGTTAATTCCCACAGCAAATAACCAGATAAAAGAGCAGAGAATGAAGGACCAAGAATATATTGCTCAAAATGTTATAAAACACTGCTAATTAATATGATTAATGAAAAGATAGCCTACACAAGGCATTCAAGAGTGTGATGAGAGTATACAAAGATTAATAGAAGACTTAATGGCATATACAAACCAAAAGCTAAATTAATTCCAAGAGAAGGAAAGAGAATCCAATGAAAACATAGTGGTCCAGAAAAAAGTTATGAGAGAAGACACAGATAAACAAATCAAGGAAGTAATAAATCCACACAAGACCTGAAAGAAAACTTCAATAAGGAAACAGAAGCCTGAGGCTGGGAAGGTGGCTCAGTGGTAGAGCACTTGCCTTGCATGCCTGAGGCCCTGGGTTCGATTCCTCAGCACCACATAAGCAAAAAGAAAAAAGCCGGAAGTAGTGCTGTGGCTCAAGTGGTAGAGCGCTAACCTTGAGCTGAAGAGCTGAGAGACAGAGCCCAGGCCCAGAGTTCAGGCCCCATGACTGGACCAAAAAAACAAAAGAGAGAGAGAGAGAGAGAGAGAGAGAGAGAGACAGAAGCCATCAAAAATGACCAATTAGAAGATAGAGAAATAAAAAACAAAGTACATGACATAGAAGACGTCTCTGGGATCAAAGGCAGATTAGATATAGTAAACAGGAGACAATAATCCATAACAAATCCAAGAAACAAGAAAAGAGATTACAAGAACTCCAGAAATCAATGAGAAGACCTAAGTTAGGACTGGTAAGTAGGGAGGAAGTAGAAGAACAGGCAACTAGAGAGATAGGAAATATATTTAACAGGATTCTAGCAGAGAATTTCCCAAACATCCAGAAAGATAGGCTACAATACTCATATTTCGGCCTCCTGAGTAGCTACGATTAAAGGTATGAGCCACCAGCACCAGGTGTTTTCATAGCACTCAGTTGTTTTTATATGGCATTTTCCTACATTTCTATACCCTCTTTTAATAGCACTTTAATGTTAAACCCAACAGTTGTCTTATAGTTTGGTTTTCCTCTATTGTCGGATATTAACGTTTCTTTTAACATTTTATATGCTAATATAAATTTTGTGATGAAAATTATTATACATTGAGCAGTTAAAAATGCTTACTGGCGGGCTGGGAAGTTGGCTCAGTGGTAGAGTGCTTGCCTCACATGCATGAGGCTCTGGGTTCAATTCCTCAGCACCACATAAGCAGAAAAAAGCTGGAAATGGTGCTGTGGATCAAGTGGTAGGGCACTACCCTTAAGCTGAAGAGCTGAGGGACAGCGCCCAGGTCTACAGTTCAGCACCAACAACTGACAAAAAAAAAGATTATTGGCTAATTTTGGTAGTTACTGTATATAAATTTGTAAAAGTGGAATAACTGCCTCTAATACTAGGGACAATTTAAAGATATCAATATATCTTACTTTCTAAAAGATTAAGCATATTTATAATATTACTCCCATCATGTGTATGCTTTCCTCTTGCTCTTAACAGATTTGGTAACCAAAAATCATATTTTAAAATAAAACTTAAAGAATAAGAAAACACAAAGTACTTTCAGATTTTGTTTTCATTTGTAATATCTACCAATCTTTATAAGCTAACATTAACATGTAAATAAGAGTAAATAAGAGTAAAATCAGAATGTGATTATACTGTTTGGGATTTAATTCTAGCTTCTTCAGGTAAAAAGCTAGGAAGGACTTAACTGGGGTTAGCTTTATTATAGACAAGTACTTTGTAAACTATTGCCATTTTACTATGTTTAAACCTGATAAAAACTGAATACTCAAAAGATTACATGCAATGATACTACATGCAGTGATATTTACTTTGTTATGTTGTTGGTTGTTGTTTATTTTGACAGTACTGGGAATTGATCTCAGGGTCTTGTGCCACAAGCTCTCTATTCATTAAGCCATATCCTAGTCTCTCTTTTAGATTAGTTAGAGTCTGTCTCTAACCATGATCCTTTTACCTCTGTTTCCTTCATAGCTATAATTACACATGTGCATTAACAAATCATCTGGCTTGGGTTTTTTGGTGCTGTTTGTTTTTCAAGGTGGGGTATAAACTCATGCCTCCAATCTTTTTATGCATTTGGTTATTTTGAGATAGAATCTCATTTTTGTCTGGGCCCACATAAGGAATGTGATTATACTATTTTATTCTTTCTGTTGTAGCTAAGATGGCAGGCACGTACCACCATGCCTAGCTTCTTCTATTGAAGTGTCATCTTATGAACATTTTTGTCTAAGCTGGTCTGAAACCACGGTCCTCCTTATCACAATAACCCTACATAGCTAGAATGACAGAATTGTTGATTGAGATTCAGATTGATTAAGAAGGAACCTTCCTAACTTTTGTTTGAGTTAGACTCACCCTGTTTGTTCTGCATGTACCTCCTGAGTAAAACATGCTTTTAAAGCTACACCTGAAAAGCTAGGAAGGCACTCTGCTGGCTTGCGGTATAATATATGACACCTGCAATGACGGCTAGAAGCAAAGTGCTAAGGAACACTGACACATTGTTCTTTATTTCTAATGAAATGTAGATCATTTCTAATTTTCTACAGAACAAAGGGTTGGGCTTACTTGACAGCTAATTGCTACAATGTAATAAAAGTGTCTTTCATTCTAGAATATTGCTAATTGTTAGATGCTCTAGGATGAGAATACTCTGTGGAATTGGGATTTTCTCACCCAAAGTTATCAGAAGAACAAAAATGTAAAAGGTCAGCCAAGCTTCCTACTCAAGGGCAAAGAAGAGGTAGCAGATGAATAGTAACGTAAACACCAACCATTGGGCCAACAATCTTCAATGATATCCCTAGGAGGTTCATCATCATTTATTTGATTTAAATGGTATCTATGCAATATGTAGCATCTTGGAGGCTCATGTTGGTGGGATAGGTAATAATATTAAACAAATAGCTATTGGTATTTTAACTCTAAAAGGTTGAAAATTGCTACTTTAAGGTTCTAGTTCTAAATTAAGTTGGGAAATGTGGCAGATAAAACATAATGCAGGGGCTGGGAAGGTGGCTCAGTGGTAGAGGGCTTGCCTCACGTGCTTGAGGCCTTAGGTTTGATTCCTCAGCACCACATAAGCAGAAAAGGCCAGGAGTGGCGCTGTGGTTCAAGTGGTAGAGCACTAGCCTTGAGCTGAAGAGCTGAGGGATAGCGCCAGGCCCAGAGTTCAGGCCTCATGACTGCCAAAAAAACCAAAAAACAAAAACATAATACAGGGGCTGGGAATGTGACTTAGTGGTAGAGTGCTTGCCTAGCATCCATTAAGCCCCTGGGTTCAGTTCCTCAGTACCACATAACAGAAAAGACCAGAAGTGGTGCTATAGCTCAAGTGGTAGAGTGGTAGCCTTAAGCAAAAAGAAGCTTAGAGACAGTGCATAAGCCCTGAGTTCAAGTACCAGGACTGGCAAAAAAATAAAATAAAAAACAAACATAATACAGGTTTTATATTACCATATTTTTACCAAGTACACACTGATGCAATTGTACTCTCTCCTTTATCTCAGGTAAGTCCTGCCCTAGCTGTATAAACCACAATCCTCAGATTGCAGCCTTCTGAGTAGCTAGGATTATACACATAAGCCACTGGCACACAGCTCCACCCAAAGGAAAGAAATGAAAGAAATATTAGAATAGACTTGTGTGACTATATTCACTCAGCTTTTAAAGGAGGTAAAGAAATGAAATTTCCTAAAGAGAAACCATCAAAGGGAAAGGGAAAAGAAAGAAAAATTCAATAACTACTCCGGGCAGCAGTCTCAAGATTCCTCATAAAAGGTAAGCAGAGGGCTGGGAGTGTGGCTTAGTGGTAGTGTACTTGCCTAGCATGCATGAAGCCCTGGGCTAGTTTCCTCAGAGCCACATAAACAGAAAGGGCTGGAAGTGGCACTGTGGCTCAAGTGGTAGAGTGCTTGTCTCAAGAAAAAGAAGCTCAGTGCCCAGGTCCTGAGTTCAAGCCTCCATATCTTAGAGCTCATTTTGTTTAGCATCATCTTATATGGTCATACGTACATAGCTATTGAGCTATTCTGCTCATTTGCTAGGACTATCCTAGACATACATTAATTATTACAAATACAGGAAACCATGGGACCTATGTTTCTTTGTGCCTGGCTTACTTCACTTAATATAATTTTTTCCAAGTCTTTCCATTTCCTTACAAATGAGCCAATGTCATTCTTTCTGATGGAAGCATATATGCATAGATACATATGTGATATATATCTCTATATCTATATATAGAGATATATATCACATTTTCTTGACCCATTCATCTACCGAGGGGCATCTGGGTTGATTCCATATCCTAGCTATGCTAAATAATGCTGCAATGAGCACAGTTGTACTGGTAGCTTTAGAGTGGCCTTATTTGTGAACATTTGAGTAAATGCCAAGGAGTAGGATTGCTGGATCATAGGGTAGTACTATGTGTAGTCTTTTGAGGAACTTCCATACTGCTTTCCAGGGTGGTTGAACAACTTTACATTCTCACCAGCAGTCTAGTAGTGTTCCCTTTTGGCCACATCTCTGCCAGAATCTGATATTATTAGTTTTCTTGATAATGGTCATTCTAACTGGGGTGAGATGGAATCTTAATGTGGTTTTGATTTGCATTTCTTTTTTTTTTTTTCTTTTTCTTTTCTTTTTTTTTTTTTGGTTGGTTGTGGGGCCTGAGCTCGGCCTGGGCAATGTCCCTCAGCTCTTCAGCTCAAGGCTAGCACTATACCACTTGGCCCATAGTGCCACTTCTAGCTTTTTCTGCATATGTGATGTTAAGGAATCGAACCCAGGGCCTCACGCATGTGAGACAAGCACTCTACCACTGAGCCACCTTCCCAGCCCCTGCATTACTTTCTTTGTTTGTTGTTTTTATTTTGTTGTTGTTGGTCATGGGGCTTGATCTCTGGTCCTAAGTGCTGTCCCTCAGCTCTTCAGCTCAAGGCTAGTGCTCTACCACTTGAGCCAGATCACCACTTCCGGTTTCCTGGTAGTTTATTGGAGATAAAAGTCTCATGGACTTTCCTGCCTGGGTTGGCTTTGAACCGTGATCCTCAGATTTCAGCCTCCTGAGTTGCTAGGATTACAGGTGTGAGCCACCAGCATCCTGCTCCTGCATTTCTTTTATAGCCAGAAAGGTTGAACATTCCTTCCTGTTTCTATTGGCTATTCTTATTTCCTCTTCAGATAAATCTCTTTTTAGTTTTTTGACCACTTATTAATGGGTTGGTTGTTTCTTTGAGGATTTGTTATTGGGAGGATTAATTATTTTTTAGCTCTAGATATATTTTTGACGTGAGGCCCTTGTCTGTTGTATAGCTAGTGAAGATCTCCCAATCTGTGGGCTTTCTATTTACTTGCTAGCTATGTCCTTTGCTGTGCAGAAGCTCTGAACTTTAATGCAATCCCATTTCTCTAGCCTTTCTTTGAGTTGTTGCTTCTGGATCTTTATTTAGGAAGTTTTAACCTGTGCTAAGGAGCTTAGTGTTTCCCTCTCCCTTCCTATAATATTTTCAGAGTATCTGCTCTTACCTAGAGGTCTCTGATCCATTTGGAGTTGATTCTGCTGTAGGGTGATATAGAAGGATCTAAACTCAGTTTTCTACATATGCATAGTCAATTCTGCCAGCACCATTTGTTGAAGAATGGCAGCCTGGTTTTCTTTGTTTTGTTTTTGTTGTTGGTCATGGGGCTTGAACTTTGGGCCGAGGCGCTGTCCCTCAACTCTTCGGCTCAAGACTAGTGCTTTACCACTTGAGCCACAGCACCACTTCCGGTTTTCTAAGTGGTTTATTGGAGATAAGAGTCTCAGGGACTTTCCTGCCAGGGCTGCTGGCTTTGAATCGTGATTCTCAAATATCAGCCTTCTGAGTAGCTAGGATTACAAGAGTGAGCCCTCGGCGTCAGGCTCCCAGTTAATTATTTCTGACTTCATGGGAGCTCTGACAATTAGTGGCTGCTTCCTGCCCCTTGTGAGTAGACACTTCAGGTATCATCTAAGTCTGCTCAAAGACATATCTCCAACATTTCCATCCATGCCAAGGTCCACTTAGTACATTTGATCTTTTTTCTTTCTTTTAATTTTCCTTTTTTTTCTTTTTTTCTTCCATAAAGGTGATGTACAGTTGGGTTACAGTTTCATAAGTCAGGTAAAGAGTACAATGTCACCCATTCCCTTGCTGTTCAAGTTTTCTCTCCCATCCCCACCTACAAGTTGATTAGTTCCTTTTCAACATAGTGGCTAGTGAGTAACACTGATGAATTTGCTCACTCTTTGTCCCTCTATTTATGTGCCCTCCTTACTCTCATGAAGACAGAAGAAAATAATACAAAAAGAAAAGAACAACTAAGAAAAAATCTCATTTCAATTCCTGGAGTTCCATTTCAATAAATATTATTTATGTGATTAAATACACACAGGCATTGTGCTTTTGTGTTCCTCCCCTAAGAGCATCCTCCTTTGGTTTCACTACATGTGAATGCCTAGAGCTGTATATAATTTGTCATGTCCCATTGTATTTCAGATCTCACTTCCACATGGACATATGAGAGAAAACATGCACCATTTGTCTCTATGAGCTTGGCTTACCTCACTTAAAATTATTTATTCTAGGTCTATCCACTTCCCTGCAAATGACATAATATTATTCTTCCTAATGGCTGTGTAAAATTCCATTGTGGATACACACCACATTTTTTGGATTCACTCATCTATTGCAGAGCAGATCTCCTGATCTTGATGTCTAAATCCAATTGAAAAGAACAGTAACAGGTCTATTTATTTCACAATTAGATCTAATGAGAACTAGATTTAGGATCTGGAAAACCAGAACCTGAGTAATTTTATTTTTTCAAGATCATATGACCTATTAGATAATAGGTCTTCCTTGTGTCCTCTACAGAGACATGAAGAAGCATGGTGGAATAAAAGCATTTCATAGTGCCACATAACTTCAGGTTTGGTCACCAACTGAGAAGTAGATTGGTAATGATTATAAACACTTAAGTAAGGCTTAACATATTTCAGGCACCTAATCAATATATATGGAATGGATGAAAGATGACTTTTGTTTTTTAGGTGTCATATACAAGAGGCTATAACCAATAGGAAGTTGAAAGGTAAATCTGGAGTTTAGGAAAAAATCTGGAGCTCACGAAAAACATCTGGATAGTAACAGAAATTTACATTATCAGCCTACAGTAACAGTTTAAACATAGAATGAAGAATGAATAGATTGTCTAGAGAGACTGTGAAGAGAAAAAGAAGGGAGGCTAAGGATAAAAGCCTGGGGATACAGCAGCATTTACAGAATGAACTAAGAAAAAAATAATAAAACCAATTTCCATTTCTGATAGTATATCAGGCAGATAATATGAATAGCTGCCCTGTAAATCAAGTAATAATGTTTACTGATTGTTGTGTGTTATGTATGCTATTATATGTGTTAAAGACATTTTCTTTATACTTCATAATAGTTAATATACACTTTAATTACCAATATCAAATGGTGAAAGGAGAAATTGCTAATATTCTAAGGGTAATTTGTCAAACCAAAAATTTATAATCTTTGCGGTCAAGTTATTATAGGAAAAAATTTTTTACCAGCAAAAATTTAAGATACCAAAAATGTCAGATTATTCTTCTCTGAATTTATGCCATATCATTTTCAAATATAGCAATCAAAACTGAATGCTGTCCTACCTATAATCTGAGCAATACCAATTTTTTTACAATTGCTCAGATTATTGAAAACCAACTCAGTCTTTTTTTCTAGCATCTTCTATGCAACCAAGTTTAGTCAAATAGTTACATTTTCTGGAATCTCTGTAAATATTAGGCTACAGCTGCACTGAAAAGTTGATCTGAAGTATAACTAACTTCACTCAATAACAATCCATACTCTAAATTCATGGTAACACTCTCAGATTTTCTCTATGTCTCTTCCCTATGGCTACAGACAATTAGTACAAGGCTTAAAGATTGTATAAGAGCCCCAGGAAAAAAAATCAAGCTGAAGTTACAGGGGACCTTGAATAGATTAAACCTTTATTAAGAAAGAGAGAATTATCCTTGAACTTACAATGCCAAGGAAGATACTTGTTAAGGCACAACTAAGTTATTCAAAGTCATTCACAGGCAGCCATGGCTGCCTGCAAATTATGCCATTTATAATTAATCCAGAACTGTCTTTCCTAGCCACATATTGTCCAGGGAAACAGGCCTTGTGATTAGTCAGATCTCTAGGCTATTGTGGGAAAAAAAGAAGAAAATTAAATGGAAATTTTCATGGCTGTAGTTGGAAATAATCACTTCTTACTGCTTGCCTTTCCATTGAAGCATGAAGAATGAATGTCAAAATATCCAAGCCTGTGTTAGAAAGAGCATAGTAGAGGGATTTATTCTGAGGCAGGGTTTTACTGTAAAACATCATTTTTTCATATTCCTCATTATTTACGTTATAGGAAGAATATGATTCTAAGTATGATCATAATTTTTACCAAACTAACATAGAGGTTAATCACCACTATAACTAATATGGAATGGTTGTATCATTTGATGTTTTAAGCTAAAGACAGAATTTATAAATTTATCATTTTTTATTTAGGAAATATGATATAAAACAATATCAAACTGTTGGAAGTCAAATGAAAATTGGTAGTAAGACGTTATTTTTAGCACCTCACTCAGATATCTATATTCACAAATGTTAAACAGAAAGCATGCTTTTATACGAATTTCAAAGTAAATTTGTTAAATTTGAAGTTTCCCAGTTATTTTTTTGTATCAGTGGGATACAAGAGTATAAAAGAGATCAAAGTTAATGCTCAAATTAAGATTAAAAACAGGAACTAGTGAAAGTTCTGGAAGACAGGGCTGAGATCATTTTAGTGCTAAACTTCTAACAAATAAAGCTATTTTTTTTTGCAGCAGCAGCAGCAGCAACAGAAGGATACTCCTTGGGAAGAAGCAAAAGTTGATCTTTTCTCCACTAATCCTTCTCCATGCCCACAAGTGATGGAGGACGCAGACACTGCAACCTGGAGCCAGCAAGCACAGAGAGCTCCATTTGGAAGACTTACAGCCATGGAGAAGCCATTCCCATGACACTAGAGAATTAGATGTGTTTATGGGATAATGATATATATTTCCTAACGTGATTCAAAAACAAAAGGAGTTTTCAAGCTTTACAATATGCTTATTATTTTTAAATGGCTTCATTATGTCAACTAGTATCTGCCACTGAAGAATTAGTGTAGCAGATTTTTGGCACAGAATATGACATAACCAGCCCATATAGCAATGCAATACATTAGAATCAGGGAGAGGGATTTTTTTATTTGTTGTTGCTATATTTTGGAGCTCAGGGAATTATAATTATTTGGCAAATACTTTATAGAATTATTCTTAATGTGAGCTGGGCACTGGTGGCTCACATCTGTAATTCTAGCTACTCAGGGAGCTGAGATCTGAGGATCGCAGCTCAGAGCCAGCCCAGGAAGGAAAGTCTGTGAGACTCTCATCTCCAATAAACCACCAGAAAACCAGAAGTGGCACTGTAGCTCAAGTGGTAGAGCACTCACCTTGAGCTGAAGAGCTGAAGGACAGTGCCCAGACCCAGAATTCAAGCCCCACGACTGACAGAAAAAGAAAAAGAAAAAAAATTATTCTTAATGTGAACTTAAAACACTTCAAATAAAACACTTCAAATTAGAAAAATCATTTTTGGTTAAAAAAAATTGAAAAACAGCTGGATGCTGGGGGATTCACAACTGTAACCCTCAGTACTTAAGAGGCTGAGATCTGAGGATTGTGGTTCAAAGCCAGTCCAGGAAGGAAAATACTGAGACTTATCTCTAAGTAACCAACAAAAATACAGAAGAAGATCTGTGGCTCAAGTGTTAGAGCACCAGCCCTGAGTGAAAAATCAGTACCCAGGCCTTCAATTCAAGTCCCCATAAAATGATAGTGCTACATACGTACATAGACAGATAGATAGACAAATAAAGACATGGAACATGAAAGCCATATTTCTGACAAATACTTGTAACAAGAATGATGCAAGGACAGAAGTCAAGAAATCCTCTAATCCTAGCTACAAAGGAAACTGAGATTGGAGGATTGGAGTTTGAAGTGAGCCCGGGCAGGAATGACTGTTATGTCCAATTAACCACAAGAAAACTGGAAGTGGAACTGTGGCTCAAGTGGTAGAGCACTAACCCTGAGCAAAAGAAGCCCAAGTATGGTGCCCAGATTCAGAGTTCAAGTCCCAGGACTAGCAATAAAAAAAACTTTTTTAAGAAAGTCTGGACAAAACAATAGGAAACATTTATCCAGGGTTGAAGTGCAGCCTGGCTGGATATTTTCTCTGATGATAGTGAGGACAAACTAGAAATTAATATCATAACCCCAATATATGGTTGATGAGTTTAAAATCTACTGGAGTATATGCTTTGTTAAAAACCATCACCTTTCTAAAATTTCCATTACAATATTTAATAAAAATGATGATACTCATAGAACTCTTCCTTCTCTTTCATTTTCTTAGAAAATAAGTATAATTTCACTATAAGCATGACAGTTTATAAAGGTTTTTTGTGTTAAGTACTGTCTGCAAAGTTAAAGGATATTATCTTAAAGTTTTTGTTAATTCATTTTGCTACATTTTTGTTTCCATTTCATAATAGCTTTTTAAAGCAAATAATTGTTCAATAACTCTTGAAATAATCTAGCAGTTTTCTTTTAAATAATTATATATTTAAACTCCTTTCATTTTCTCATTACACTGAAAAGACTTTTTTTCATTGCCAGTGTTCTGAGCATGAGCACCATCCTTAAGCTGCTTTTGTTCAAGGCTAGCACTCTACCATTTGAACCACAGCGCCATTTCTGGCTTTTTTTTTGGTAGTTTATTGGAGAAAAGAGTCTCACAGACTTTCCTGGCTGGTTTGGCTTTGAACCACTATGCTCAGATCTCAGCCTCTTCAAATAGCTAGAATTACAGATGTGAGCCACCTGTGCCCGGGCTTACATTTGTAAGTACTTTTAAATCATCCTTCCATAAGAGCAAGTTTATGATGATGGACATTCAGAACATATTGGTGGATCTCCATGAAAATATTTTTGTTTAGGAAGTTTAAGAATTGCCTTTCATTTTTCTTTCCTTTATGGTCATTAACTGATCTTGCTGCAAGTTTAAATTGACATCTTTTAGTATTAGTATTCTCAGGAAGAGGGTACTGTTTGTCAGAATAAACTACTTTGAAATTTTTTTAATGCCTTTGTTGATTCATGCATATTTTGAATCCTTAATCTTTTCAATGCTTTTCAAAAGGCTAAGTAATTACTTCAGCAAAGTTGATGCACAATATTCAAATTGAGTAGGTCAAGATTCTAATGAACACATTAGGAAAACAAAAAACAAGAAGCATAATGTTGGAAGAAATTTTTTCAAAATCTTCATTTCTCTCTAATGTACCAGTTAGTATTAATTTAGCAAAATACTAACTGCACTGTACAAAATCCCAGTGAAAAGTTTCTAGACCATGACTAAAGAATGTTATTCTCTTTTTAAAAATATTATATTTCTAGGTGAGCTAGTGTTTGATCTTGACATGCTTTTACAGTGTATTCAGACATATTGTTAAACAATCAATGGTTTAAAAAAATAACCATAGGCCCTGAATGACTTGTTCACAAATTTAATGTAAACCCTGAGTTCATTAATATATTTGCCAAATGAGATAGAAGCTCTGAATATAAGTGTGTCCATTTCCCCCACCATGTAACAGTGCCCTAACTGGCCCTGCGAGAGAAATATGTCACACCAAACCCCATTTACAATAATCTAGACATGCTTTAGAAATCTCACAACTTTCAAAATAATTGTTTTAAAATTTTATTTTGTATGGAGCCAACACAGATTCCCTTCAGTAGATAAATGGAAAATGTGATACAACACATACACACACACACATTGGAATTCTATGCCTCCATCAGAAAGAATGACACTGCCCTATTTGTTAGGAAATGGAAAGACTTGAAAAAAATTATAAAGTGAAGTAAACCAAGCCCAAAGAAATAGGTCTTATGGTTTCCCTTATTTGCAATAACTAATGTCTAGAACAAGCAGAAAAGGTAAGTACATATGACCATATAACCAGATGCTAAGCGAAATGAACCCCAAGAGAGGGGCACAAAAGATTTTATCTTTCTTGCTGTTATTTTTTGGGGGGGGTCCAGTCATGGGGCCTGAACTCTGGGCCTGGGCGCTGTCCCTCAGCTCTTTAGCTTAAGGCTAGTGCTCTACCACTTGAGCCACAGCACCACTTCTGGCTTTTTTCTTTTTGCTTATGTGGTGCTGATGAATCGAACCCAGGGCCTCAGGCATGCAAGGCGAGCGCTCTACCACTGAGCCACCTTCCCAGCCCCTCTTGCTGTTCTTTTTAATGTAATTATAATGTACTATGTGATTTTTTTTTGTTTCTTTGTATGTTCTTCCCACATGGTATAACCCCTGTTTTCACTGTATTTGATTCTAGTGCCCAGCATCTTGTACATGCATTTTTCTAATTTGGGGAGGAGAAGGGAAAAAACAAAATGCTGAAATAAGGATACAGGTTGACTCATTGTAACAATGAGATATACAAGACACTATATTGAAAACCAGCTTCACAATCTGGGGGCAGGGGTGAGGGAGGAGTTGAGGAGGTGGGAGGGAAGGGATGGTAGGGGAAAAACAAAGGAGAGGGTAACAACGCTTGATAGGAAATGTACTCATTACCTTACTCATGTAACTGTAACCCCTCTGTACAGTATCTTTACAAGAAAAAATATTTAAATTTTTTTAACTTATCTTGTAAAAATGTAGGCATACAATCTAAGATTTTAAAGAAAATCTGTTAATTGGAAAAGAGTTTTACTATCCTGGAGAGACTAAGAAGCACTTCTAAAATTTTAGCACTCGGGAAAATTAATTCACCTAATGCTATGCATATGATCCAATTTTTTATTATATATATATACGTATATATATATAGTGAAAATACCATGCAGAGGGGTTACAATTACATGGGCAAGATAATGAGTACATTTCTTTTTTTTTTTAATTTAATTTAATTTTATTTGTGAACATACTGTACAGAGGAGTTACAGTTACATGGGCAGGATAATGCGTACATTTCTTACCAAGCATTGCAGCCTCCTCCTTTGTTTACCCTTCACATCCCTTCCCAGCCTCCCCCCTCCCCCCCATCCCACTCCTTCACCCCCCTCCCCCCTCCCACATACCGACGTTGTAAATCTCGTTTTGGACATGACAACTTGTACTTCTCATTGTTGCAACAGGTCCACCTGTATCCTTAAACAACTGGTTTTTCCCTATCTCCTCTACAAGTAATACTGACATCAAATATAGTGAAAGCAGGGGTTATACTGTGGGGGAGGGACATACAAAGCTACAAAGAGATAATCTTATAAATGCGTTAGAAACAAATGCATGAAAGAAAAAAACATTAAAATACATATCTAAGCGTTCATTTTCCTGACATCACATTATCTGACCTTTTCCGCTTGAGTCATACATATACTAGATATTACAAACTTATCAAGCATTGTTGCCTCCTCCTTTGTTTCCCCTTCCCATCCTTCCCATCCCCCCCCCCCCCCCCAGCTTGTAAAGTTCGTTTTTGACATAACAACTTGTACATCTCATTGTTGCAATGGGTCTACCTGTATCCCTATTCTCTTTTTTTTTGGGGGGTGGGGGGGGTCCGGTCGTGGGGCCGGAACTCTGGGCCTGGGCGCTGTCCCTCAGCTCTTCAGCTCAAGGCTAGCACTCTACCACTTGAGCCACAGCGCCACTTCCGGCTTATTTCTTTTTTTTTTTGCTTATGTGGTGCTGAGGAATCAAACCCAGGGCCTCATGCATGCAAGGCAAGCGCTCTACCACTGAGCCACCTTCCCAGCCCCTGTATCCCTATTTAAACGATTTGTTTTTGCCCTTCCCCTCCACAAATTATACCAACACATATGATCCAATTTTTAAACAAGTAAGCATCCACTTTCTTCCAGATGAAGTCAACCTCTCTGGAGTAATTGGACACGGCATCACTCAGTTACTGGACCACTCTGTGAGGGACAGCACAGTGCCAGCTGCACTCGGCAGACCATGAGACTCACACTGAAAAGTAGCGTCTGAGAATAGGATTGAGTTTTGTTTTGACACAGCTGATTTCTTTAGGAAATAAATACCAAAATTCAAATACCAAAATTGAAGTAAAGAATAAAGGTTTTGAACACAATTCAACAAAAGAACTTCCTGCTGAATAAAATACTTATTTGAGAATATTTTGTAGGTAGGTGTTGGGTAGCGAGGGAGTAGAACATGAAGCTATTCTTTCAAGTTCAGTTGTGTACCCTTTACTCCACTTAGAGCAAGTTTTGAATTTGGAGTTACAAAGACTCTTTTTTTTTTTCAATTTTCAGGTAATATTTTGAACTACCACATTTATTTATTCCTTTTTTTGCCAAAACAAATCGATTTACTTCATTAGATTCCACCAAATTGCTCCCTGAGGGGTTACACAGTTTATTTTGTTTTTTAATTGAAAAGGTGATCAGCTGGGGGGTTACAGTTACATAGGTAAAGCAATAAGTATGTTTGTTTTTAATCAGTGTTCCCACATCCCTCTTTATTTCCCACTTACCCCTCCCTACACCCTTCCCCAAGCTGTAATGTTCATATCCAATAGAGTGTCAAGTGACTATCAGTGTTGCTGTGGTTCATCTGTTGTTCTGCTGTTTTTGTGATTCCCTTTCTTTTTCACATATTGCATTGTCTATTATGCAAAACACGAAGTACAAAAAGAAATGAAGAAAGAAAGCACAATAATAGAGAAAAATAACTAACTATATACAGGGTCTAATGAGAACTTCTTGTTTCCATAAGTTGGAATTCATGTTAATAATCAAAGACCCTTTCTACATGGACATGTGTCTCAGTGGCATTGCACCAGCTTAGCAAGTACATGCCCCTGAGTTCAAATCTCAGTAACACACACACGCACACACACACACACACACACACACACACACACACACTTGTGTATACGTAAGTGATGCCATATGCCTGATCCTAGAGGAATGTGCTCAACTGTGCATCAGCCACACATTCTAGGTTTATGCAGCTAGAGATGAAATCACAACTGAAGTAGACCTATGACCAAATGTTTATTTCTTGGTATGGAAGCAAGATCATAACAGTAACATTGGTAACAGAAACTTTTGCCCTTGTGGAGCTTTTATTCTAGCAGAAAGAGGCACACAATTAGTAACAGAGCTAATAAATGAGGGAATCGCAGAATATGTTAGAATGTAGTGAGTGCTGGAGACTATAGAAAAGTCAGATATGGTAGGAAGGATCAGGAATAGGATAGGGATAGGATGTAGACTCTTCATGGAGCAAAGACAAAGTTTCTATGGGAAAGGGTAGCAATCAACATAAAGACCTTAAGTCAGCAGTGTGTCTGTGGTTCTAAAGGACAAGCAAGGAGCCAATGTTGCCAACAGGTAGTGAGCAAATGGGAAACCTATGCACAAGGGGGTCAGAAAAGTAGTAGAGACATCAGCAGTCAGAGCCTTGAGGCCACCGTAAAGGATTTGACTTTTGCTTGGAGTTTATGACTCAGGTGGCATTCCCACAGGCCTTTGGGCACACACAATTCCTATTTTCTCCATGGTGACTGACTGGCTAGTGTGGGAAGAAAGACTCAGCCAGCATGAACACAGCATGAAGAAAATGTAGCCTCTTGTACAAAGCTGGGGTAGAGGTGCCTAGATTCTGGTGCTGTTCCTGCTAGCCTGTCAGACCAGACACATGCTTCTGTGAAGAGAAAGTTATGAGCAGTGCCTAATCCATCCTTCCCAGAACTGCACAAGTTCACAGGAAAGGAGACAAATTGAGTAAACTAAAGTTGCATGAGAGTGGACAGGATAACAGAGATTGTGTACAGGCAGAAGACAGTCTCTAAACAGGCAGGAAGAGAAAATGATGGCCTAGTTTTGCCCACTGCAGGCAACTGCAAGGCCTGGTGTTAGGGATAAAGAGAAAGTGAAGAAGAGAGATGTTTCTAATGAAAATAGAGAAGTGTTACATTTCACAAAAAGGAGAGTCTGTGAGGTGAACATGTCCTTTTTATGCCCTGAATAAAGACTAAATAATAATAACGTTCATGAAACTTAATACACAGTTATCTAGAGCAAAGTTTGATCTGAAAACTGGTGAAAATTCTAAAAGAGTTGAATAATCAGTCAAGATTTTGATGGAAGGATAGAAATAAGAAACAAAACTTTCAAAGCAAATGTTAGAGCATTTACATTACTGGAACATCAACACTCTGGCCAGCTCCTCTGAATTCACATCTTCACTCTGTAAGATCTCATTTCAGGAATGACTTCCAAGGATCTAGAATAGGTTCAGGCACCTTTTTCCAGTTCTAGCTCTCTAAGAGCTAGGAGAAAATGCTAACCAATGCAGCATATATATTCCCATGTACATATACCCGGATTCTCCTGTTCCCACCCCTCTATGTGGCTGCCAGGTTTGTGACTCAGGTTCTTTACTGGTCCAACATACCTCTGCCTTAAACAATGAATTTCTTGAAATCAAGCAACTCTTTTGGAAGTTAGCCTCTGCCCGCCCCACCCCCACACACATAGGGAGGGATTCACTAGCAAACTCATAGAAAAATCTCTTAAGGAACTAGGGAGAAGCCTTTAAATCAGCCTTTGTAGGATCATCAAAGTATGCTTTCAAGAAAAGAATTTTGAGCTAACTGTTGAGAAATGACACCCTCAAGAAACTTATAATCATTGCAATGTAAAAAGTTTCCCAGGCTACTATGTTACTGAGAATTTTCAATTAAGGAAAGCAAATTTAAGATGGGTGCCAGTGATTCAGGCCTGTAATCTTAGCTGCTCAGGAGGCTGAGATCTGTAGTTCAAAGCCAGCCTGAGCAGGAAAGTCTGTGAGACTCTTAACTCCAATTAACCATCTGAAAACTAGAAGTGGAGCTGTAGCTTAAATTGCTAGAGTGCTAGCCTTGAGCTAAAAAGCTCAGGGACAGTGCTCAGGCCCTGAGTTCAAGCTCAAGGCCAACAAAAAAAAAAGAGGAAGGAAGGAAGGCAGGAAGGAAGGAAGGGAGAGAGGGAGGGAAAGAGGGAGGGAGGGAGGAAGAAAGAAAGAGTTTTGTTTTGTTTTTTCTTTTTGTCTTCTTTGTTCATTTATTGGGCTTTGGTGAGGGAGGGTGGGAGGTGGTGGTGGTGGTAAGGAAAGGCATAAAAAGGGAAGGACAAAGGGTGAACAAATGCAGTAGCAGTACTCATTAGACACTATGTGGAAATAACTATAGAACTTGCAGATGAAAACAGGAGGGGAAAAACTGGGAGAGAGGAAGGGAAGGGTGACATTGTCCCAAAAAAAAGTACTCATTACCGGACTTAGGAAACAGTAACCCCTCTGTACATCACCTATATAATAAAAAAAATTAATGAAAAAAATAGTATTGAAAAGTGTAACCTTGGTGTTTTTAAATGAACAAATGAAGATTCCACTGTGAGAGAGGATTCATATGTATACATTCTGACTTTAGGCACCAGCATGCCTTGGTTTTCTGGGGACTGATATAACTCCTGAGTCCTAACAGAAAGCTGTGTGGGATTTGAGGAATGGAAAAGAGAACCCAGTGAACAGTTAGACCAAGATGAGTGAGGGTGGGAAGGGCCTGGCCCTGGGAGTCTGGTGTCCTGTGGCTGAAGTACATTCGTGACATTGCAGAACCACAGCCTTCTTCCTCTCTCTGCTGTGACTGCCTCGTTAGTCTGCACTTTAGACCTAAGGTTAGCCAAAGACGCTCTAGTTTGTACTTGGCATGTCTACAAGCCAAGCTGGGAACTCCATATGACTATCACTTTAAACTTTCTGGATACTTTAAGTTCTCCTTGAAAAGTATGTTTCCATCTCACATGGAACCTCCCTCATTTTTTTTTAAATTTGTACAAGTGAAATAACATGAAAATGGACTTTCAGCATAAGGACATGAGACCAATAAAAAATTAATAATAAATAACATGTAAAATGTTTCAACTCCTAAAATATGCCTCATCTAAAAACCAGCGGTGTTTCCTAAATGCTAAAGAATCACATGGAGTTTAGAATTTAAAAATTCTACCAAAAGTCTTCAATAAAATAAAACTATTTCTCAGTGATATGGTTGAAAAATTAGATAGATGTCTTGACTTTTGATATCCCAAAATAAATAAAAAATTCAGGCTATGGGAATGGAGCTGGTAGAAGAATTTGTTTATTTTCAGAAACATTCATCAAAATATATTCTAAAGGTCATCTATGTTGAATAAATACTAATGTGCATAAATTTTCTCAAAGGCAATGGTGGTCTGTGTCAGTCTAATCATTCATAGTGCAGGAATGTTCATACTGGATAGAAACTAGCTCTTCCAAGAGTCCTGCAACAGATTTAAGAAAAGGAACTTTAATTCAACACTGTCATTCTTACAGTGGAGGAAATCAGAAGAGCTGAGCAATTTGTCCATAATTGGCACATTTGCTATACAGTGAACTGATCAAACTTCTGGCCTCAAATCCAAATCATGACACAACCTGAACAAAGACCTGGTCTAAAGTTCTTTCTGCCATTCCATATAAAAGGAAAAACAAATAGGGCTGGGAAGGTGGCTCAGTGGTAGAGTGCTTGTCATGTATGCATGAGGCCCTGGGTTCAATTCCTCAGCACCACATAAGCAGAAAAAGCCAGAAGTGGTGCTGTGGCTCAAGTGGTAGAGTGCTAGTCTTGAGCTGAAAAGCTGAGGGACAGTGCCTAAGCCCAGAGTTCAGGCCTCATGACCGACAAAAAAAAAAAAAAAAAAAAGGAAAAGCAAAGAATGCTGCTTCCAAAGAAGTAACAGTTCAGGAGACCACGTGAAAATCCGAGTTATTTGTATTCCTAGGGATTCTCATGATATCAGCAATGTTTAACTTCAGGTTAATGACATTAAGTAAAAATTCCAACATCAAATGGAGAAACTGGGACCTAAACTTCTGTTCTGAAGTGCTATCCTGTGAACTGGTTCCAGGAAGGTTGTATTAAAAATCCTGATAAAAACACAAGACTCACAGAGGAGAATCTGATAAATATGATCCAAACACTTTATATACATATATGAAGAGGTCATAATGAAATTCATCAAAAATATACAAAAAGAAAAATTATGGGAGCTGAATCTACCAAGCAATGTGAATCTGAAAAAAAAAAAATCTTTCATAGTGTTTGGTGTAAGTAGAGGTAATCATCGACTCATTTATTTACTTTAAAAATTATCTTTTATCAGTGGAGAAGCTACACTTATTAGTAGAAAGAAGGCTGTATACAAGACAGAGAAATGTCCGTAGTTTACAAAGCTTTTATTCTAGTAAGGCAGAAAGGAAATAATGTAATGTTAATGTCAAGGTGAAAAAATAGAAGGATATATAGACTAACCACAGCGATATTTTAAAATAGAGTAGTAAGGGAGGCTGATACTTATATAAGAGAATGAAAGCTTTAAGCATTAAAATTCAGTAGGATGTTATTCACTGCACTGAATTTCTTTCTTTCTTTCTTCTTTCTTTCTTTCTTTCTTTCTTTCTTTCTTTCTTTCTTTCTTTCTTTCTTTCTTTCTTTCTCTTTTTGCCAGTCTTGGGGCTTGAACTTAGGGCCTGGGCACTGTCCCTGAGTTTTTACCACTTCAGCCACAGCGCCACCTATGGCTTTTCTGTTTATGTGGTTCTGAGGAATCAAATCCAGGGCTTTATGTATGCTAGGCAAGCATTCTACCACTAAGCCACATTCCCAGCCCACTGCACTGCATTTCTATATATACCTGAACTCATCTGGTAATTAACTCCTAGTTGTCGTTTCTCTGCAAAGCAAAAATCAATGAATATAATTGTTGGATATTTGAGAATGTCCTAGTGAGTTCAGATACTATAACGAATTGCTATAGACTAGGTGTCTTAATCACCCACTGACTATGCATTGATTTGTGAGTTCTGGAGGCTGAAAGTTGAAGATCATTTTGTCACCTTGTTAGATTCTTGATACTTGCCAAGAATCCTGGTTATGTTCTCATATGGATTTTCTTTGGTAAATGCACCCAAAATAAGAGAAGGATAAAAAGGGAGAGAAAGAGAGAGTGAGAGAGAGAGATTTTATGTCCCTTATTAAGGAGTTAATGCCACATGTGCCTTCACTCTCACAATCTAATTTAAATTTAATTACCTCTCAAAGGCCCCATCTACAAATATTATCATGTTGGGGATTAGGGTTTCAGTGTGTGAATTCTAGGGGAAATACATATCATCCATAACAGAGGAATTTAGAGGTGAGCAAGCAAAAATCATGTAATCACACATGGCAGAAATGATAACAAACTTTATTGGGTGCACTTGGACGACTTCACAAAGAGGGCATGCTCCTCACCACAGGATTCTGCCCAGAAGCTATCATGAATGGGTCGGAGTCAAAAGAGGCAAAGGACAGGGGACAGGGCAAGTGAGAAGGGACCTGTGTGTCAGGCAGCCTGGCTGGCACTTTCTAGGTCAAAGCATTCTGAGGGACCCTCGAGAACTTCAGGGCCTTATAACTGCAAACACCTGGTAAGAATAAACAGATGTTAGGTGAAAATTTTGCAGAATATACAAATACAGAAAAGAGTAAACTGCTGAAAAATATACATTTGGGTTTAATTGTTTAAAAAAAATGTGTTTGGCACAAGCCGGTTTTGAGCTAATCGGGCTTCCTTGAAGAAATAAACAACTTCAGGCTAAAAGCCTTTTTTGGCTTATTGATATATTGTAGATAAAATATATAAATAAAAGTTGCACAGCAATATACATACATGTGTGCGTGTGTGTGTGCACACGCGCGTGTGTGTGTGTGTGTGTGTGTGAAAGTCTTACTGTTTTCTGGGCCAGCAATAGCTTGCATTTTCCATACTGGTTCTAAATAAGCTTAATTATATCTTAGAAATATTGCTTATCAGATAAAAAGGAGAGAGCCCTACAAACTTTCCTGATTGGGCCAGAAAATGAAGTCAACAAACACAAATGTAAACTTAGATTCTCAGGTTTTCTGTTTCACTGCTGAGGAACATGAGAAAATGAGTGAAGCGCAGCTGTCTTTCGTCTCCAGATACTGCGAGAACAGGTAGTTAAAAGAACAACTGCAAAATTCACAAAATACAATTTTAGCAAGGTTCTTAGAGAACTTTACTTTTAATTAAGGCTTGGAAGCTTTGGACCAGTAATCAACAAAGAAGATAGATACCTTATCCACAGGACTCAGTTGAACAAGAATATACATCAATAGCAAACTGGGGCTCAGAAAAGCATCTGACCTAGCCAAAATCACACTGCTAATTAGGAATAGCCTGAATTTCTATTCTAAGAATTGATTTGTTAAGCACCGTGTGTGTGTGTGTGTGTGTGTGTGTGTGTGTGTGTGTGTGTGTCTGTGTCTGTGTGTCTGTGTGTCTGTGTCTGTGTCTGTATCTGTGTCTGTGTGTCTGTGTGTGTGCTAGTAAGGGGCCGTGAACTCAGGGCCTCATACTCTTGTTTGGGTTTTTACTCAAGGCTGATGCTCTACCACTTGAGCCTTAACCTCCACTTCTGGTTTTTGCTGGTTAGTTAGAGGTAAGAATCTCACACTTTTCTTCCCTGGCTAGCTTTGAACTTTGATCTTCAGATTTTAGCCTCCCCAGTAGCTAGGATTACAAGTATGAGTCACCAGGACCTGGCTTATATTTCTAAGTGTTTTCTATAAATACGTATTTTGAGAAAAAAGTAAGGGCAGCCTAATTAGTAGCTATGAGATACAAAGATGTTCTGCTGGAGCCATTTAATGAGAATACAGAGGTTATGCTCTTAGTCAGAGATTTTAAGAGTAAGCACTCCGTAAGAAACAGCATTTGAAAGTCAACTGAAGTATGCATTTTATTTCAGTTTTCCTGTGACCATCAATGCATAAACTATATGACAATTCTCCACCCAAAAATAATTAATCCATAAAAATACAAGTGATCTGGGCACTAGTGGCTCACTCTTGTAATTCTAGCTATTCAGCAAACTGAGATTTGAAGGTCACAGTTCAAAGCCAGCCCAGGCAGAAAAGTCTGTGAGACTCTTACTTCCAATTAACCACTAGAAAACAAGAAGTAGTACTGTGGCTCAAAGTGGGAGATTGCTAGCCTTGACTGAAAGAACTCAGTGATAGGGCCCAAGCCCTGAGTTCAAGCCCCACAACCAAAAGAAAACCTTTTCCTGTATCTCAGTCATAGATGATTAGTTAAGGTTATTCTAGCAGCTGTAAATATAAATCTCTAAAACCTCAATTTCTAATAGAACAGAATTTACTCTAGCAAAGTCCAATAAGTGTCATCAAACATTTCCTGTAGCTGGGCACCAGTGCTCACATCTGTAATCCTAGCTACTCAGAAGGCTGAGATCTCAGGATAGCAGCTCAAAGCCAGCCTGGGCAGGAAAGTTTGTAAAACTCTTATCTCCAATAAACCACAGAAAACCAGAAGTGGCAGTGTGGCTCAAGTGGTAGAGTGCTAGCCTAGAGCTGACGAACTGAGGGACAGCACCCAGGCCCAGAGTTCAAACCCAACAGCCAACAACAACAAAAAAAATTCCTGTAAAGGAGACCTGGAAATATTTTCGACTTTGTGAATCATTTAGTTCTGTTGAAATTATTCATGTCTCCAGGCAATATCTAAACAAATGAGCAAGACCATATTCTAGAAATGCCTTTACAAAAAAAGTAGTGAACTAGGTTTTAGCTCATAGGTTATCATTTGCCAACCCCTGTCCTAGACCCTCAGAGTGCTTTGCTGTTCATCAACTATAAGGAAAGACAGCACAGATGTTTTACGTGTGTATGCATGCATGCACATGCACAGCACAAAGCTACAACAGGTTATTCTAGGTTGGGCCTGAAAGAAGCAGGTAGTTAACTTGGGTTTGCACACTAGCTGAACAATAATCTTGATGTTTTCATGAGCCAGAAGTAATGACATTGTTAATACTCATACACAGCAGTTATCCCGGGCTCACCTTCTGACCACTCAGAATCAATTTTATATTTCCTTCTATCTGGAGAACACTTCTCAGCCCCTCCCCACAACAAGAAGTCCATTCAAAGCCCTTGCAGGTGCTGCATCCATCTTCTTGATGCCACTTTTTAGTGCCAGGGTAGCCTGGCAGCCAGGACATAAAATAATTCATGACTTAAGAACTAAATATGTTATCTGTCCACTTTTGTTCAAAAATCCAGTAGCCAGTGAGGAAATAGGAGTAGAAGAATTCTAATAAAGTCTTCCATTTAAAATGGGAAAGACTGAGAGGCACATAGAAGTTCCTAGTCAGTGGTAAAAGTTCAATCTTGCTGGGCAACCACTGTAAACGTCCTTAACCTGGCTGAGACACTAGCTGCTCTGGGAAGGTGCCCATTTGTTTGTTGCTTTCCATGGCCGCAGATACTGCCTTCTGAGAGCTTCTTCCTTGTCTATTAACCTCAAGGCCTTATCTGATTTAGACGCTTGTAGACTGCAGATATTGCAGGTTTCTCCCTGCCCAAGGTTGCTTTCAGGTCTCTAAATGGTTTCAAACTTAGAACTGTTGCATTACATTCTTTAGCAATACATTCCCTCAAAAATTTTCAAGGCAGAAGCTTCTTCCAGTCTGTGGCAAGTGCAGTAATGTCATCTAGAATTTATTTTCAGAATTAATCATCAAAATTATTTCTCAGACTCTAGATGCTACCCTCTGCTGATAATATTGAGACTGTCTAAAACAACAGAATTTGGTTCCATCATAACATTACAGCCATTGGGATTAACTGAGAAGTCTTGCTTACCTTTTCCAATCAAGACTTAAATCTTATTATTCTGAGTCTAGATGCAATTGACTTTTACTCATTAAGGTCCAGATATAGTAGACTTTTCCAAATGATGAGATTTTAAAATCTGGAACTTATACATTCCCTTGATTCTCTGCTTGAGAAATGGTCAAATCTTGATCTATCTCTTATTACAGTATATTTCTCAAAGCAGCCAATAGAAGTCAACATAATCACAGCAATTCTTATTTCTACTACTGCTACTTACATCTTCCAAATAATTACAAGTGATATTTTACCAAATATTTTTTGTGACACAAAGATCTCCTCAGTCTTATGTGTCTCTTCTTTCTTTTCCAACACTTGATGACCAAGCTAATGATGTGTATTTTTTATTAAATTACTTTATTTTTATTATAGAGGGGATATACAGAGGAAGTACAGTTACATGAGTCAGGTAATGAGGACATTTCCTTTCTTGCAGTGTTCCCTCACTCTTTCCCAGTCCCTCAATCCTGTCTCCACCCACAGGTGTCCAGTGAACTCCACTGCTGCTGTTTTTCATGCTTTTTCCCTTGAGTTCTGTGCCTTTCCCACCTTCCCAAAGATATACAGAAATATAGATCTATAGATGACTATACCATACATAAGTTAAAGAAGACAGAATCACTGAAAACTAAACACTAAAAAAGTCTTTTGTTTCCACATCTTGGAATTCATTTCAGTATGTATATTATTTTATAAATATGAAGAGGCACATAGGCCTTGTGCCTTTGTGCTTCTCTCCTAAGAGTAGCCTCTTTTGGTCCCACTGTGTTGTAGAGAACATGGGCAGCAAAGATGGCGCTGAGAGGGGGTTGAGTGGGCAGAGCCTAATTTACTGTAGAGCACATGGGCAGCCAAGATGGCGCTGGGAGAGAGTAGAGTGGGCAGAGCCCAATTGATCTTCCGAGCAGTGCCTAACCAGCCCATGAAGGCTCAGGTGAATGATAGGGTGTGACCTTGACAGTGATTGGTTCCTCTTCCTCCCTTGCCATGCCACCCGCCCTTTTTGGCTTTAAAAAGGGCTGCTCTCTGTTAATAAACGAGTTTTCTACCTGCTGGATTTGGCTCCTCGCTGTGTCTGATTGTCTCCTGGGCTGAGGGAGGCTGGGGAATGGGCGAGCTCCCCACTTACCTTTCCTCAGATCCGTCTTTCGTGGGACGGATGAAGACCCAACACTGTGTGTTAGTACAATGATACATTTTTGCTTTTTGCTATTGTTGTTTTATGAGAACACCCCACTCTGGTACCAACTGCAGTGAAAGACAATCTCAGGGGACTCATAGAGGTTTGTTGCTCACTCACATCATGTATTCAACAAAAGAGCTTCCACGTAGACGTTTAAGCTCTACTCTTTCTCTCATATATCGACACTATCACCTGGGACCACGAAAGAGTTATCTTCTAGTCAGAGGTAAGAGAAGGAAAAAGATATGACTGTGCTGAAGTGTTTTACAATTTGATTTGAAAGTGCTCATTATCTATTCACACTCCAGAGTCCACCTGCCACTAGCTGGGACATGCCAGGAGATCGAGGAAATTAGTTCTGTAAAGACATAGAATTTGTCATTCACATCCCAAACAGGTTGACATAATCAGAAATAAACAATTTTAAGTTTCGGACCTTTGAATACTAGAGTTTTTTTGGAAGAAATTAAAGATTATTATGAGCTCAACCAGCTCATACTACAGAGTAATGAACTGAGGCTCAGTTGCTCACAGAGGAGGCCACAAGACCTAATGCAGTAGCTGCCTTCCACTTATATCAAGTCTGTCTGCTGGATGCTTCTCACATTTTTTTATGTATCTGTATATTTGCTTTAAACTGATAAAGCCAAACATATTTTAATGTATTTTTATATATAACATTAAGTTGAGCTGGGAGTTGGTGACTCACTCCTATAATCCAAGCTACTAAGGAGGCTGAGATCTGAGGATCATGGGCAACCTGGGCAGGAAAGGCCATGAGACTCTTATCTCCAGTAAACCACTCAGAAAACTGGAAGTGGTGCTGTGGCTCAAGTGGTAGAGCGCTTGCCTTGAGCTGAAGAGCTGAGGGATAGGGCGTAGGCCCAGAGTTCGAGCCCCACTACTGACAAAAACAAAAACAAAAAACAACAACAAAACATTAAGTTGATAGGAGAATTGGCATCCAATTAAAAGACAAACCTGTTAGTTAGAATTCCAGTGGAAATATGATTGGTTTATATAATCCTAGCAGAAATATCTTTTATTCGAAATGTGTCCTTGAATGCTCTTTCCCAGACCTTTTCTAACTGAACATTACAGAATCAATCAGATCAAAGCAGAATAAAACATTGCTTTTATGAAACTAACCAAATGTGAAATAGATAAATGTTTGCAAAAACTTGAGGATGCAGTAAGGGATGATGAGCATAACACTGACTAATTGCTCAAAGACATAGGAACCAGTGTGCTTTGCTACTATAAATATATGTCCTTAAGATAGGTGATTATCTTCTGCAAATCTAGAAATCATTGTGTATGTGTATGCACACACACACACACACACACACACACACACACACACACTTGAGTTATGACTGTGATCAGAAAAAAAAATCGATCACATATACAAAAGTGATTTGTAATGGGTACATGCAAGTGGAAATGGAGCCAAGAGGAGAAGGCAGGTGAATTAAGGGGGTAAGGAGGGAAGAATGAAGTCAAGAATTCATTATATATACCACAAAATTAAAGAAAATAAGAGAAAGGGTAGATCAGAGGGGGTGAGAATGTTGAAAGGGGTGACAATGATCAAGATACATTGTATTCATAAACAGCTTTGTTAAATGACATCTCCTTTGTACAACTACTTAAAGATAATAAAATAAAATAAAAGTAACTTTAAAACAAAAAAGTGATTGGCAAAATGAAAAACAATAGTAAAGAGAATATGGCTATTAATGTCAAATCATCAGTAACAAATCTCCTACTTTAGCTTATAAATGTCCATGAAAATATATTATAATCTATATTTTCCTCAGCAATATGAATGTAAGTAAACTGCTAAATTGTTATTCTATATTTTACAATTACTGTTTGCTGAATTCTCAATGTTCTCTCTACGTACACAAAATATATTGGTAATACGATCTGAAATTAGAAATAAAATCATGCTTTCTGAAAATTACATACAAAGTGCAAAATATAATCACTTGTTTCAAAGTTATCTTTTTATTACAGATACAATAATTATGAGAAATCCTCATAAGTAGCTATAGTATCAAACTAACTCATAGGAAACATACAATAAACAGTGGTAGCACAAAAATGTGTGAAATCATTAAATAAAACTTTTTTTCCTAAAAATCAGATTTAGTTCAGTATGGAACTAGTTCCTACCTAAACAATTTTTTGCTATTATGTCACACCTCCTTCCCTACAATTTTAGAATGTTATTATTTGTAATCTTGGAATAGAAATCTCATCCAATTTCCATTAGTCTTGTTACTTACACCACAGGTTTGAATCTAGAGAAGTATTCATGTGAAAACTTTATTGTAGCTACAAAGAAGAAATAAATTTAAAGGGACAAAACTATTGACATTTTAGGGTTTGTTTTGAGGGGTTATTTTTTTGAGCTCTAAGTATATTTTAGATATGAAGCCCTTATCTGATTCATAGCTAATAGAAAATCTTCTCCTATTCTGTAGGCTATTTATCTTGCTAGCTAGGTCCTTTGCCATGCAGAAGCTCTTCAGCTTGATGCAATCCCATTTACCAGTCTTTTTTTGATTTGGTGTCATTCTGGAGCTTTATTAGAAATTTTCAACCCATGCCTAGGAAGACTAGTGTTTCCCCTACAGCTTTCACTAATATTTTCATGGCATTAGGCCTTACATTGAGGTCTTTGACCCATTTGGAATTGATTCTAGTGTAGGATGATATAGAAGGATCTAGCTTCAGTTTTCTGCATGTATATAGCCGATTCTGCCTGCACCATTTGTTGAAGAGGCTGTCTTGCTTCCAACTTGTGTTTTTGGATTCCTCATCAAATATTAGGTGGTTATATGTCTGTGGGTTCATTTCTGGGTCTCCTATTCTATTCTATTGGTCCTCAAGCTTATTCTTGTTCCAGTACCAAGCTATGTTTATTGCTATGGCTTTATAACAGACTTTGAGGTTTTGTATTGATATTCCTCCAAACTATTCTTCCTGCTCAGGATTATTTTTTGCTAGTTGGGGTCTTTTATTATTCCATATGAATTTTTGGATTTCTTCCTCTAGATCACTGAAGAACATTGTTGGGATTTTGATGAGTATTGCAATGAATTTGTAGATAGCTTTGGGCAGTATAGACATTTTTGCAACGTTAATCCTTCCTACCCAGAAGCAAGAAAAAAAAATTTCCATTTCCTTAAATCTGCTTTAATTTCTTTTTTCATACTTTTAATGTTTTCATCATAGCAATCGTCCACATTTAGAAAATAGACTAAAGAGAGACTTTCCTGAAAGAGAAGGAAGAATGGCCAATAGTCACACAAAGAAATGTTCAACATCTCTGGCCATGAAAGAAATGCAAATCAAAACAACATTGAGATATCACCTCACCCCAGTTAGAATGGCCATTGTCAAGAAAACTAACTATAACAGATGCTGACAGGGATGTGGTCCAAACGGAATGCTACTACACTGTTGGTGGGAATGTAAAGTTGTTCAAGCACTCTGGAAAGTAGTATGGAGGGTCATCAAAAGACTAATCATAAAGCTTCCCTATGGACCAGCAATCACACTCCTGGGCATTTATCCAATAGGACACAAACAAGGCCACACTATAGCTACCAGCACAATCAGGTTCATTGCAGCATTAATAATGGAATCAACCCAATGCTCCTCAGTGAATGAATAGATCAAGAAAATGTGGTATATATACACAATCAAATTCTATGTTTCGAGCAGAAAGAATGATATTGTACCCTTCTTAACGAAATGGGAAAAAATTATAATAAGGGAAGTAAGCCAGATCCAAAAAAACCTATGTTGCATGGTCTCACTCATTTGTAGTAATTATAATGTGCCTACAAAGCTACAAATAAACACAATAGATGGTAAAAGATTAAAAAATTACACTTGGACATGATAAATTAAATAGGACACTACACAGTCACACAATGAGACTGAAGGAGGATATTCTTAGGAGAGGATCACAAAGGCTCAATTGTTATGTGCATATGATCATAAAAAATGATGTTTATTGAACTCCAAGAAATGAAAACAAGAAGATTTTTTTGTTACTTTTCTTTTTGTTTTAGTTTTGGTTGTTTAGTTGTTTTTCTTTTCTCCTTTGTCGCTTTTCTGATTTCTGTACTTTTTGTCTTGTATGTAAGTTTTTGTTTTGGGTAGGATAAGGGGAACACAGAAATAGTGGGACAGAGGATAAACAAATGTAGCAGTGATACTCAACTAGACACTATTACGCAAATAAATTCTACAAGTTGTGGGGGAGGAAAAAACGGAGAAAACATGGAAAGAGGTGACTATTCGAAAAGAAATGTACTCAATACCTCACGTATGTAACTGTAACCCCTCTGTACACCACCTTTACAATGTAAATAAATAAGTAAATAAACAAATAAAATTGATCTTTCAAAACTAGTGAGGCAACCAGTTCTGAGTGGTTCATACCTGTCATCCTAGCTACTAAGGAGGCTGAGATCTGGAAGATCATGGGAGGAAGTCACATTTATAATTAAAACTAAAGTTGGCTCAGAATCAAAATATGTTAATATTAACTTTTTCCTTTTTCCCTTTTTTCAAAAGTGTTTTATTCCTATGTAGAGGTGATGTACAGAGACATTAAAGTTCCAACAGTCAGGTAATGAGTATATTTCTTTTTGAACCATGTCACCCCTTCCTTTACTCTCTCCCAGTTTTTCCCTCCTGTCCCTACCCACAGATTATAGCTCACATAGTGAACTATAGTCTAGTGAGTACCACTTCTGTACTTGTTCACCTTTTGTCCTATCTTTTCTGTGCTCTTCCCTTACCTTCCCAAAGACAAACTAACAAATAAGACAAATGGAAAAGACAACAAAAACAACTACCAAAAAAGCTCTTGTTCCATTGCTTGATGTTCATTTCATAAAATACTTTTATATGATCATATGCACATAGCTATTAAGCATTTATGATCTGTTCCTATAATATCTTTCTTTGGTCTCACTGTTTAAATGTCTGAGACCTGTATAATTTATTATGCCCAAGTGCATATTTTTAACCATCCAGTATGCTTACTTATAGATTTATAGGCACAGTCTAGCTATAACAAATGAGGGAAACTATGGAAGGTATGTTTTCTTGGGGTCTGGCTTACTTCATTTAATATAATTTTTTCCAAGTCTTTCCATTTCCTCATGAATGGAGCAATATTCTTTTTAATGGAAACATAGAATTCCATTGTATGAATATACCACATTTTCTTGATCCACTCATCCACTGAGGAGTATCTAGGTTGATTCCATTATCTTGGCTATGGTAAATGATGCTGCAATGAACATGGTTGTGTTGGTAGCTTTACCCTTGTTTGTGTCCTATTGGATAAATGCCCAGGAATGGGATTGCTGGGTCATAGGGAAGCTCTATGTTTAGTCTTTTGAGGACCCTCCATACTGCTTTCCAGAGTGGTTGAACAAGTTTACATTCCTACCAACAGTGTAGTAGCATTCCCTTTGGGCCACATCCCTGCTAGCATCTCTTTATTTGTTTTCTTAATAATGACCATTCAAACTACGGTGAGGTGGAATCTAAGTGTTGTTTTGAGTTGCATTTCTTTTATGTCCAGAGCTGTTGAAAATTTCTTTGTATGTCTATTGGCCATCCTTCCTTCTTCCTCTGAAAACTCTCTCTTTAAATCTTTATCCCATTAAGTGGGTTGTTGATTCTTTGAGGCTTTATTTTTGGAGGGTTAAGTTTTTAGCTCTAATTAGTTAATATTAATTCAATACGTGACTTTTTAACTTCATGGAGCAATTTTTTTGGCTTTAATAAATGTATTTTCTCTGAATCATCAGCATTGAAACTCATCTACAGTTCCATTCACAATAACTTCCAAAAATACAGCACCAAGGAGTAAATTTAACCAAGGAGGTAGAGGACCTCTACAATAAAAACTGACTGTTTGTTTTTGTATGTAACCTGACATTTCTATTTGGTAGTCTTCAATATCCTTTCTTTGATTTACATTTTTGCCATTTTAACCACAGTGTGATGTCCAGAGGTTCTTTTCTGGTCATGTTTATTTGGACAATTTGGGATACTTTTTTGCTATAACTTCATGTAATAGGCTTTCTATGCCTTTATTTGTATCTCAGTTTCTTCTTCTTTTTCATGGATTTTGAGATTTTTGACTTTTGGTCATTTCCCAAAGTTCTTCAAAGTTGGGATAATGATTGATTTCTTTATTGTTGTCTGATTGTGGTACTTCTTAAAACTTCAATCCCTGGCGTTCTTTCTCCTTAAGCAATTGGTAAGTAATACTTTTACCTGTGTTTTTTTATTTGATTTGTTGGGTTTTTCATTTCAAAGACTTCTATTGATTCTTTTGTTTAGAATCTCAACTTCCTTCCTAGATTTTTTGTTGCTAAATTTCTCATCTAAATCATCCACTGGTTCTTACTTCTTTCATCTGTTTCTTTGGATACTCTCTGAGGTCACTGATAATACTTATAACCAGACTTTTATAACCAGACTACGTCTGGCATTTCAGCCATTTTTTAATTTAGGTATTTGGGAGAGAGCTGTGAACTTTTGCAAAAATCATTTTGTCTTGGTTTTTCATGGTTCTTATGTTTCTACATGGTAATTTGCATGTCTGGGCACTAGATATTTTTCATTTTTTTACTTGGAGGACTTATTAGTGAAAAGCCTTCTCCTGTAGTCACATTCCCCACTACCACACACAGGAAAAAAAAGCAGACAGCAATAACAAAAAATTCAAAAACAACCCAGATATATACATTAAGTAAAAACAAAAATTTGGGAAAATTAACTCCATCTCCAATATGAATAAAAAAGGACAATGTTAGGATACTGTGTAAGTTACTTTTTGCATAGCTGTGACATGAGCGAAGAACATTTTATTTCAGTTCATTATGTTTAGTTTCAGTATGGCGATGAGGACATGACAGAGAGGTACTTTTCGCACCAAGGCAACCAGGAAGTAGAGGACAGCATTACAGGAAGGGTCTAGAAACTGTCCCAAGTTACTTACTGTCCCAGTCACTTACTTCCTCCAACTTAAGACCCACCCCACTTCCCAATAAGATTATGATGTTTTGAATCCACAAAGGGATTAATTTGTTGATAAGATCAGAGCCCTTAAGGTGGGATCACTTCTTTGAAACCTGTCAGCTGGTGACCAAGCCCCTACTAAATGAGGCTGGGAAAACAATGAATATTTAAATCATAACAGATACTTATAGAATAAATTAGGAACTTAAAAATTATTAAAGTTAAAATCACTAATAATTAACTACTAAGGAGAAGAGAGATAACAAATGTAAAAAAGAGGGAGTAAGCAAGGTAAGGAAGAGAGGAAATATATATGATGAAGGCATATGAAATAATCATGAAGCATACACGTAAAATAGATATAGAGCAAGACAAAACACAAACAACAGAGGGTCAATCAATAGTTCTTTCTTCCTGGACAGATTTAAGATGGAGATGCTTCTCTTCTTCTTCCGCTGGGCTTGTCATTTTATAGTTTTCTTCTTGATGGGGATAGTAAGTCTTTTTTTTTTCTGAAGCCTAAACAAGGTAGGCTATTGCATGCTGAGCCTTGCTTTCTAATTTAGAATATTCACTGTTATGCTTATTGCTGACTGAATTCCTGGAGTAATTTCTGCAGGGTAGGGATCTTAGTGGCTGACCTCCAATTGTTCCTGCTAATTAAGCCTAGGAACTCCCCCAGTTGGATTCCCTCTCACAGCAAAGGGGCTCTGCCAGTGCACCCTTGGTATAGGAAATTTCCCATGTAGAGACTGTACTTTGACCAAGATTCCTCAAACTTCTTCATGAGTAAAAAATAGACTGCTGCTGGAGAGGCAAAGCATGAGATAATGAGTTATCCTGTGTGCACTGGCCAGGCCCACACCTAGCAACTCTTGCTTCAATCACATATAGTTTCTCTGTCTCTTCTTCCCAGACTTTGAGCTCTAACCTGCCTTCCCTCTGTAGTATGGCACACACTTCTCACCCAAGTGAACCTGTACTTACGAATCTAAACCTGACTCAGAACCAGTTTCTTTGATCCATTCTGATACTGGAGTAGTTCTTGCTTAGCCAGTAAAGACAGGGAGGACTTTGCAGTTTGACACTATAAAAATGCAGGGTCTTATGTTCTTCCTGCCAAAAGATTTGTTTTTGATTCCCTACCATCACACCAGCTAGGAAATGCATGGATCCTTCTCCAACACTGGGTAGTACATATATCTCCCATCTTAAACTATATTTTTTCAGAATGCCAGCTTGTAGAGATTTTCCTCCTCTTTCAGCTCCAATGGGAAAGAGCATTCTTCTTCCCTGCATTTTGCCTAGCACCAATGTTATGGTCTATAGTTTCACTTCTATCTATAGTTCAATGTTTCTGTTGCCCTCCAATGCCTTCCTACTCCGCTACCTCTCCCTAGAGCCATTCACTGGATGCTTTGTTTCAGATTTATGGATACTCTGGACAGTATTGGGAGGCCTGTAATCTGCAATAATCCCTTTCCTGGATGTATTATTTTGTTCATGGACACAAAATGTAGCTAGCATGAACAATAAACCCTTATCTGGTCCCGTCCCACTGACTATAACCCTCACTGCTTCTGTGAGTCAGTCCTCCATTTTGTAAGCATGCTCATACTCGCACTCACATCCTTTATATGAGCTTTCCTATAACTCTGTCTTAGTCACATCACCTAAGGAAGAATCTAAAAACAAAATGGTAAACAACCCAATACACTAAGCCTTTACACATTTTATTCCCAAGCCTTTGTTCTTTATTTATACTCTACTGACCAACTGGTAAATTGATTTTGCACACATGCTTCTAATAGCAACAGCAAATAGAAGTTGAAATAGGGAGAAAGAGGTCAATACACTGTAAGGAGAGAAGGCAAAACAAGAGAAAAAAGGACAGACATAACATTCAAATTCTAAAAGCAGAACAGCAGAGAGTCACTTCTAGTAAGAAGAGGCAGCCCTCCACATTCCATTAGCTTCTAAGGATGTCATTGACGAGCACTTTTTGGTCAAGTGTGACTTGAGCCATGAAGTCAAATATAAATTAGCAGTCTGTATTTCTGCAAGCAGAAGGAAAGCAACCCATTCATGTTGAAATATAAGCCTATGGACCTTAAAAAAAGGAAAATTTCTGATCCTGAAAATGTGCCTTGTGAAGTTGAAGGAAACTATGAGATTTATTAAATTTATAGAAATCAACTAAATGTTCCTTAAGGAGAACACAGCATATTGAAAACGCACATTCATTATATGTTTTCTTTGTTCATATAGAATGATCAATGTTAGCCTTTTCTTTTTGTACTAATATATCCTTTTTGCTTGTCTTAAGTGAATCCTACCTGCACTGGACTTGTCACTAAATAGATCATTGTCTCTATCATTTTATAGAGAAAGTTACTAAATTTTGCTCTGTCCTTCTTATTTGAATTTGCAATCTCAGAAGTGAAAAATAAACTTTGGAGTCACAAAATCCTGCAGTTCTTTGTAAATACTGGTCTGATATTCTCTCTTCCCCTCTTCTCTCCTCCCTTCTTCCATCTCTCTTTCCTTCACTTCCACCCTCCCCCCAACAGTCTCCACAGCAGTGTCAAATTCTTCATCAAAGAGATAGATTAGGATTTAAAATAGGCTTATGTTCCAATCAATATACCAGAGACTTAGGATTATGAATTTTTATTTTTCAAAGATGTCTTCATTTGAGAGTCTAGAGTCATAGAAATGCCCTTTGAAATAGTTGTACCTAGCTATTTTTTTAGATTGTGAAATTTCTTCCCCATACTCTTTTAAGAGATGTAAGCATCACTTATGGTGGAACAGGAAAAGAACTTTCCTCTGCACAATAGAGAGGGTGAGGCAGCAGGTGTTGCACAAAGGTAGAACAGAGCAAAAAGCACATTCTTCTATTCTACCTCCTCCTTAAGGGATCTAACAGTTAGCAAATTCAGAAAACATTTATTTTGTAGGGGACATTTGAAGTGCCCTACAGTTTAAAGTGCAAAGAGTTTGGATTTCTAAAGGAAATCTTCATTCTCTATATCACTTAATTGGTAAGAATTTCCATTTTGGAGTAAAGAGGAGAAAGGCCTGGACATAGACAATGATGATAGTTGAACAACATTGTGAATGTACTGAATATCACTGAACTGCATGCTTTAGAAATTATTAAAATGTCAGGTGCCAGTGGCTTATGCCTACAATCTTAGCTACTCAGGAGGCCCAGGTCTAAGGACAGGAACTTTAAAACCAGCCTAGGCAGAAACGTCTGTGAGACTCATCTCCAATGAACCACTAAAAACCAGAAGTGGAACTATGGCTCAAGTGGTAAAACACTAGCCTTGAGCAAAAAAAGCTCAGGAACAGCACCCAGGTATTGAGTTCAAGTCCCAGAACAGGCACCAAAAAAAAAAAGTTAAAATGGTAAATTTTTTAATCTTTAAGTAGTTGTATGAAAGAGCTGTCATTTAGCAGAGTAGTTTGTGAGTGCAATATATCTTGATCATTATCACCCCTTTCAACGTTCTCACCCATCCAGTCCTACCTACCCCTTTCCTCACTTCTTAATTTTGTAGAACATACTTTGAATTCTTGTCTGCACTCTCCTCCTCTTCTCCTCTTCATTTGTTCACCCTTCTCCCTTAGACACCACCTCATCCTTTTTGAGTAGTCACTTAGTGTTTGTTTTGCTGAACTTTGATTTTGCCATTCTAAAGAATTACACTGAGATCTCCCTTGAATCTACCCTATTTCAGTTAATACATTTCTACATACTTGCATTCCACCAAATATATTTACTTGTAGGTGTATAAGCTAAATGTAGCTTCCACATATTAGAGGAAATATGTATCACTTGTCTCGCTGGACCAGACTTACTTCACTTACCGTAATCTTTTCCAGGTCTTTCCATTTCTTTACAAATGGTACAATATCACTGTGTATATATTCCACATTTCCTTGATGCATTCATCTATTGAAGGGCATCTGAGCTCATTCCATACCTTGCCTATGGTAAATGGCACTGCAATAAACATAGTTGTGCCCCAGCCCCCCCCCCCTCCCCTCCCCCCCCCCCCGACTCCTCAATGTTACATCAAATCCCAATCAAGACTTTTTCTCAAGTGGTTCTGCCCACCTTGCTGATTTCATGTCAATATGAAGACTAAGAAGGAAAGAAGTAGTGGCAGGAGGAGGTTGCCTTGGGAACAGAAGTAAGGACAGCAAACGGAATCACCCAGGCAAAATTGACTAGTGTGGCAGAAGCAGGAGTAACTGTCCGCAGAGAATATCCATAGGCAAATGAGAGCTGCACCACTCAGAGACTCCGGGCACCTAGAGTACAACGAGCTATAACACTTAAAGCAGACCCCCTCCCACTGCAGAAGTTGTAACACTTATGACCCAAAACTCCACGCTGCTACCTTACCTATCAGAGAGTTCAGACCTGAACCCAGAGGCGCAAATCCTGAGCCACCTGCTAGACCTCTCAAAGGCCTAGGGTCTAATGTCATCACACACAGCAATCATCCATTCTGTCATCTACCATGCTGCCTGAAAAATAACCACCAAGGTTTGAAATAAGAGGAGTTTCTCCTTGCCTACCCACCATTTCTATATAGGTAGAGCAAAAGAACCCTAGCCAGCTGATTTGTAACCAGTCTACTTATGTTAAGGTTCTCTGGGAAAGAAAAAAATGTAGGGGTGTGAGGCAAGAGGAGAGAAAGAGAGATTAAAATATTTCAGCTCACAAATTTCAGCTCGCAAGTCATAAGACATGCGATCAAGAAGCTGGAGACCCAATGGGACTGATGGTGACATTCTGGTCCAAATGCTAGCAGGCTCATTATCCAGAACAAATCAATTTTTTAACTCAGGACTGAAGGCAGAAAACAACCAATGTCCCAGCACAAGGCAGTCAAGTGGAAGCACTTCCTTTTTCCTTTCTCTAAGGTTCAATTCAGGCCTTAAACTGATTGAGTTGTAGTCATCCATATTAGAGAGAGCAGTCAGCTTTACCCAGATTCAAACATTAATCTCATCCAGAAACACCTTCACAGGCATATACAGAATAGTATCTGAGCAAATTTCTGAGCCTCCTTTGGCTCAGTAAAACTGACACGAAGTTAACATCACACCATTCTACTGTCTACCCAAGGCCAGTTTCCTCAGATGAAATCAAGAATCTGCTTCTTCTGGGGCTGGGAAGGTGGCTCAGTGGTAGAGCGCTTGCCTTGCATGCATGAGGTCCTGGGTTCGATTCCTCAGCACCACATAAGCAAAAGGAAAAAAGCCGGAAGTGGCGCTGTGGCTCAAGTGGTAGAGCGCTACCCTTGAGCTGAAGAGCTGAGGGACAGTGCCCAGGCCCAGAGTTCAGGCCCCACGACCGGACCCAAAAAAAAAAAAAAAAAGAATCTGCTTCTTCTCTAGGAAATGAAAACAAACAACAACAAAAAAGACATCCACCCCCAAGTAGATTTTTGCATTCATGAATAAAAGGCCTATCCTTTCACAGATCAACTAAATAGGCTACCTATGAATGACCACCTTCACAGTCTTCTACTCCATCAGACCTGCATCTACCTTTCTCTCCTCTTAGCAGCTTCTGACTTGTTTGTTACCTATTGTTCCCTGGAAGAAGCCAGTTTCTTGACTTAGAGAGCAGCTGTCTACCAAGAACCCAATGACTCAATAATGTCTCTATCCTAAACATTTGTATGTAAACTTTGACCTTCAGTATTTTACCCCTAAGAAAACTAAAGACCTTCCAGTTTGGGTCACAGCTACCCCTGTGTCTTAAGACAATGGATTTGTTGGAGACCCTTCTTCTCAAGACTGACCTTGCAACACCCACAGAAAATACACTTAAGAAGAATGGCCATTTGTCAGTGCCTGAGTTGATAAAATCTGATGTGATGGGAGAATGGTTCTATAGAAAACCATTTTTATAGTGGAAATAAGGTGAGATTAGTGGAATGCATAAACTAAGAGAACAAAACACACATAAGCATTAGAGACATCTGTTTTTTGCATGGACCACCAATGAGGCTGGCAAAGGAATCTGGAAAAGAGAATAGTTCATGAAGCACTCCCCACAGATTTGGCACTTTTTACCATAGCCTACAAAGTATAACCTAAACCCATTCCTGATGTCCATTTTGAGACTAGATGACTTAAGATACTACATGAAGGAGTCATAAGGGTGGGATGGAAGAGTAAGGATGAGAATACAGTCAAGTTTGGATAAGGTGATGAAAAGAATGACTTTGAAATGAGAGAAATCTGATTTGACCCAATCAACTCAGTGAATTCAGGCCAGTTATTGAACTCTTCTATGCCATTGTTCACTAAGTTAAAAAAAAAAAAAAGAGGAAGAATAACACAAATAGCGCAGATGAGAATGAGATATATATTCCTCCTACATGCAAGGAAAAGATAAATGCATACTTTAATGGGGGTGTTCTACCCCTCCTACACTGCCTTTATTATCCTTTTACTACCTGTGTCATTTTTTTGTTGATAGGTCAAAACACCTGAGACAAACAACTTAAAGGAAGAAGAATTTATTTTGGCTTGTGGTTCCAGAGGTTTCAGTCAATGGTTGCTTAACTACTTGTTTTCAGACCTGTGACAAGGCAGAAATGCCATGATAAAAAGTCATAGTGGAAGAAATCTATTCACCTCATGGCCAAAATGGAAAGCACAGAGGACCCATGAGCTACTTCTTCCATCTAGGCACAACCTAAGTCTTTCCACCACCTCTCAATAATGCCATTGGATTATTAATCCATCATCACTTTACTTCATTAAGGGTGAAAGCCCTTCAATAAATGGATTTACCAAGTGGGAATCAAGTATCCACTTTTGGAGGTGAACATTTTATATCCAAATGTTAACACTGCCACACACATCTGAAACTTATCTTCTCAGAATGCCTTTAAAATAGTAATTACTTGAAAAAACTGGCAGTCTTTTTTTTGTAGCCACTGCTGACAAGCATATTCTTTTCTCTCTTGAAACTGTAATGGGGAAACTGAGTCACAGCCATCCTGGCACCCAGCCAGGTACTGGTTGGTTTCACAGCTACCCTGGTGCCTAACCAGGAGATGAGGGCTACAGTTCCAAGGCCTAGAGGTGAGACAAGTCATCCTTTGGATTGCAGATGCCTGGCTCAGTGGGGGGAGCCAGAAGGGCCTTGCTTTGGGAATATGTGGATACATTGTGTTAGCCCTTGGGGAGTCCTGCTTCTCATGCTTCTCATGCTGTGTTTATGTGTAATGCTTTACTGAGGCTGTGTCTCCACCCAACATGTGGCCTTTAAAAGCTTGGTGTGAGCTCCTTTCTGGACTGCAGGTCTTTGTAATTGGCCTGTCTACAGTCCTCGGCTAGAGCTACAATAAAGACTCCAAATTTTGACCTCTCAAAAAGTGGTTTCTCTATTTTCTCATGACTGGACTTATATCTGATTTAAGATATTATTACTTCACAACAAACCCAAAGAAGAAAATATACTTCTTAGGATTCATTTAAAAGATTGTTGACTCTATAAGTACTTGAGATCTTTATTCTTGTTCCTCATTCAGATGCATACCTCATCCTTACTGGCACACTTCTAACTCAGGACTTGTGATCTCACAGTGTTAACCTTCACAGAGAAATCAAAGGGGACTGAATTTGGGTTTCTGGAATTTGAACTCTCAGTTATCAAAGAGGCCTGACAGTGAGAGTGATATATGAAAATCACATATTTTTTAATGTAAGATCCTTGAAAAGGCCAGTTTTTTGTTTTCTTTCTACTTTGTAGTAGCTCTCCAGGTGTGTGTGTGTGTGTGTGTGTGTGTGTGTGTGTGCACGCGCGTGTGTGTGTGTGTAAAATCTAAAGACAGCTCCCATTTTTTAGTGTGGAAGGTAAAATAATTTGACCCACATATATGTTGCACAAATTGCTAGCTACAGATAGACCATTTTATAGCAAAGAAGGTTGCTTACAGCCACGCATAATCCAAAACGCAATGCAAACTTGTTCAAGCTAAAGCAAAACGTATTATCTACCAATGGTAAAGTTTAGACACAAGTGGATGTAAGATAAACTTCAAGGATAGATTTATCTAGAGCCTTTTCCCCTTTTTCCCTGCTATTCACAGAAAATTTTTCATCTCTTAAGAGCTTTATCGGGCTGGGAAGGTGGCTCAGTGGTAGAGCGCTTGCCTTGCATGCTTGAGGCCCTGGGTTCGATTCCTCAGCACCACAAAAAGCCGGAAGTGGCGCTGTGGCTCAAGTGGTAGAGCACTAGCCTTGAGCTGAAGAGCTGAGGGACAGCACCCAGGCCCAGAGTTCAGGCCCCACGACCGGACCCAAAAAAAAAAAAAAAAAAAAAGAGCTTTATCCTAACACTTTTAGTATTTTAAAACTTTGGAGAAAAGAAGTGGCTGCTTCCCAAAACTCCCAGAAAAGCCACTATGGTAGAACATAGAAACTACAGAAAACCCCTCCTCTCATTCTAGGGGCCACCATTGAGTCACAAGGTAATTCCTGAATCAGTCTCAGGCTGAAAGAGAAAAATGTGCATGTGTGTGTCAAAACTACTCCAAGATGAGTTAAATCAACTTCACAGACCCATATCAAGCACTGAAATAGAAACACCAATAAGAGACCTCCCATCTAAGAAAATCCCAGGACCGGATGGATTTACAGCTGAATTCTACAAGTCCATCAAAGCAGAACTCATTCCAATATTCCTTCAACTTTTCAATGAAATTGAAAGAGAAAGTTCACTACCGAACTCTTTCTATGAAACCATCATAAACCTCATCCCAAAACTAGGCAAGGACTCATCAAAGAAAGAGAACTATAGACCCATTTCTTTGATGAACATCCATACAAAACTTCTCAACAAAATTTTGGCCAATCGACTTCAACAATTCATCCATAAAAAGCATACACCACGATCAAACAGGATTCATTTCAGGGATGCAAAGCGTGTTCAATATATGCAAACCAATTAATATAATCTATCACATCAACAAGAGCAAGGATAAGAACCACTTGGTTATTTCAATAGATGCAGAAAAAGCATTTGACAAGATCCAACACCCCTTTATGATGAAGGCACTGGAAAAACTAGGAATCCATGGAACATTCCTCAGTAAAATAACGGCTGTATATGACAGACCTACAGCCAACATAATAGTTAATGATGAAAAACTAAAGCCATTTCCTCTAAACTCAGGAATGAGACAAGGATGTACACCCTCTCCACTACTCTTCAATTTAGTATTAGAAAGCCTAGTTACAGCAATAAGACAAGATGCAAACATAAAGGGGATCCAAATAGGGAAAGATGAAGTAAGACTCTCTCTCTTTGCAGATGACATGATCTTGTATTTAAAGAATCCCACAGACTCCACTCCCAAATTACTCGAGCTGATTCAAAACTTTGGCAAAATAATAGGGTATAAAATTAACCCTCAAAAATCAATGGCTTTTCTGTATGCCTACAATGGGAAGAGTGCGGCTGAAATCAGGAAAGCAACTCCTTTTGTAATAGCTCCACAAAAAATAAAATACCTAGGAATTAACTTAACTAAAGAAGTGAAGGACCTCTATGATGAAAAATTCAAAAACCTGAAAAAGGAAATCAAGGGAGAACTTAGAAAGTAGCAAAACCTCCCATGATCCTGGATTGGAAGGATCAACATCATGAAAATGGCAATAAAATTCAATGTGATACCTATCAATATTCCAATCTCATTCCTCAAGGAAATAGAAGAGGCAATCCAAAAATTCATATGGAACAATAAAAGACACCGAATAGCAAAAACAATCCTTAACAGAAAGAACACTGCTGGAGGAATATCAATACCAGATTTCAAACTCTACTACAAAGCCATAGTCATCAAAACAGCTTGGTACTGGCACAAAAACAGACCTCAAGACCAATGGAATAAAATTGAAAACCCAGAAATGAACCTACAGACCGATAGCCATCTAATATTCGATAAGGGAGCTAAAAAAATAGAATGGAAGAAAAAGAGCCTCTTCAGTAAATGGTGCTGGCAAAATTTGTTAATCACCTGTAGAAAACTAAAGCTAGATCCTTATATATCACCCTGCACCAGAATCAACTCCAAATGGATCAAAGACCTTGGAGTTAAAACAGACACTCTGAAAACATTACAGGATGGAATAAGAGAAACCCTAGGTCTTCATGACACAGGCTGAAATTTGCTTAATAGAAGCCCAGAAACACAGCAAATCAAAGAAAGGTTAGAAAAATGGAATTGCATGATATTGCAGCACTTCTGCTTGGCAAAGGACATAGCTAGCAAGATCAATAGAAAGCCCACAGATTGGGAGAAGATCTTCACTAGCCATACAATGGATAAGGTTCTTATATCTAAAATATACTTGGAATTCAAAAAATTAAATCCTGCAACAACAAATCTTCAAAGAAACCACTGCCCCATAAATAAGGGGGATAAAGACTTAAAGAGAAACTTCTCTGAAGAGAACATAAAAATCGCCAATAGACACATGAAGAAATGCTCAACCTCTCTAGCCATAAAAGAAATGCAAATCAAAACAACATTGAGATACCACTTCACCCCAGTTAGAATGGCTATAATCAAGAACTCTAATAATAACAGATGCTGGAGGGGATGTGGACAGAAGGGAACCTTACTTCATTGTTGGTGGGAGTCTTAAACTTGTTCAACCACTTTGGAAAGCAGGATGGAGGTTCCTCAAAAGACTCCACATAGAGCTCCCCTATGACCCAGCAATCCCACTTTTGGGCATTTATCCAAATGTTCACAAACAAGACCACACTAAAGCTACCAGCACAACTATGTTTATTGTGGCATTATTTACCATAGCTAAGATATGGAACCAACCCAGATGCCCTTCAGTAGATGAATGGATCAAGAAAATGTGGTATATATACACAATGGAATTCTATGCCTCCATCAGAAAGAATGACATTGCCCCATTTGTTAGGAAATGGAAAGACTTGGAAATAATTGTATTTAATGAAGTAATCCAAGCCCAAAGAAACATAGGTCCCATTGTTTCCCTTATTTGCAATAACTAGTATATGTCTGAGTCAAGTAGAAAAGGTCAGTTACTTTGATGTTAGGGAAATGAACCCTAAGATAGGTATTCAAATGTTTTTTTCTTTCATGAGATTGTTTCTAACACATTTACAAGATTATATCTTTGTTGCTTTGTATGTCCCTCCCCCATGGTATAACCCCTGCTTTCACTGTATTTGATGTTGGTATAATTTGTGGAGGGGAAGGGAAAAAACAAATCGTTTAAATAGGGATAAAGGTGGACCCATTGCAACAATGAGATGTACAAGTCATTATGTTGAAAAACGAACTTTACAACTTTAAGGGGGAGAGGAGGATGGGAAAGGATGGAAAGGGAAAACAAAGGAGGAGGCAACAATGCTCAATAAGAAATGTACTCATTATCTTGCCCATGTAATTGTAATCCCTCTGTACAGTATTTTCACAATAAAAAAAAAGGAATGTGTTCATTACTTTGCTCATGTAACTGTAACCCCTCTGTACAGTATTTTCACAATGAAAAACTTATTAAAAAAGAAAAGAATGTACATGTGTGCATGTGTACACACACATGGGCATGTGTATACACACACAAACAAACACAAAGATTCCTTTAGACCAATCAAGCCAATGACTCAGAAAGATGTGGCCTGAATAACTGAACAAAACATGGGATGATTTTTAAGCAAGTAATCTGTCCAAAAGAAAAAACTGGGTCCTTGTAGGTGTTCACTAGTGAACACTCAGCTTGCTTTTTTTTTTCTAAAACTTATTTCATCCCACTTGAATGACAATTGTATCAAGAATCTGGTTAATATTAACATAGAGCTTAATCATGGTGGAAAAATACTAATCAGTTCTTTTCACAAGAATGCAAGAAATCCAAATAGCTGATATCCTGTTATGCTAATCAACCTGCAAAATCAGTTTCTCTACTGCTCTGTTGTTTGTGACATACCTGAAACTCTTCTTTTAGAAACTCACCATTTCTTCTCTAAGCTTAGATGACTTAGATGTCATCGTTATGCTACTGACTTGTCAATTTCTATCTCAAGCCCAAATCTCTCTGCTGAACTCGCAATTTATATGTCAAGTTGCTTATATGATATATCCCTTCAGGTATATTAAACCTAGTACACCTCAATAAAACATAATATTCTCTCCAGGTCACACCTATAATGCTATCTACTCAGGAGGCTGAGATCTGAGGATCCAGTTTTGAAGCCAGCCCATATAGCAAAGTCTGTGAGATTCTTATGTGCAATCAACTAGTAAATAGCCAGACGTGGAGGTGTTGTTTACGTGGCAGAGTGCTAGACTTGGAAAACAAAGCTAAGGGAGATCTCCAGGGCATGGATTCAAACCCCAGCACACACATGTACACGCATGCAATAGTGCATGTGTATGTGCGCACACACACACATACACACACAGCACAATATTCTCCATAACAGTCTTCCTTATCTCAGTAAATATCCTCAATTCAGTTCATTATTTAATATAGAAATCTAAAATTAATATTCTTTTTTTGGGGGGGGTCCAGTTGTGGGGCCTGAACTCTGGGCTTGGGCACTGTCCCTCAACTCTTCAGCTCAAGGCTAACGCTCTACCACTTGAGCCACAGCGTCACTTCCGGCTTTTTTTCTTTTTGCTTATGTGGTGCTGGGGAATCGAATCCAGGGCCTCAGGCATGCAAGGCAAGCGCCCTACCACTGAGCCACCTTCCCAGCCTCTAAAATTAATATTCTTTTATATCATGTGTACATGTGTTTGTGTGTGTGTGTGTGTGTGTGTGTGTGTGTGTGTGTGTGGATGTGTTCATGCTAAAGGAGTTTCCAAGAATGCTGACACTGAAAAGCCTTGGCAATCATTCGATCTGGTGCCATTTCCTCTGCATTTCCAATTCAACTCAGGAAAGAAGAATGATTTTTCTATAGGTAGATGGACAGCTAGAAGAATAGTAAATACAAAGTTGAGTTTTTCTGGTTGTAAATCTGAATCTCTTTTTCTTTTCTTTTCTTTTTTTTTTTTTGAATCTCTTTTTCATCAAGAGAACACCCAAGGAAATTCTGTAATTGTATAGTAATTACCAGTTTTCTCCTATGGATTTCCTAGGTCCTTCCAGGAAATCTTGCACACTCTAGTTTACTTTCAATTATGTAATCTATAGAGACAAGGATCGATTTTCTCTGACTGGAGCACCAGAGAGTTGTGTTTCCTCTCATCTCAAGCACCCTCCAGAGACTGCTCAATCGTTTTCATCACCTTGATTCATAGGCACAGATTATGTAGGCATTTTACTTACCATAGATCACTCCACCATCACGAATAAAGGCTGCTTGAAAATTGTAGTGAGGTTATAGTTCACTTCAGAGGATGGACCCACTGAGGTAATGTCCTTAAATTTAACAGCATCAGTTTTTTGCTTGCTGTAGAAAAAAAGCAAAGTGAACATTTATTTAGATATACCCATAAATGAAATTGTCAGAGATTAGACTTAACAGCCTGCACTTTGTTGGAAGCTCACAAATCACAAAACCGGAACTAATAAATGTAGAATCCACCCCATCTGTTAAGTCAAAAGGAGTCTTACAGCCAGAGAGTGAACACTGAAGAGACAGTGTGAAGCACAGTATTATTACCTCTCAAATGTGCAATCTTTTTTTTATTGTGAAAATATTGTACAGAAGGGTTACAATTACATGGGCAAGATAATGAGTACATTTCTTATCAAGCATTGTAGCCTCCTCCTTTGTTTCCCCTTCCCAATTCTCCTCCCAGCCTTCCCCCCCCTCCCCACACCAAAGTTGTAAAGTTTGTTTTCAACATAACGACTTGTCCATCTCATTGTTGCAATGGGTCCACCTGTATCCCTATTTAAACGATTTGTTTTTCCCCTTCCTCTCCACAAATTATACCAACATCAAATACAGTGAAAGCAGGGTTATACCATGGGGGAGAGACCTACAAAGCAACAAAAAAATCAACTTATAAATATGTTAGAAACAATCGCATGAAAGAAAAAAAACATTTGAATCCTTATGCTAGTAGTGGGGTCTGAACTCAGAGCCTAATACTCTCAATTTCCATTCAAGGCTGGTGCTTTACCAGTTAGCCCATATGTTTGCCTCCAGCTTTTTGTTGATTAACTGGAGATAAGAGTTTCAGTGGGCTTTCCTGCTTAAACCAACATCCTCAAATCTCAGCCTCCCTCCTGAGTAGATAAGATTACAGGTATGAGCCACCAGTATTTGGCTCAATGTATCCTTTTTATACTAAGTTTTCTAAATCCAGTGTATATTTCATATTTAGAGAACATTTCCGTTTGGGCCAGCTGCTTTTCAATTGTCACATGAAGCTTGATGCCAGACAAATGCTCTTCCAAAGGCCAGAGGTTCCTAAATCCTCTGTCTCTGTGGAAGGAAAATCATGCACACTCACTTGACAGACAAAGCTCTATACTCCCAAGGGCCATCCTGCTCCTGCTCTGTGATTAATGGGCCTCAGAGCAGGTTCTTTCTCAAAGTCCTTGCCTTTGTACCCTTGGACTTCTCAATTATCCTGCAGTGAGCATGAGAGAGAAATTCCACCTGGGCAGGAATTACTAACTTTGGCCCACAGGGAAAGCTCATAACAGCCAATACAGCTTCAAGGCTCTACCTTGTTCCCACTGGTTTCATATTTAGGCAAAGGGTAAAATTCAAGTATTTCATTCTGTGGGTTCCTGTTCAGTCTCTCTACTGCCTGGGTTACTTAGTAAAACAAACTAACATTGATTGTATGTTTCCTATCTAAGATTTCATTTGTTCAACCTTTACAATAAGACCCTATGGGCACTACGATAAGCAAATCAAGAACCACTTAGATTTACTGAGTAAATTGGCCATGGCCACACAGCAGAAGGTAGAACTAGGATTCAGTCTCCCAAAGAGCCCTACACTCACAGCATTGCTTCAAAACTATTCTTTAGCTTCTGTATTCTCCTGTTTTCAGCATGATCCATATCTTTCTTGACTTTCCAGACCTATTTCATTCTGGTTAAAGCTAGCTTCCCATTGCAATGAGCTCTAGAGTTTCTTCTGTGTTCTGGATAAATAACATTCAAGAAATCTGATCATATCTTTGCCACCAGAATATCCACGACCCTTGGCCATCCACATACATCCACAAACAAGAAAGAAGGATAGAGCTATTAATTTAGCATCATTTAGCAGCTTTTAATACACCACTTTTTTCATGCTGGGAAAGTGCTAAAAGCTAGGGCTATGGCAGGAAACAAGATACACAAGCTCCTTGCTTTGAGGAAACTTGTATTCTACAGATGAGAGTAAGACATTAAGTGAAACCAAAACTAAAGATTCTTTCATATAATGATACATAGGATGATACAATAAAACAGTGTTATGTGGCAGATCCTTTTTTTGTTGTTTCTTTGGTTGTGTTTTTTAATGTACTGTGTGAAGATATTTCTTTTTTCTTTCATTTTTTTCTTTGGTTTATCTCCTTTTGTCACTGTTTTGGATTTTGGTACCTGTGTCATATAATATATATTATATTATATTTATTTGTTTGATTTGGGGAAAGATAGGGGAATAACAAAATGGTGAGACAAAGGTCAAAGAGTGAACCAATACAACAGTAATATTCACAAGACATTATGTTGGAAATGAACTTTACAAATTGGGGAAAAGGGGAAGTGGGGGAGGGAAAATGGGAGAGAAAAAGAAAGAGGGTAAAAAATGTTCTACAAGAAATGTACTTATTACCTCACTTATGTAACTGTAACCCCTCTGACATCGCCTTTACAATAAAATAAAATTTAACTTAAAAAAAGAAAGAAAACGATACATATGTGCTTAAAACCCATAGCACCAAAGTGGCACCATAACCATTCATATGCTCTGAGAAACTGATTTTCTATTATTCCAATACAAAAATAAGAAAAGGGAAAAAAGGAAAGAATAGGCTATGTATCTGTCCCAAAGGAAGCCCCAGGTTGTAGCTTCTTTGTTCAGAAATATTTGCTTTCTTGTTCTTTTAATATGTATGTCTAATTACAGTGAAACATTTTCTCATCGTAATTCTAGTAGAGGAGAGTAAAAATTGGACATCCCTATAGGCCCAAAACTTTTTGTCTCAGAATAAATGAAAGAGTTTATCACAGGAAGAATGCCCTGAGAACAGACTCACAGACAGTAATTTGCATATAGACAAATGATTAGGCATTGTCTTGCGAATAACACTTACAAGGGAATAAAGGAAGTAGAACTGGACAGAGAAAGAAATTCAAGTGCATTGTAATTGCCTTCATCATAAGGAGTAGTAGAGCAGACAGCCCTTCACAGATGTCCCAGATTGAGACATAGGACAATATCTTTGTATCCTCCAAACTCCAGCAACCAGTCTTTGAACAGAGGTTCCTTGGGAAGAAAGAGTAAACTTCGGTAAGTTGGAAGACAGTGGGAAGGAGTCAGTTGTAACTGTTAGAAGTAGACCTTCCTAATGCCAGCATGTGACCATATTAGCATATAGAATTTGGTTTGGAGGGTGGTTGGGATTGTTTTCTTGTGGGGGGTTTTTTTAGTCAGGGGCTTGAAGTCAGGGCCTGGGTGTTGTCCCTGAGCTCTTTTGTTCAAGGCTAGCATTCTACTACTTTGAGCCACAGCTCCACTTCCAATTTTCTGGTGGTTAATTGGAAATAAAAGTCTCATGGACTTTCCTGCCTGGGCTGGCTTCAAACCATGATCCTCAGATCCCAGCCTCCTGAGTAGCCAGAACTACAGGCATGAGCCACTGGCATCGGCAGCACATAGCGTCTTTTAAAAGATAATAGAGATTAAATAAGATTTTTGGTACAGGTCCTAGTCCAAAATGACTGATGTCATTGTGAGAATGCAACAGCAATACTCCCTAGACACCACGCTGCAAATGAACTTTACACTAGACACCACGCTGCAAATGAACTTTACACTAAACACCACGCTGCAACTGAACTTTACAACCTGGGGAGGAAAAGAGAAAAAAGGAAGGGAGCAACACTGTTCAAAAAGAAATGTACTCATTTCCTTACTTATGTAACTGTAACTCCTCTGTACATCATCTTTACAATAAAATAAAACTTAAAAAATGAAGAAGATAGTAAGATACAGACACACATAGGGTAAAGCCAAGTGAAGTCACAAGATGCACACACATACATGTATGTGTGGGCATTTGCTCCTGCACACACACACACACACACACACACACACACAAACACATATACACACACACCATTCATAAACAAAGGAGAAAAGCCTGGACCCCAGAACTTTTTCCATAGTCCTCAGAAAGATCAATGCTGCCAATACCTTGAACTTGACATGTCATAAGATATGAAATCAGAGATGCCACATTTTGAGAAGTCAAATCTTGGAGTCTTTATTAAAAAGCATGGTGGACTCCTGTCTCAAAGACCAGCAGCTTGCAAATACACTTAACACAGTTAGGAAACAGGCCAGAAAGGAAAGAAAGAACAGAAACAAAACCAACAAACCAATTCGACTCCAATGGAGAACTGAAAAGGGACACCTGGTGGCCAGAGAAGAGCCAGGAGACCAGAGACAGGATAAAATGGAGACATGTGGTAGAGACATGTGGCATTGCATAATGGCACCTGCGCTGGTCCAGGCCGAAATCGGCTCAGGTCAGGGGGCAGGGTCACAGGAAACTCCCAGTCCCAGGCACTGGACTGACAGGCTTAGTAACCTATCAGCCACGTGCCCACCCCTGCCTCCGGGATTCAGGCACACCCATCACCTGGCAGGTGGGGGCTTCACCTTCTCCAACGATGAAGATGCCAGATCCTACCATCTACCATGTAGCCAAGATGGTGTCGGCTAGGCCCAATCTCCCTACTTCAGAAATTTCCAACACTGTGAGAAAATGAGTTTGTGTTGTTCACACTGTTGTATGATAAATAAGGTACAAATCCAGTCACAAGAAAACAGTGAAGCCACATTTTGAGAGGTCGAATTTGGAGTTTTTATTGGAGCATTAGAAGTCTGCAGGTGGCCAATTGTCACAATGACCTGCAGCCCCAAACCAAGCTTGCACCAAGCTTTTAAAAACAAAAAGTCATATATTTAGGTGAAGATAAAGCAAAGCCCCAGCATAAACAGAGGTGCCAGGAGCAGGGCTTCCTTGGCTAGACAATATACTATGTATATTCTTTCCTGGGGCTAAACAATATGATACATTTCGCATACCCAAAGGATGGCTTATTTTCACCTCTAGACCTTTGAACTGGGTAGACCGCCCCCATCTCTTGGCCAGACACCAAGATGGCTGTACAAATTACAGCTCCCCAGCACCTGGCTAGGTGCTGGGATGGCTGTGACATTATTTCAACTCAGTTTCCTCACCTCAACACCACCTGTCATGACTTAATACACATGCTGTAGAAGTGAATAAATAGTAGGTATCTGGAGTCAAGGTATAGACTCAGGAAGCTTAAATTCCATACTTAACTCAAACCTTTGAGTCAAAGGTTTTCAATGTCCCCAATAAGCTGACAAAATACTAACACGTGGCTCATTACTAATATGATTCTCACCAGAAATGGAAGAAATGCTAAAATTCATGATTTCAAAGGAAACTTTTATGTCAGTAGGAGCCTGACTTAAGCTGCCCTATGGCCTAAAGTATGAGGATTGTTGTCTGTTAGAGTATTTTAGACTTCTCCAGAAAATCACATAGACATCCAGGTACAAAGAACAAAGAAAAAGGTTTGTTGCCAGTAAAGGGACCAGCAAGACCCTTCTTACAAGAGAGGAGTGAGAAGTGCCAGCTATTGTTCCAGGTGACCTTTATAACCTTTGAGATTTGGGGAATCTTGCTAACTTACATGGCCATGGCTGCCCCAAAGGAGTGCCCTCTCAGTGGACCCATATGACCTGTGAGGTTTAGGCGCTTTTGATGTCTTATATGGTTATAGCTAACCCAAAGGAGAGCTCTCTCAGGTAAAGGGGGTTAGGGGCAAATCATTTACTGCCTTTACTACATGAGCCTACTGTTGCCTGGGGAAAGAGCCATGCTAAGCCAAGAGGGGGGAGGCTTCTGGGCTAAAAATGTCTATTAAGGGCAACATGGAATCATCTTTGGAATATAAAATAGGCATTTGTTACTAGTTATCAACTTTCCCTCTAATATGCAAGAAACTGTCTAATAACGCTAAGATAATAGCACATTGAAGAAAAACATATGCATTTAGTATACTGATGAATGATGAGTTCTGTTGTTTTTTTCCTTGTAGCTATTGAATTAAGGTCGAAGTCTAAGTAATTTCTTACAGCCACCCTGGTGCCTGTTGCTGGGTGGAGTGAGTTCTCCACCCAGTGCTAAAAAGCATGAGGTGATTCAATGAATGCAGATGCCTAGCTAAGGTGAGCTATAAAGGCTCTGATTCAGAGAAATACAGATGTCATAACCTTGTAAAAGCTTTGCATAGAAAATGCTATGGTTTTTTCAAGTCTTTCCATTTCCTAACAAATGGGGCAATGTCATTCTTTCTGATGGAGGCATAGAATTCCATTGTATGTATGTATATATATGTATATATATATGTATATATATTCATATGTATATATATGTATATATATATTCATATATATGTATACATATATACATACATACAATGAAATTTTATATATATATATATATATATATATATATATATATATCACATTTTCTTGATCCATTCATCTACTGAGGGGCATCTAGGTTGGTTCTATATCTTAGCTATGGTAAATAATGCTGCGATAAACATTAGTTGTGCTGGTAGCTTTAGTATATAGCCTTGTTTGTGATCATTTGGGTAAATGCCCAAAAGTGGGATTGCTGGGTCATAGGGGAGCTCTATGTGAAGTCTTTTGATGAACCTCCATACTGCTTTCCAAAGTGGTTGAACAAGTTTACTTTCCCACCAACAGTGCAGTTCTGTCCACATCCCCTCCAGCATCTGTTGTTATTAGAGTTCTTGATTATAGCCATTCTAACTGAGGTGAGATCCCAGGCCCAAAGAAACATAGATTCTATGGTTTCCCTGATTTGCAATAACTAGTATATGTCTGAGACCAGCAGAAAAAGTCAAAAGCTATGACCAGATAAGATGATGTTAAGCGAAATGAACCACAAGAGAGGGACACAAGTAGTTTTTTTCTTTCTTTCTATTTTTTTCTAACGTATTTATAATGTACCATGTGATTTTTTTTGTTTCTTTGTATGTTTATCCCTCATGTTTTCCCTGTGTTTGATATCAGTGCCCTGCATCTTGTATATACATTTCTCCAGCTTGGGGAGGGGAAGGGAAAAAACAAAATGCTTAAATAGGGATACAAGTTGACCTACTGTAACAATGAGATGTATAAGACACTATGTTGAAAAACAAACCTTACAATTTAGGAGGGGGAGTGTAGTTGTGGAGGTGGGAGGGAAGGGAGGGTAGGAGGAAAACAAAGGAGGAGGTAACAAGGCTTGACAGGAAATGTACTAATGACCTTGCTCATGTAACTGTAACCCCATTATACAGTATTTTCACAATAAAAAGTGTATATAAAAAAGAAAATGCTCTGATTCTGCTCTGATTACCTCTGCTTTGGCTTGAACCACCCAACTCTGAGTAGCCTCTAAGTATACCCTATATGGAAGGTGGAGGTATATCTTCCCTAGATAGAAAAACTCTGCTGATACCTGAGCTTGTACCTGAGTATGTCCATATAAGGTCTGCTTTTGTTAAGGCTTGGTCTCCACTGCAAGCATGTGGTTGTTGTCTTTAAATGCTTGGTGCAAGCTCTGTTTGGGGCTGCTGGTCTTTGAGACAGAAGTCCACTATGCAGTCGTGGGCTTTTTAATAAAGACCACAAGATTCCACCTCTCAAAACATGGCTTTCCTGTTTTCTCATCATATAACACTATATAACATCTTTTCAAATTGTCAGAATGAGCCATTTACTGTTGGAAATCAGTCTAGATTATTGATGATAGATTTGTTTTTTGATTGGTGTGTGTGTGTGTGTGTGTGTGTGTGTGTGTGTGTGTATCTGTGTTGTGGTGTGTATATCTGTGTGTGGTGTGTGTATCTGTGTGTGTCTTGACCTCAGGGCCTGGGCACTGTTCATGAGCTTTTTTGTTCAAGGGTAGTGCCCTACCACTTGAGCCACAGCTCCACGTCTGACTTTTTGGAAGTTAATTGGAGATAAGAGTCTCATGGACATTCCTGCTTGGGCTGGATTCAAACCACAATGCTCCGATCTCAGCCTCCTGCATAGCTAAAATTACAGATAGTTTTCAATTAGCTGTTGGTAGACTTTTTGTTTATTTAAAATATATAAGGATATATATTATACTATGTTATGCTATGCTAGTTACGTATGTGCTCCAGCCTGAAAAAAAAAGTGAATGCAGTCCATTTGCTGAAAAAGTGTTCATCTAGAATACACTTGAGACTATAATCATTCATCAACTTGAACTTTTCATCCATGGCACCATCAAGTAGGAATGAATGCTACTTGAAAACAGCAGGAAGGCACTACCAGCTTCCTAGCTTTTCTGGTTCTCTCACATCAGCCTAATGAAGAGGATGTCCTGAAGACCAAATCATGTGAGAGGTGGGCTAAGAATGGACAGACAGTAAAGTAAGTGGTACCTGGTTCTCATCACCATGAGATATGGCCAACAAGGGTTCTCTCAGTCTCAAGATCTGGAATCTTTTGGTTTCCAATTTCTTTCCCAAGAATCATACAGCCCCCTGTGTGTTCCAACCCCTTGTTTTTATCAGAAAATACTCCGGGTTGATAATATATTTCTGAAGTCCAGTGATCTGATCTCATATTTATATTAAATAAAGGATTAGTTGTTAGTTTGGGGGTTTTCTCTCAAAGCTAGAAATTTGTGCTGAGAAGGGAAAGAGGAATCATGGCCATTGAGACATTGGCTGGGTCAGGAGTACTTTTATAAAGCCTAATTTCTGACCAAAGACATACTGACAATGAGAAGAATGACATGTTCCCTGCATTTTCAAAGAGCAGTTTCCTGATATGCATGAGAAATCGCACATTGACACAGCTACAGATTCCAGATCTTCTTCCTCTGTATCAAACTCTCAAGCCAAGCTATTTCGGATGATTTTAGGCTAGTCACTACACAGCCACAGTATAGAACTTATAGCCTTGACTTTCCAGCAGCTTCAGGGAAATGATGATTTGCTTATTTTAAATTTTGTAAGGATAAAATTTCCCAAGGTCTCTCTCAACACAACTTAACAGACCTTGGTTTGTTCATATTTAAATCTGTCAAGCAAGCTATAATGCATTATGAGCAGAACAAAAGGCATGAGATTTCTGTCTAAGAATATCAGTGCCATAGTGATAAAACACAACCCACTTGGGGAGATAAATACTTGGAATTATTTCATAATGACTCTAATGTGAACCATTTACAGGCAAAACTGCATTGAGTGTCACAGTGGACTTAGAGTGAATAGAAAAATAACCTTATTAAGTTATAAGGACCTATGAAGTTACTTTGTTCTTGATTAGACTCTATAAATATCCATGTTTATATCTGGCAGATTTCAGCTACAGAAAACAAAATCTACTCAACTGGTTCAAGCAGAAAGGAATGCAGAATTTGGCATTAAATATTCAACATACAGATCTCCAGGAAGACTGAAGAAACAAATTTTACACTGAATTCACCCCTCAAAACTGTATCACAGAACAAGGCGACCAGGAAACTTCTGTCTCTATTTTTGCCCTAGAATCACATCTGACTGTCATGACCAACTAACATGTTTCATCATCAGAACCCCCTGTTCCTGCTGCCAGCTCCTGAACCAGCTCTGCTCAAAATACCCAGGAACGCATTCTGGATACCTGAGCCTTATATTTGATACCCACAAAGCTGATGACTGGTCACTAGGACTGTGTTAACACCACCACCAAAAAACAAAAAGCTTTCATACCTGGGCCAGGTGGTAGAGATGCCAGAGGCATCAGAGATTCAAGTTCTTGAGTTTCAATCTCAAATCTGCTTTCCAAATCTCATCTCTCCAGCCAAAACCAAGAAGAGAAATCTAATCCTAATTCCAATTCTTTTTTTATTTCCCAAGGTCCCTTCACAAGATAGCAAGTAATAAAGAAGATAACAATAATATTTCAATACTGTGTTTAGTCATATATATAATAAATATAGATGAGTATCTAAAAAATCAACTTTAAAATAAAGGAAATTTCATTCAGGCTCACAATTTAAGAGGTTTAAGTCTATGGTTGCTTGGCCTTGTTGAATTTTGGCCTATAGTGAGGAAAACACCACAGTATAGGGTTTGTGATGCTCACCTCAGGTGTACAGGAAGCAGAGAGAAAAAGAGAAAGAGAAAGAGAGAGAGAGAGGATTTTGAGTCTCAGTCTCAACATCTACTCAAGGAGTGGCTCAGTTGGTACAGCACCAATATCCACTCAAGGGCATGCCCCTCATGGCCTAACTTCCTTCCATTAGACCTCATCTCTTAAAGGTTACACCACCCTCAAATAGCACTACAGGATGGCAGCCAAACTGTTAGCATATGGGCATTTGGGAGATACTGAAGATTCAAATTATAATACAACTGATTTAGGAACATACTGGAGGCCTGCACAAGAATTCAGTTTCTATAACCTGAAAAAGGAAATCAAAACAGAACGTAGAAAGTGGCAAAACCTCCCATGCTCCTGGACTGGAAGGATCAACATCGTGAAAATGGCAATACTTCCCAAGGTTATCTACAAATCTAATGCAATACCTGTCAATATTCCAAACTCATTCTTCAAGGAAATAGAAGAGGCAATCCAAAAAATTCATATGGAACAATAAAAGACCCTGAATAGCAAAAACAATCCTTAACAGAAAGAACAGTGCTGGAGGAATATCAATACCAAATTTCAAACTCTACTAGAAAGCCATAGTAATCAAAACAGCTTGGTACTGGCACAAGAACAGACCTCAGGACCAATGGAATAAAATTGAAAACCCAGAAATGAACCTACAGACCTATAGCCATCTAATCTTCGATAAGGGAGCTAAAACAATAGAATGGAAGAAAGACAGCCTCTTCAGTAAATGGTGCTGGCAAAATTGGTTAACTACTTGTAGAAAACTAAAGCTAGATCCTTATATATCACCCTGCACCAGAATCAACTCCAAATGGATCAAAGACCTTGGAGTTAAAACACTCTGAAAATATTACAGGATGGAATAGGAGAAACCCTAGGTCTCCTTGGCACAGGCCGAAATTTTCTTAATAGAGAACCAGAACCACAACAAATCAAAGAAAGGTTGGACAAATGGGATTGCATGAAATTGCAAAGCTTCTGCATGACAAAGGACATAGCTAGCAAGATCAATAGAAAGCCCACGGATTGGGAGAAGATCTTCATTAGCCACACAATGGACAAGGGTCTCATATCTAAAATATACCTGGAACTCAAAAAATTAAATCCCCCAACAACAAATCTTCAAAGAAACAACTGCCCAATAAATAAGTAGGCTAAAGACTTAAAGAGAAACTTCTCTGGAGAGGAAAGAAGTTTGGCCAATAGACACATGAAGAAATGCTCAACCTCTAGCCATGAAAGAAATGCAAATCAAAACAACATTGAGATACTACCTCACCCCAGTTAGAATGGCTATAATCAAGAACTCTAATAATAACAGATGCTGGAGGAAATGTAGACAGAAGGGAACCTTACTGCATTGTTGGTGGGGGTATAAACTTGTTCAAACACTTTGTAAAGCAGTATGGAGATTACTCAAAAGACTCCACATAGAGCTTCCCTATGACCCAGCAATCCCACTTTTGGGCATTTACCTAAATGATCACAAACAACACCATACTAATGCTACTAACACAACTATGTTTATTGTGGCATTATTTGCCATAGCTAAGATATAGAGCCAGCCCAGATGCCCCTCAGTAGATGAATGGATCAAGAAAATGTGGTATATATACACAATGGAATTCTATGCCTCCATCAGAAAGAATGACATTGCCCCATTTGTTAGGAAATGGAAAGACTTGGAAAAAATTATATTAAGTGAAGTAAGCCAGGCCCAAAGAAACATAGGCCCCATGGTTTCCTTTATTTGTAATAACTAGTATATGTCTGAGACAAGCAGAAGAGGTCAGATATGTTGATGTTAGGTGAAATGAACCCCAAGATAAGTACTCAAGTGTTTTTTACTTTCATGCGATTGTTTCTAACATATTTATAAGTTGATTTTTTTTGTTACTTTGTATGTCTCTTCTCCACAGTATAACCCCTGCTTTCATTGTATTTGATGTTGGTATAATTTGTGGAGGGGAAGGGAAAAAACAAATCATTTAAATAGGGATACAGGTGGACCCATTGCAACAATAAGATGTACAAGTTATATCGAAAAACTAACTTCACAACTTTGGCGGGGGAGGGGGGCTTACAGGGGCGGGGGGGGGGGGAGAAGGTAGGGATATGAGGGGGGTGGGATATGGGAAGGGATAGGAAGGGGAAACAAAGGAGGAAGCAACAATGCTTGATAAGAAATGTACTCATTATCTTGCCCATGTAATTGTAACTCCTTTGTACAGTATTTTCATAATAAAAAATTTTTAAAAAAAGAATTCCGTTTTTGTGTTCAGTGCCTATATAACTACTATTTGCCTAAAAGCCACTGTGGGTTTATAATATTCTAGGCATTCTTTTAAGAGTACAGCTTATTTCATATCTAATGTAATTATTATTATCATGCTATGAAATATTACATTTATTATGTTCATTTTACTGAACAACAAAGTGAAATAGTGAGCTCAGAATCTCACAGTTATTTTATAGCTGTGCTAGATTGCAACTGGAGGCCGTTCTGCTAGGAATGAGTGTACAAATCCATCTACACTGTCTCCCAGCGTCTCCCAAATGCAGCTCAGAATCCTTGTGATCTGCTCTAAAAGAAGCAACAAAATAAGTTGAATCAACATAGTCATTTGTTTTTGAAAAGACCTGTATTCCTGATGATATTATAATTAATCCTGCCAAACCTTATGATTAAAAACATCAGTTACTGTTGGCTTCTATTCTGAAAATAAAAAGGGACATTTCCAATTATTTTCTGTAGTCATTAGTACATTTTCTAGATGAAAAAAGTCTTGTAGAAAAGTTTGTCATCAGAAGAGTCTAGCCTGCAGCCTATAAACAAAAACATAATAAGGCCCCACCAAATAATATAGGCATATTAAATCCAAATCAATACTTGCCTAATAGTACATTTTCTGGCTTTCATAACTAAGCTAAATCAAAATGTTTAAGAACAAAATGAAGACAATAGAGCACAACAGTTTCCATCAATGTAAGCCATTAAGAGCAATAATGAATAAAACTAATTCTTTGCACATAAAGCAGTGCACTAACCAGCAATTCAAGTGTCTGTCAAATCTGTTCAGGCACATGGGTACTATAGGCCATTTGGATCGAATCAGCCTTCTAATTAAAATATTTCTAGCCACTTTCACATCTTTCCCCATTTAGCCACAACTTTCTAAGCATTGGGCCTGGTCTCAGAGAGCTGCTACCTGCATCCTACATTTTTCTGTAGGATGCTTCCTAGGTTTAAAAAAAGTAGTCATTTTCTAAAATGTGCTTCTACTCTTTAAGGAATTATTCTTTTTCCTTTCCCTAAAGTGCTTCATGTAGTGGGAAAGAAGAATTATGAAAGCTAATAAAATAGCTCTGAACAAGGAATGTCTATTCCTAGGAGCATAGAACTAGAAAGAAAAGAGAGGTCTATCTTCATAAACTCTGTAGGCAATCTAACAATGATGTCTTTTGGCTGTAGAAACAGTACCACAGAGTCCTAGATGATATTATATTACCTTTGGTTAGAATCATGCACCTAGAAACCTGCCAAACATGCCATTTGTTAAATCTGAGAGCAACATCAATGGAATAGAAGCTAACCTGATTTGACTGTCCTATGGAATAGAGCTGCTAGGGTTGAAGTCTGGCACTGACACTTACTTATGAATACGTTTTGTAACTTCATAGCCTATTTCTCATCTGTAAATTCAGGACAATAAAACCACTTACATTGGAGATTATTATTAATAACAATAATAATTGATATTTACAATGTATGTGATATACAAAATAATGGTTAGCTATTGGATGACCAAATCTTCTGAAACAGATGTGAGTTGAAATAATGGGAATTGGGGAAACTTGACAACTCTTAGACCTTTTTGTGGGATCCCAGCTGCCTTGTGTGAAATACTGTCAGCCAAGCCAGACTGTCCTCATGCCAACACTGCTTTGAACATTTCATGGACACACTGAAGAAACTACACATAGAAATCTCCTTAGGGCACTGCCTCTGGCAAACAGCTTTCACAGGACTTTTCTCCATTACAAATCTCTACAAAGTCTAGATAACCCTGAATCCATTTATACCAATAGGGAAATACCTCCCCTAGTGACTCCACAGAAGACCTATGATTGGTGTAAATACAGTACTTCATTTGCATAAGAGACTGCAATGATTGATACAAACACAATCTTTCCTTTGCATGAGGAACCTGCCATGATTGGTATAGTCTTTGTTACTGCTCCGCCCACCCATTTTCTGGCCACGTAACAAGGCTGCTTAACTCACATTTTCTGAGGGAGGAGTGGTATTTTTACTTAGCAATATTTTTTATTATTCAGATCTTTAAGTAGCTATACAAAGGAGACCTAACTCATTTTGTAGGCAGCTGAGTGACATCCTATGATGCTGCTCCCTGATATTGCAACATTAGGTCCCAATAAAGACTCTGCCAAATGATCTGCTGAGATGGTGACACCAAGTAAAAGAAGAAAAGCTGTAGCAGGGGGATTACAAAGCTAGCAAGCAATTCCCAAGGCAGCAGAGCCACTCCTAAGGGAGTGGTCTCTGTCTAGCCACCATTGATTGGTCGCCAAGGTAAACTGACAGAAGCTCTGAGTATAAACATGAGTAGGGGCAGAGAGAGGGCACCTACAAGCCCAATTTCATTTGAAATAGATAGCAAGGAGTATGAAGCATGAAATATGTTGATGAAAGTGAAACTGGTATCAGCAGGTTAGGATCTGATTGTCAGAGAGACTCTTCCCACTACAGGTCCCTGCCCAACCATACAAAAGAGCAGGGTAGGTACAGCCAGGCCAGAGCCTGCCTGGTTCACATCCTAAACCCCTAGTGCAAAACTCTTTGTCACAACCCTAGCTATCAAAGTCTTAGCACTTCTGCTACTGCTTGCTGCTATTGCAAATACAAACCAGAGGTCCAGGATGACCAGAGGAACTTATTATTCATCCACCATTTCTACATGGCAGAGCAGAAGAACCCCAGCCAGCTGATGTGGAACACTTTCATCTTCTGTTTTAGATGATTGGTGTGTAAGGGCTTTCAGTATGCAAAATCATTTTAAGAGATTTTTTAAACACTGCTCCTGGTTTCTAAACAGAAGTAAAAATACAAAAATGGATTCTGCATTGTTACATTGCTCTTTTCTGTCTCTTGTTGCTATAGGGAGATTTCAGTTACTTGAGGGAACTACTTCTCTCATAAAATGAGGAGGAAACAAAGTAATTAGAGGTCACAGTGCAATGATTTTCTACCAGGGTAGTTGGATATTATGCATGTGGTGATTGAGAGATGCCGTGATCAACTCTGAGAAAACCACAATGACAACATTAAAAACTCCCAGAGAGAGTCGGGTGCCAGTGGCTCACACCTGTAATCCTAGCTACTCAAGAAGTTGAGATCTGAGGATTGCCATTCAAAGCCAGCTCGGACAAGGAAAGTCCGTGAGACTCTTAAAACGCCAGATAACCAGAAGTGGTGCTGTGGCTCAAGTGGTAGAGCACTAGCTGAAGAGCTGGAAAGCTGAGGGACACTGCCCAGGCCCAGAATTCAAGACCCAAAACTGACAAAAAATAATAATAATAACTAAAAATTCCCAGACAGTGTAGTCCTCCACTGTATACACTTGACTGCCTCTGTGCCACACTTCTGTAACAAGTACAAGTGCACAAAGCAAAGACATCTCGTCACTGAGTTGGCTCCATCACCTCATTCTTCATACATTATGTCTTGCTGGGATACATAAAGATTGAGAAATCATCATTCGCTATCTGACCAGAGACCAGACAAATGAACAAGAAAGAAAACAACATTCACCACAAAACAGTGCAATTACTCTCTGATGTCACTGGAGAACATAGTATTTTGTGTCCTAGTATAATAGCTACATACCTATATTTTTTACATACCTATTTGTTTTACATTACTGGGCCCAAAATCAGTTCAATCATTCACACACACACAAAAATCAACAAAATTATACTGGCAAATCTCTTCTCCACAGTGGAAATGAGCTGAGTGTGGTGCCTCTGGCCTGTCATCCTCGCTACTTGGAAATGGAGATTGGGAAGACTAAGGTACAAAGCTAATCTGAGGGGGGGAGTAAGACCCCATCCCAACAGATAAACTGGGCATGGTGGTACACATCAGTACCAACAGATAAACTGGGCATGGTGGTACACATCAGTAATTTCATTGGCATTGGGGGAAGGAGGGAGATGAGGGAGGAGGAATGGGAAGAAAAGGAGAAGAGTGAAGAAAAGATGGAAGGGGAAGAAAGAAAGGGAAGGGAGGGGAGGGACTAAGGAGACAGCAGCCCTAAAGAGAGGCAATGCTACCAAAAAGAAAATATCTGGTAAAACCAGACAAGGAACACTGTAGAAGGTGAAGGTGTGCCCTGGAGATTTTTGTAACAGAAACAATGAGCATGATGAGGCACAACAGCTTTCTAATAACCCCAAAACTTTCTGTAGAAAGTCTTCACCAAAAACTCATAAAAACCATTCTGTAACTGAGTTCATGTGGAAATCAGCAAAGCACTGTGTGCCCTGATTTGCAATGTCAACAGCTAAGTAAGAAGTAAGAAGAAATTTAAATTTGTAAATGCATGATCCTAATTAGAGCCTCTGGAGATGAATCCCTGGTGCTGGGAGAAGGGAAAAATTTGAGAAAGTGAGACTAGCAACCAAGATGGGCAAGGGATTTTAGCAGCAGGAATACATTAGCTTAGTTCCTTTCTGAGAATTTATTCCATTCAGTTATTCCAAAACCTTCATTAACGTTTGACTATTGCAATGTAGCTATCTGATGCACCTTCTTACCAATAACAGTTATAAATGCCGAACAAAACATAAAAGACTTCCTGCAGGCCTCAGAGAGCAGTGAAAAGGAGACAGTAATAAGGAGAAATGAGCTTTGAAAGACTAGAAGCACACTAATTAGACTCACATTTAGTAGGGTTTTCCACTGACAGTGCTTCCTAATTGCTATGCACAGTACTTCCAAGGTGCAGGGGAGTGGAGCCAAAGCAGAGAGAAGTCTCCAATGAGACAGACATTAAAACTTTGGGGGATACCAGATTGACAGGAAATTAGGTGTAAGGTGAACTCTGGAAAGAGAGTGCCATAGAGGCAAGAGCTGCAACTTCTACACATTTGTGCCTCTCAGATCGTCCCTGATTCCTGAACTTCTGGGCAAAGGGCAGGATTCTAAAGAACCCCCTGAGAAGCAGTACCTAGAAGGGAAGTAACTGAGCAGAGATTTCAGTAGCTGCCTTGTGTCATGGGCACAGCAACAAATACAGTATTCCAGGCTTTTACTGAAATATCAACAAAGCCATACTTTAAGAAGAAGGGTTATATTTCAAAAATAAACCTTTTGACAAAGGACAAAAAAAAAAAATCACCTGAATAAGACATAAAGTCAATCTTCCATAGGATTGGAGTGATGAATAGCATAATACAAAAGGCAATCAAGCCACCACACTGATTCATCCACAGTATTCAAAATACAAAACAAGTTAAAAAGCCATACAAAGGAAAAACGTGGAATAAGACTAATGCATGACTGAGGTGGTAGATTTAGCAGCTAAGAATTTTAAAATATCTATAAAAGTTTTACTTAATTAAAAGAAGATGTATAATTAAGAACAGTCTGAAAATTCCAAATAAAACCAAATTGAATTTCTAGAATTAAAAATACTATTGGACCAGACATGATGGATTACACCTATAATCCCAGGTTGTCAAAAGGTAGTGATAGGGAAGAGGCCAGCTCAGGCAAAAAGTTCATGAGACTTTATCTCAACTAGAAGGAGGGGAATCTAAAACTTTCTACAATCAAAAACTAAATGAATAAATAATGTAATACAATTTTATTAATTAAGTAATGTATAAATATTTATAAAATACATTTTATTATAAAATATATTTTATTATTTATAACATATAAATATATATTATTTATATATAAATATATTTCTTTACCAAATATAAAATATTTACCAAATATATATGTATATCTTACAAATATAGACTATAAAACACACACACACACACACACACACATATATATCTTACCGAATTTTAGGATATGCATAGGCAGTTGTAAGAAGTAAGTGTATAGTTTTAAGTGTCTACATTAAAATATCAGCAAAATCTTAAATAAATTAATTAAACCCATAAGTAATAAGAGAAAAGCCAAACCCAAAATCAATACATTAAGAGAAATACTAAAGATTACATATAAAAATGATGTAATTAAAAGATCAATGAAATGGATGACTAAAAGAAAGATTTGATATTTTGAAAAGATAAAACTGACAAACTATGAGCCAAACTTACAAAAAGAAAGATAAAAAGGAACGAAAGCAATACAGACACAGGAAATAGCATATCAGATACTACTAAAATCCAGAGGATTTTAGCAGGGAATGTGTGTGTGTGTGTGTGTGTGTGTGTGTGTGTGTGTGTGTGTGTGCGCGCGCGGAGCACACACATGCGCTCGTGCACTTATACTGAGGCTTGAACTGGTCACTGTACTTTAGTTTTTTTCTGAAGGCTGAGGTTTTAGCACAGCTCCATTTCTGGCGTTTTTGCTAGCTAATTGGAGATTAAAGTCTCATAGACTTTCCTGCGGAAGCTGGCTGAAAACTGTGATCCTCAGATCTTAGCCTCCTGAGTAGCTAGGATTAGGCATGGGCCACCAGTGCCCAGCTAGTAGGGAATATTTTTTAAACACATATTTCAGTACACTGGAAAATATAGTCAAAATGAGTAATTTTCTACATGTATATGACCTACCTAATTGAATCAAGAGTATGTAACCAGGCATTGCAAATGTCCCTGTATTTCTTGCCCTAGATTTTAAAAGTGGAATTAAGTCTCAAATCATAGTCCCATCAGGAGGAATACAAAGACTGGAGTAGCAGCCCCAGTTTATATCAAAATTCCTAACTTTTATTTATTAAAATTGAACTGAGGAGAGGGAAGAAGATGATGGAGGGTCAACAGGGAGCCTACATGTCTCTCTTCAAGAAACCAGAGCTGTAGGATCTTACTAAATAGTCCACATCTAGAGAGTCACACCAAGTGAGTCCTAATTGTACAGAGATTTTAGCCAGAAGGAACAACTCCAGTCAGCCTGCTTAAGAAGACAGATTTGAGCACACACCAGTGGCAGCAGCCACAATCAAAGCAGCAGCCAGAGAGAGCCAGGACAAAGGCACTAGTCATTGTGCGCAGGGCTCACTCACCTCCAGCACGATCTAGATGACTAAGAGAGGAAATCCACATTCTGCTGGCCATAGACACAGATCGTGGACTATCTGACACATCAGTGGAAGGCGTGAGTACCACACATAAGCCTTCCTCATTCCCACCCAGAGAACAGCTTCTGGAAAGAAGGCCTCCTCACACATCAGAAGAATGCCATCTGGCATAGAGCCCTCCAGAGCAGCTAGCAGGTAACACAGGCCTCAGCGGCAGAGACTGCAGAGCCATTTTTCAACAGGGTAATGGAATCTGACCAGTGAGAGATAGCTCCACCCCGGGGAAGTTAGCCCTGCCCAGGAGGCAGAAGCTCCTCCTACAGAGAGACAACTACTTGGGACAGGCACAGCAAGAGACAGCCCCCACCCCTGAGCAACAAAGAAAGACATTCCAGTTATATAGCAGCTAAATATGCAGCTTATCCTGCTGCAGGAATTAAAAAGCCAAGTCTGTAAATCTCACTGAAAAAAAAAACAACAGAAACAAAAACAAACAAAAAACCTGGGTAGGCCGTAAAAGCCAAGAGCAGCTCCAGACAGGGCCAAACGAGAGTCTCAGGAGCTAGCCCCTCTGGGAAAAGCCACTGGTTCCAAACACACCACAACCCTACTCACACTCAAGCTCGCTTGAAGAGATTCCAACCTACAGAAGCCAGCCACCTCCTTCCTGCCCTACCACATAAAGCAGATCCAACTAAGTTAGGCTAGGAGGAGGGACACAGATGCCAAGTTTGTAAGGCAGAACTTTTTCTGAAATGAGAAGCCAACTAAGCTACAAGGAAAACTGACCACCACAAGGAAATCAGAGCCTCGGACAAGAGACTGGACAAATAAGCATTGGGTGGGGGGGAGGGGGGGAGAGAAGGGCTCCCAAATAAATAGAAGAATTTCTTTTTGCCCGTCCTGGAGTTTGAATTCAGGGTCTGGACACTGTCCCTAAGCCTGTCTATACCCAAGGCTAGCCCTCTACCACTTGAGCCACAGCGTCACTTCTGGCTTTTTCTATTTATGTGGTAATGAGGAATCAAATCCAGGGCTTCATGCATGTTAGGTAAGCACTCTACTGCTAAGCCACATTCCCAGCCCCAATAGAAGAATTTTTTTCTTTAGTTTTTTTCTTTTTATTTTTCCTTCTTATTTAATTTTTTCTTCTTCATTGTTGCTCTATTTATTTCTAGACATACAGACTATGGTGATTATTAGCCTTCCATCTGTGTGCATACTTAATTCAGGTTATATTCTGATTTCCATTTCTCAATCTTAGTATTTTTAATTTTAGCATTATTATTTCATACATATATAATTTTTTCCTCTTGTTTTTCTGAATTTAGGTCGTAGTTTTCTTGCTTCTGTTCCTTTATTTTCTATGTTCCTTTATTCATGGTTTTGCCTCTATTTTTCATTATACCTCTCAATCTTTTAATTTCTCAACTCAGTTTCCTTTATTTCTAGTCCTTTGCTCCTGCTTCCTTTTCTTTAGTCTTGATCCCTAGTTGTTTGTCTTTGAGCTAGTCTGTATTTGGATCCATTTTGACTGTGTCAAATGGGTCATCATGCTATCATTTTGGTTCAGATTGCTTTAACGCAATTTGTTGGGCTGAGAAGGTGGCTCAGTGGTAGAGCGCTTGCCTTGCATGCTTGAGGCCCTGGGTTCGATTCCTCAGCACCACATAAGCAAAAAGAAAAAAGCCGGAAGTGGTGCTGTGGCTCAAGTGGTAGAACACTAGCCTTGAGCTGAAGAGCTGAGGGACAGCACCCAGGCCCAGAGTTCAGGCCCACGACTGGACCCCCCTCCCAAAAAAAAGCAATTTGTTCACTGATCACAATTATATATAATCCCTAATCCTGTACCACAATACCCATCCCCAAACAAAGAAAAGGAGAGATAGATAGGGGAATACATATCTATGATATTGAACCTCTAATGTCTGTGCAATTACAGGGAAAAAGATTGGTTTTTGTCTTTAAATTGTATTCTGTTGTGGTATTGGATCTACTTTTGTATCCAAAAAGGAGAGTTAGAGAGAATATACCTATGTATGATTTTGAACCTCTAAAGTCTGTGCAACTTCAAAGCTCTGGGTGGGTTCTTATCTAAAAACTGTGTTCTGCTGTGGTATTGTATTTGTTTTCATTTCCAAATGGGCAGAACAAGCCATAGAAACATAAGAAAAATGGCAAGTGAAGGAACCTCAACTCCCACTCAGAATAAAAAGGCAGCAGAGCAGTCAATGGGAAAACTATAGAATATTCCTCAAAAAGCTCTAAAACGCTACTGGTAAACATGCTGAATAAAAAGACTGAAAGGCCACACATGGCTATGCAGGAGCATGATGAGGCTAAACAAATTAAGAGAGGAGTTCATGGGACCCATGAACAGAAAGCTGAATGAATTCCAACAGAAGGGAAGAAAGTCCAATGAAAGTACAGCCAGTCAACTACAGGATTTGAGAGAGAACACTGAAATCAAACCAAGGTGGTAAAAAAGTATATACAAGATCTAAACGCTTCAAGAAAGAAATTGAAGCCATCAAAAATGACCAATGAGAAAACAGAGAAATTAAAAAAAAATAGAAAGCCTAGACAGCAGATTAGACAATGCAGAAGCTACAGCCTCTGGAATTGAAGATAGTCTAGACTTTGTAGGGAAAGAAAAGACAATTGTTCAAAACAAATTGAAGAAATAAGACATATCCCTACAAGAGCTGCAACACATAATCAGAAGGCATAATTTAACACAAATAGGGATTGAGGAGCATCTAGAGAAGGGAGCTAAAAGGATTGGAAATAAGAGAACTTCCCCATCAAAAGGCTAGGTCCATTCAGAGACAAGATTCAGAACATTATAAGGGAATACTTTCTAAATCTTTTTGCTAACAAATGCAAGAACATGGAAGAAATGTAAGAATTTCTAGCAAATATTGATATAGCCAAACTAAACCAAGAAGATTTAAACCAAATAACTAGACCCATAGCAAGTATTGAAATAAAAATGTCAATAAATGACCTTCCATCCAAGAAAAGCCAGACAGAATCACAGCTGAATTCTATAAGGCCTTCAAAGTAGAACTATTCAAAATCTGGAATGAAATTTAAAGGAAAAGATCACTACCAAGCTCATTCTATAAAACCAGCATAACCCTCATCCCAAAACCAGATAGGGACTCATCAAAGAAGGAGAAATACAGATTCCTTTCTTTGATGAACATCGATGCAAAACCTCTCAATAAAATTTTGGCCAATTGACTTCAATAACTAACCAAAACATTCATATACTATGATCAAGGACTATGATCAAGTGTGATTCATTCCAGGGAAGAAAAGCTGGTTCGATATACACAAGTTAATTAATGTAATTTAACATGTTAATAGGAGCAAAGACAAGAACCACATGATCATCTCAATAGATACAGAAAAAGCATTTGACAAGCTCCAACACCCCTTTATGGTGACAGATCTGGGGAAACTAGGAATCCATGGAACATTATTCAATATAATAAAGGTCATAGATGACAAACCTACAATGAGCATTATACTTAATAGTGAAAAGTTAAAAATATTTCCTCTAAAATCAGGAATGAGGCAAGGATGTCCACTCTCTCCACTCCTCATAAATATAGTATTGGAATTCCTAGCCAGAGCAATAAGGCAAAAGACAAACATAAAGGATCCAAATAGGGATAGAAGAAGTAAAACTCTCCCTCTTTGCAGATGACCAATCCTGTATTTAAACAACCCCATAGACTCCTCTCCCAAGGAGAGTAGCTTTTCTGTATGCCTAAAACAGTAGCTTTTCTGTATGCCTACAATGAGAAAGGCAAGGCTGAAATGAGGAAAGCAATTCCTTTTGTAATAACCTCAAAAAAATCCAAGGAATTAGTTTAACCAAAGAGGTGAAGGATCCCTATGATGAAAACTTTAAAAACCTGAAAAAGGAAATTAAAGCAGATTTAAGGACGAGGAAAACGCTCCCTTGTTCCTGGATTGGGAGAATTAACATCATGACAATGGCGATACTGTCAAAAGCTATCTATAAATTCCATGCAATACCCATCAATATCCCAACAACATTCTTTAATGAAATAGAAGAAGCAATCCAAAAATTGATATGGAATAATAGAAGACCCTGAATACCAAAAACAATCCTTAGCAATAAGAACAGTGCTAGAGGAATATCAAGACCAAACTTCAAACTCTATTATAAAGCCATCATTATAACAGCTTGGTACTGGCACATGAACAGGCCTGAGGACCAATGGAATGGAATTAGGGCCACCTAATCTTTGATAAGGGAGCCAAAATCATCAGATGGAGAAAAGACAGCCTCTTAAACAAATAGTGCTGGCACAATTGGCTATACACATGTAGAAAACTGAAGTTAGATTCTTACATCACCCTGTACCAGAATCAACTCCAAATGGATTAAAGGCCTCTAGGTAAGATCAGATACACTGAAAATATTACAGGAAGGGATAGGGGAAACACTAGGGCTCCTTGATGAAGGTTGACACTTTCTAAATAAAGATCCAGAAACACAACAACTCAAAGAAAGGCTGTATAAATGGGATTGCATTAAACCGCAGAGCTTCTACATGGCAAATGATAGAGCTAGCAAGATAAATAGAAAGTCTACAGATTAGGAGAGGGTCTTCATTAGCTATACAACAGGCAAGGGTCTCATATCAAAAATACACCTAGAGCTCAAAAAATTAAACTTCCCCAATAAACCCTCAAAGAACCAACCACTCCATTAATAAGTGGGCTAAAGAATTAAAAAGAGACTTCTCTGGAGAGGAAATAAGAATAGTCAACAGATACAAGAAGAAATGTTCAACATTGCTGGCCATAAAAGAAATGCAAATCACCAGGTGCCAGTGGCTCACACCTGTAATCCTAGCTACTCAGGAGGCTGAGATCTGAGGATCACAGTTCAAAGCCAGCCCAGGCAGGAAAGTCTATAAGAGTCTTATCTCCAATTAACCACCAGAAAACCAGAAGTTGCTCTGTGGCTCAAGTGGAAGAGCAATAGCCTTGAGCTGAAGAGCTGAGGGACATTATCAAGGTCCAGAGTTCAAGCCCCACGACTGACAAAAAAAAAGTAGAAAAAAGAAAAAATGCAAATCAATATTATATTGAGATTCCATCTCACCCCAGTTAGAATGGCCATTAAGAAGAAAACAAATAATAACAGGTGCTGGTGGAGATGTGGCCAAAAGCCAACATTACTACACTGTTAGTGGGAATGTAAACTTGTTCAATCACTCTGGAAAGCAGTATGGAGGTTCCTCAAAAGACTAAAAATAGAGCTCCCCTATGACCCTGCAATTCCACTCCTGGATACTTATCCAAATGGTCACAAAGAAGACTACTCTAAAACTACCAGCACAACTATGTTCATTGCAGCATTAGTTACCATAGTTACACTATGGAATCAACCCAGATGCTCCTCAGTAGATGAATGTTTCAAGAAAATGTGGTACTTTTGGGCATTTACCCAAATGTTTACAAACAAGACCACACTAAAGCTACCAGCACAACTATGTTTATTGCAGCATTATTTACCATAGCTAAGATATGGAACCAACCCAGATGCCCCTCAGTAGATGAATGGATCAAGAAAATGTGGTATATATACACAATGGAATTCTATGCCTCCATCAGAAAGAATGACATTTCCCCATTTGTTAGGAAATGGAAAGGCTTGGAAAAAATTATATTAAGTGAAGTAAGCCAGGCCCAAAGAAACATAGGTCCCATGGTTTCCCTTATTTGCAATATCTAGTATAGGTATGAGTCAAGCGGAAAAGGTCAGATAATGTGATGTTAGGAAAACGAACCCTTAAATATGTATTTTAATGTTTTTGTTTCTTTCATGCATGTGTTTCTAGCGCATTTATAAGATTATTTCTTTGTTGCTTTGTATGTCCCTCCCCCACAGTGTAGCCCCCGCTTTCACTATATTTGATGTCAGTATAACATGTGGAGGAGATGGGAACAAACAAGTCGTTTAAGGATTCAGGTGGACCTGTTGCAACAATGAGAAGTACAAAATGTCATGTCAAAACCAGCTTTACAATGTCGGTGTGGGGGGGAGGAGGGGGGGTATGATTGGGTGGGGGGGAGGGGGGAGGCTGGGAAGGGAGGTGAAGGGTAAACAAAGGAGGAGGCTGCAATGCTTGGTAAGAAATGTATGCATTTTCCTGCCCATGTAATTGTAACCCCTCTGTACAGTATGTTCTCAAATAAAATAAAATAAAATTTAAAAAAAAAACACATCATTTTGGTATAATAAAATTTATATGTCATTAAAAAAAAATGTGGTATTCTATGGCACATCATAATGAAATTCTGTGTTTTCATCAAAAAGAATGACATTAACCCATTTGTAAGAAAATAGAACAACTTAGAAAAAATCATATTAAGTGAAGTAAGCCACACCCAAAGAAACATAGGCTCCATGGTTTCCCTAATCTGTAATAATTAGTATATACCTACTATAGTTCTAGCAGAGGATCACAATAGCTCAATAGCTATGTACATATGAGTATATAAAATGAAGCTAATTGAAATGAACTCCACGATATGGAAATAAAATGTTTTGTTGTTTTGTCTTGTTTTGTTTTTCTTTTTTCTTTGCTTTTTTTAAGTGTACTGTTAGCAGTTATTGCTCTTTTTTTTCTTTTGGTCAGGAGAGCTTGAACTCTGGGCCTAGGTGCAGTCCCTCAGCTCTTCAGCACAAGGCGAGAGCTCTACCACTTGAGTCACAGCACTACTTCAGGTTTTCTGGTGGTTTATTGGAGATAAGAGTCTCACAGACTTTCCTGCCCAGGCTGGCTTTGAACCGCAATCCTCAGATCTCAGCCTCCTGAGTCGCTAGGATTACAGGCGTGAGCCACTGGCACCCAGCTGCAGTTATTACTTTTGTCTTTCTTTTTTGCCTCCTCTAGTTTATTCCCTATGGTCACTGTTTCTGATTTCTGTACCCTTTGTCTTGTATCTAAGTTTATGTGATTTGGGGAAGGGAAAAAAAATCACAGAAATGATGAGACAAAGGTAAACTGATGCAACAGGTATATTCACTAGACACTATGTTCAGAAATGAACCACTTGCGGGGAAGGGGAATTGGGGACAGGGAAAACAGGAGAAAATGAAGGAGGGGGTAATACTGTTCAAAAAGATATGTACTCATTACCTTAGTTATGTAACTGTAGCCCCTCTGTACATCACCTTTACAATAAAATAAAAATTTTAAAAACTGGACTTTTTTTTTTTTTTGGTCAGTTGTGGGGCTTGAACTCTGGGCCTGGGTGCTGTCCCTCAGCTCTTCAGCTCAAGGCTAGTGCTCTACCACTTGAGCCACAATGCCACTTCTGGTTTTCTGGTGGTTAATTGGAGATAAGAGTCTCATAGACTTTCCTGCCTGTGATCCTCAGATCTCAGCCTCCTCAGTGGCTAGGATTACAGGTGTGAGCCACCCATGTCCGGCTGAACTGGTTTTAACTTTTCTCCCAAACCTCAAAGTTTGTCAACAGAATGATGGGGACAAGTGATAAGGAAAAAGAAGCCATTCTCATCAATTTTCCACCTTCTACAGAAAAGGTAGAGAAAAAGGAGTTCTGTATATACTGCCTTAACTATAAAGAGAAACAACTTTAATAATTCATAACATTTTTCTCTCAAGTATTAATGAATAATACAAAGTTTGATACTTGGGCATATTTGTGTTCTGAACTCTGAATGTTAGCATACCCTTGATTTTGCTTTTGAACAATTGAAATATCATCTATAAAGGGGACTTTTCAAATAGGAGCTGAAACTTGTATATCTTTTTTAAAAATCTCAATTCTAAGGGAGAAAAGAGCTCCTATAAACAACTTCAAGAATCCATCACAATGTTCAGAAAAATAAATAGTAACCCCTAAACTATATGAATATTCTGTGGTTTCTGATATTCTTGTCTGCTTTTTGTTTTGTATACCCTGCCTCTTCCTCCTGTTATATGGCAATAACTACTTAATGATTCAATTGTTCCAGATGGCCCAGAAATTGATTATACTATATTGTTTTTGTTATGTGCAAGTCTATCAAGATGAACTGTTTTATACTACTATTGGTATTTTAACTTATTTCTATAGACTTTTAAGATTTTTTAAAATCTGAATTTTATATGATTTGAAAATAAAGGGTTGAAATCTGATTGTCTCCTAGGCCCATGTAGCAGAGATAGCAGACTGTTAACTGAAGTTAACAGTACTTTATTGTGCTTAGTGGTTCCACAGCCTTACAGAAGTCTGGATTTTAAGGATTATAAACTGATATTTTTGAGAATAACTTCTAGGCTAGCTTGAGAAATCAAGAAATCCTCCTTGGCCCATCAATATCATTCAACTGGTCACTAGACTAAAAGCTAAAGTGAGTTGTGTTGGTAATCCTTCTTTTTTATTTTTTATTTTTGTCAGTCATGGAGCCTGAACTCTGGGACTGGGCGCTGTCCCTCAGCCTTCAGCTCAAGGCTAGTGCTCTACCACTTGAGCCACAGCACCATTTCCGGCTTTTTCCACTTATGTGGTGCTGAGGAATTGAACCCAGGGCCTCATGCATGCAAGGCAAGCACTCTACCACTTAGCCACCTTCCCAGCTTCATATTTCTTATTTTTATTGTTTTGTTCCATAGCAAATAGGATGCTTTCTGTATGTTCTTTCAAGATAATTAGAGATGATACAAAATATGAAATTAATAACCCATCAGTAATTCTAGACTATGGAATGGCTACACTGGATTGCAATATCGGTTTCTAGCTCTCTATGGGAAGTTGGTCTTAAAAAACATCAAGCATATAGGAAAAGGATATACGTAAAATCCTCCTGTGGGTGGCATTTTTTCCTTTTTATAATGTCTCTTTAACTTCCTTTAGATTCATTGAAGACATTGTCCCCCTACATTCAGGTTGTTTCAGCGGAAGCAAATCTTCCTTGGTTTCTTTTTTGCCTAAAACCTAATTAGGCAAGTGATGCTTGTAACTGTATACTACTTAAAGAGAACTATTTACCTTATTTAAGCATTCAAAGATTGATAGCCATTAAGAATAAATTTATTCTTTTAAAGAAGTTTCAAGGACTGTACCATGCACAATATTTAACCCTAAATATGGACTTAACTTCTCTCCCAATAGGACATGAGCATTTCAAAATGATGCAAATTGTTTTTATACAAACTCTTTTATAATTCTATGTTCTAAGTTTCCAAAAAATATCCTAACAGAATTTTAAGAAATTTCTTGTTTGTGACATATATCTGTGTGTGTGTGTATATATATATAATTGATTAGTCTATTGATTAGTCTAAAGAGGCTAATGAAGAGATAAAGAAAGTAATACAAAAAGAACTATTTGGATTATAATGTATCTCATAATTTTAGTAGAATACCAATGTTCTATTACTGTCTATTTTATTATTGTTTGTAGTTGGCATTATTTAAGTATCAACTACTGGGGAGTATTGTGATTTGGGGTTTTTTAATGTATCAAGTGGGTAAACAACAACTAAGCAAGGAGCAATTTCTTTTTTCTCCATGCTTAAGAATGTTTTTTAATTATTTTATTATCTTTGTTCAAAGGGGTTTCAATTCAACACATCAGCTTACAAATACAATGCATTTTGATCAATGTCACCTCAATTCTTATCCAAGCTATTTTGCTTCTCAGAGAAATCTTAAACAAAAACATTAAAAATTGCCAGAGTGAAACTTCCATCCTAATAGAAGTTTAGTATAAATATTGAGATGGTATTTTTGTTATCAGCACTTTTATGTATCATTTCTATAACTGGCTTGTCACTAAAACAAATCAGACTCTGGCTGTATCACAGCAATAAATGTCACAACTGTGAAGAATGGATAATCTCTTCATTACAATTAATTTTTCTGTTTCTTAGAGCCTCCTTATGTTTTGTTTTGTTTTGTTTTGTTTTTTGTCCGTTGTGGGGCTTGAACTCTAGGTCTGGGTGCTGTCCCTCAGCTCTTCAGCTCAAGGCTAGTGCTCTACCGCTTCAGCCATAGTGCCTTCCGGTTTTCTAGTCGTTTATTAGAGATAAGTGTCTCACGGACTTTCCTGCCTGGTCTGGCTTTGAACCATAATCCTCAGACCTCAGCCTTCTGAGTAGCTAGGATTACAGGCATGAGCCACCAGCGCCCAGCTCCTTATGTTTTTGAAAGTCAGTACTCATGTACCTTTCCTTGCTCAAATATCAGCTTATAACAAATGTGATAATCCCTACCAAAAATTCAAGGCATCTGAGTTACTATTCACGGGCAGAAAGTTCCTTCTATTGTCTGGCCTCAGTGCCTCCAGCTGCAAAATTTACTCTCTCCCCTGAGCCCCTTTTCCTTGGAAAAGAAGGATAACCTTGGGAACGAAAATGTGAACTCAGAAAACAGAACAAAATTATTGATAAAGGGCAAAACCTCTTGGTATAAAAAACTGCTGGTCAATCCCACTTTTGGGCATTTACCCAAATGTTTACGAAGAAGACGACACTAAAGCTACCAGCACGACTATGTTTATTGCAGCATTATTTACTATAGCTAAGATATGGAACCAACCCAGATGCCCCTCAGTAGATGAATGGATCAAGAAAATGTGGTATATATATACACAATGGAATTCTATGCCTCCATCAGAAAGAATGACACTGCCCCATTTGTTAGGAAATGGAAAGGCTTGGAAAAAATTATATTAAGTGAAGTAAGCCAAGCCCAAAGAAATATAGGTCCCATGGTTTCCCTTATTTGCAATATCTAGTATATGTCTGAGTCAAGCAGAAAAGGTCAGATAAGGTGATGTTAGGGAAATGAACCCTAAAATATGTATTTAAATGTTTTTTTCTTTCATGCGATTGTTTCTAACACATGTATAATATTCTTTCTTTGTTGCTCTGTATGTCCCTCCCCCACAGTATAACCCCTGCTTTCACTGTATTTGATGTCAATATAATTTGTGGAGGGGAAGGAGAAAAACAAATCGTTTAAATAGGGATACAGGTGGACCCATTGCAACAATGAGAAGTACACGTTGTCATGTCAAAAACGAACTTTACAATTTTGGTGGGGGGGGGAGGATTCGGTGGGGAGGCGGGTGGAGGCTGGGAAGGGATGGGAAGGGGAAACAAAGGAGGAGGCTACAATGCTTGATAAGAAATGTACTCATTATCTTGCCCATGTAATTGTAACCCCTCTGTACAGTATTTTCACAATAAAAAAATAAAATAAAATTTTAAAAAATTAAAAAAAACTGCTGGTTAGCCTTAGCCCCTTTCATATCTTTGCTATGAAGCTAAAGAACATCTCTCCCTCTCTTAAGCTTCCCAGTCTGACAACTTTGATGTTTATTGTGAACTTTGCAAAAACCACAGACAGCCTCCAGAGTTATCATGGTTTAAACTAAACTACTGTGTCAGTCAGAAGCTTGCCACCACCCAAGGTTATATTTTGACATTTGTAATCCGAGGGTATGTTTTGACTTTTTGTAATCAAGTATCAGTAGTTTCAATAGCATTGATAGTATTGGTGATGCTAACCAAGTCAAGATTATGCTTTGCCTATGCTCTTGTGACTCAAGGCTATGTTTTGCTTCTGCAGCCTTGCTTGCTTGCCTTGGTAAACATCGCATACATGAAACCCTTTCTTAAATAAATCCCTCATAGGGCTGGGAAGGTGGCTCAGTGGTAGAGCGCTTGCCTTGCATGCCTGAGGTCCTGGGTTCGATTCCTCAGCGCCACATAAGCGAAAAGAAAAAAGCTGGAAGTGGCGCTGTGGCTTAAGTGGTAGAGTGCTAGCCTTGAGCTGAAGAGCTGAGGGACAGCGCCCAGGCCCAGAGTTCAGGCCCCATGACTGGACCCAAAAATAAATAAATAAATAAATAAATTCCCCATGAAAAGCAAACGGGGCTGTTTTCCGAAGCTCTGCGAGCTGGAGACAGTCGCCATGTGGCTAATAAAAGGCTCCTAGCCACATTGAGTGCTGGTGACTCCTTTCCTCAATCATGGGTTTGAGTCCCAACAGTCCCAGGAAGCTGGGATACTTCAACAAAAACCCAAGAAAGAGTTTTAATCAAAAATATGAAGACAATCATATGACCACAAGTAGCTTAACAAATTCAATCTGACATTCACTGTACTAAGAAGGGAGGAAAAATTATGCTTAGGAAAAGGCTGATAGTCTTTAGACATTTACAAGTGATTCATTACTCTAATATTTCTGAGAAAGAACCATTAATACCAGTTAGTAATAATCAAATCAATAACATTCAAGACTACCTCCACTTGATTCCCTAATTTTCTGTTAAGAAGATTAACAGCTATGGAAATACCATGGGTTTCCAGAAGGCTATTTTGTCACTTAAGAGAACATAAAAATAACTGTGTAGGCTGGCACTGGTGGCTCACACTTGTAAAAGGAAGCTAAATCTGAAGATCATAGTTCAAAGCCAGCTCCAGCAGGAAAGATCATGAGACTCTTATCTCTAATTAATCACCAGAAAAGTGGAAAATGAAGCTGTGACACTCATGATGGAATGCTAATCTTAATCAAAAAAGTTCAAGGACAAGCTAAGCTCTGGTGGCTCATGCCTATTAGCCTCAATACACAAAAGGCTTAGATCTGAGGATCATGGTTCCAAGCCAGCTGTGCAGGGAAATACATGAGACTCCAATTAACCACCAGAAAACTAGAAGTGGAGCTGTGGCTTCAAGTGGTAGAGTATTAGTCTTGAGCAAAAAAGCTCAGGGATAGTGCCCAGGCCCTGATTTCAAGCCCCACAACAGACCAAAAAAAAGTATGTAAACATTATTTTATCACTTCAGCTGTATATCAGTTTCTCACACCAGTTATCCTAGCTATTCAAGAGGCTGAAATCTAAAGACCATAGTTTGAAGCCAGCTTAGGAAGAAAGTACTTGAAACTCTTTATAACTAATATCTTGAGCTATGGCTCAAGTGGTATACCACTGCTAGTCTTGAGTGTAAAAGCTAAGAGACAGTGCACAGTCAGACCCAAACCCTCAGTTCAAGCCCCAGTACTGAAAAAAATAAATACACATGTATGTATATTTATATATACATATGTATATAGATATATGCTGAATAAAGTTAAAAGAAAAATATAAAGATAAACATAATAGAACTGATTTTGGTTCTTTACTTTTGCACTTAGAGAAGACATTGTTAATCATTCACTACAAAGGAAGCTCTAATGAGAAATATATTCATTTGAACGTTTTTTTCTTGTTGCTTATGTGGTGCTGAGGAATCGAACCCAGGGCCTCAGGCATGCAGGGCAAGCATTCTACCACTGAGCCACCTTCCCAGCCCCTGATTTGAACTTTTATAATTATTGAGTTAACATATAAAATATCAAGTTCATATTATAAGATTTAGGAAAAATATATAAAGGACTTTATTGTTACCCACCAATATGGAAGCTGGCTTTGTTGGTGTTTACTATCATTCTTATTTTTAGTAAACAGGTTCAATGCACCAAATTGAAATGGACCTAAGTGGAGAGATATGCTAATTGTTACAGAATTAGGAAAAGGATTACAGGTGTGAACTACCAGCACCTGATGCAGATTCACTTTTTTTGTCTTTTTTGCTAAGCCAGATATCTCTTGATTACAGAGCTAACAACTTTAGGGAAGCCCATTTTTTTTAATCCGTTTTCCAAAGTTATTCCTCATTGTTAATTTGCACTTAAAAGAATCCTTAAAAAATTTTTAACTAAAGTTCTTTTTTAAAACAATGTATTAATTCTTTGAGAAATCTGGTAATGCCCACATTTGAAACCCTTCCTTGGAGTTTAAGCTTAAACCTACCCAATTTTTTTCCACAGCATCCTGACAGTTTTTATCCCACACATGTTCACACATTCACAAGTGTTTGTGCGCAAAGATCTTTTTTTTTTTTTTTTAGTGAAAGCAGGGGTTATACTGTGGGGGAGGGACATACAAAGCAACAAAGAGATAATCTTATAAATGCGTTAGAAACAAATGCATGAAATAAAAAAGCATTAAAATACATATCTAACATCACATTATCTGACCTTTTCTGCTTGACTCATACATATACTAGATATTGCAAATAAGGGAAACCATGGGACCTATGTTTCTTTGGGCTTGGCTTACTTCACTTAATATAATTTTTTCCAAGCCTTTCCATTTCCTAACAAATGGGGCAATGTCATTCTTTCTGATGGAGGCATAGAATTCCATTGTGTATATATACCACATTTTCTTGATCCATTCATCTACTGAGGGGCATCTGGGTTGGTTCCATATGTTAGCTATGATAAATAATGCTGCAATAAACATAGTTGTGCTGGTAGCTTTAGTGTGGTCTTGTTTGTAAACATTTGGGTAAATACCCAAAAGTGGGATTGCTGGGTCATAGGGGAGCTCTATGTGAAGTCTTTTGAGGAACCTCCATACTGCTTTCCAAAGTGGTTGAACAAGTTTAAACTTGTTCAATGAAGTAAGGTTCCCTTCTGTCCACATCCCCTCCAGCATCTGTTGTTGTTAGAGTTCTTGATTTTTGCCATTCTAACTGGGGTGAGGTGGTATCTCAATGTTGTTTTGATTTGCATTTCTTTTATGGCTAGAGAGGTTGAGCATTTCTTCATGTGTCTATTGGCCATCCTTCTTTCTTCTTCAGAGAAGTTTCTCTTTAAGTCTTTAGCCCACTTATTTATTGGGCAGTTTTTCTTTGAGGATTTGTTGTTGGGGGATTTAATTTTTTGAGTTCCAAGTATATTTTAGATATGAGACTCTTGTCCGTTGTATGGCTAGTGTGTGCGCAAAGATCTTAAAGTGTGCAAAAATGAATACCAGCCATACATTTTCCAGAATTTTAGTGGCAAGATATAGATAGATAGATAGATAGATAGATAGATAGATAGATAGATAGATAGATAGATAGATGGATAGATAGATCTATATACATATATATATATATATATTTTTTAACAAACAAGCAGAATCTTCTATTCTTACAGATGACCAAGACTTAAGATAGAACTTTTAAACAAAGCAATTTAGCTGAGCCTTATTTCTCCAGGGCCTGCTTGTTTATCAAGGCATACCAATTAACCCTTGAATACCTTCCATTGGAGAAAGACTCCTAATGACATCTGAAAAAACAGGCTAAAGTTTTAGGCCCTAGTCTAGGCATTGTCAGCAACCCTGAGTCAGTTTGAAGAAGTTACAGAAGATGGATCTTCGCCCATCAACTCCCCTTAAGATAAATGGACCAAAGTAATTTTTTGAAAGTATAAGGCAGGATAGATTAAAGAAATAGGCATAGGAAACAGTGGTATAGCTAAAGGTCCAAGCCTTCTATGTCTTCCCAGAAATTCCTAGCCTTATTTTTAAAATTCTGGTTGACAAAAGTTGTCACCCTGGTAAATTGTCCCAGGCCACTGCCTAAAAACTGCCTTGAGAACCAGTGGGGCATCAGCCTGAAAAACCTACATACTAAGAGAAATCAATCAGAAAATATATTGGGAGAATGCACTGAAACACAACTTCTTCAACTACTTGGAAAACTGGGAGGCCACATGCAGAAAACTAAAAGTTGACCCCAGCCTATCACCATGCACCAAAATCAACTCAAAATGGATTAAAGACCTTAACATTAAACCTGAATCTCTGAAACTACTGCAGGACAAAGTAGGAGAGACACTTGAACTTATAGGAACAGGTAGGAACTTCCTGAACAGAGTCCCAGGGTCACAACAAATTGGAGAGAGAGTGGACAAATGGGATTACCTTAAAATAATAAGTTTCTGCACAGCTAAAGCTATAGCAACCAAGCTAGAAAGACAATCAACTAACTGGGAAAAAAATATTTACCAGCAATATATCAGACAAGGGGTTAATATCCAGTATATTCAGGGAATTCAAGAAACTAATCCCTTCCAAACCTATCAAACCAATTGCTAAATGGGCAAGGGAACTAAAGAGAGACTTCTCAGAAGATGAGATAAAAATGGCAAAGAAACACATGAGGAAATGTTCGCCATCCCTGGTTGTGAAGGAAATTCAAATAAATACAAACCTGAGATGCAACATTACCCCAGTCAGAATGGCCCACATCCTCAAGTCAGCCAACAACAAACGCTGGAGGGGATTCAGAGAAAGAGGAACCCTATTACACTGCTGGTGGGAATGTATACTTCTTATACAACCACTTTGGAAAGCAGTCTGGAGGGTCCTCAGAAAGCTAAATATTGACCTCTCTTATGACCCAGTCATACCACTTCTAGGCATCTATCCTGAACAACAGGAACCAGTACACAAGGACACATGCACCTCCATGTTTATTGCAGCACTGTTCACAATAGCCAGGATATGGAAACAACCCAGATGTCCCACCACAGATGAATGGATCCAAAAATTGTGGTACCTATATACAATGGAATATTATGCAGCCATTAGAAAGGACAAAATAATGGCATTTTCAGGGAAATGGATGGAGCTAGAAGAAATCATGCTGAGTGACGTAAGCCAAGAGCAAAGAGACAAATGGCACAAGGTCTCCCTGATAAGTGGATGTTAAATCCAAAATGTAAGGTGATAAGACAAAATTAACAAGACTTAAGAAACAGAAGACTTCATCTGGTCAAATCACTACTAAATAACCCCATGCTGCTGATCACATATATGGTATATATGTGCACACTGGAGGGAAACCAGGAGGATGACTCAGAACTAGAGGGAATCAGGGAAAAACATACAACAGCGGGACTCATCAGCTGCACTGGACATTGGTCAAAATGAACTAAGCAACTCAATGGCAGCAATGGGAGGGAGGGAACAAATGGGAAAGAGGGAATAGCTGATGCTATGCAAAACAAAAGAAATGTACATATCACCCAATGTGGAAGAAATAACTGTATCGCAAAGCTCATAGAACTCATAAATGTTATAGATCATGATAGACAATTGCTCTATGAAAGTTAGAATGTGGTCGGTTCCGGGAAGATGGCGGAGGAGAAGCTGGAATCTGAACAAGCTCTTGCATAGAAAACAGTTTCAGAGTTCCAGTGAACAGTCCCAAGCCAGAGAATCACACCAAGTGTGCCATCACAGGACAGAGAGTTAGTCAAGAGAGGGGAAGCCAAGCAGACACATCTGAGCGCCTGCCAGCAGCTGCTGCTGCGGCGGCAGGGTGGCAGCGGCGACCGCAGCCGTGGCCATACCTGAGCGCTCACACAGAGAGTCCTGGACGAAGGAGCCAGACGCAGCGGGCGAGAGGATTCTACTCAACACCAGCAAGAACCGACAAGGAGCGGACAACTTCATCCTGCACTTTGCAGACCAGAGACGACCCGGGACCCAAGACTCGGCGTGAGTAGAAGCCCGACGTCCTCACTCCTTCCCAGGGAGCAGAGGAGGGAAGGCCACCCCTCCCCCCCCCAGCACCGGTGATCTCCATCTTGGATACCGACAAAGCTCGGAGGAGCGGCTAGCTCCAGCTCAGGCCTTGGAATAAAACGAGTCATCTAGCAGGTCACAAGAACTTAACGGCGAAGTGACCTCACAGACTCAGTTCCATCCAGGGAAAAGTCACCCAGCTCAGGCGCCAGCCATTGGAGTGGCTCTCCTCACCGGGTAACCAGAGCCAGAGGCTGCCCCTCCCTCTAGCAGCCTCCACAATCAATTGAAAAACAGAAACCCTGAGAATGGCTCCAGGCTGGGTGCTGTGAGTTTTTTTCACAAAATAGCCCCAGGGAAAAGCTACTGTTTGTTGAAAGGCCTCAACTCTACCCAGAACCTAGCCTCATCACTGCATCCCCCTCTTTTGTGATTCTCAAAGCAGATCACCCTCCCAGTAAACTAACCTGGGAGGGGGATCTCAAAATCTTGGGTAAAGCAGAGCATTTTTCTGCCTGTTCCAACAAACTGACTTAAGAAACCAATCAAGCCACAGGACCTCAAGCTGACCAGAGACTCCAACCAGACTCTGGTTACAGACAAAAGGGAAATACAGGACTCTTCCCACCCCTCCCCCCCCCAAAAAAAAATCAAAGAACTTTTTTTTTTCTTCTTCTTCTTTTCTTTTTTTCTTTTTTTTTGTTTTGTTTTTTTTTCGTTTTTTGTTACCTTATATATATATAAAAAATTTTTTATTGCTTTTCTAAAACTTTTATTAATCTTTAATTTTTGCCTCTTCTGAAAAAATAATTGTTTTCCATTAACTTTTTTTTTCTTTTCTCCTCATATAATTTTTATTTTAGGAATACGTGAATGTGTGTTTTCCTTTCTTTTCTTGTCTTCTTTCTCTTTTTCTTTCATTCTTAATTATCTTTTTGTTTTTTGTCTAGCTCTACTGAACTTCTGATCTTTTCTTCTCACTTTCCTATCCTTTCCATCTTTTCCTCTTTGTTCTTCTTTATGTGACTTAACTCTTGTCCTGCACATCCTCAGATAAACCCATAGTTAACCAGTAGACCCTACCCCCCATTGTGTACACACTTAATCCACAAACTTATTACTCAATTCAAAACCTCTGAGACTTAAATTCATTAATAGCAGTACTACCTCTTTATACCTATATAATATTTTAAGCATTTTTTTTAAAGTTTTTCACATCTCCTCTATGTCCCTCCCTTTCTCTCAACATATTCATATTCCTCTATAAATAGATGGTCTTTTAATCTCTAAAATAACATTAATTTTTACGTTTCTATTTTTTTTTCTGGTCTCTTTTCATTCCCCTTTCCCTTTCTTCTTTTTCTCTCTCTCTCTACTTGCATCCTACCCAACCTATTTCCTGCATTGTGATTAGGACATAGTTAACTCTCCCTGTGCCTCCCCACACCAATCTATTCCTATTTTTCACCCACATCTCTCCCTAACCCTAATAATTTCTGGTTTTCCAAATTCTTCTCTGCGGTTCGAAGCCCTTTAACATATAGTTGTTTGATGTCGAATAGATGTATCTGTTGAACTAGATTGTATCTGTAGACTATTGACTGTACAAATGCAAACTTTGGTTGATGGTTGCCTTAAGATAGTGTTCTAGCACAAAACTGGTGCTATCTTCATCTCAAATGGGCAGAGTAAGCCGGAAAAACACAAGAAAAATGGCAAATTCGGGTATCTCAATTCCCAATCTTGATAATCAGGGGTTAGAACAGATAATGAATAATCCAGAGGAGAGTTCCAAACAGCTCTACAAACACTGCTGGCAAACATAATAAATGAAAAGTTTGACAATGTACAAAGGACTCTGTATGAGCGTGACAGGGAGAAAGAGGAGGCATCCCAGAAGTTTATACAGGAATATCATAAGCGTGAGGAAGCTACTCAAAAACTGATACAGGATTTGCGTGAACAACTTGAGAATACTCAAAGAGAAAGGGAGGAATGGCGTGAGCAGGCTGAGAACACTCAAAGAGATCTGCAGGAATCCCACGAACGGGAGGAAGCTAATCAAAGAGTAATACAGGAATTGAGAGACCAGGTAGAGAACACACAAACATCACTAAAGGCATTCATGGAATCCATTAACAAAGAGCTGAAGGAAGTCAGGGAGACCACAAAGGGAATGCTGAATGGAACCCAACAGAAGGAATGGGAGCCCAAAGAAACCATAACCAATCAACTAAGTGATTTGAGGACAAACGCTGAACACCAAATTAAGGAAGTAAAGAAATTCATACAAGACCTAAAACAGAGCTTCAACAAAGAACTTGAAGCCATCAAAGCTGACCAACTAGAAGGAAAAGAGATAAAAAACAAAGTAGAGAGTCTTGACAGCAGGTTAGACCATGCAGAAGATCGAATTTCAGGGATTGAAGACAGCCTAGATATTATAGAGAAAGAACATACAACCATCCAAGACAAGTCCAGGAAATATGATAGATCTATCCAACACCTGGAAGACACCATCAGAAGGCCTAATCTAAGGATAATGGGTGTAGAGGAGCACCTAGAAACAGAAGTTAATGGTCTAGGAAATTTGTTTAACAGGATCCTAGCAGAGAACTTCCCAAACATGCAAAAAGATAGGCCTGTCCAGATACAAGAAGCCTTTAGAACCCCAAATAGACCAGACCAGAATAGGACATCCCACCGCCACATTATAATCCACACAGGATCAACTCAGAACAAGGAAAAGATCCTTAAAGCTGTCAGAGAGAAAAGGGTAATCACTTATAAAGGGAAACCAATTAGAATCACCTCAGATTTCTCAGCAGAGACAATCAAAGCAAGAAGAGCCTGGAATGATGTATGCCATGCCCTAAAAACAAACAACTATCAACCAAGAATACTGTACCCAGCTAAACTCTCCTTCATAACTGAAGGCCAAATAAAAACCTTCCATAGCAAAGAAAAATTGAAACAATACATCTCCACCAAACCAGCCCTACAAAAGATTCTTAAAGATGTCCTACACATAGAAAACCAACAAGACCGCAATAAAGGCCAAGAAACTGCACCCAAACTGAGAATCCAAGAACCATAGGAAGAACCCAGTTTTCGCAGCCCCCAAGAAGGTAGATAACATGGCAGGAACTCCCAAATACCTCTCAGTCCTATCTCTTAATGTTAACGGACTGAACTCTCCAATTAAGCGACATAGACTGTCTAGTTGGATTAAAAAACAAGACCCTTCTATCTGCTGCCTGCAGGAGTCACATCTTGCCCGTAAAAACAAACACATTTTCAATGTTAAAGGCTGGAACAAAATCTACCAAGCAAACGGACCGCATAAACAGGCGGGAGTTGCAATCCTAATATCAGATAAAATAGACTTCAAATTAAAATTCGTGAAAAGAGATAAAGAAGGTCACTACATACTAATTAAAGGATCTCTCTTCAGGAGGATATTACAATTCTAAATATCTATTCACCAAACAATGGAGCACCCAAATTTATCAAAGAAACACTACTTTCCCTCAAATCCCATATAGATCCAAAGACATTAATTGTTGGGGATTTTAACACACCACTCTCCCCACTAGATAGATCAACTCGGCAAAAACTCAACAGAGAAACCACAGATCTAAACAGCTGCATAGATCAATTAGACTTAACAGACATTTACCGAACATTTCACCCAGCAGCATCAGAATACACGTTTTTCTCAGCAGCACATGGAACGTTTTCTAAAATAGACCACATTTTAGGCCACAAAGCAAACTTGTCTAAATTCAGAAACATTGAAGTTATACCTTGCATTCTCTCTGACCACAAGGGAATAAAATTAGAACTCAACACCAAAAGCCACCAAAGAAAGTCCGGTATCACATGAAGGCTGAACAACACACTGCTGAATCATGAGTGGGTCATGGAAGAGATTAGAAAGGAAATTCAAATGTTCATGCTATTCAACAAAAATGAACACACAAAATACCAGCTCCTCTGGGACACAGCAAAGGCAGTACTCAGAGGCCAGTTTATAGCTCTGAGGTCCTACATCAACAAATTGGAGAGATCTGAAACTAGCAATTTAATGACGCATCTAAACCTCCTTGAAAAAGAGCAGCAAGATAAACCCCAATCCAGTAGACGGAAAGAAATAATCAAAATTAAATCAGAATTAAATGAATTAGAATCCAAAAAAACTATAGAAAAAATCAACAAAACAAAGAGTTGGTTCTTCGAAAAACTTAACAAAATTGACAGACCCTTAGCAAATCTTATCAGAAAAAGAAGAGAACACACCCAAATTAATAAACTCAGAGATGAGAATGGAAACATCACCACGGAAACAACCAAGATTCAGAACATTATAAGGGAATACTTCTCAAAACTGTATGCTAATAAGTTTGAGAACTTGACAGAAATGGACCTCTTCCTAGCAAATATTGACATGCCAAAACTAAACCAAGATGAGTTAAACTATCTTAACAGGCCCATATCAAGCATTGAAATAGAAACAGCAATAAGAGACCTCCCAGCTAAGAAAAGTCCAGGATCAGACGGTTTTACAGCGGAATTTTACAAGGCCTTCAAAGCAGAGCTCACACCAATTCTCCTCCAACTCTTCAATGAAATTGAAAGAGAAAGCTCACTACCGAACACATTCTATGAAGCCATCATAACCCTCATCCCAAAACCAGGCAGGGACTCATCAAAGAAAGAGAACTATAGACCCATTTCTTTGATGAACATTGATGCAAAACTTCTCAACAAAATTTTGGCCAACCGACTTCAACAATTCATCCAAAAAATCATACACCACGATCAAACAGGATTCATTTCAGGGATGCAAAGCTGGTTCAATATACACAAATCAATTAATATTATTCATCACATCAACAGGAGCAAGAATAAGAACCACATGGTTATCTCAATAGACGCAGAAAAAGCATTCGACAAGATCCAACACCCCTTCCTGATGAAGGTTCTGGAAAAATTAGGAATCCATGGAACATTCCTCAATACAATAAAGGCTGTATATGACAAAACTACAGCCAGCATTATACTCAATGTTGAAAAACTAAAGCCATTTCCTCTTAACTCAGGAACAAGACAAGGATGCCCACTCTCTCCACTTCTCTTCAATCTAGTATTAGAATGCCTAGCTACAGCAATAAGACAAGATGCAGACATAAAGGGGATCCAAATTGGGAAAGAAGAAATAAAACTCTCCCTCTTTGCAGATGACATGATCTTGTATTTAAAGAATCCCATAGACTCCACTCCCAAATTACTCAAGCTGATTCAAAACTTTGGCAAAGTAGCAGGTTATAAAATTAACCCCCCAAAATCAATGGCTTTTCTGTATGCCAACAATGAGAAAAGTGTGGCTGAAATTAGGAAAGCAGCTCCATTTGTAATAGCCCCACAAAAAATAAAATACCTAGGAATTAACTTAACTAAAGAAGTGAAGGACCTCTATGATGAAAACTTTAAAATCTTGAAAAAGGAAATCAACACAGAACTTAAAAAATGGCAAAACCTCCCATGCTCCTGGATTGGAAAGATTAACATTGTGAAAATGGCAATACTTCCCAAGGCTATCTACAAATTCAACGCAATACCTATCAAAATTCCACCCTCATTCTTCAAGGAAATAGAAGAGGCAATCCAAAAATTCATATGGAACAATAAAAGACCCCGAATAGCAAAAACGCTCCTCAACGGAAAGAACACTGCTGGAGGAATATCAGTACCAAATTTCAAACTCTACTATAAAGCCATAGTAATCAAAACAGCTTGGTATTGGCATAAGAACAGACCTCAGGACCAATGGAATAGAATTGAAAACCCAGAAATGAACCTACAGACCTATAGCCATCTAATCTTCGATAAGGGAGCTAAAACAATAGAATGGAAGACAGACAGCCTCTTCAGTAAATGGTGCTGGCAAAACTGCTTAACTACATGTAGAAAACTAAAGCTAGATCCTTTTATATCACCCTGCACCAGAATCAACTCCAAATGGATCAAAGACCTTGAACTCAAAGCAGACACTCTGAAAACATTACAGGATGGAATAGGAGAAACCCTGGGTCTCCTCGGCTCAGGCCGAAATTTTCTGAATAGAGACCCGGAAACACAATAAATCAAAGAAAGGTTGGACAAATGGGATTATATAAGGTTGCAGAGCTTCTGCAGGGGAAATGACATAGCTAGCAAGATCAATAGAAAGCCCACGGACTGGGAGAAGATCTTTACTAGCCATACAACAGACAAGGGTCTCATATCTAAAATATACTTGGAACTCAAAAAATTAAACCACCCAACAACAAATCCTCATAGAAACAACTGCCCAATAAGTAAGTGTGCGAAAGACTTAAAGAGAAGCTTCTCTGAAGAAGAAAGAAGGATGGCCAATAGACACATGAAGAAATGTTCAACATCCCTAGCCATAAAAGAAATGCAAATCAAAACAACATTGAGATATCACCTCACTCCAGTTAGAACAGCAAAAATCAAGAACTCTAACAACAACAGATGCTGGAGGGGATGTGGACAGAAAGGAACCTTACTTCATTGTTGGTGGGAATGTAAACTTGTTCAACCACTTTGGAAAGCAGTATGGAGGTTCCTCAAAAGACTCCACATAGAGCTCCCCAATGACCCAGCAATCCCACTTTTGGGCATTTACCCAAATGATCACAAACAAGGCCACACTAAAGCTACCAGCACAACTATGTTTATTGCAGCATTATTTACCATAGCTAAGATATGGAACCAACCCAGATGCCCCTCAGTAGATGAATGGATCAAGAAGATGTGGTATATATACGCAATGGAATTCTATGCCTCCATCAGAAAGAATGACATTGCCCCATTTGTTAGGAAATGGAAAGGCTTGGAAAAAATTATATTAAGTGAAGTAAGCCAGGCCCAAAGAAACATAGGTCCCATGGTTTCCCTTATTTGCAATATCTAGTATAGGTATGAGTCAAGCGGAAAAAGTCAGAGAATGTGATGTTAGGAAAACGAACCCTCAAATATGTATTTTAATGTTTTTGTTTCTTTCATGCATGTGTTTCTAACGCATTTATAATATTATTTCTTTGTTGCTTTGTATGTCCCTCCCCCACAGTGTAGCCCCCGCTTTCACTATATTTGATGTCAGTATAACATGTGGAGGAGACGGGGACAAACAAGTCGTTTAAGGATTCAGGTGGACCTGTTGCAACAATGAGAAGTACAAAACGTCATGTCAAAACCAGCTTTACAGGGCTGGGAAGGTGGCTCAGTGGTAGAGTGCTTGCCTTGCATGCCTGAGGCCCTGGGTTCCATTCCTCAGCACCACATAAGCAAAAAGAGAAAAGCCGGAAGTGGTGCTGTGGTTCAGCTGGTAGAGCGCTAGCCTTGAGCTGAAGAGCTGAGGGACAGCGTCCAGGCCCAGAGTTCAGGCCCCACAACTGGACCCAAAAAAAAAAAACAAAACACAACAACAAAACCAGCTTTACAATGTCGGTGGGGGGGAGGGTATGATTGGGTGGGGGGGAGGGTGGAGGCTGGGAAGGGAGGTGAAGGGTAAACAAAGGAGGAGGCTGCAATGCTTGGTAAGAAATGTATGCATTTTCCTGCCCATGTAATTGTAACCCCTCTGTACAGTATGTTCTCAAATAAAATAAAATAAAATTTAAAAAAAATAAAAAAATTAAAAAAAAAAAAGAAAGTTAGAATGTGTTTGTGACTTTAACTAAGCATCACTATCCCACAATACTGTGAAATTTGGGAAATTATGCAATCAATCACAATAAAGAATTTGAAAAAAAATGCTTCCTTAAGTCTCTGCAGTCTCTGTGCAGAACTTACAGGTAGCCCCACAGGAGTTCTGCAATCTGACTGGGAGACATGTTACAATCCAGTCCATCCCTTCCAACCTGGAGATTCCATCTGAGTTAAAAATTTCATTAAAGATGGACTCACTCCTGCCTAGAAGGGATCCTACGTCGTTATCCTGACCACCCCCACCCAGTGAAGATAGATGGTATCGATGCTTGACTCTATCACATAGGACTGCAGCCTGCTGATTTGGGATGAAAGACACAATCCACTTCAGATCCGCTGAAGCTCAGACTTTTACATCACCCTAATCCTTCGCACTCTTCTAAGGCCCCAAAATGCAACCTAGGCCCCATAAATCAGTGATTTGATTTATTGTATATAAAACCAGTATGGAATGAAGTAAGGATACTGAGTCTATGCTTCCCCTAGACAAGTAGCTCTTTATTTCCTTCGATTGCTTCCCTAAATGGTTTGCTTTTCTATTAGGTTTAAGTGTCCTCATCTGGTTTGCTTTGCTCATGCATAACACTTGGGTTTCACTCCACACGCCTTGTGTGGTTTTAGCTTATATAAGCTTTATGCTAGTTGCATTCAGAGCTGCTGGTCTTTGAGATATGAGTCCACCAGCAGTCCTCTGGCTCTCCAAAAAAGACTCATAATTTGGCCTTTTAATTAGTGGCTTCTCTATTTCTTGCAACTGAGTTTCCACACAACATTAGACTTATAATTTACTTTTGATTACAAATTGTTAATTTTGTTTCACCATTGAAGACAGAAAAAAGTAGCGATAACTCAAAAAAAATAATTAAAAGACTTCAGCGAAGGCCTAGGCTAATATTTTGTGTGGTGAATCTTCACAAAGAGAAGAAAGAAACAGAGACCAAGACAGAGAGAGAAAATTTGAGATAGACAGATAAAGAAGCAGACACAAAAGCAACAGTTCACTGGAGGAAAATAAATAATTATACCAAATGAAGATACTGTTGCAGTTTCAATTTGCCAGATATGATGGCTCACACTTATAATCTTAGCTACTCAGAAGATAGAGATCAGGAGGATTGTGCTTTGAGGACACCCTCACCAATAAAAAATGTTGAGGAGAGCCCAACTTCACTAAAAAAGAAAACTGTGTGTGTTGGTAAGCAACTGTCATCCCAGGTATGCATGAAGCTTAAGTAGGAAAAATGTTGTCTGGGCCAGCCTGGATAAAAGCATAAACCCTGTTCAGAACAGGTGTGGCTCAGGGCTAGAACTCTGCTTAGAAAGCACAAGACCCTGAGTTCAGACACCACATCAACTCAAAAAAAAATCTCTTAGTATAAATTAGACATGATTTGTTGCCACCAGAGTTCATGTGTTATTCCCCCCCCATCCCCAAATTCATATTAAAACTTGGTCTCCAAAGTCAAACTAATGAACTAATGAGGGTCTTTAGGGTGACTGGGTCCTTCAGAGGGATTAAAGTCTCTCTCAGAGAAGTGAGTACTTCCTTTTACAAGATTGGGGTCTTGTCAGGATGATGTTTATAAAATGTCTGGTCCCAAAGGAGAATATTCTTAGGAGAGGAACACAAAGGCTTAATGCCCATGTGCCTCTGATCATACAAAATAATATGAGTAAACATTAATTGATTAATTAAGAAAGGAAATGGAAATGAAGATTTTTTCTTTGTGGCTATTTCCATTTTCTTTTCTTTTTCTCTTGTTTGTTTATTTATCTGTCTTTGGGAAGGTAAGGAGAGGCACATAAATGGAGGGACAAACAGTGAACAAAGGCAGCAGTGGTACAATACAGAGACTCTATACCATAGATACAACCTTGGGTTTGGTTGGTCTGCAGGGTCCTTAAAGTCAACACAATGAATCCATTTCCCAGAGTATTTTCTCGTCTACTCTACAACCATCTCATTTAATGGCAAGATGATTCAGCCAGTTTCTCACTGACACCTTAGACTATATCTTTCCCTACCACTCACCATTGACTTCTCACCTTTCATCTCCAAACCTCCCAATCAACACCCATTCCAACTCCTCTTCATGCTACTCTCCACCAACACTGTAAATGCCTTAGATTTTTTATCATTTCTCATTAATGAAATAAGGATACTGGGTCCAATGATGCCATCTTAGCAAACATGGTGGATGATGGGGGATTAGGTTTAACTGGAGCCATCTTGTCTTCTTGGTGGATGAAAGTGAAGTCCCAATCCCAGGTGATGGGCATGCCTAAATTCCTAGAGGCAAGGGAGGGGACTTAGTCAGTTCTGTGCCAGTTCTGTGCCAAGAGACAGATTCTGAAGCTCCCTGTGACCCTGTCTCCCGACCAGCTCAGCCACCATTTTGTGCCATGTCTAATCATGTCTCCTGACTTGCCTCAGGTCACCATGGAATCCCATTTTGGCTTGCCATTGGAATTAATCTGGTTTGTTGGGGTTGTTTTTCTTCTTTCTTTGCTTTACTGCCTACCCTCATGGCTCAGTTTTCCAATGGTGTTAAATGTATTCAAGTCTGCAAGTTTTGGGGGGGAAGAGGGATATGTGTCTGCCTACAGTCACTGGCTTTCTAATAAAAACTCACTGAAAGGATCTTTCATGTCTGTCCCAGGAGACTACCTGGAGGCAAGCAGGCATAGGAGAAAGATTATTATAAGGCTTATTAGAGGAGCCATATTTCCCAGGAATGATACATGGTATCCATCCCTATCCAGGTCGTAGGATGGTCTGGGGCAGGAAGTGAGGTAGGTGCTTGTTTAGGTGGGTCTGGGCAGAGAGAGGAAATGGCCAGCTGTATGGCAGGAACTCTAGGGCTGGGAGGAGGTCAGGTCTGGGTAGAGCTGAGGATCAAAGGTGAACATAATGCTAACATTTCCCCACTTTGTTGTTAATAAAAATAGGGGTACCAGGCCAGGGGTATGGGCGGAAGTCATTTGTTCTGGAGCTACTTCCCTCTGTAAAGGGATAAAGTAGTCACGGGTCCCTGCTTCATTGCTCAGCCTGATATTGTCCAAGAGGCTTTAGGCTTGACAGTTTGGTTGGTAAAGGTCCTCATCTTTTCCATGGCAATAGTTATCTAAAATGCAAGATACAATTAATAAAAGGCAAAAATTGTTGTTAGTAGCCCAAGAGAGGAATATGCCATGAGGGACTGATTCCCAGAAGGAGCTATCAAAGACCTGAGATTACCTTTTTATCCTGGATTGGAGACATAGCATGGTACCTGACTCCCAGCATCCTGGAGTGGGGTGGGTAAAACTTTACCCATTTTAAGATTATAGTAACCTGGGGATGAGATAGTATAGGTATTTAAAAGTACCAGTGCCAACAGGTGTCATGGGCTCTTTTGGCTACTTCCTGCTGGCCTGGGGGCATCGAGGAGTCCCTGGAGCTGGGGTCTTTAGGGTCTGGGTCTGTGCTGGGCAAGGCAGGGCAGTGTAAGCGATGTCTCTTAATCTCCCAGCTCTGATTAATTTTGAAAAGGCAAGTGCAAAGTGATTCCATTTAGAATGTTATTTCCTCTTACTCCTCTCCAGTTTCATTATTACCCCTCTCCACGGCAGTCCCTTGACCACAGGAGGCCACAGCAGTGAGATCCAGCAGTTGGCCAAGATTTTGCTCTGATGGGGGCTCTGCAGCCCACCAAGACCCGGGTGGCCTTACTGTGGAGCTCAGAAACCCAAATCTCCGGTTAACTGGTCACTTATCTGGGGGGGTAAGACTTAATTAACCAGTGCTAGATGGGCAGCAGGTAGTGTGCTTGGTCAGGAGAAAGTTACCTTGGTGGTCCTCTGGCTACAGGAGTGTAGGGTGGCTGGCTAGGTCCTGGAGCAGCTGATCGGACCTCCATCCTAGGTAGAGGGGGGAGCAAATCCACCAAGGAATCTATCTTGGGTCTGGGCACCAAATGAAAGGATCCTTAAGCCAGGCCCAAAGAAACATAGGTCCCATGGTTTCCCTTATTTGCAATATCTAGTATATGTATGAGTCAAGCGGAAAAGGTCAGATAATGTGATGTCAGGAAAATGAACCCTTAGATATGTATTTTAATGTTTTTTTCTTTCATGTTGCTTTGTATGTCCCTCCCCCACAGTATAACTCCTGCTTTCACTATATTTGATGTCAGTATAACTTGTGGAGGAGATGGGGAAAAACCAGTTGTTTAAGGATACAGGTGGACCTGTTGCAACAATGAGAAGTACAAGTTGTCATGTCCAAAACGAGCTTTACAACGTCGGTGGGGGGCGGGGGGGAAGGGGGTGAAGGAGAAGGATTGGGATTGGGGGGGAGGGGGGAGGCTGGGAAGGGATGTGAAGGGTAAACCAAAGGAGGAGGCTGAAATGCTTGGTAAGAAATGTACGCATTATCCTGCCCATGTAATTGTAACCCCTCTGTACAGTATGTTCACAAATAAAATTAAATTAAATTAAAAAAAAGAAAGAAAGAAAGAAAGGATCCTTCACATCCATCCCAGGGACCACCTGAGGCAAGCAGGCACAGGAGAAAGATTATTATAAGATTTATTAGAAAGGTCATATTTCGCAGGAGATGGAGCACATGGCATCCGTCCCTATCCAGGTAGCAGGAGGGTCTGAGGGCAGGAATCCCCACTCTCAAAATGTGATTTTCTGTATCTTGTGAGTGTATTCCTGTATAACAGTGAGGACTATTTCATTAAGTTGCCAAGGAATTTTTCTGGATTTTTTCCCTCCCTTATATCACAGCCATTCAACACTATGTGACTGTGAGGGGGCTTTGTCAATGTTAGGAAAGACGGATTCAAAAAGGCAAGGAGAAGGAAAGCAGGCACAGACACCAACCTCTACAGACCAGATCAACATTAATGAAAGGTAAAGAAGAATGCCATGATGACCAGTGGAGAGTCAGCAGACACAAGACGGGATAGAGGTGGGGGGTGGAGGGTCATGGGTGGGGGCAGGGTGGCAAGTAACTGGAAGGTTCAAAGAGTTTTGAGAGTTCATGGTGCAGGCCTGGCTCTGGGAACTTACTGTTTGAGCAACTCCTGCCCCATTTAGGTCTGTTTTGAGCAGCTCAGGCACCTAGCACCTGGAAGAGGGGTTGCTTTCATATTTAAATTAAGATTCTGGACTGGAGACTGAGCTGGAGAATTTGGGGAAGGTCCCCAGGGGAAGGGTAGTCTGTGGGCCAAGCCTCCTCCTAAGCAATACTGAGTTAGGAGAACAAAGCAGATTTCCATCAGTTAAAATCCTTTGGGCCTTCCTCTGCCCCATTTTGTCTTGCCTCACATTCATCCATTCTCCCTATACTTGTTTTCCTGAAGTCGTTCTTCAGGCTGTTCTTGGAATATTTTGTGATCTCTCGTGACTGGCTACTTTTACACAAGTGGTTTACTGTTGGGGTCATGCAATGGGTTAATTTCTCATGATGCTTTATGAATCATTTCCTGCTACTTCTTACTGAAACTTTCTCTTTAAATTCCAGTCGGAATAAGGTGATTTTTCTTTGTGGTCCTTCACCATACCTTTAATAGGCAACTTCTGGTGAACCATCACACTGTATTTTAATAGGTACTTACCTCTTCCTCTTTCAATCCATTCTAGAGTAGAAATTGTCTTGTTTATTTCTGATGGGAATCTGCTTCATTTTAATATCTGTGTTGTTCCTAGGGCCCACTGGACACCTTCCCTGGGGGACCCCAACTGAAAAACTCCTCCTGTATCCTGGAGTTATTCTAAGCAAAACTTCACCCCCAACCTTATCTGGAAGTGCACTGTCTTGTTCCTCCTCTGCTCATTGTTACATGGAGTCCCTCTGCAGCAATGATCCTGATCTGTTCTGTTGAGGTCTCTGACTACTTCTTTCCTTTCATCTTCTGGATCTTTCCTAACAATTTCTTTGTTCCTAGGGTCCAGGTAGAACCACATAACCAGATAACTTCTGTAAATGTCTTTTTTATGTTTCTTTTTTTCTTTTCCAATGAATGGAAGAGGCCAAATAAAATAAGTACAGATAAAGGTCATTGAATTTATGGCAAAACTTCCCATGCTCCTGGATTGGAAAGATTAACATCGTGAAAATGGCAAGGCTATCTACAAATTCAACGCGATACCTATCAAAATTTCAACCTCATTCTTCAAGGAAATAGAAGAGGCAATCCAAAAATTCATATGGAACAATAAAAGACTCCGAATAGCAAAAACGCTCCTCAACGGAAAGAACACTGCTGGAGGAATATCAATACCAAATTTCAAACTCTACTATAAAGCCATAGTAATCAAAACAGCTTGGTACTGGCACAAGAACAGACCTCAGGACCTATGGAATAGAACTGAAAACCCAGAAATGAACCTACAGACCTATAGCCATCTAATCTTCGATAAGGGAGCTAAAACAATAGAATGGAAGAAAGACAGCCTCTTCAGTAAATGGTGCTGGCAAAATTGGTTAACTACTTGTAGAAAACTAAAGCTAGATCCTTATATATCACCCTGCACCAGAATCAACTCCAAACGGATCAAAGACCTCGAAGTCAAAGCAGACACTTTGAAAACATTACAGGATGGAATAGGAGAAATTCTAGGTCTCCTTGGCTCAGGCCGAAATTTTCTGAATAGAGACCGAGAAACACAACAAATCAAAGAAAGGTTGGACAAATGGGATTGCATGAAGTTGCAGAGCTTCTGCATGGCAAAGGACATAGCTAGCAAGATCAATAGAAAGCCCACAGATAGGGAGAAGATCTTCACTAGCCACACAACAGACAAGGGTCTCATATCTAAAATATACTTGGAACTCAAAAAATTAAATGCCCCAACAACAAATCTTCAAAGAAACAACTGCCCAATAAATAAGTGGGCGAAAGACTTGAAGAGAAACTTCTCCGAAGAAGAAAGAAGGATGGCCAATAGACACATGAAGAAATGCTCAACATCCCTAGCCATAAAAGAAATGCAAATCAAAACAACATTGAGATACCACCTCACCCCAGTTAGAATGGCAAAAATCAAGAACTCTAACACCAACAGATGCTGGAGGGGATGTGGACAGAAGGGAACCTTACTTCATTGTTGGTGGGAATGTAAACTTGTTCAACCACTTTGGAAAGCAGTATGGAGGTTCCTCAAAAAACTCCACATAGAGCTCCCCTATGACCCAGCAATCCCACTTTTGGGCATTTACCCAAATGTTTACAAACAAGACCACACTAAAGCTACCAGCACAACTATGTTTATTGCAGCATTAATTACCATAGCTAAGATATAGAACCAACCCAGATGCCCCTCAGTACATGAATGGATCAAGAAAATGTGGTATATATACACAATGGAATTCTATGCCTCCATCAGAAAGAATGACATTGCCCCATTTGTTAGGAAATGGAAAAACTTGGAAAAAATTATATTAAGTGAAGTAAACCAGGCCCAAAGAAACATGGGTCCTATGGTTTCCCTTATTTGCAATATCTAGTATATGTATGAGTCAAGCAGAAAAGGTCAGATAATGTGATGTTAGGGAAAATGAACCCTTAGATATGTATTTAAATTTTTTTCTTTCATGCACTTGTTTCTAACGCATTTATAAGATTATTTCTTTGTAGCTTTGTATGTCCCTCCCCCACAGTATAACCCCTGCTTTCACTATATTTGATGTCGGTATAACTTGTGGAGGAGATGGGGAAAAACAAGGCATTTAAGGATACAGGTGGACCTGTCGCAACAATGAGAAGTACAAGTTGTCATGTCGAAAACGAGCTTTACAAGTTGATGGGGGGGTAAGGGGGGAAGGATTGAGTGAGGGGGTGGGGGGGAGGCTGGGAAGGAATGTGAAGGGAAACAAAGGAGGAGGCTGCAATGCTTGATAAGAAATGTATTATCCTGCCCATGTAATTGTAACCGCTCTGTACAGTATGTTCACAAAAAAAATAAATAAATAAAAATTAAAAAAATTTTAAAAAAGGTCATTGAATTTGGTTTTCTAACAGTCTTTGATGACCTTGAAGAAAGGAAGGTTTACTAAATATTTAGTTTTCATGGTCTGGGCACTGAGACTTTGTCAGGAAAGCTGCATGCTTGAACACCAGTCTTAACTCTCGATGATATTTCAGAAGGAAAGCTGTTAAGAGCATCTCAAAGTGAATTGTGGAGCAATTAGAGTGACAGAAAGATATAAATGATTTTGGTGAGCATGGCTTTTAGCCACAAAAAGGCAGCCAAATACATCTGCTTCAACAAAATCCAGAGCAAAACCTTTGTAATCAGTCTGAAAACACCTAAGGGTTGTTTTCCTGTCTTGGGAAAAATAAAAAAACAAGCTAGCAGCTGGGTGCTTCATCATCTGAACAATACTTAATCTTTCGGTTTTTGAATTACTTTAAAATACAAGTAAAAAGCTGAAATACTTTTCTTCATGACAGGCTTTATCCCCAAAAACCTTGGGGATACACAGTGCAGTATCAGGAGCGCATGGCAATGATCCTCATTCTGATTTCATTGTAATCTCTCAGTTCACTCTTTTCCAACCTCTATTTCCTTCTGGAAGATCTCTTAAAGTTGCAACCCAGCTATAAAGTGTAGACCTCAAAGGATGCTGCAGAAACCTAGTACGTCTTTCTTGCCACAATATTGTTGTTCTAGCTAGGTCATACCACAGAAATGACTTTCCATCCCAAGTCATTTAAGAGGATATTGGAAACCTTCCATGTGTTTGGTAGTATATAGAACAAGTTGAATATGTATGTAACCTACCACGGGGCTTTTCAAAAATTGTGCTCAAAATTGATATTGAAAAGTCTATATAGTAGGAACTAGAGATCTCATGTCTTAATATACTAAGAGGAGCAGGAAGAAGCAAGGTACTTATGGGGGAATCTACACTCTAAGTTGGCTGTGTCAATCACATCTAAAATGACTTTACAGCAGTATCTAGAGTAATGCTTGACCAAACAACTGGACACCTTATTCTAGCCAAGTTGAAACATCAAGTTAACCATCATAGGAACCAAAGGATGGAACAGTGAAAGCTTAAATCTAAAGATAGAACTAGGTCAGGGATTCAAAAGAGCCATCAACAAACACGTGGTCTATGATGGAGAGGTAGCAGACTTGTTAGTCTGAAACAGATAAGTACAATACAAGTTGTTCTGAGAGTGAACTTGTCCCTGCCTTCCCTCTTCAGATTTAGCTTAGCCATTGGGTGATGGCCCACATCAGGTATATCAGAACCCTTGAGATTTCCTATGTAGATCTTGCTCACGTGGGTAAGTACTAAGGTTTTATTTTCTTTGTTTCTCCAAAAAAAATATATCTGACTTAAATGTCTTTGTTTTACTAGGCCATTATTTATTGCCTTTGATGACCAATTTTAGCTCTAAATAGCTTCAAGCAGTAAGATCCAACACTTTGTGAATAGCAATAAAAATAAATTATAAGCATCTTCAATCGAGGATAAAGATTATGCCTCCGAACTCCAGAAACGTTTGTAGTATTTTCATTTGTTTGAGAAGAATCTCTCTGTTTACAACATTTTGAGTATTATCAAAATCTTTTCCTCCTGTAGCACATTTTCTTTTTTGTGTTCTACTAGCTGCTTACTTATTGTTGCTAAACCGTAGGCTTATCTCTGTCCTTAGCTCCACCGTCCCAGGCTGGATCTGCAAACTATGCTTGCAGGACTCCCTGGCAACTTTAGTGAAGGCACCAGCAGGCAACTGGGAATCAAGCGAGGAAGAAAGTATCCACGTTCATCATTAGGGTCTGTAAGCATCCCTGCTCTGCCACCCAGCAACAGTAGCTACAGGAGCAGCTGAACAGCACCAGCAATTTCATGTTTGTACCTCATGAAGCAGCTGTAATGCTCCTGAGTAATAAATGTACAATACTTCCTCCAAATATTTAGAGCACTCAAATAGCTCCAATTCACAGTTCTGTGCTCCAGTGTGAGTATATACCTCCACCCCACAGAGGTCCAAGGATCTGAAGAGAAGTTGTGTAAAGAGCACAAAAGGAGCCGGGTGCTGGTGGCTCACACCTGTAATCCTAGCTACTCGGGAGGCTGAGATCTGAGGATCACTGTTCAAAGCCAATCCAGGCAAGGAGAGTACGTGAGACTCTTACCTCCCATAAGCCACCAGAAAACTGGAAGTGGTGCTGTGGCTTAATGGTAGAGCACAAACCTTGAGCTGAAGAGCTGAGGGACAGCACCCAGGCCCAGAGTTCAAGCCCCACAACCAACAGAGAGAGAGAGAGAGAGAGAGCGAGCACCAAAGGACTATGTGTGTGGTTCAAGTGATATTCCTGCCAAAATTCCAATAGAAAAAAAAGTCCTAACATGGAACCACACAAGACCCCAAATAGCTACAATAATTTTGAATAAAAAGATCAAAGATAGATACATACACCAATAGAGCAGACTACAGAATTCATAGCAGATATGGTCCAATAATTCTCAACAAAATCACCAAGAATACACATTCTTCTTCAAGTGTTTGTGTTTCTGAATATATGCAAGAAAAATGAATTTAGGCCCTTCTCTTCTTCCATACACAAAAATTAAAAGAGATTAAAGATGAAACTGTAAGATGTGAAAGTATAGAATACTTACCAAGGGATATGAGGAGATATTCCAAGCAACCTGGAAACCAAAAAGCAGAACTAATCAGAGACAAAGTGTAGAGCTACATATAGGGACAGAAATTCATGTATACATTAATTCATGTACACATACAGTTTCAAGAGCTGGGCTGGTGATGTACATGTCCTGCCACAGGCCCGAGGGTGTTGTGGATTTGCTGTCTTTGTGGTGGCTACTGGTTTTCTCAAACTGAGAAATACACTGTGGATCCCTAAGGAGCAGGCTTCTGGGGTCTGTGATGGCAAACACAGGGGACCTCTGAAGTGAAAGCTATGGGAGCTGCATGACCACAGCAAAGGCTTCCAAGGTTCTCATCAGAGAAGGCTGCAGCATTCCTGTAGAGAGCATACCATAAACAGTAGTTATTGCCTATACTGAGAGCCCCTATTGTTCTTTGATCCAAGCTGTCTCCAGACATCTCAGCTCTGCCAGTCTTCCTACTGCTCTGAGTGGATAAACTGAAGCAGGTAACCCTGGTAGTAACCTGAGAGGCCAAGGAAGCTGCTTATCCACCTCAGTATCTGTTCTCTTGGAGAGGAAGTCAGTGAGTTTCCAGCACTAGCCTGGGAATGGGATACTGAAGACAAAATGAAATTATTCTTTCTATGCTTTTTGTGTGGCTATTTTTGGATTTCTCCCACTGTGTGATTTCTTTGTAACTACTTACAAAAAAACTTTTAGTAGCATAATTAATGGCACAAAATAATGGGCTTTCTGATGACATTTTCACATGGGTACTTAATGTGCTTTGACCACATTCACCTGCCCTTCCTTCCCTGTCTAGTCCCCAGCCTTTTCTACTGTTTCCCAGACTCTCTCTTAATAGTGCCTCTCTTACTTTGATGTCTTTTTTTTTAATCTAGATCTTAAATATGAGAGAGAACATGCCATTTTTTTCTCAGTCTGGATTATTTGCTTAACATGATGATGTCTGATTTCATCCATTTTCCTACAAACAGCATGATTTTCTTTTTTACGGATAAATAAAACTGTACGTAGATACATAGATCGATCCATAGATTCCCCCCACTTAGCATTTTATGTTTCATTCATCTATTGATAGGCACTTAAGTTGATTCTATAACCTAGCCAATGTGGTTAGGTCTGTGATAAATATGGGTGTTATAGGTGTGCAGGTTTCCATACTGTAGGCTGACTTTGATTTTTTTCCAGGCACATCCCTAGGAATGGTACAGCTGAATCATACAGTAGTCCTATATGAGTTACAAGGTTGGTTTTTTTTGGGGGGAGAGGGGGTGGTGAGGGGAAAGACTCTATCCTGATTTCCCTAGTGGCCTCATCAAATTACTGTCAAAAGAATATAAGGGCTCATTTGCCCTTTGCCAACATTCATCTTCTTTTTTATATTTTGGATAGCCATTCTGCTTGGAATGAGATGGAATTTTTTTATTTTTTATTTTATTATTTTTTACTTTGTTGTGTTTTTCTTTTTGTAATTTTTATTTTTAGTGAACATACTGTACAGAGGGGTTACAATTACATGGGCAAGATAATGAGTACATTTCTTATCAAGCATTGCAGCCTCCTCCTTTGTTTACCCTTCACATCCCTTCCCAGCCCCCCCCCACCCCCCACCAAATCCTCCCCCCCCCCCATCAAAGTTGTAAAGTTCGTTTTCGACATGACAACTTGTACTTCTCATTGTTGCAACAGGTCCACCTGTATCCTTAAACAACTTGTTTTTCCCCAATGAGATGGAATTTTGAGGTAGTTTTGATTTGCATTTTCCTGATGGCTTTTTGTTTTTTTTACTCTGACACTTGAGCCATATCCCCAGTCATTTTCCTTTTAGGGTTTTGTTTCTTTTTATTGATGTTTTGTTTTGGATAGGGACGTAGGGTCTTGGTGCTTGCCACCATGCCCAGCTTGCAGAGACTGACGTGTCAAGAATTGTTTGCCTGGAATATCTACTATATGTCTGAGTCAAGCAGAAAAGATCAGATAAGGTGATGTTAGGGAAATGAACCCTAAGATATGTATTCAATTTTTTTTCTTTCATGCGATTGTTTCTAACTCATTTATAAGATTATTTCTTTGTTGCTTTGTATGTCCTTCCCCCACAGTATAACCCCTGCTTTCACTGTATTTGATGTCGGTATAATTTGTGGAGGGGAAGGGGAAAAACAAATCGTTTAAATAGGGATACAGGTGGACCCATTGAAACAATGAGAAGTACAAGTCTTATGTCGAAAACAAACTTTACAACTTTGGTGGGGGGGGGGAGGATTGGGTGGGGGTCGGGTGGAAGATGGGAAGGGATGGGAAGGGGAAACAAAGGAGGAGGCTACAATGCTTGATAAGAAATGTACTCATTATCTTGCCCATGTAATTGTAACCCCTCTGTACAGTATTTTCACAATAAAAAAATTAAAATTTAAAAAAAAGAATTGTTTGCCTGGGCTGGCCTTAAAACATGATCCTTCTGTCTGCTCCCCAAATAGCTAGGTTCAGAGGCAGGGGTTCTTGGGGGAGTAACTTGTTCTTTTGCCATTTAAGATTGTAGCCCTTTACATTATTCCAGATATTACTCTCATGTCAGAAGAATGGCTGGCAAAGAATTCCTTCCATCCTGCAGGCTCTCATGAGTCTAACAGTTGTTTCCTTTGCACTATAGACATTTCTAACTTGATGCAATCTCATTTGTCAATTCTTGTTTTTATTTCCTGAACTACTGGAGTCCTATTCAGAAAGTCATTGTTTTTATCAGTATCTTGAATTGTTTAACTCTTACATTAAGGTCAGATCCATTTTGAAATTAATTTTTTTCTTTGTACTAAATAAGAGATAAAGTTTGAGTTTTAGTCTTCTACATGTGGATACCCAGTTTTTCCAAGACCAATGTCTTTTTTTTTAATTTTATTTTATTTTTTTTTGTGAACATACTGTACAGAAGGGTTACAATTACATGGGCAGGATAATGCATACATTTCTTATCAAGCATTGCAGCCTCCTCCTTTGTTTACCCTTCACATCCCTTCCCTACCTCCCCACTACCTCCCCACCACCCAATCCTCCCCCCTCTCCCTCCCTCCTCTCCCCCGCACCAACATTGTAAAGCTCGTTTTCCACATGACCTTGTACTTCTCATTGTTGCAACAGGTCCACCTGTATCCTTAAACAACTTGTTTTTCCCCATCTCCTCCACAAGTTATACTGATATCAAATATAGTGAAAGCAGGGGTTATACTGTGGGGGAGGGACATACAAACCAACAAAGAGATAATCTTGTAAATGCGTTAGAAACAAATGCATGAAATAAAAAATCATTAAAATACATATCTAAGCGTTCATTTTCCTAACATCACATTATCTGACCTTTTCCGCTTGACTCAGACATATACTAGATATTGCAAATAAGGGAAACCATGGGACCTATGTTTCTTTGGGCCTGGCTAAGACCAATGTCTTTTTTATACTTTTTTTTAACAATCAGATAGCTGTGGTTATGTGGGTTTATTTATTCCATTGGTTTACGTGTCTGATATATTTTTTTAAGTTTGTGCTAGCCAAGCACTGGTGGCTCATACCTGTAATCCTAGCTATTCAGGAGGCTGAGATCTGAGGATTGTGGTTCAAAGCCAGCCGGGGCAGGAAAGTCCATAAAATTCTCATCTCTAATAAATCACCAGAAAACTGGAAGTAGCATTGTGGCTCAAGTGGTAGAGCACTCACCTTGAGCTGAAGAGATAGATGAAGGACAGCAACCAGGCCCAGAGTTCGAGCCCCATGACCAACAACAACAAAAAAGTTTGCTAATATCGTGCTAGTTTTGTTGTTATGGCTGTATAATGTGCAAAATCAGGTACTGTGATACTTCTAGCATTACTCTTTATGCTCAAGATTGTTTTGGTTATTGGGATATTATATACTTCCATATAAATTTCATCCTTTCTATCTCTGGTGTGTGTGTGAGTGTATGTGTGTCTGTCATGGGGCTTAAACTTTGGGCACTTTCCTTAAGTATTTTGCTTATGGCTAGTGCTCTACTACTTGAGCCACAGCTCTACTTGCAGCTTTTTGCCGAATAATAGGAGATAAGAATCTCATGAAGTTTCCTGCCCCAGCTGGCTTCAAACTGTAATCCTCAGATCTGCGCCTTTTGAGTGGGTAGGATTACAGGGGTGTGCCACTGGCACCGGGCTCAGCTGTTCTGTTTCTGTAAAGAATGTCATTGGAGTTTTGATAGCAATTTTACTGTGCTTGTAGGTTGCTTCTGATAATATGGCCATATTCCCAATATTGATGCTAGTCTGCTAGGCAGGTAAAATCAAATCCCCACATTAGATTTAAAACTTGCTTGAACTTTATGCTTCTCCTGTTTTCAGCAGGGCTGCCTGGCTCACCATGGTTGTGGCTTTGAGGTCCTTGGAATATAGTTTCCTTGGAATATAGTTTCTCATTGGTTAGTTTGACTCTTCTTATTCACGGAGACATATGGAGGAAACTTCTAAAGTTCCATGTTACCCCAGATGACTATAGCATCTTAAGTGAATTCCTATATTCTTCTCTGCTATCTTTGTGGATAGCTATCCAAATCTTGTTCTTTGCAGAGATAACTAAAGTTTGGATCTCAACTCAGTATCTCTGGACATCACATACACACACACACACACATACACACACACACACACACACACACACACACACACACACTAGTTCTCTCTGGTTGCTGGGACTAAAGACTAAAAGCCCCCTTTTTAAAAAAAAAATTGTATTTGGGAGAAAAATGAGGGAGGGGGTAACCATTTTGACAAGAAATATACTCACTACTTTACTTATGTAACTAACCACTATGTACATCACCTTGACAATAAAATTTATATTTAAATTTAAAATTTGTATTATCTTTAAGAATTATCATTCAACAAGACAGTTAATAAAGACAATGCATCTTGGTTGATGTCAGCCCTTTGAGCATCCTCCTCATCCCTCCTCTCAATTTTCTTAATTTCATAAAATATGCTTTGTATATTATGACTGTATTCTCTTCTTACCTCTCTTCACTTGTCTACCCCCCCCTCCACTGACCTCCTCTCATATCTTTCAAACATCAGTTTCCTAATATTCATTTTATTTGGACTATGAGTTCATTTTTCTAAGGAATTACACATTTGAATTTTTCCCTGAAAATAACATACTTTGGTTAATACATTTGTGTACACTTGCATATAATCATGTATATGTGTACTTGCACACTTATAAATTAGTTCTAGTTACACGTGGCCCTGTTGCAACAATGAGAAGTACAAGTTGTCATGTCCAAAACGAGCTTTACAACGTCGGTGCGGGGTGGGGGGGGGGGGGGGTGGGGGGGGGGAATTGGGACTGGGGGGGGGGGAGGCTGGGAAGGGATGTGAAGGGTAAACAAAGGAGGAGGCTGCAATGCTTGGTAAGAAATGTACACATTATCCTGCCCATGTAATTGTAACCCCTCTGTACAGTATGTTCACAAATAAAATAAAATATAAAAAATAAAATAAAAAATAAATTAGTTCTAGCTTTCACATACGAGAGAGAACATAAATCTTTTTAAAGCCCCTTGCATGTAAGTTGAGGATCCCTAACTAAAACACTGCTACTAACAGATACACATGATTCATGCAAATATGGAATAATGTGGAATAACTATTCCTTTCCACCAGTGAGAATTATGAACATATTAAAATTTGGAGAGCTCCTTTTCTTCAAATATTTACAATATGTTTTTGTTAAAAGCACACTTTTTTTGAAAGATACAATCCTTTCAGAAGTTTCACAAATAAAATTACTTTTAAAAAGCTGAACTTTATCTATGATTCTTTTTTGCATAGTTACCATGGAGATATCACCAATTCAACTACTACAGTCAACTATGCTGCATTGTTTGAGATGTGTAATATCTTAAGTCCCGTTAACTCTATCTGACCCTGAACATTCAGGAGAAATCTTACCATCTTGTAATAATGATTTTCCTTTCATTTCCTTCGATTCTGGATTAAGTTTAGTTAGTAGGATGATGGCTTCACACTTGCTAGCAATGTTTTACTGCTAAACAACACTCTAACCTCTAGTTTGGTTTTTTTTTTTAACAATTCTTCTATTGCCTTCATTAGAAAAGAAACGTGGGAATGTTTTTATTTTGTGAAGCCTCTCTTCTTTTTGGGCAAAAGACAGACAATCTAGATGGTTCTTTATTTATGATCTTTGTGAGTTTTTTGGCCAATCCAGGGGCTTGAACTCAGGGCCTGGGGCACTGTCCTTGAGCCTCTTTGAACTCAAGACTAACCCTCTACCACTTGAACCTCAGCACCACTTCTGGCTTTTCCTGAGTAGTTTATTGGAGATAAGACTCACAGACTTTTCTGCCTGGTCTGGCTTTGAATTGCGATCCTCAGATCACAGCCTTCTATGTAGAATTATAAGTGTGAGACACCACTGCCCAGCTGTGTTTATTTTTATTTTTTTGCTATTTTGATTGAGTATTCTCCCATCTCCAGACATTTTGGACATCAATCTGTTTGTTATAAGTTTACTAGATTCTGGTTTAGATGAACAAATGATACCTCTCAACTATGGGATTGCAAAGCTATTTATATCTTCTCCTGTGCAGGAAATACTTGATTTTTCTGACTGTGCATAAAGTTATCTTTTCTGGGAACCCTACTGCATTGTTAGTGGGAGTGTAAACCTGTTCAACTCTGGAAAGCAGTATAGATGTTCGTCAAAAGACTCCACATAGAGCTCCCCTATGACCCAGCAATCCCACTTTTGGGCATTTACTCAAACGATCACATACTAAAGCTACCAGCTACCATACTAAAGCTACCAGCACAACTATGTTTATCGCAGCATTATTACCATAGCTAAGATATGGAACCAGCCTAGATGCCCCTCAGTAGATGAATGGATCAAGAAAATGTGTAATTCTATGCCTCCATCAGGAAGAATGGCACCACCTGATTTTTTAGGAAATGGAAAGACTTGGGAAAAAATCATATTAAGTGAAGTAAGCTAGACCAAAGAAACATAGGTCCCATGGTTTTCCTTATTTGCACTAACTAGTATATGTCTAGGACAAGCAGAAAACGTCAAAAGCTATGTACATATGACCACATAAAATGATGCTAAGTGAAATGATCCCCAAGATAGAGACACAAGAGGTTTATCTTTCTTGCTGTTCTTTTTAATGTACTTATAATGTACTGTGTGGGTTTTTTTGTTTCCTTTGTATGTTCTTCTCCATGGTATAGCCCCTGTTTTCACTGTATTTGATTCCAGTGCTCTGCATCTTGTATATACATTTTTCTAATTTGGGGAGGGGAAGGGAAATAACAAATGCCTAAATAAGGATATAGGTTGACCCATTTTAACAATGAGATGTACAAGACGCTATGTTGAAATTGAAGTTTACAGTTTCAGGGAGGGAGAAAGAGTGGGAGAAGTTGGGGAGGTGGGAGGGGAAGAGATGGTAGGGGAAAAACAAAGAAGTAGGTAATGATACTCAATAGGAAATGTACTCATTACCTTACTCATGTAGCTGTAACCCCTTTGTACAGTATCTTTACAATAAAAATATATTTAAAAAGAATTTAATTAAAAAATCATCTTTGCTATGTCTTTTTGCCAAGAATTTTACCTTGCAAGCAGGCAATCTAATAGAGAAATAGTTCTTGGATAGAGAACTATTACAACCAGTATAACTTTAAGATCTTCTCTAGCCAGGCACAGATGGCTCATGCACATAATCCTAACAATAAAGGAGGCTGAGATCTGAGTATAGCAGTTCCAAGCTAGCCTGGGAAGGAAGGTCTAGGAGACCTATTTCCAGTTAATCTACAAAAAATCCAGAAGTGGAGCTGTGGCTCAAGTGATAGAGCACTAGCCTTGAGCAAAAAGCTCAAGGACAGTGCTCAGTCTTAGTTCAAATATCTGTACACACACACACACATCTATTTTCAAAAAACAGGTCTTTTCTGTCTCTTTGAATTTCATATTCTGATACTGCTCTTGAGCTTTTAATGGAAGGGTGGTACTTATGTTTAATTTCAGAGTTCATGCATCAAAAATATTCATTGATCTGTCTGTCTGCCCTGGTTAAAATGTTATAATCATTTTTAAATTAAAACTAAAAGAATCTGTTCCTCAATAAAAGACGTCAAATAGCAAAAATGATCATTAACAGGAAGAACAGTGCTGGAGGAATATCAATACCAAATTTCAACCTCTACTATAAAGCCATAGTAATCAAAACATGTTGGTACTGGCACAAGAACAGACCACAGGACCAATGGAATAGAATTGAAAACCCAGAAATGAACCCACAAACCTATAGTCACCTAATCTTCAATAAAGGAGCTAAAAAAATAGAATGGAAGAAAGCCTTTTCAGTAAATAGTACTGGCAAAATTGGTTAATCACCTGTAGAAAACTAAAGCTAGATCCTTATTTATAACCCTGCACCAGAATCAACTCCAAATGGATCAAAGACCTTGGAGTCAAAGCAGACACCCTGAAACCATAACAGGACAGAATAGGAGACCTTAGGTCTCCTTGCCACAGGCCAAAATTTTCTAAATAGAGACCCAGAAACACAACAAATCAAAGGTTGGACAAATGGGATTGCATGAAGCTGTAGAACTTCTGCATGGCAAAGGACATAGCTAGCAAGATCAACAGAAAGCCCACAGATTGGGAGAAGATCTTCACTAGCCATACAAAGGATAAGGATCTCATATCTAAAATATACTTGGAACTCAAAAAATTAAATCCCCCAACAACAAATCCTCAAAGAAACAACTACCCCATAAACAAGTGGGTTAAAGACTTAAAGAGAAACTTCTCTGAAGAGGAGATAAGAGGCCAATAGACACATGAAGAAATTCTCAACCTCTCTAGCCATAAAAGAAATGCAAATCAAAACAACATTGAGATAAAACCTCACCCCAGTTAGAATGGCTATAATCAAGATCTCTAATAACAACAGATGCTGGAGGGGATGTGGACAGAACGGAACCTTACTACATTGTTGGTGGGAGTGTAAACTTGTTCAACCACTTAGGAAAGTAGTATGGAGGTTCCTCAAAAGACTTCCATAGAGCTCCCCTATGATCCAGCAATCCTACTTTTGGGCATTTACCCAAAAGATCACAAACAAGAGCATACTAAAGCTGCCAGCACAACTATGTTTATTGCAGCATTATTTACAATAGCTAAGATATGGAACTAACCCAGATGACCCTCAGTAGATGAATGGGTCAAGAAAATGTTGTATATATACACAATGGAATTCTATGCCTCCATCAGAAAGAATGAAATTGCCCCATTTGTTAGGAAATGGAAAGACTTGGAGAAAATTATATTGTGAAGTAAGCCAGTCCCAAAGAAACATAGGTCCCATGGTTTCCCTTATTTGCAATAACTAGTATGTATCTGGGACAAGCAGAAAAGGCCAGATAAAATGATGTTAAACGAAATGAACCCCAAGATAGGGACACAAGTGGTCTTTTCTTTCTTGCTATTGTTTCTAATGTATTTATAATGTACCATGTGATTTTTTTTTTTTGTTGCTTTGTATGTCCCTCCCCCATGGTATAATCCCTGTTTTCACTGTATTTGATGTTTGTATAATTTAGGGAGGGGAAGGGAAATAACAAAATGTTTAAATAGGGATACAGTTTGACCCATTGTAACAATGAGGTGTACAAGACACTGTTGAACAACAAACTTCACAATTTAAGCAGTGGGGGTTGTGTTGTTGTGGGGGTGGGATGGAAGGGATGGTAGGGGACAATCAAAGGAGGAGGCTACAATACTCGATAAGAAATGTACTCATTACCTTTCTCACGTAACTGTAACCCCCTCAACAGTATTTTCACAATAAAAAAAAAACGTATTTAAAAAATAAAGAATCTGTTCCTGTAAGTCAATATTGCTAATTGGAAACCAATTAAATTATTAAATTACTATTGCTACTCTCCCTCTTTCTCTCCCTTTCTTTCCTTTTCCTCCCTTCCTTTTCCTCTCCTCCCTTCCTCTTTCCCATCCTCCCTACCTATTTCCTCTTCTTCCTCTTTCTTTTTTTTTTTTTTTGGGGGGGGGAGCGGTTCCAGTCATGGGGCCTGAACTCTGGGCCTGGGCGCTGTCCCTCAGTTCTTCAGCTCAAGGCTAGCGCTCTAGCGCTTGAGCCACAGCGCCACTTCTGGCTTTTTTCTTTTTGCTTATGTGGTGCTGAGGAATTGAACCCAGGGCCTCAGGCATGCAAGGCAAGCGCTCTACCACTAAGCCACCTTCCCAGCCCTCTTCTTCCTCTTTCTTTCCCCCCTACTCCACCCAAAATCTCTCTCCTTTCTTTTGAATGCTGACTTCTAAAGATCTGGTCTGGCTACAAAATTTGCCCTCAGAATTTGTTGAGTTTTGTTGACTTCTATCTTTCAGTTTGGAGACTGAAAAATAAGGTTTCTTTTGGAGAGTCTGTAATCTTTGCACTTGATCTTGACTAAAGTTGTGAACTTCGGGCTGCCACATCATTGGAAGATAGAAAATTGTAACTCTTCTGTTCTTCATATAAAAAAAGTCTTTTATAATTTTTTCATAATAATGATAGCTAAAAGATCTAGGTAGGGGGCTGGGATGGTGGCTAAGTGGTTGCCTTGCATGCATGAGGCCCTGGGTTAAATCCTCAGCACCACATAAGCAGAAAAAAAAGCCAGAAGTGGTGCTATGGCTCAAGTGGTAGAGCACTAGCCTTGAGCTGAGAGCCTGAGGGACAGCGCCCACGCACAGAGTTCAAGCCCCACAACAGACCAAAACTGGAGGCTTACAACCGAAGAGACTGAACTTTAAAAATTCTTAGGCATCGCTGAAGTTGTGGATTACAAGCTGATCTATGAAGTCATCTGATAAAAAACATTAGTATGTATATACAAATTTATTGAGATTATTAAAACTATTTGTGTGGCTTGGAAAGTAGAAAACTAGAGTTCCGGGAAGATGGCGGAGGAGAAGCTGGAATCTGAACAAGCTCTTGCATAGAAAACAGTTTCAGAGTTCCAGTGAACAGTCCCAAGCCAGAGAATCACACCAAGTGTGCCATCACAGGACAGAGAGTTAGCCAAGAGAGGGGAAGCCAAGCAGACACATCTGAGCAGCGGCTGCTGCGGCGGCAGGGTCGCAGCAGCGACCACTGCCGCGGAGGCATACCTGAGACGCAGTCCGGGACGAAGGAGCCAGACGCAGCGGACGAGCGGATTCTACTCAACACCAGCAAGAACCGACAAGGAGCGGACAACTTCATCCTGAACTTTGCAGACCAGAGACGACCCGGGATCCAAGACTCCGCGTGAGTAGAAGCCCCACTTCCTCACTCCTCTGGGAGCAGAGGAGGGAAGGCCACCCCTCCCCCCCCAGCACCGGTGATCTCCATCTTGGATACCGACAAAGCTCGGAGGAGCTGCTAGCTCCAGCTCAGGCCTTGGAATAAAACGAGTCATTTAGCAGGTCACAAGAACTTAATGGCGAAGTGACCTCACAGACTCAGTTCCATCCAGGGAAAAGTCACCCAGCTCAGGCGCCAGCCATTGGAGTGGCTCTCCTCACCGGGTAACCAGAGCCAGAGGCTGCCCCGCCCTCTAGCAGCCACCACAATCAATTGAAAAACAGAAACCCTGAGAATGGCTCCAGGCTGGGTGCTGTGAGTTTTTTTTCACAAAATAGCCCCAGGGAAAAGCTACTGTTCTTTGAAAGGCCTCAACTCTACCCAGAACCTAACCTCATCACTGCATCCCCCTCTTTTGTGATTCTCAAAGCAGATCACCCTCCCAGTAAACTAACCTGGGAGGGGGATCTCAAAAACTTGGGTAAAGCAGAGCATTTTTCTGCTTGTTCCAACAAACTGACTTAAGAAACCAATCAAGCCACAGGACCTCAAGCTGACCAGAGACTCCAACCAGACTCTGGTTACAGACAAAAGGGAGATACAGGACTCTTCCCACCCCTCCCAAAAAAAAAAAAAAAAAAAATCAAAGAACTTTTTTTTCTTCTTCTTCTTCTTTTCTTTTTTTTTCTTTTCCTTGTTTTGTTTTTTTTTCATTTTTTGTTACCTTATATATATATAAAATTTTTTTTTTTGCTTTTCTAAAACTTTTATTAATCTTTAATTTTTGCCTCTTCTGAAAAAATAATTGTTTTCCATTAACTTTTTTTTTTTTTCTTTCTCCTCTCATAATTTTTATTTTAGGAATACGTGAATGTGTGTTTTCTTTTCTTTTCTTGTCTTCTTTCTCTTTTTCTTTCATTCTTAATTATCTTTTTGGTTTTTTTTCTAGCTCTACTGAACTTCTGATCTTTTCTTCTCACTTTCCTATCCTTTCCATCTTTTCCTCTTTGTTCATCTGTATGTGACTTAACCCTTGTCCTGCACATCCTCAGATAAACCCGTAGTTAACCAGTAGACCCTATCCCCCATTGTGTACACACTTAATCCACAAACTTATTACTCAATTCAAAACCTCTGAGACTTAAATTCATTAATAGCAGTACTACCTCTTTATACCTATATAATATTTTAAGCATTTTTTTAAAGTTTTTCTCATCTCCTCTATGTCCCTCCCTTTCTCTCAACATATTCATATTCCTCTATAAATAGATGGTCTTTTAATCTCTAAAATAACATTAATTTTTACGTTTCTATTTTATTTTCTGGTCTCTTTTCATTCACCTTTCACTTTCTTCTTTTTCTCTCTCTCTCTACTTACATCCTACCCAACCTATTTCCTGCATTGTGATTAGGACATAGTTAACTCTCCCTGTGCCTCCCCACACCAATCTATTCCTATTTTTTACCAACATCTCTCCATAACCCTAATAATTTCTGGTTTTCCAAATTCTTCTCTGCGGTTCGAAGTCCTTTAACATATAGTTGTTTGATGTCGAATAGATGTATCTGTTGAACTAGATTGTATCTGTAGACTATTGACTGTACAAATGCAAACTTTGGTTGATGGTTGCCTTAAGATAGTGTTCTAGCACAAAACTGGTGCTATCTTCATCTCAAATGGGCAGAGTAAGCCGGAAAAACACAAGAAAAATGGCAAATTCGGGTATCTCAATTCCCAATCCTGATAATCAGGGGTTAGAACAGATAACGAATAATCCAGAGGAGAGTTCCCAAACAGCTCTACAAACACTGCTGGCAAACATGATAAATGAAAAGTTTGACAACGTACAAAGGACTCTGTATGAGCGTGATAGGGAGAGAGAGGAGGCATCCCAGAAATTTATACAGGAATATCAGAAGCGTGAGGAAGCTACTCAAAAACTGATACAGGATTTGCGTGAACAACTTGAGAATACTCAAAGAGAAAGAGAGGAATGGCGTGAGCAGGCTGAGAACACTCAAAGAGATCTGCAGGAATCCCACGAACGGGAGGAAGCTAATCAAAGAGTAATACAGGAATTGAGAGACCAGGTAGAGAACACACAAAGATCACAAAAGGCATTCATGGAATCCATTAACAAAGAGCTGAAGGAAGTCAAGGAGACCACAAAGGGAATGCTGAATGGAACCCAACAGAAGGAATGGGAGCCCAAAGAAACCATAACCAATCAACTAAGTGATTTGAGGACAAACACTGAACACCAAATTAAGGAAGTAAAGAAATTCATACAAGACCTAAAACAGAGCTTCAACAAAGAACTTGAAGCCATCAAAGCTGACCAACTAGAAGGAAAAGAGATAAAAAACAAAGTAGAGAGTCTTGACAGCAGGTTAGACCATGCAGAAGATCGAATCTCAGGGATTGAAGACAGCCTAGATATTATAGACAAAGAACATACAACCATCCAAGACAAGTCCAAGAAATATGATAGATCTATCCAACACCTGGAAGACACCATCAGAAGGCCTAATCTAAGGATAATGGGTGTAGAGGAGCACCTTGAAACAGAAGTTAATGGTCTAGGAAATCTGTTTAACAGGATCCTAGCAGAGAACTTCCCAAACATGCAAAAAGATAGGCCTGTCCAGATACAAGAAGCCTTTAGAACCCCAAATAGACCAGACCAGAATAGGACATCCCACCGTCACATTATAATCCACACAGGATCAACTCAGAACAAGGAAAAGATCCTTAAAGCTGTCAGAGAGAAAAGGGTAATCACTTATAAAGGGAAACCAATTAGAATCACCTCAGATTTCTCAGCAGAGACAATCAAAGCAAGAAGAGCCTGGAATGATGTATGCCATGCCCTAAAAACAAACAACTATCAACCAAGAATACTGTACCCAGCTAAACTCTCCTTCATAACTGAAGGCCAAATAAAAACCTTCCATAGCAAAGAAAAATTGAAACAATACATCTCCACCAAACCAGCCCTACAAAAGATTCTTAAAGATGTCCTACACATAGAAAACCAACAAGACCGCAATAAAGGCCAAGAAACTGCACCCAAACTGAGAATCCAAGAACCATAGGAAGAACCCAGTTTTCGCAGCCCCCAAGAAGGTAGATAACATGGCAGGAACTCCCAAATACCTCTCAGTCCTATCTCTTAATGTTAACGGACTGAACTCTCCAATTAAGCGACATAGACTGTCTAGTTGGATTAAAAAACAAGACCCTTCTATCTGCTGCCTACAGGAGTCACATCTTGCCCGTAAAAACAAACACATTTTCAATGTTAAAGGCTGGAACAAAATCTACCAAGCAAACGGACCGCATAAACAGGCGGGAGTTGCAATCCTAATATCAGATAAAATAGACTTCAAATTAAAATTCGTGAAAAGAGATAAAGAAGGTCGCTACATACTAATTAAAGGATCTCTCCTTCAGGAGGATATTACAATTCTAAATATCTATTCGCCAAACAATGGAGCACCCAAATTTATCAAAGAAACACTACTTTCCCTCAAATCCCATATAGATCCAAAGACATTAATTGTTGGGGATTTTAACACACCACTCTCCCCACTAGATAGATCAACTCGGCAAAAACTCAACAGAGAAACCGCAGATCTAAACAGCTGCATAGATCAACTAGACTTAACAGACATTTACCAAACATTTCACCCAGCAGCATCAGAATACACGTTTTTCTCAGCAGCACATGGAACGTTTTCTAAAATAGACCACATTTTAGGACACAAAGCAAACTTGTCTAAATTCAGAAACATTGAAGTTATACCTTGCATTCTCTCTGACCACAAGGGAATAAAGTTAGAACTCAACACCTAAAGCCACCAAAGAAAGTCCGGTATCACATGGAGGCTGAACAACACACTGCTGAATCATGAGTGGGTCATCGAAGAGATTAGAAAGGAAATTCAAATGTTCATGCTATTCAACAAAAATGAACACACAAAATACCAGCTCCTCTGGGACACAGCAAAGGCAGTACTCAGAGGCAAGTTTATAGCTCTGAGCTCCTACATCAACAAATTGGAGAGATCTGAAACCAACAATTTAATGACACATCTAAACCTCCTTGAAAAAGAGCAGCAAGATAAACCCCAATCCAGTAGACGGAAAGAAATAATCAAAATTAAATCAGAATTAAATGAATTAGAATCCAAAAAAACTATAGAAAGAATCAACAAAACAAAGAGTTGGTTCTTCGAAAAACTTAACAAAATTGACAGACCCTTAGCAAATCTTATCAGAAAAAGAAGAGAACACACCCAAATTAATAAACTCAGAGATGAGAATGGAAACATCACCACGGAAACAAGCAAGATTCAGAACATTATAAGGGAATACTTCTCAAAACTTTATGCTAATAAGTTTGAGAACTTGACAGAAATGGACCTCTTCCTAGCAAATATTGACATGCCAAAACTAAACCAAGATGAGGCAAACTATCTTAACAGGCCCATATCAAGCATTGAAATAGAAACAGCAATAAGAGACCTCCCAGCTAAGAAAAGTCCAGGACCAGATGGTTTCACAGCGGAATTTTACAAGGCCTTCAAAGCAGAGCTCACACCAATTCTCCTCCAACTCTTCAATGAAATTGAAAGAGAAAGCTCACTACCGAACACATTCTATGAAGCCATCATAACCCTCATCCCAAAACCAGGCAGGGACTCATCAAAGAAAGAGAACTATAGACCCATTTCTTTGATGAACATTGATGCAAAACTTCTCAACAAAATTTTGACCAACCGACTTCAACAATTCATCCAAAAAATCATACACCACAATCAAACAGGATTCATTTCAGGGATGCAAAGCTGGTTCAATATACGCAAATCAATTAATATTATTCATCACATCAACAGGAGCAAGAATAAGAACCACATGGTTATCTCAATAGACGCAGAAAAAGCATTCGACAAGATCCAACACCCCTTTATGATGAAGGTTTTGGAAAAATTAGGAATCCATGGAACATTCCTCAATACAATAAAGGCTGTATATGACAAACCTACAGCCAGCATTATACTCAATGGTGAAAAACTAAAGCCATTTCCTCTTAACTCAGGGACAAGACAAGGATGCCCACTCTCTCCACTTCTCTTCAATCTAGTATTAGAATGCCTAGCTACAGCAATAAGACAAGATGCAGACATAAAGGGGATCCAAATAGGGAAAGAAGAAATAAAACTCTCCCTTTTTGCAGATGACATGATCTTGTATTTAAAGAATCCCATAGACTCCACTCCCAAATTACTCAAGCTGATTCAAAACTTTGGCAAAGTAGCAGGTTATAAAATTAACCCCCAAAAATCAATGGCTTTTCTGTATGCCAACAATGAGAAAAGTGTGGCTGAAGTTAGGAAAGCAACTCCATTTGTAATAGCCCCACAAAAAATAAAATACCTAGGAATTAACTTAACTAAAGAAGTGAAGGACCTCTATGATGAAAACTTTAAAATCTTGAAAAAGGAAATCAACACAGAACTTAAAAAATGGCAAAACCTCCCATGCTCCTGGATTGGAAAGATTAACATCGTGAAAATGGCAATACTTCCCAAGGCTATCTACAAATTCAACGCAATACCTATCAAAATTCCACCCTCATTCTTCAAGGAAATAGAAGAGGCAATCCAAAAATTCATATGGAACAATAAAAGACCCCGAATAGCAAAAACGCTCCTCAACGGAAAGAACACTGCTGGAGGAATATCAATACCAAATTTCAAACTCTACTATAAAGCCATAGTAATCAAAACAGCTTGGTATTGGCATAAGAACAGACCTCAGGACCAATGGAATAGAATTGAAAACCCAGAAATGAACCTACAGACCTATAGCCATCTAATCTTCGATAAGGGAGCTAAAACAATAGAATGGAAGACAGACAGCCTCTTCAGTAAATGGTGCTGGCAAAACTGGTTAACTACATGTAGAAAACTAAAGCTAGATCCTTATATATCACCCTGCACCAGAATCAACTCCAAATGGATCAAAGACCTTGAACTCAAAGCAGACACTCTGAAAACATTACAGGATGGAATAGGAGAAACCCTGGGTCTCCTTGGCTCAGGCCGAAATTTTCTGAATAGAGACCCGGAAACACAACAAATCAAAGAAAGGCTGGACAAATGGGATTGTATAAGGTTGCAGAGCTTCTGCAGGGCAAATGATATAGCTAGCAAGATCAATAGAAAGCCCACGGACTGGGAGAAGATCTTTACTAGCCATACAACGGACAAGGGTCTCATATCTAAAATATACTTGGAACTCAAAAAATTAAACCACCCAACAACAAATCCTCAAAGAAACAACTGCCCAATAAGTAAGTGGGCGAAAGACTAAAAGAGAAGCTTCTCTGAACAAGAAAGAAGGATGGCCAATAGACACATGAAGAAATGTTCAACATCCCTAGCCATAAAAGAAATGCAAATCAAAACAACATTGAGATATCACCTCACTCCAGTTAGAACAGCAAAAATCAAGAACTCTAACAACAACAGATGCTGGAGGGGATGTGGACAGAAAGGAACCTTACTTCATTGTTGGTGGGAATGTAAACTTGTTCAACCACTTTGGAAAGCAGTATGGAGGTTCCTCAAAAGACTCCACATAGAGCTTCCCAATGACCCAGCAATCCCACTTTTGGGCATTTACCCAAATGATCACAAACAAGGCCACACTAAAGCTACCAGCACAACTATGTTTATTGCAGCATTATTTACCATAGCTAAGACATGGAACCAACCCAGATGCCCCTCAGTAGATGAATGGATCAAGAAGATGTGGTATATATACACAATGGAATTCTATGCCTCCATCAGAAAGAATGACATTGCCCCATTTGTTAGGAAATGGAAAGGCTTGGAAAAAATTATATTAAGTGAAGTAAGCCAGGCCCAAAGAAACATGGGTCCCATGGTTTCCCTTATTTGCAATATCTAGTATAGGTATGAGTCAAGCGGAAAAAGTCAGATAATGTGATGTTAGGAAAACGAAACCTCAAATATGTATTTTAATGTTTTTGTTTCTTTCATGCATGTTTTTCTAACGCATTTATAAGATTATTTCTTTGTTGCTTTGTATGTCCCTCCCCCACAGTGTAACCCCCGCTTTCACTATATTTGATGTCAGTATAACATGTGGAGGAGATGGGGACAAACAAGTCGTTTAAGGATTCAGGTGGACCTGTTGCAACAATGAGAAGTACAAAAAGTCATGTCAAAACCAGCTTTACAATGTCGGTGGGGGGTGAGGGGGGGTATGATTGGGTGGGAGGGAGGGGGGAGGCTGGGAAGGGAGGTGAAGGGTAAACAAAGGAGGAGGCTGCAATGCTTGGTAAGAAATGTATGCATTATCCTGCCCATGTAATTGTAACCCCTCTGTACAGTATGTTCTCAAATAAAATAAAATAAAATTTAAAAAAAAAAAAAAAAGTAGAAAACTAATTTGTTAATGATTTTCTGATTTGAGTGAAGAGTCTCAATCTGTGCTGGAAGGAAATTAGATAATGTGAATGACCGTTTATGGTCTTGTTTGGAGGTTTTTCTTCCAAAGAAGAATGTTAACGATAGAGTCAATTTTTTCTAAACTTTCAAGAATTTCTACCATTTTTGAGAAACGTAAAATATTTATTCATTTATATTTATTTATTCATTCTTTTTTCATTATTGGTTCATTTATATTATTCTTTCTTTTCTCACAAAAAAATCCTGTACATTTCATAGAAATACGCAAAAGCAATAGAATACAACATTTTCTCTGTATTGTTATTTGAACCTTAGACTCCTTGGGTAAACCTCTAATTTTCTTCTCTTTGCCTTTTTTTTTCTCTTATATTCTTATTTGGGTAGAATTTTTCAACTTTTTTTTCACCCTTTCTAGTAAATTCTTTATGCTGCTCATGTATTTTTAATTTTGTAGATTTTGTTTTTTGTTCTTAAATAGTTCTTTGTTTTTCAGCCTTCAATTTGTATTTCATGGATACCATAAATCCTCCCACTTTCATTCTCTTCTGGGTTATTCTCGTTTGCAACTTTTTTGGTACCTCCTCTGTTCCTTGAAGTTAAAAAAAAATCTTCTATGTGTTTAGCTTGATTTCTATCATTTACAAGCTGTTGATTCTTTCAGATAGATAGAAGCAATGAAAAGACAAAAAGGAAACTACATTTGGATGGAAGACAGAAGCTGTTATCATTTACTCTAGAAAGGTTCTGGCTGGGACTTTTTGTAGGGAGATTGCCTCTCCCAATATCCTCAGATATTTTCCCTTGTATTGATCAATTGCCCCAGAGATAAATGCCCTACTAAAATGATGACTTTCCTAGTCCTAACAGCTAAACAGGGACTAATGCTTGAATTTTGTAAAGTTAGCATTACTGTTTTTATCAGGACACCTTCCTCCCACCTGTAACTGTGCCACCTAGTTTTAGTTATGAATTAACCACAATATAGACTCAAGCATGTTAAACTCAGTAAATTAGGAGGCCCAATGCATCTGGATAAAATCAATACTATTCAACAGAGTTTAGAATGACAACAAGCTGCTTTGATACACACACACACACACACACACACACACACACACACACACACGCATTTGTAATTGTGGGAAGCTTGAGGGAGTAGAAGGTGGTAGGCAGGAAAAGAGAGAGTTAGAAGGTGAATAACACTGATACACATATTGCATCTGTGAATGGATGCAATATAAACCAAACTCACTGAAAGCTGTTAATAATAGGGAATAAGGGGTAGAGGCAAGGGAGAGGAGGTGAAGGGCAATCAGATTAAAGTGCGGTCTAGGTATGTGTGAAGTACCATGATGAAGCACCTTTGAACAATTAGCATTAACAAAAATAAGTATTAGTGAGGTGAAACGTGTCCTGTCTTGGGTATGGGAGGGGGAGGAGGGGTGACTGAAAGGATAATGTATTCATGTGTAAAAATGGAATGATGAAACTGTTGAAATTGGCTCAGAAAGGGGGCAGAAAATGAGGAAGAGTGATAGAGGGGGGTAACTAATCAAGGTACATTACACATATGGTCAAAATGATCCTACAGTGCACAACTAATTTATGCCAATAAAAATACAAAAACATGGTATAGTAGCTTTTGGGTGAAAAATAAGAGAAAATAAGAGATCAAGTGCATACCTACTTATCATTATAATCAGAAAAAGCAGAAGCAGAAGCACAAAAATAATGAAGTTTGTTACCTATATTCGATGGTGAGAAAAGGGGAACAGAATGGAAAGTTAAGACATGGAGCTCTGTACCCCTACAATTTAAATCTTCTGAACACTGTATTACTCTGATATTTATTGGCCTTGTGATTTGGAGAAAGCAGTGAAAAAAGGCAAAAAAAATTATCAGGTCTTTTCAGCATACTTGATATTTTTGTTGCCAGGGGTGCAGTGATTGTGATGCTACTCTGGATGGCATATAGGTTTGAATGCACTAAGTTACTGAATAAATGACTTGATTATTGAGAGCCAAGGCTCTCAACGGAAAAAGAAATTAGGAAAACCAAATGGGAGCAGGTGAGGAAGACTTCTGTAGAGATGCATTGGAATTAGGATTTTTTTGTAGAAACCTATGACTTGAAAATATTTATGAACTAGTATACATGCAATCATACACATGATTGCATGTGTGCACAAGGGTGCACATATGTATGATATATAATCATATGTCTATAGTGCAGAATATGTTGTAATATACTTAGTACTTGCTAGTCTAACCATTATAGCTGGTCAGGTCAAAGCCAGCCTGATCATAGTAAATTTTTATGCATGCTCCACAGTTATTTAATCAGTTATTTATTTACTGAAGAACATGTTGGTTGATTTCATATTTTGGCAATTACAAATAAAGAGTCAAGAAGACTGATAATGAAAGGGCATTGCTCTGGATATCTTTGCAAATGAGGAAGGCTAGACGATAGCAGAGCAAAAGACTGACAATATTCTGGATTAACTAATAAACAATAAAATCTTACTGAGAAGAAATGGGCAAAGCTGACAACAGATACAGAGTTGGAACAGAAAACAAAGATTTATTTGCTCTTTTCAGGAGTCTTGGATATTTATTTATTTGTTTGTTTGTTTGTTATCTTCAAGTAGCTGTACAAAGAAGTTGCCATTTAACAAAACAGTTTATAAATACAGTATGTCTTGATCAATGTCAGCCCTGGCAACATTCTTACTCATTCCTCCTCTACCCACCTCTTCAGATTACCAAATGTAAAATCCTGTTCTCATTCCATTCTGTCCTTCCTAACTTTGGTAGTTGCATCTGGTTGCTATCTTTTATTTACAGAGAAAGAAAAAGGCCAAACATTTAAAATATTTTGTATACTTCTGAGTTTTAAACTTTAAATGTCATTTTAGGGAATGTTATTTTGTGGTATTGTTTCCAAGTGTTTAAATCTTAGCATATTTTTGTGTGCATTGTTCTGACTACAATAGATCTTTTCTACAGTGATTTAAAGGAACTTTAAAACTAATCCTTTCTTTTAAGAGTAGCTTTAGCCTTTGTTTTCCAGTAAATTGCAAAAAATCCATAGCTCAGTTAACACACTATCTTTAATTTCATTTTTTTCTTTACTTGTTTTCTTGATTTTTTTTTCACCAAAAATCACCACAGAAACTCCTTTCAGAGAGAAAGGTAAAAATCTGTCTTATTTATATATAATTCATAGTCATAATATTTTTTCAGCTTACTCTACTGTTTCATATGTCTGTCAGTTGTGATTTGAAATTCCTACTGGTACATCATTTCAATCTTTTGAAGTAATTTTTATTTCCAAAATACAAGCCGTTTCTAATTGACTCACTAATCTATTCCTCTCCTCAGGAATTTTATTTTGTTATATCTGTATTTTAGATAATACATTAAGTCTTACTCATCAGTATGGTAGTTTTTGTTAATGTAACTATTAATTCATCCTTGCTTTATAATAAATCATTGATACAATTTTGTTACCTTTTGTCTACATTATAGTTTGATTTTATTTATTTATTATTTGTTTGGTGGTACTGAGGATTGAAGTCAGGGCCTAGTGCTTACTCAGTAAGGAGTCTACTACTTGAGACACCTGAAAAAAAATTGTTTGTTTATTTTTCAATTAGGATCTTGCCTGAGTTGGCCTCAGGTCATGATCTTTGTACTTCTTCTACCTACCATGTTGATTAGACTGTAGGTATGCACCATTGCACTTGTTTGGCTTTGGAGTATCTCCTATAATTTATATGTTGAAGCTTGGTCTTCAAGCTGTGGTACTATTGGGTAATGGTAGAATTTTCCTTAATATATGTTTATTTTGTGTACATGGGTACATGGATGTGTACATAGATTTCACAATTTCATAATTCATGAATGCATACAATTCTCTTTTGGGCAATGTCACCCCTTCCTTTGTTTTCCCCCAATTTCCCCCTCTTGTCCTTGCCTACAAGTTGCATAGTTCATCTTCCACATAGTATATACTGAATACTGTGATTGCATTTGTTCCCCCTTTCTCTCTCCCTTTCTGTGCACCTTTTTGCCTCCCATGAAAAGCAGAAGAAAAGAGAAAGAAGACACAAGCAGTACCAGGTGGTGAAATTTTTGTCTGGTGCATAGCAGAAGAAAGTTAACTCATTGAGGGGTGTGTCTTTGAAGGGGGTATTAGATTCCTGTCCCTTCTTTTACCTCTTCTATTTTTGCTTTTCAGTTGCCATGAGATGAGCAATCTCCTCCAGAATATATTCCTACCATGATGTACTTTGCTACCATAGTCCCAGAGTAACAGGGACAACTGGGTATACATACACTGTAATCTCTAACCTGTGAGGAAAAGTAAACCCTTTCTTTTACTAAGGTGATTTTCTAAGATATTTTGTCATAGTGGCAAAAAGCTGGCTACTACAGTCTGTATCTTGATAATATTTTATTCCATTTTTTAATTAAAGCTTTATATTTTTCTCGTTGGTAAACTTCCATTGTTAAATAACAGAAGTGTTTGATTCCCTCCTCCCTTTTTTCACAATACGTTTCATGTACTTGCAACCTGTAAAGAACTGCTCTAGAATAATTTTTAACAGAAACTTTGATGAGAATCAATGCCTGTGAGATTACTCAAATCTTCATTTGAAACCACAGATTAGAATACAGTTAACGTATGACAAAGTATTCCACCCCCATCATACATTTGGAATGTTCTGACACAAATAGATTCTTAAGGGTATAACAGTCAAACTTTAGGGTTAGTAAGTATAGTGAACTTCCTCATATATTGTAAATGAGGGCATCCTCTGATAGCTATACCACAAAATAAACAACTGTATTTGCTCTGTGACTTCTTGGACATGATACAGATATTCCATGTTTGTTCTGTGGATTCAGCAAGTTAATGATATTGAAGGTGTTGGTAAAAATTACACATTCAGAAGTTTGGCTTGATTAATAATTACTAATTCTTAATTTACAAAGTATCTGTTGGCATGTTTAATGGGCTAAAATGCTTCCCTCCCAAATTTATATGATGAATAGGAAGGGTATACCCATTACAAACGTGTTTAAATACCACACTAACCACAATAACCCCATTAACAAGTACTATTTGTAAATGTTCATTAAAATAAAGTAAAATATAAGAATATTTTAAATGCTTTTTTGGGGAACACCTTCCATATAGCAGACATTGAGGTAAGGACTTTCACATATGATATCTCTTTTGATTCTCCTAACACATTGATTTTATTTTAAATTTAAATCATCAAAAATGATAGGGCCAGCCAGTGGTGGCTCAAACCTCTAATTCTAGATACTCAGAAGGCTAAGATCTGGAGGATCATGGTTTAAAGTCAGTCCAGGTAGAAAAGTCTGTGAGACTATCTCCAATTAACCAGCAAAAAAAAAGGCAGGCTAGAGGTCTGATTCAAGGGGTAGAGTTGCATCCATGAGTTAAAAAAAGCAAAGTGAGAAAACAAGATACTGAGTTCAAGTCCCAGTACAGGCCCCCCCCCACACACACACACACAAACACACACACACACACACACACACACACAAACACACACACACACACACACACAAAACACACACACACACACACAAACACACACACACACACACATACACACACACACACACACACACACAAATCAAAGGTGGTCTAAGGAATACATTATATCCTTTAAGATCTTTTTTTTTTAATTTTAATTTTTATTTTTTGTGAACATACTGTACAGAGGGGTTACAATTACATGGGCAAGATAATGAGTACATTTCTTATCAAGCATTGTTGCCTCCTCCTTTGTTTACCCTTCACATCTCTTCCCAGCCTCCCCGCGCCCCCCCCCCCCACCAAATCCCCACACACACACACACCAAAGTTGTAAAGTTCATTTTCGACATGACAACTTGTACTTCTCATAGTTGCAACAGGTCCACCTGTATCCTTAAACGGCTAGTTTTCCCCATCTCCTCCACAAATTATACCGACATCAAATATAGTGAAAGCAGGGGTTATACTGTGGGGGAGGGACATACAAAGCAACAAAGAAATAATCTTATAAATGCGTTAGAAACAAATGCATGAAAGAAAAAAAACATTAAAATACACATCTAAGGATTCATTTTCCTAACATCACATTATCTGACCTTTTCTGCTTGACTCATACATATACTAGATATTGCAAATAAGGGAAACCATGGGACCTATGTTTCTTTGGGACTGGCTTACTTCACTTAATATAATTTTTTCCAAGTCTTTCCATTTCCTAACAAATAGGGCAATGTCATTCTTTCTGATGGAGGCATAGAATTCCATTGTGTATATATACCACATTTTCTTGACCCATTCATCTACTGAGGGGCATCTGGGTTGGTTCCATATCTTAGCTATAGTAAATAATGCTGCAATAAACATAGTCGTGCTGGTAGCTTTAGTGTGGTCTTGTTTGTAAACATTTGGGTAAATGCCAAAAAGTGGGATTGACCAGCAGTTTTTTATGCTAAGAGGTTTTGCCCTTTATCAATAATTTTGTTCTGTTTTCTGAATTCACATTTTTGTTCCCAGATCTTTAACATAGCCCAAAGGATTTTTTTATTCCCCAAACATGAAAATCACTACATTAGAGGGGGGGGGGCAGTCTATGTCCATGGCTCCATAATAATGTCCATTGCAGACATTATTACCCCTAATCTTTGATCTCCTACTTTCAAATAGGCCTGTCTAATACTCCACAGGATGAATGTATTTGGAGATAAGATTTATTTTATTTGCTAGTCCTGACACTTGAACTCAACACCTAAGTGCTTGAACTTCTTTGGCTCAAGGCTAGCACTCTACCACTTGAGCCACAGTTTCACTTTTGGTGTTTGTTTGTTTGTCATTTAGTTTATTGGAGATAAGAGTCTCGTGAACATACTTGACCCAGATGGCTTCAAACTATGATCCTCAGATCTCATTCTCCTGAGTAGCTAGGATTATAGGCATGAGCCACTGGCACCCAGCTGGATAAAAGATGTTTAAAGGTAGGATCCAGTTATAATGAGACTGTGAGGTTGGATTCTAGTCTGTTACAACTGGTGTCCTAAGATGGAGAGGAAATTTGGACATATATTCTTCAATTTTATTTTATTGTAAAGATGCTATATAGAGGGATTACAGTTACATGGGTAAGGTAATGAGTACATTGCTTGTCCAACACTGTTACACCCTCCTTTGTTTTACTCCCACTTCCCTTCCCTCCCCTACCTCCCCCACTCATCCACCCCCAAAGTTGTGAAGTCCATTTCCAACATAGTGTCTTGTGAGTCTCATTGTTGTAATGGATCATCCAGCATTTTGTTATTCCCCTTTCCCTCCCCAAATTAGATAAATGTATATACAGGATGCAGGGTACCAACATCAAATACAGTGACATCAGGGGTGCTGGACAGGGAGGGGGTCACAACACCACAAATGTGAATGGAAAAAAACAGATCTGGGGCTTTTAGAAGTAGTCCAAATATGGATACAGGAAATGGTCAACATTTGTTGACCATTGTGAGCTGAGAAGTCTGGCAGATGTATATGACAGCCAAGGAAGGGTTCGCTGTGCTTGTAGCAGAAGCAAAAGTCTGTTCTGAAAGTAATCAAAGCATCACCAAGAGAATTTGACATGAATGAAAAATAATCATGACATAGCAAGCTAGGTAGGGTCAACAAATGTAAAGCTACAAACAACAGAGTTCCCCAGAAGTTATTTTTACTGAAATATTTTTAGGGTCAGTAGTCAGAAATTTTGAACCCATCTTGTAGCATATCAGTAATTTCAGCTGACTGCTAAAAACTTGACTAATAATTTTAATGTCATCTTTTATATGGTATTTTATTCCTTCTTAGTTTGAGATGTCTGAGGGAGGGAAGATGTACTCACAATATAATGGAAGAGACAGGAGCTTTTAAATCTATACTGTCTCAGAGAGGATCTTTTTATTACCAAGTAGTTGACATAAAAAGGAAGGGGCAAAGTCAGTTATTACTTTCAGCTCACACCAAAAGTTGTGATAAAAGAAGAGTCATCCATCAGCCCCAATCAGTCCTGTCATATGCATGGGTTATTATTACTTTTTTTATTTAGCACCAGAATTTTGTGAAAAGAGCTGCAACTTAAAATTCTATGTTAGCTTGTGCTTTCTGTTGGCTACTCGGTTCCCTTTAAAAAGCGACATTTGTTTATTGAGTGTTGGACTATTCATTTCCATTGGAATTTAATAGCAAGAAGAGAAAAATAGCATTGACATAGATGAGAGTTCAAGGACTGGTTGAAAAGTGGAGATCAAAGATGAGGGGTAATAATGTCTGCAAAACAGGAGCCATGGGCAGAGAGGCTGCTCCCTCTCTAATGTTGTGATCCTTGTGTTTGGGGATAAAAATCCCCTTTGGGCTGGGGCTGGGAAGGTGGCTCAGCGGTAGAGCGCTTGCCTTGCATGCTCGAGGCCCTGGGTTCAATTCCTCAGCACCACATAAGCAAAAAGAAAAAAGCCGGAGGTGGCGCTGTGGTTCAAGTGGTAGAGCGCTAGCCTTGAGCTGAAGAGCTGAGGGACAGTGCCCAGGCCCAGAGTTCAGGCCCCACGACCGGACTCCCCCCAAAAAATCCCTTTGGGCTATGTTAATGGTCTTTAAGGATATTATGTATTCCTCAAACCATCATTGATGTGTGTGTGTGTGTGTGTGTGTGTGTGTGTGTGTGCCTGTACTGGGACTTGAACTCCGTATCTTGTTTTCTCACTTTGCTTTTTTTAACTCATGGATGCAACTCTACCACTTGAATCAGACCTCTAGCCTGCCTTTTTTTTTGCTGGTTAATTGGAGACAGAGTCTTACAGACTTTTCTACCTGGACTGACTTTAAACCATGATCCTCCAGGTCTTAGCCTTCTGAGAATCTAGGATTAGAGGTTTGAGCCACCAGTGGCTGGCCCTATCATTTTTGATGATTTAAATTTAAAATAAAATCAATGTGTTAGGAAAATCAAAAGAGACATCATATGTGAAAGTCCTTACCTCAATGTCTGCTATATGGAAGGTGTTCCACAAAAAGCATTTAAATATTTTATATTTCATTTTACTTTAATTAATATTTACAGATTGTACTTATTAATGATGTTTAGTGTGGTACTTCAACATGTATGTGTAGTGGATATTAATGAAATTCAATTTTCTATGTATTCCCTTCCTATTCTCTAGTGATCACCATTATAATGCAGATTGACATTTTCATAGCCTTCATATATGAAAGAGAAAATGCAGTGTGTATTATACTTTGCATAGTGTCCTATTATGCTATAAATGCTAATTTCACTCTATTTATGGCCACATACAACACATGCATACACATGTATACATACATATATATATGCCACATACACCACATTTTTCTTTGTCCATTCATTTGTTGATGGGTCTAATGAATAGAGCAACAATGAAAATTAGTACATACTTTTTATTTTTTTGGCCAGTCCAGGGCTTGAACTCAGGGAGTGGGCATTGTCCTTGAGCCTCTTTATGCTCAAGGATAGAGTTCATACTACTTGAACCACAGGACTACTTCTCAATTTTTTTTGAGTAGTGTATTGGAGATAAGAATCTAATGGACTTACTTGCCTGGGCTGGATTCAAACTACAATCCTCAGATCTCAGCCTCCTAAGTTGCTAGGATTACAAGTGTGAGCTCATACTCACCTATTTAGTACCCTGATTTCATTTCCTTTGGATATAAACTCACAGGTAGGACAGGATTGATTCATTGTTAGGTTTTTGAGGAATCTCCATATTTTTCTCTATAATGGCGGTACCAATGTATATTTCCATAACCAATATATAAATATTTCCCCCTATACTTCTATGATAGCATTTGATGATTTTTTGTGTTTTCAATAATAATCATCATTAATATCATCACTGGGATGATGATATCACAATGTAGTTTGATTTCTGTTTCTCTGAACTTTTTCCACACATCTTTTACTTTCTTTCTTCCCTTTCTTTCTTCCTTTTCTTCCTTTCTTTCTTCCTTTTCTTTGTTTCTCTTCCTCCCTCCCTCCTTCTTCCTTCCTCCCTTGAAGAATCTGTTCATATCATTTGCCTATTTTAAATTGGATTAGTTATTTTTATAGTTAACTTTTTTTAATGTAAAAGATTTTATTGAGTGAAAAGTGCTGATGTGCCAGGACACCTGGCACCTGGAGTTGGGATCCCAGGAAACAACCGTAGTGCCAGCCAACATTTTGGGCTAGGGCAGGGATAGGGGGAGGCTGGGTGTTGGTTTTAGCCAATGATTGTTACAAGAAATTCGCACCTTAAGTTTAAATTTTCCACCAAGGTTTTGCTTGTGGGAAGCAGGGGACTAGAACGAAGGGTGGTGATGGTTCATCTGGGTTAGGGCTTGCATTTCTCAGAAAATAGCAGAAGCAGACATCAAAGTTACAGAGTTACAGAGCTATAGGGTTACAGGGTTACAATTACAGTTACTAGCTAGCATAGCTAGTTACCAGGGAAGTCTTATCCACAGCACACTTGCATTTAACTCTTAAAATCGTTCATTATCCATTTTACACAATCCAAGTCAGATATTATATTCCATGTTTACTTCCTCCACCATATCATTCCCCCTTTTGTTTTGTCAGGGGTCAAATCCTTGACCTCTGAGTATCCTTAGCTAAGGGCATATATTGGGATCTCAGGACCATGAGTTTTACAGAACTAATATGGTTATGCATTTTAGTGTACAAGGTCCTCTCTTACTTTGGTTAAAGTATCTCTAATTATATCAGATGAGTTTGTATAAAGGCAGCAGGCTTTTCCTAAGGTCATACATAAACCTTGTTCCATGAAAAGGAAGTTTAGTCCCCAGCCATTTTAGAGGATTACCTCTGCCAATGAGACTACCTGGCTTTTTAGCTAAGAAGGTCTTTGAATGCTTCTAAGACTACCTCAATGCTTAGTTCTCTGAGATTTTTATCTCCAAGTATCAGGGCTGGTGTTCCCAAATGCTGCAATTCCTACAATTCTTACAATTCCTACAATTCCTTGCAATTCCTGCAATTCCTACCCCAAAGGGTAGTTGACCTAAAAGCAGGGGCTGCTGTATGAACTAAGGCAGTGTCTAAGTTGAAATGGGCCCGCCCACCATACAGATAAACATAAAGAATAGTTTCACATCAGTGCACCAATCCTGACTATGTATATTAGCTCCATTTTAAGACATACTCATACCATTTGCTACATACTTAAACTTTCTGGGATTTGTCTCCTTCCCTTAATAAGCATTTTAAGACAACCCTATTTTTAAAATACTTTCTTATTTAAAGGAAACCATTTTTTTAAAAAAAAATCTTTTCCAAGCTTTCTTTACTATTCCTTTCTTTACAATTCCTTGAGCTTTTTTGTGGTGAGAGTTTAAAACTGGCCATTTTTCCATTGGCTTGTGGAACCAAGCTAGAGCTGCCTCAAGGTACCACTGGAGTGGAGAAGCTTGCTAGATTTTAAGGCTAAGAGCCAGGCTGGGTCTCATTCCTCTTAGTACCCCCACGGATAAAGATCTCTCCTTTACAGTCATTGTTGGTAGTTATCTGGTAGGGGAAGGAGATGTAAAGGATATGGTATTCTGGGCTCACCCACAACCAATGAGACAGGGTCTAGTCTAGTGGGGTCTGCACTTTAACACACACCCAGGGGGAAGAAGGTCATTACCATACCAGAGCCAAACTAGGCTGATGACTATAGAGTGGATTTCCAGTTCCCTCTGCCCTGAAGTGCCTAAGGCAAGCCAGTGATGTTGTCCTTGCCCTCAATATCCACTGTGAGTGCAGAGAGGGTTACTGGATATCACCAAAAGAATGTCCCACAAGATTTTAGTTTCAACAGACCCAAAGCAGTCTGGGTGATGGAATCAGGCAGGAGTTCAGTCCACTTTTATCACCGTGGAGGTGGTCAGGGTGATGATGTAGATTTCCCCTCCAGATCACTGTCAGGCTGTCTTTGAACTTTACTCAGAAGGGCGGGCAGCTGCACCAAGGTCTCTCAGCAGCTCCAGTGGATTGTCACACCTCATGCTGGGCTGTAAATTTCTACCTAGACTGGTTAAAGATGTATGACATAGGCTTGGCAGGCTGGTGTCCAGCTGGTCTTTAAGGCAACCTTTAGGTAGTGGCCTGGGACAATTTACCAGAGTGGCAACTTTTACTAACTAGATATTTCTTTTGATAAGGCTAGGATTTTCTAGACAGAGGGCTCGGGCCTGCACCACTATTTCCCCATGCCTCTTCCTTCTGTTTATTCTGCCTCATTTTCCTAAAAATGACTTCAGTCCCTTGATCCTATAAAGGGATTGATGGACGCAGGTCCATCTTCTGTAACTTCTTCAGGCTGACCAGGGGCGCTGACCCTGCCTAGCCAAGAACCTATAACCTTAGCCTATTTTACCAAGGGGTTACCAGGATTACATGTCATTAAAACCAATATTTTACTCCAGACTATAAATTACATATAACATTTAACTTTTAGCAACCACACAAACCTTTTCATGGGTTATGGCAGTATAGTTTATTCAATAGCCCAGTCTACAAAAGCATTTTTTCTGTCTGGCTGGGGAACTTGATATCCTGTGACCCTAAATGCCTAAATTATTTGTGTAGGCTTTTAAACAGATCTCAATAAGGACACAATCCCAGGTCCACAGAACTCTTCCTTTCCTGAACAAATGAATCCATGTGGCTGGTGCCCGCCCAAAATTCACTGCCCATTAGGGCTTTAAGCAGATACAGGGGGGTTGGGACTTAAACTACCCCCCATTTGACAACCTTAGTTTATCCACTATCATAGATGACTGGCAAGTTTCCACACAGTTATGAAGCAGACAAAAAAGGACATTAGAAGGCAAGCTTGCAAACTATCTTCCCATGACCTTCCAGCTCTGATCAATTTTTGAAGGGCCATGCACAAATGACTCCCAGATCTGACACCCCTTCTGCCATCTGAGCAGTAGCTTACTGACTCAGGATGCTCTGATCTGACACCACTTCTGCCATCTGAGCAGTAGCTTACTGACTCAGGATGCTCCATCATTTGTCAGGGTCCCGGAGTGCCTTTCTCCATGCTGTGATAAATGCACCCTTGACATTTTCCTTGGTTGGTTGCTGGACTTGAACTCAGGGTTTGAGCACTGTTCCTCAGCTCTTCAGCTCAAGGCTAGCATTCTGCCACTTTGAGCTCCAAAGCAATTCCGCTTTTCCAGTATTTTGCTGGTGGATTAGTGATGACAATCTCACAGGGACCTTTTTCTGCCTGAGCTGGCTTCGAACCAATTTTCAGATCACTGAGTCTCATAAAAGGCTACTTTACTCCAATGAAAGCAACAAGGTGGTTAACATAGAAGTAGCTTTATAAACATGCTCTTAGCCAAAGTTACAGCTGACAAACTTGTGAAACTCCTCTGTCCTTCTCTGTGGGCCTGCTGGAAACTGTAGGGTCATCACACTGTCAAATCTCGGTGGAACCTCCAGAATGTAGTGGGGAGGGGCAGTGAGACCACTCAGTCCGCAGTGAAAATGCAAAAGATTTTATTGAGCGCTGATACGCCAGGACCACACCTAGAGTTGGGATCTCAGAATAGTTAACTTTTTTGAGTTCCCCATTATATTCTGGATATCAATTTTCTGTCAAATGAGCAGTTAGATAGCACTCTCTCCTGTTCTGTAGGCTATATATTCAATCTAGATTATTTCCTTAGCAGTGCAGGAACTTTTACATCAACATAAACCTACCTGAATATTTTTGCTTTTACCTTCTGTGTTTTGGGGATCCTATAATGAAAATCACTACCTGTATCAATGTCTGAAAGTGTTCTTCCTATATTTTTTCCAGAAATTTTGTAGTTTCAGGTCTTATAATTGGGTCTTTGTTCATCTTTGACTTGTTTTTTTTTTTCCAGTCCTGAGGCTTGAACCTAGAGCTCAGAGCCTGAGCACTGTCCCTGAGCTTCTTTTTGCTCAAGGCTAACATTCTACCACTTGAGCCACAGCGCCACTTACGGCTTTTTCTGTTTATATGGTGCTGAGGAATCAAACCCAGGGCTTCATGCATGCTAGGTAAACACTCTACCACTAAGCCACATTCCCAGCCCTGATTTGATTTTTATACAGAAGATATATAAGGGACAAATTCCAATCTTCTACAGATAGATCTAATTTTCTGAGCATCATGTATCAAAGACCTTTCTCTAACATATGACTTCAGCATCTTTGTTGAGAATCATTTTGCTACAGATGAGTTTATTTCTGGGATGTTTGTTCTGTTCTATTGTTCTGTGTGTGTGTGTGTGTGTGTGTGTGTGTGTGTGTGTGTGTGTGTGTGTGTGTGTGTGTGTGTGTTATGACAGTACCACCATGCTGTTTTGGCTGCTACAACTCTGTAGTCAGTCTTAAAATCAGGTATTGCAATACCTATAACTTTGTTCTTTCTACTCAGGACTCTTTAGGACTCTTCTGCTTCCATGTGAATTTTAGGACTGCTTCTCTTTGTTCTGTGAAACATGTCATTAGTATTTTGATGGGAATTGCATTGAATATGCAAATAATTTTTCTTACTATGGACATTTCAACAATATTAATTCTTATAATCCATGAACATGGTAATGTTTTCTATCTTTTCTGTCATTTTATATTTTATATTCTTTCACCAGTGGTTTAATGCAGAGGTTATCCGCATGCTTGGTGTGATTCACTCCTAAATATTTTGTTGTTAGTTATTTTTTATAGCTATTATGAATAAGGCTGCTTTCATGGGTGTATAAAAGTACTATTTATGAGAGAAGAATATATAATTTAGAAGATGGTGCTGATTCAAAAACATGTGTATCAAGATCCTTAGCCTTAATAGTAAAGTAATAGTACACTGGAAAAGAGAACTGAAGATTTACCTGAGAGGTACTTAACCAAAGAACCTTACTGGAATTGAGGCTATATATATCTAAGTTATAGAAGTTTTCATATAAGTAAGTTATTTCCATGAGTTAGTGAATGTGAAATTTGTTATCAATGGACTCTTGTGTTGATAACAAACCAAAACCCTCTAAAAGAAGCAGTGTGCTGAGGATATTTCCTCCAAATTCATAAAAGTAATATGGAAATTCTTCTTGTTAGACAGCTTTTATACTTCCCAACTCTTTCAGAGAAAAAAAACATACAGGAAGTTCAAACTTTAGAACAGCTCTCCCTGGGCTGGGAAGGTGGCTCAGTGGTAGAGCGCTTGCCTTGCATGCATGAGGCCCTGGGTTCGATTCCTCAGCACCACATAAGCAGAAAAAAAAAAAAAGCTGGAAGTGGCACTATGGCCAAGTGGTAGAGCACTAGCCTTGAGCTGAAGAGCTGAGGGACAGTGCCCAGGCCCAGAGTTCAGGCCCCACAACCAGACCAAGAAACAAACAAACAAGAACAGCTCTCCCTGCCAGAGCTGATGCTCAGAAGGAGCACCTGTAGCTGTAAATACTTGAGGCCCCAGTTGAGCCTGAGCTTGGGAGGAAGAAGACCATTATCACACTTGAACAAAGAGCAGCAGAAGTCTAACTCATTGTTGAGTTTTTCTTGATCTGTATTCTATCCTCCAGAAAGTTCCAAAGTGATGCTTTTCAAATGATCCTCTGTGAATGCAAAAAAAAAGATGGTTCAAATAGGACCCTAACCTCACTCACTTTCTTTTCCCTTGACAACTAAAGTTCTCTGGAAATTTTCCTTCTTGGCATAATATTTGCCTTTGTTGATTAACCTGAAGAAAGTAATTATGTTGGCTGGAGTTTACTCCATGTGGGAGAAGAAAATGCCTTTTAGCAAACTCTTTAAACTCTGTTATGATAAGAACTGATAACTTTGCATTTGAAAATTAAAAACTAATAGAATGTCTCCAAGGCAGCTTCTAGATTTCTAGAGTTGTAGCCGTTATCACCAGATTTACATACTGATATCTCCCTTCATTAAAAATAGGATCAGCAATGATCAAATTTCTGAGCAGAATTGTATCAGCAGTTGGGCTGATAATAGATCATAGAAAGTACAAGTTTTTGGTCATATGTACATAGCTTTTGAGTTTTTCTACTCATCTGATAAGATTATCCTAGACATATACTAATTTCTGTAAATAAGGGAAATCATGGGACCTATATTTCTTTGGGTCTGGCTTACTTCACTTAATATAATTTTTTCCAAACCTTTCCATTTCCTAACAATTGGGGCAGTGTCATTTTTTCTGATGGAAGCATAGAATTTCATTGTGTGTATAACCACATTTTCTTGATCCATTCATCTACTGAGGGGCATTTGGGTTGGATTAAGATGATGCTAAGAGAAATGAACCCCAAGATATGGACACAAGAGGTTTTTCTTTGTTTTGTTTTTTTTAATGTATTATGTGATTTTTTTGTTTCTTTTGTATGTTTTTCTTCCCATGTATATCCCTGTTGTCACTGTATTTGATTTGGGTACCTTGCATCTTGTATATACACTTACCTAATTTGGGGAGGGAAAGAGGAATAACAAAATGCTGAAACAAGGACACAGAATGACCCATTGAAACAATGATACTCACAAGACATAATATTGGAAATAAACTTTACAACTTTGGGGAGGAGGGAAGTGGGAGAAGTGGGTGGAGGGAAGGGATAGTAGGAAAAACAAAGGAGGGAGTAACAATGCTCAACAAGAAATGTACTTGTTACCTTACTGATATAACTGTAACCCCTCTGTACAGCATCTTTACAAGAAAATAATTTTTTAAGTACAAGTTTTGCTTAATTGTTATTCTGTAAGAGACGTATCACCTGCCCATGATAGGATTTCCTTGGACTGTGGTAGACTTGCAAAAGGTCTATAACAGAAATGGAGACTCTGAGGTTTTATCCTTCTGTGGATCTGTGTACCACTGGACCACTTACTCTGGGTGTTACTGCTGAGGTCAGATCTGATTATTTCCTAATGTCATATTACTTGGCCCTGGTCAATTATTCTCTCTCATTTTCTAGTATTGCCAAGGTCAGGTACAGCTTATTCCTAAAACAGCTTCTATGATGACTATGTCCATGACTGGTGACATCACAACCACACCACTGCCACAAACACTACCGCCACCATCACCATAATCACTATTGATACCACTACCATGATCATAACCACTGCCACAAACACTACCACCATCACCACCACCACCACACCACCAAGCCACCAATACCACCATGACTGCCATTATCATCTTTACCACCACCACTAGCCTACACTGTACCACTACAAGAAAATAACTAAGAAGAAAATAATTGGCTAAATCTTACTGTTTTTGAATAAGAACTCAAACTTTGCCATCATTTTCTAAGGAAGCCCTAGGGAACCTTCTAGGGAAGGGTCATTGGCTACTTTATCTACTAACTTTATTAGGTTAATATGAAAGAGTCTGGAGCTAATTAATCAGCTAAGTGATCAAACCACTCACTGAAAATGAGAAAATAAAATAAAAATTTGGCAAATCAGTAGCAGGTCTCAGGTCAGGCCTGGAAGCACACTAGATTTAGTTTTCTTGCTACAGAAGAAGGTCTAATTTCTTCATAACAGAACGTAAATTGTGTAACAAATCCACCGTTCTGTAGTGTGGACATGCAATGAGACCACACTGTCCATGGTGAAAATGTAAAAGATTTTACTGAGTGAAAAGTGCTGATGTGCCAGGACCGCACCTGGAGTCAGGATCCCAGGAAATGGCTGAGTGCCAGCCCACATTGGGTTTTAAGCAGTTTTGGCTACAGCAGGGAAAGGGGGAGGTTGGGTGTTGGTTTTAGCCAATGATAGATACAAAAAATGCACACCTTAAGTTTAAATTTCTTGCCAAGGTTTTGCTGGCAGAAGGCAGGGTAATAGAACAAAGGGTAGTCATGGTTCAGCTGAGTTAGGACTCACATTGTTCAGAAAACAGCAGAAACAGAGTTGCAGAGTTATAGGGTTAAAGAGTTACAGTTACTAGCTAAAATAGCTAGTTAGTCACCAGGGAAGTCTTATCCACAGAAAGCACAGTTACATTTATATCTTAAAAACATTCATTATCCATTTTATACAATCCAAGTCAAATATTATATTCCATCCTTATTTCCTCCACCATATCACTTCCCAGTAGTCTTCTTTAGGGAATATTGTTTTACACTGAGACTGATGCTGCATTCCTCAGGCACACAGATGCAAGGAAAAAGCCTTACAGACTTGGTTGGGCCACCTGATCTTTGGTGCTCTTCACAGTTCAAATGGTGAATAATGAAGAGGCCATTCTCAAATATTAGATTAAGTTTTAGGGGACCCAGGAGGTCAGGAAGGAAGAGCTGCCTATTGTTGAAAGAAGCAGGAACTTCTGTGCACAGTTCTGCTTTAGGAACAACTGGCTCAAAACTTTATTTGTCCTGACTTGTGCTGCATTATGCGTGCAGCAACTGAAATGTAGCCGATATAAACGGCACTCTGAAGACCTGCATGGTAGCCCCTCATGAAAAATGAAGAGGGAAGCAGTGGGGCCTCTGTTGATCTGAGAATAACAAACCAGAATGACAAATACCTAGTCACATTCTAGTAAAATAACTTTAATGTAAAAATAAACAAAAGCAGGCTGGGTGCTGATGGCCCAAGCTTGTAATCCTAGCTACTCAGGAGGCTGAGATCTGAGGATGACGTTCAAAGCCAGCCCAGGCAGCAAAGTCTGTGAGACTCATATCTCCTACAAACTATTCAGAAAATGCCAGAAGTGGTAGAGTGCTCCTCTTGAGCCAAAGAAGATCAAGAACAGCACCTGGGCCCTGAGCTCAAGCCTCAGGACCAGCCCAAACAAACAAACAAACTAAAAGCAAAAGAAGCCTGATAGAAGGGGCCGAAGAAAGGGAAGTGGGGGAGGGAAAAGGAAAAAAGAGAGTCTTGGAGCACCTAATGTTTGTTTTTAATCACGTCTCCTCCTAAATTTGCAATATAGATTAGATCAGCAGTCAGAATTTGGAAATATATGATGGTGACTGATTTTTGAAGTCATGAGAGCAAATAAGCAAAAAAAAGTTGAAACAGACCCACATCAGCAACCAAACTGCTTATTAGACTTATATGTCAAATTTCAAAACATATCCAACAGAAAAAAAATGTATATTAAAATTGTGGAGGGTTAGTCACTAATAGAGTTTTTTACCATGAGGAAAACGACCATTTTCCTCCAGTGTGTTTCAGTAAAATTTTAAATATCATGTTAACTTTATGTTCAAATTATTTTTACTTTCAGCAATTCAGCTCTCAACAATAAATAGATTAATAGTGTTTAGCAGTGTAAATGAGCCTCTGACAATAGTGGAAACAGTTCCAATGTGTTGATAAACTACAACTTAATTAGCAATCTGCTGTAACTAAGTCACATTTAATGAAAATAATGCTGATGTATATTTATACAGATCTCACTGTATTCCAAGTAAAAATATACTGCAGTAAGTTTTATTGTGAAGGCATTGTAACTTTCCTATATAATACATAAATGACAATGAAGAAAAATAAAAATGTAAAATAGCCCAACTGGGCACATAAAGATGTCAATTCATGCTATTTTTCCAATTTTTGTATATTTGAACAAATATTTCAGATATTCATATGGGATACATTGCTATTCCTGTTCCTACATGTCAAGGTAAAATCTGTCTATCCTTTGAATTCAGCTAAGAGGTCAGTTTCTTCAGGTAATCGCTCCTGTTCTTCTTTTTGCCTCTGAACACTTCAGCCCTGTTCTCTTTGGTCCCATGTTGAATATTTTACTCTTCTCACCTTCTCTGCATGGCATAGCTTTCTTCATTTGTTCAACTAGATAAGCTTCTTGAGAGTTGTAAATTTCCTTTGCTTTTGTGTGTGTGTTACCATGAAATATCAAGGAAGTTAATTTAATAAATGAGTGACTCCTCATTCCCTTCCCTGGGTTTATATACTTCAGAGAGATTAGTTTAAATTACTTTAAATTAAATTTGATTAAATTACTCCAGTCTGTAATATATTTTTCATACTCATTAAAAATAATCTGATTCTCAATTCAAATGAAATCTCACAAGAAGCAGGGCCTTCTCTGCCTTATTCACTGTGGTATGCGCAACCTTTTTCATAGTAGCTGATATATAGTAAAAGAATAATAAAGGTTGACCAATTAAATAATTGAATGTAGGGGTATGTACATTATCTACATCATGCAAATGTAGATGATGAAGATAAAAGTACAAGGTCCAGTTGCTGGTGATTCATACCTGTAATCCCAGCTACTCAGGAGGCTGAGATCTGAGTATCTGGTTCAAAGAAGACAGCCCAGGCAGAAAGTCCATGCACCTCACCTCTAATAAACTACTCAGAAAAATCTGGAAGTGGCACTGTGGTTCAAGTGGTAGAGCACTAACCTTGAGCACAAAGAAGCTCAGGGACAGGGCCCAGGCCCTGAATTCAAGCCCCAGGACCAGAAAAAAAAGTACAAGGGTTCAATTGTCTTTATTGATTCTCACTATATCTCAAAGGTCAAACTCCACAAAGAAGTTTCTATGATATATTTGCAATATCTAGTATATGTCTGAGTCAAGCAGAAAAGGTCAGATAAGGTGATGTTAGGGAAATGAACCCTAAGATATGTATTCAAATGTTTTTTTTCTTTCTTGTGATTGTTTCTAACACATTTATAAGATTATTTCTTTGTTGCTTTGTATGTCCCTCCCCCACAGTATAACCCCTGCTTTCACTGTATTTGATGTTAGTATAATTTGTGGAGGGGAAGGGGAAAAACAAATCGTTTAAATAGGGATACAGGTGGACCCATTGCAACAATGAGATGTACAAGTCATTATGTCGAAAACGAACTTTACAACTTTGGTGGGGGGGGGTCGGCAGGGAGGATTGGGTGGGGGGACGGGGGAAAGATGGGAAAGGATGGGAAGGGGAAACAAAGGAGGAGGCTACAATGCTTGATAAGAAATGTACTCATTATCTTGCCCGTGTAATTGTAACCCCTCTGTACAGTATTTTCACAATAAAAAAAAAGGAAAAAAAAAAGAAGTTTCTATGATAATCCTAGAACCATTCTCCTTTATTGTCTTATATATCACAAGCACCATTTGCAAATAAGAAATGGAGATAAAAATGCCAATAACTCTCTCATAGTCATAAATTATGGATGTGAGGGATGAGGTCAGAATTAGATCTTCGGATTTTGGTACATGAATCTTTTTCTCTATCTTTATTTGTGTAAGCTTTACTGTAAAGCTAAGAAAGCCTAGGTTTCAGGGTCCCTTCCTAGCATGAGTTTCTTCCAAAGCCTTGAACCTAATTATATATTTGTAATTTTTAATGTATTTTTCTTAAAAGAAGACTCGTCTACCCTCAATTATATAAATGTTATGTTCCACAAAATTTAGACCCATCCTTGACTCTTCCATCAAATTTTAACTTGACTACAAACCCTCAGAGTTAACCAATAACCTACATTCTTCAGTTTTTGCTTTTCTTGAGATCTTTCTTCTCCTCCCTCTATGTGCTAGGACTCCAATAAAGCTATTTTCCCTGTGTCAAAAATTCTAAAAGTTTAGTGGCTTTGTATTCAGAATATAAGTTCTAAATAAAGACTGTGATTTCCTGGGGGTTTTTTTCCTTCCCAATCAACAACAGGAATATTTCTAAATTCCTACTATATAAGGGGTATTGAAAGATTAAGTTTAGGAAGAATTTTATTTAGTTTGAAGGCAGGTTTGTTTTTCTCCACAGCCAACTAGGCATGTATGTGTAAAGCATGTGTCATTTAAATAAATATGAAAAGACTCAAATCATTGTTATAAACATAAAATTCCAAAAAGGTATGGGCCAAGTACCTGGTTCTTAAGGAACTTTGTGAGCATCTCACCACCACTTTCTACCCTTCACCCCCACCAAAGCCCCAGGCCCATGCACTGCAGCTTTCCCACTTTTTTCCAAAATGATTTCCCCCAAAATGGAAAGCAAATGGTTAACTCAAATATTTTAAGTTTTCCCCATTTTCTGTAAATGTCCTCTTGAATTTTATAATTTATTGTTCTTCAAAGGTTGAAGATTCAATAGGAAAGATTTCTTTTCCTTTCCTGTACTTACTTAGATTTTTCATCTACTAAAAATGGTGCACAGTGTAGCAGCAGCTGTGAACATGAATCAAAACAAAATAATAAATAAGTTGTAGCTCAAATAAAACATTCCAGGCCAGTTTTTAAATCCTCTATGCCAATCTTCGCAGCATTTTCCTGTGGCTGAGTCAGACTGAGTCAGGAGCATTCTCTGAGTCAGAGAAGGCTCCAGGAAGACAGGGAAAGCTGCTGTTGGAGCCCAGGAGTTCCTCAGTGCCCAGAGCTTGCTAGGCCAGACCTGGGAACAGAGGGATGCCTGGCAAATCTCTACTGAATCTATTGCCAGTACTAAGAATCCAAAATAATAGCACTAAGCATAAAGAATACTAATAGATATGATTGCATACTTACTATGTGCTCAAATATGTGCAGGGCTTTTTCTATGCACTGTCTGAAAGGGTACTGGGCATTTTCACGGGGGTAGTCTGATGATACACTGCTTTGGAGGCTATCTATAGCCATTTGAACAATCTCTGACATTTTCAATTTTCTTCACTGCTGAATTCTTAACATCCTCATGGTTTTTGAAGCATAGTCTATTACCAGCTTCCATTCTTGAGATTGGGATTCTGCAGAGGTGAAGGATAGAAATCCTCTCAGTCCAAAGCACACCAAAGTCGAGTTTGTGTGGTTACATGCTTGCTAAACACAAGAAGCTTTCTAATGTCAATCATCCTAAGAAAACAACCATGTGTCCTCTGAGAATTCACCTGTGTATATCTGACAGTCATGTTTCTGTCCTTGCATTCAAGAGTCATGCTTCAGGATTTTAAATTAATAAGCATATGGGCTTATTTAACTATACAACTTTCTGATTTTCAGTTGAAAAACTAGAGCAGTGAGTCTCAGTGCTCCTAGAGGGGCATATTAGAATACAAGGTTTTTTTAAAATAAAGGATATTCAATATGTAATATAATTGTATGTCTGGAGAAGGAGGGGAGGGAGAATGGAAGGGATGGGAAGGGTAAACAAAGGAGGAGGCTACAATGCTTGATAAGAAATGTACTCACTATCTTGCCCATGTAATTGTAACCTCTCTGTACAGTATTTTCACAATTAAAAAATATTATCACAAAAATACTGCCTCTACAAAAATGAATAAAATAGGAAGTAAAAGTCTACCATAATTAGGATGGGGTTTATGATAGCGCAAAAGGGTTCAGCTTATTCCTATTAATTGGGGAGCAAAACAACCTCCACCAATAGCAATAGCAACAATAACAACAATAAAAAGAGTGTTTATGCTCTAGGAAACAGCATTAATGCTCCAGTCTCTGAAGCTGGATTATTTCTTTTCTTCCTTCTTCTCCTCCTTCTTCATTTTTTTTAAAATTACCATACATCAATAGAACAAGGGAGCTTCATTGGAATAATTTTATACATGCATACAAGTTTGCCCTCTGTTATATTTACTTAACCACTTATTGCATAGGTTTATTATTAATTCAATTGTTTGCACTCTTTCTTTGACAATATAATGCTCAAATTTTAGTTGAGCACACATCCCCAGCTGAGTAATGGCAATGTGAATAAATTATGCCAAAAATTGTGTAGGGGTGTGTGTGCGTGTGTGTGTGTGTGTGTGTGTGTGTGTGTGTGTGTGTGTGTGTGTGTGTGTGTCCACGGGCTTGAACTCAGGGTCTGGGTGCTGTCCCTGAGCTTTTTTGTTCAAGGCTAGTGCTCTATCACTTGAGCCACAGATCCACTTCCAGCTTCCTGGGTTGGCTTGGAAACATGATCCTCAGATCTCAGCCTTTTGAAGAGTTAGGACTACAGGCATAAGCCACCAGCACTCAGCGGATATGCATGCTTGTAAACGACTTTTTAAAAAAACATCAACTATTCTCTACTGGACTCTCTTTTTGTTGGCTAAGAGACACCCTAAGTAGACCTTCTTCTTGAATATAGAAAAGCAAAATATTAAGAACTTGTATCACGCCAACATTTTTGCAGTGTTAGAAAGGGATCATTGATATACTCAACACATGAAAGCAATAGCAAAACCAGACTTAATTCTAAAGCACAAGCTTATAATCACAATTGATATTATTTTAAGTTATATTAAATAAGTAGGTTTCATTAGGTAGCCAATGAAGAGACTACCACATGCTATTCAGACAGGAAAAGAAATTTTATTTACTAAACTGCTGCCCCTGCCCTGCATGGTGGAAAGGCATGGCCAAAAAAGGGGCAACCCATCCCCAGGCCAGGACTTACCTAGGCCACGGACAGGAAGAGGTTTGGCCAGGTGGAGGAAAGGTGTGGCCACACTGGATCTGGATGTGACCTCAGGGCCTGGGAATCACGGTCAGATGGAAGGCCTGGGGCAGCCCAGGATGTAACCTACCAGAAGGGGAAGGTGACCGCTTCCAGGTCTGCCAGTTACCTAGGTAACTCAGATACTGGGTGGAAACTTAGCCAAGAGGTAGGGAGTTGTCTGCACAGGGCTTACATAGCTGGGTACAGTTATGTTTACTATGACAAAGCAAATGGCTCCAAAACATTTACAGTTTTATGAATCCAAAAAACTATCAAATATATATAAACATATATATATGGATTTTAGTCTTAGGTGAATTATTCTGTATCTCAGTACAAAATACTGATTTTTTTGTATTTTTAAAATAAAAGAAGGATTTCAATGGAGGCATCTAAAAAAGATTTCTAGCAAGAATGATTTAAATAGCATCTTGTTTGAGGAACAAACTTCTGTTCAGTGAACACTGCTTTGGTACAGTACTACTTGCTCCCAGAATGTAGGAGCAACAGCTCAGGCAACAGGATTACTTTCAGAAAGCCACAACTTTCTGACATGATATCTAAATTTCTTTTCTGATTCACAAATGGTAATCAGAACACATCAGAGACCTAGATGTTGATGAGCCCTGGGTCCTTTTGCTGTGTAGTTCTAAAGATGCTTTGAAGCGTATGTAGATTTGTTGAGAAGCAGTTTTAGACATATTGTCCTTTTAATATGGTGCTGTTGAATTCAACTACTGCCATATGCTATTTATTTTGCTTTTCTTTGGGGGTTTTCATTAATTCTTGATGCCATCAAGGGTCTAAACAAGCTCCCAAGCCCTGCTTTTTGCACTTAGAGAAATGAGATAATTACTTCCAGAGTGACAGTAATTCACATTCATGAGCAAAAGCACATAGCTTGGGGAAATTAGATAGGTTGAAATGAATAGAAGATTATAAATTTAATTATAAGTTATAAAGACATTAAGAGGGAACATATTTCACAGGCAGACAGACACATTTGTTTAGAGGATACACAATACTCTAAAGCTTATATTCAAATCAACTACAAAATAAAGACAATCAACTCAGGATAAGTTATTTGGGTAATAAGTTCATGGTTCTCAAGTGGAAAGAAAGAAACAAGGAACTTTGGCTGGGGGGGAAAGGGGAGCAGATGGGAAGGGATGGGAAGGGGAAACAGAGGAGGAGGCAACAATTCTTGATAAGAAATGTACTCATTACCTTGCTCATGTAATTGTAACCCCTCTGTACAGTATTTTCACAATAAAAAAAAGAAAGAAAGAAACAAGGACAAGGATTTACATTCTCTCAATGTCATTCCTTCCTAAAAGTTTCAAGGAGCAAAAGCTGAGATTCACTCTGATTGTGAATTTATAATGCTATACCTGAAAGCCTTTCATTGGAAGCTTAAACAACAAAACTCTTAAGCTCTTAAGTTCCTGTTGAACATAGATTACAAATGAGAGGGGAAAGGTTAAAGGTTTTAACATCCTTAATTCTAAAATTAAAGAGTTTATCTGCTGGAACCTTCCTTCCTAAACCAAATCCCTTAGCTTTTGCTTCATTCCTGATAGGCGGCTATTTGCCTAATGGATACATGTCAGAAGCTCAACTCATCACTTACAAACCGAGTCACTCATAATAGGTCACATAATATTTCTCAAATAAATGTTCACAGTAAGCACCTGCAATGACCCAATAAATATTCCTCATTCCTATTTTCCTTTTATTTTTGCAGTTCTTACTCTCTACAACTGGTATCTTCATTTTAATTTTTATGCATTACTGTTATCTCTCCCAGAACTTATGTTTATTATAAGAAGAAATTATGTATTATTCACATTCTCTCACAAATCCACAAAGAGTTTCAGATCCACAGATAAGCACATAACTAAAGCAAAGTCTGAGGGAGTCTTGGCCAAAAGGAAAAGAAAACAAAGAACAGAAGTTTCCCTTAACTCTGACAATATAGAACTTAAAAGATACTAGTTTATTTTGTGACCATTTTTGTATTGAAATACCTTATAAACACAACGTGACGTTTGCTGGTTGTTATTATTAAATTTTAGTCTTTATTCAGAAAATGAAGTGGTGGAAACTCTCTCTTCATCATTAAAAAAAAAAAACATTAGAACTATAAAATTCCTGGTGGTATAAGATGGTATTTGTGAAACTGGAATCAAGACTCCTCAATAGTGTTATTTGCCTTCTCCTACTTCCTACACTGTAGGTCTGGGATGAGAAATAAAGGAAATTAAGTAAAAAAATAATACTAATTTAAAGAAGCTTAATAGCTTCTATTACAAGCTTGAGTAAGAAAAAAAGGAAGTGGGAAATATGAATCTGTGGCAAGAAAATAGAAGGAATGGGGAGAATAATAGAGTGACTCGGAACAGGAAGCCATGGACACCTAGATCGACACGTTAAATTGTAACCTTTTTGTTTAACCTCTTGAAATTCAGAAAAATAAAATACCCGAGAATCAGTAGCTCACACTTACAATCCTAGCTACTTAGGAAGCTGAGATGAGCATTGTGGTTCAAAGCCAGCCCAAGGAAAGCCTATGAGACTTTTATCTCTAATTACTGCACATAAAAAAACAAAGCCTAAAGTGGAGCTATGATGCAAGTGGTAGAGCATCAGCCTTGAGCAAAATAGCTCAGAGACAGTAACCAGGCCCTGAGTTCAAGCCCTGGGACTGCCATCAAATTAAGTGAATAAATATAAACAAATGTATAAAAATTTGGAAAATAAAGTGACGAAGAAGAATCATTACTGGTTTTAAAACCATATTTGGGGCCCACAGGGCCGCCCCTCGCCTCTCCATAACTGCTCGCACTTGGGCCAAGGTGCCATAGCCGCTCGCCCTCCCGAAGGGGGAGGAGGAGAAGGGGAGGGGAGGAGGAGAAAGAGAGGGAGGAAGGGGAGGAGGAGGAGAGGGAGGAGGAGGAGGGGGAGGAGGAGGAGGAGGAGGAGGAGGTGGTGGTGGTGGTCTTTGCCGCCTCTCCAAATGTTTGGAGCTAATACTCCAGAGAGAAACTGAAACTGATCCTCTTGGATTAGCAGTAACTAGTCATAATGAAGAAAATTAGTCTTCAAACCTTCCTGAACTATTTTAATTTGAATAAAAGCAAAGAAGAAACTGACTTCATGGTAGTCCAGCCACCACCTTTAGCCAGTGACTTTGGAAAAGAAGATTCCTTGTTTGGTGGCTGCTATGGTACAGACATGGCCAGCTGTGATCTCCACGATAAGGAGAAGAGGGGGACACCCAGATCCAAGAGCGAGAGTCTGATGGGCACCCTGAAGAGACAGAGCTCTCGGTGACGTGACGCACAAGCCTAAAGGCAAAGGCAGCACGCCCCCCGGGGCTCTGCTGATGACGACACCTTCTCCTCCTCCTCTGCCCCCATCGTCTTCAAGGATGTCAGAGCCCAGGAGCCCATCAGGCCCACCTCCCTCCGCAGGCACCACTACAGCCCCACACCCTGGCCTCTGCAGCCCACAAACTCCGAGGAGACGTGTATCAAAATGGAGGTGTGAGTCAAGGCCTTGGTTCACTCTTCCAGCCCAAGCCCAGCCCTGAACGGTGTGTGAAAGGATTTCCACTACCATCAGTCGGAAACTGTGTGCCAAGAGCCAAGTATTCCACTCAAGAGATATGATTCCCCCACGGGAGACCTGTGTCTCCACATGGACGATCACGTGCCTGTAGCTACTGGACTTATGCCTCAGGACTACATGCAGTATACCATGCCTTTAGACGACAGGATGTACTTTGGAAGGATCGAGGAGCTATTGTCTGGACAGTTCTTCACCCATGGAGGTCTCTGCGATTCCTCCTCAGGAGGGAGGGAGCTCTTTCCTAGAAGAAGAGAATCAGGTAGACCAGGACCTCGTCATTGGCCCACAGATCTTCATGAATCAGTCTGTGAATGGCTTACTGATTGGCACCACAGGAGTCATGTTTCAGAGCCCCAGAGCAAGTCACAATGATGTCCCTCCGCTGTCACCATTGCCACCTCCAATGCAGAATAATCAAATCCAAAGGAACTTCAGTGGACTCACTGGCCCAGATGCCCATGTGGCTGAAAGTATGGGCTGTCGTTTGAATTTTGATCCTAACTCTGCTCCTGGGGCTGCCACAGTGTATGACTCTGTGCAGAGTAGTGGTCCCATGGCTGTGACAAGCCTGACAGAGGAGCTGAAGAAACTTGCAAAACAAGGGTGGTATTGGGGACCGATCACATGCTGGGAAACAGAAGGGAAGCTGGCAAATGTGCCAGATGGCTCTTTTCTTGTGTAGGATAGTTCTGCTGACCGTTACCTTTTAAGCATGAGCTTTTGCTCCCATGGTAAAACACTTCACACTAGAATCAAGTACTCTAATGGTAGATTTAGCTTTTATGAACAGCCAGATATGGAAGGACATATGTCTATAGTAGATCTAATTGAGCATTCAATCAGGGACTCTGAGAATGGAGCTTTTTGTTATTCACGATCTCAGTTGCCTGAATTTGCCATTTACCCTGTCAGACTGACCAACGCGGTATCAGGGTTCATGCAGGTGCCTTCTCTGCAGGACCTGTGTCGTTTTGTTATGTTAGTATACCAGAATACACTTCATTCAGAAACTGCCTTTGCCAAACAAAATGAAGGATTATTTACAGAAGAAGCACTAATGAAAGATTGAGAACCCTGCGTCTTGCACTTTGAGAATAAGAAAAAGAGATTGAAAAACAGTTTACAAACTTTCAACTCCATCAAAATCCTTTGCTGCCATAACTATTTTAGTTTTAAGTGTAAAAGAGTCATCGAATTCTTTAGGGGTAAGGAAATGTCTGCAAGGTGTGGTGGGTTTATTTTGGTTCTTTAAAAAGGGTTGACTTGAGGTTCTAGAAGTGTGAATTGTGTTCATTGCAGAACAATCACAATGAGAATTATCAGATTTTCCTGAATCCCCTAGTCCTTTGCTGCTATCCATTGTGATTTTTATGCATTAAAAGCACATTTCATGTATATTCAACCCTAAGTTGAATGAAACTTAGCAAATGAAAATTGCTGTCCTTAAATGGCCAGTTTTCAAATGATAGTGTTGAATAAACATATATGTGTGTGATAAAACACTGAAAATGATTTGTTCATCTCATACTATAAAAAGATTATTCAGAATTATGAATTGGCATAAATTTAATCTCATACTATAAAAAGATTATTCAGAATTATGAATTGGCATAATCTTGGCTATTGGAATGCAAATCTACATGTTTTACAACACTTTTCTAAATTATTTTTAAGGTTATGTTAATTTTTTATTGTGAAAGGCTGGGTCTGTTTCCTTCATTTTCATATTGTCTCTTTAAAAAAAATGGCCTTACATTAACAATTGTAAAAAAAAATATACCACCAGTTTAGAAATTGTTGCCTTTTCTATCCTTCAACTTGGGTATAAGTTGGCCTAAGTTAAAAAGTCGTGGAACCAGAACTGTTGTAGAAATAAAAGATAACTGTACTCTCCTAAAAAAATAATAAATAAAAACATATTTTGGGATTACCTGCACATTTTAATTTCATCCCCACCAGGTTGCTCAGCAAAAACAGTTGATTGGTAGTAAACAACACATTGAAAAGGAAGTTTGTAGGAATCCTTCATGACCATCCCAGGGGACCACACAGAGGCAGGCAGGTACAGGAGAAAGATTATTATAAGGTTTATTTGAGGGGCCATATCTCCCTGGGAGAAGAACAAGGCATCCATTCCTATCCCAGTCACAAGTAGGTCTTGGGGGAATTGAGGGAAGAAGTAAGGTAAATGCATGTGCAGGTGGGTCTGGGTGGAGAGAGTGTGTGGCCAGCTGTAGGGTGGGAACTCTAGAGCAGAGAGGAGCTCAGGTCTGGATGGAGTTGAGGACCAAAGGTGGGGATAATACTAACATTCCCTGCTTTGTTGTTTAATAAAAATAGGGGTTACCAGGCTGGGGGTAAGGGCAGAAGTTGTTTCTTATGAAGCTACCTCTTGCTGTAAAGGGGCAAAGCAGTCAAGGGTCCCTGATTTGTTGCTCAGCTGGGTACCATCCAAGAAGCATTTGCTTGACAGTTTTGTTGGTAAAGTTCCTTATCTTTTCCATGACAATAGTTATCAGAGCCAAGAGGTGTCATGGGCTCTTTTGGCTATTTCCTGCTGGCCTGGGGGCCTCTAAAAGTCCCTGTAACTGGGTCTTTAGGGTCTGGGCAAAGCAGGGCAGTGTAAGTGAAGTCTCCAGTTGCCTATAGTAACAGGATGGTCTGGACTTGTTCCCAGGTGGTGTCATGGTTGTGGGGGCTGTTATCCTGTTAAAAGAAACATTGGAAAGGTCAGGCAAAAGGTCAACAAGGTGACAAGGTCAGTTAACATGAATGACACAGGAGAACACACCCTGGCCATAGGCCAGAAAAGTTCCATTTGGAGCATAAGCCCTGTTGTGGCCCATTACAGGAAAGGAGAAATAAAACTGGACTGGGGGCAGGAAAGGAATGGCAACTGGGTAGGGGAGAGCATAGTGGACTGGTTGGGAGTGACCAGTCAGAGGTTACTACAAATAACATGTACAGGGAGTTTGGGATTTAAACCATCTCCACATTTTACAACCTTAGCTTTATAAAACCCACTGTCACAGATGACTGGAAAGTTCTTGCCCAGTTATGAAGTAGACAGACATGGGCATTAGAAAGGCATGCTTACAAACTTAACTTCCCATGACCTCCTGGCTCTGATCAATTTTTGAAGGGCCAAGTACAAGTAACTCCAGGATCTGACACTATCTGGCCATCCAAACAGTGGCTTGTCATTGCCAGGGTCCCAGGAGTGTCTTTTTCCCATGGGATAAATGCACCTTTGGTATTTTCCATGGTTGGTCACTGGACTTGAGCTCAGGGTTTGAGTGCTGTCCCACCACACCGCAGCTCAAGGCTAGCACTCTGCCACTTTGAGCCCAAAAGCAATTCCATTTTTTTCAGCACTCTGCTGATAGATTAGACATGACAATCTCACAGGGATCTTTCTCTGCTGGGGCTGCCTTCAAACAGCAGTTTTCAGATCAATAAGTCTTTCAGAAGGCCACTTTACTTCAATGGAAAGCAGCAAAGATGGTCATTGGAACTAGTTTTTTTTTTTTTTTTTTTTTAACTAGTTTTATAAGCATGATCTTACCTGGAACTTATTAAAGGCCAAAGTTACATTTGACAAACTTGTAAGACTCCTCTGTCCTTTTCTGTGGGCCTGCTGGAAACTCTTACAAAAAACCTATGCTTTAATTTACATTTAAATGCTCCCTTGAAACACTGGGCAACACCCATTACCTCTTGGCCTATAGTTTAAAATGGCCATACAAATTACATACAAATCAAATTACATCACTTTGCTCATACACTGCTTACGGTCTAACTTGTGGGAATTAACATTACTGACAAGTGGAAGGGAACACAAACAAATCAGGATGATGTAAAGGCCTGAGCTTTAGGGGATCTGAAGAGTCTTGTGCTTTTCACCCCAAATCAGCAGGCTTTGGTCACATGTGATGGTGCAAGGCCAGGGTCTGGGCTAGGCTGTGGCATTCTCCCAGTATGTATGCATGGTCACACCTCCCACTGGTTACCTGCAAAATCTCTACACATACTGCCTAAAGACCTGGTTCACACTGGCTTTTGCAGGCTGGTGCCACTGGTTGAGGCAGCTGTGACAACTTTGTTTTGTTCCCTGTCATTTTCCCATGCAAGGAGAAAACTACATCCTGAGTCACTCTGGTCCCTTTATTTTAAAGGGAGTTAATCAGTGCAGAGGAACAAACCTTAGCCATAGTTTACCAGCCATGATCAAATATACAATATTTAACTTTAGTAAAGATGGAAATAAGGAATGACATAGATCACAGCCAGCTTAATTACCAACTTCATTTATTTTCCAAAGGTAATCGAAGGAATGTAAACTTGTTCAACCACTTTGAAAAGCAGTATAGAGGTTCCTCAAAAGACTCCACATAGAGCTCCCCTATGACCCAGCAATCCCACTTTGGGGCCTTTACCCAAATGATCACAAACAAGACCACACTAAAGCTACCAGCACAACTATGTTTATTGCAGCATTATTTACCATAACTAAGATATGGAACCAACCCAGATGCCCCTCAGTAGATGAATGGATCAAGAAAATAATGGAATTCTATGCTTCCATCAGAAAGAATGACATTGCCCCATTTGTTAGGAAATGGAAAGACTTAGAAAAAATTTTATTAAGTGAAGCAATCTAGGCCCAAAGAAACATAGGTATTATGGTTTCCCTTATTTGCAATAACTAGTATATGTCTGGAACAAGCAGAAAAAGTCAAAAGCTATGTACATATGACCAGATAAGATGATGTTAAGCAGATGAACCCCAAGATAGGGACACAAGTGGTCTTTTCTTTCTTGCTATTGTTTCTAACGTATTTATAATGTACCATGTGATTTTTTTTGTTGCTTTGTATGATCCTCCCCCATGGTATTACCCCTGTTTTCACTGTATTTGATGTGGGTCTAATTTGGGGAGGGGAAGGAAGAAAACAAAATGTTTAAATAGGGATACAGGTTGACTCATTGTAACAATGAGATGTACAGGACACTATGTTGAAAAATGAACTTTACATTTTAGGTGGAGAGAGGGAATGTAGTTGTGGAGGTGGGAGGGAAGGGATGGTAGGGAAAAAACATAGGAGGAGGTAACAATGCTCGATAGGAAATGTACTCATTACCTTGCTCATGTAACTGTAACCCCTCCATACAGTATTTTTACAATAAAAAAACTTATTTAAAAAAATTTAAAACACGGCAACAGAAGGGAACAAATAAAAGGAAAAACGGAAAGAAGAAAAGAAAAGGACAAAAAGAACTGCAAACAGTACAATAACAAAAAACTCTTGCTTCCATTTCTTTGAGTTTATTTCAATAAGCATCACTTTATATGATCATATTCACATAGCTATTCTTTGTTCTCACTGTGTGAATGTTTAGAGTGCTATTTAATTAATTATGTCCAGGTGTAATTATTTGTCTTTTACTATCGATTAGGTTTACTTGTAGATTTATATGCACATTCTAATTATTACACTTTTTTTTTCGGTCATAGGGCTTGAACTCTGGGCCTGGATGCTGTCACTCAGCGCTTCAGCTCAAGGTGAATGTTCTGCCACTTGAGCCACAGCACCACTTCTTCTAATTATTACAAATGAGGGAAATTATACAGCATGTTTCTTTGGGTCTGACTTACTTCACTCAGTATAATTTTTTCCAAGCCTTTCCATTTCCTTATGAATGGGGCAATGCCATTCTGATGGAAGCATAGAATTCCATGGTGTATATATATCATATATTCTTGATCCATTTGTCCACTGAGGGGCAACTGGGTTGATTCCATATCTTGGCTATGGTAAACAATGCTGCAATGAGCATGGTTTTGCTGGTGGCTTTAGTGTAGCCTGCTTTATGGTCAATTGGATAGATGCCCAGGAATGAGATTGCTGAGTCATAGAGAAGCTCTATCTTTAGTCTTTTGAGGAATCTCCATGCTGCTAGGAAATGTACAATTTTGAATTATTGTTTAGTCAGATGTCAGGGATCAGATTTTCATAAATAACTATATTTTCATAAATAACTTTACATATGTTCATACTCTTTGTGAACAAATGCATTTTAAAATCTTTTGATTGATTCAAATATTGGCTATGCATCACAGTGTATGACGGGTCATATTAGCTTTCTACTTCTTACTACAAGTGGCTTAGTCCACTTCCTGTTGCTATGAAAGAAAATCTGAGATTGAGTAACTTATAAAGAAAGAGGTTTGTTTTGGTTCACCATTCTGGGAGGTCTAGGAATATGAGCAGCATTATCTTGGGAGGGCTCCAGGTGAGGCAGAAAAGAGAAAGGCAAATGAATGTATACAATGAGGGAGAGAGAAGAAGGGACCAAACATTTTTAATGTGTTATTATAAAGGTAATGTACAAAGGGGATGCAGTTACATAAGTCAGAAAATTAGTACATTTTTCTTTTTAGACAATGTTACCCCTCTCTTTCTATCAGTTTTTCCCTCCCATCTTCACCCACAAATTGTATAGTTCATTTTCCAGATCATAGCTAGTAAGTACAGTACTCTATAGGAGGAAATTGGTACATGCCTAGCAATTAAAAGACTTAGTATGATTAAGATTCAGAGTGCAGCTGTTGGTGGCACATACTTGTAATCCTAGCTACTTAGAAGGCTGAGATCTGAAGATCATGATTTAAAGCCACACCCATAGACAAGTCCATGAGACTCTCATCTCCAATTAACCAGCAAAAAGCAGAAGTAGAGGTGTGGCTCAAATGGTAGAGTGCCCACCCTGAATGAAAAAGCTAAGGGAGAGCACAAAGCCCTGAGTTCAAGGCCAATATCAACACACACAAACAAACAAGCAAGGACACTCAGTGTAGAGCATGAGAAGAATAAGTGGCCTGAAAATAAAGTGACATTTAAAGGAGGTGATATTTCAGAGAGGCACAAAGGGTGATGAGCCTGAAAAACAGAAAAAGCAGCGAACTGAAAAACCAAGAGAAAGCGGTTTCAGAAAACTCTTTAAAAACCACCCAGGAGATGACCTTTGTAAATGCTGATAGAACATGGATAATAGAAGTCCCTTTTTTTGTTATTGTGTAGGGGGTTTTTTGGTGTCTGTTGGGGTGGGGAGTTGCATGATCCTGGGGGTTAAACTTTTTTTTGGGGGGGGTCCAGTCGTGGGGCCTGAACTCTGGGCCCGGGCACTGTCCCTCAGCTCTTCAGCTCAAGGCTAGCGCTCTACCACTTGAGCCACAGCGCCACTTCCAGCTTTTTTCTTGTTGCTTATGTGGTGCTGAGGAATCGAACCCAGGGCCTCAGGCATGCAAGGCAAGCGCTCTACAACTGAGCCACCTTCCCAGCCCCTGGGGGTTAAACTTAAGGTCTAGGCACTGTCCTTAAACTTCTTATGCTCAAAGCTAGAACTCTACCACTTGAGCCACAGCTCCACTTCCCACTTTTTATTGGTGGGGAGAGGTTAGTTAATTCAAGATAAGAGTATCATGGGCTTTCCTGCCTGGGCTGACTTAGAACCAAGACTTTCAAATCTCAGCCTCCTGAATAGCCAGCAATAAAGGTGTGAGCTATTGGAGCCCAGCAAAGTGGTTGTTTTAAATATTACAAGTGTAATCTTTAATATTTGCCTCCCAGAATACGCTATATTTTACATTAGAAATGTATTTGCCTATGGAAAGATTAAATTGGTTATATACAAAATGTAAAGAAGCTAGGTGTGGTGGCTCATGTCTGTAGTCCTAATTCCTCAGAAGGCTGCACTTGCCAGGCTGAACAGGAAAGTCCATGATGCTCTTTTCTCTAACTGACCACCAAAAAAGGCTGGAAGTGGAGCTGTAGCTTAAGTGATAGAGCATTAGCATTGAGCAAAAAAGCTAAGGAGCAGCACCCTGGCCCTAAGTTTAAGCTCCAGCCAGCAGAAAAGCAAGCGAGAGAGAAAGAGAGAGAGAGAGAGAGAGAGAGAGAGAGAGAGAGCAAGAAAGGAAAAAGAGAGAGATGAAAGAAAGAAAGAAGAAAGAGTAAGAAAGAAAGAAGAGAGAAAGAGGAAGGAGGGAAGGAAGGAAGGAAGGTAGGAAGGAAGGAAGGAAGGAAGGAAGGAAGGAAGGAAGGAAGGAAGGAAGGAAGGAAGGAAGAAAGGAAGGAAAGGAGGAAGGGAGGAAAGGAGGAAGGGAGAAAGAGGCATGGGGGGAAGGAAGGAAGGAAGAAAGAAAGCTAAAGGAAAAAAACCAAGTGCATTTTTTGCACCTTTCATACAAATTGGACATTCAGCAAAACAATAAACTTTGCTTGCAGCAGTAAGACACTGCGCTTGTGACTATCAGTGATCTGCAGGCCAGGGGACTGGGACCCCTTCTCCACACATTTTATCAGGGAAAGAAGCCTACTTCTTTCCCTGGAACTACAAAGGCATCTAAAGCTGTTCTGGAAAAGGAAGCATAACTATTGGTCCTTTTCCCATTGGGTTCATTTGTTTTCCTGCTTTAAAAATGGGATTTTCCATACTTTAAAATGAGAATTAGTATAGATAGAGTCATTTGTTTTCACATTACTGTCGAGCACAATTTGCAACTCTGTTATACAAGTCAAATAGTATTTTGAAAATAACTATTAAACAAAGTCATTCAATATAGTAATGATAGTTTCAAATAAAACAAGGTAAAATGAATAAAATGATAACGCATGGAAATTAGGTTTTTCCACAGACATATGATTCACAGAACACCAATTGCTTAGGATGTTGACATATATTATTCTAATTCCCCCCAAAAGTCCATGCTCATTTAAGTTGGGAAAATTAGTTTAAAAAACAAACAAAAATTTTTAATGCAAAGTCTTCTAGGTGCATTTACTTTGCCTATGAAAATTTTGACTCTTCAAGAGGATAATAGAGAATATTCTATTTCCTGAATTTATTTATCCACAGATTTTTTTTTCTTGCAATGCTAGGGATGAAACTGAGGTCTTACATTCACTAAGCCAGTGTTCTGCCACTGAGCTGCATCCCCAGCCCTGTCATAAACACTTTTAGAAGCATTTATCACATTTAAAAATGGTGATAAAGCCGGGCTGGTGGCTCAATCTGTAACCCAGAGGCAGAGAACAAGAAGACAAGGAGAGTCTGGGCAAAAAGTTCATGAGATCTTATCTCTATCACAACAAAACTGGTCAGGGTGGCACTTAACTGTCACCCCAACGATGCAGAAAACATAAACAGGAGGCTTATGGTCTAGGCCAGTCCCAGCATAAGCTTGACACCCTTAGTTGAAAAATAAAGGTGGCAAAAAGGGCTGAGGCCGTAGCTCACGTTGTAGAGAAAAGTGTAAAGTCCTTGAATTCAAACCCCAATACCACAAGAAAAAAAGAGGAGTCCCAATCTTTGAACAATGGAATCACGATCCTTAGCCTGCTGCTTCCCCTACACTGTGGTTCATCAGTTAGCAACTGAAAATACTGCAGAAAAGTACAGGACAAAACACTGAAGCAGTAGAAACTAATATAAGGTGCCCATCATCTTTTCTTTCCCTATTTGGTGCACATTTCTTCTCCCTTCCTTCTCCTGATAAAATTTCTCAGACTTCTCATTTGTTCTGAAGTACACTGAATATGTACAGATCAAGAAAAGGGCCTAACTGTTCACGTTTGCCTTTTCTCACAAGAATCAGAGGAAATTATGACTTAGCATAATATGGCCTCAAGACTTCCTAGATGTGTAAGGATATATTGGGAAGGTCAGTTAGCTTCTCTGAGCTTAATATCCTGTGTACAAAGTAATAATAGTTTCTACCTATTATACTGAGAACGCTTGTCCTTTGTGTATATATACTAAGTGAAAGACTGAGTACGTGTGTGTGTGTGTGTGTGTGTGTGTGTGTGTGTGTGTGTGTGTGTGTGTTAGGACATAGTGTGTACATACATTTTTATGTTGTTTTAGCTTACTGAAAGATAAGCAAATGAATGAAAACCAAAATAAACTCACAATAACAAGGACAACAAAAGGAGATATCAATAAAATTATTGGAATAAATTCATAAAAGACAAGAAGGAAATAAAGGAACACTACTAATAGAGCAGGACAGAGGGGCCCATGACTAGCACCAGGTTTGGCAAATGTTTTCTCTAAAGGCCAGACAGAAACATTTTAGGTTTAGTAGACCAAGAGAAAAACTAGAGGGAACTATGTAAGTACTTATTGTAACTATTCAATTTTGCTATGGTGATCAAAAGTAGCCACAGACAATGCATATATAAATGAATGTGATCCAATAAAACTTAACTTATACACAGTGAAATTCTAATATATTATTTTCATCTGTCACATCTTTCTTTCTTTTTTAATCTATTTAAGGGTTAGGGATTTAGCTGTGTGGAAGAGGCCCTGAATTCAGTCTTCAGCTCTGAAAAATAAATCTATTTGAAATACAAGTTAAAATGTATAAATAGCTGTAAGCCCTGGGGTTATAGAAAAACAACAGGTAGTTGACAAGATCTGGACTGTCAGGTAGTTTGTCAATCCTTTCCTTGAGCATGTTGATATGAGAAAAGGTTGAGAAGGTTCTAGGCCACAAAGACACAGGTACCACCAAAAGCAACAAAGAGAGAGAATGAGAGATGAATGAAAACAGAAAGATTCATTCTCTTGACCTTCCCCGAATGCCTCTACAGAAAGGAAATTGATAGAGATAAGAAATCCTGATCTTGTTCCAGGCTCTGAGCATTTTATCTAAGTATGGTAAGTGTAGCTCCTCAAAATGATTTTCCTTTTTTTTTATTTTGACATGTTCCTTTTCATTACCTACACTAGTTCTTGAACAAGTGTCATGCTTGCCTGATTCTCCTCAGGATTTCTAGTGCTGTTGACATTTAGACACCCTGGAAGGATTTTCATCTTTATCCCCACCCTGCTCATACAAGCTCTACAGTACTTTGAAGCCACTCAAATTGGAGCTCTTGGTAGAGGGATTTGCCCTCCGCTGTGCTTTTCCGTTTGCTTAGCCTTTCCCATGGTGTCCCAGAGGACAGACCAAGTTTTCAGAGATGCAAACAAATGCATACATCTGTGTTAGCACATCTATCTACTGTGTGACAATGGCTCAAAAGCAACATTTGAACATTTCAAGAAATTATCACAAGGGCCAGGGAGAAAAATGGGACAGGGGAGGTGGGGAAAGAGGCCTATCCCAGAAAGGTTTGGCTACATGGGACTAAAGACCTCTGACCCTGCACCTAATCTTGGAAAAGGATCACTGTGTGATTGTATGATGTAGCAGTCATTTACCTTGGCTACTTATAACCAGTTCCTCCTTAATTGTTATTTGTTGGTGGTGCTCGTGACTTGGTTTGGTTTTGGTGGTGCTGGCAATCAAATTAGGATCTCTATTCATGTTAACATTAACTGCTTTCCAACCCTTCCATTCTTAATTGCTAGTAGATGCTTTGATTTTTAAAGAATGATTATAAGTGATGCTTTAATGCTTCTGCATTAGCTGTGTTGTTGTTTGGTTAGTTCATCGATTTGAACTCAGTTTTATACTTGCTAGGCAGGTTCTTTTCCATTTAAACTGTATCTCTAGATCTCTATTAGTTTTCAAACAATTATCTCTTCCTAAATTTTTAAGAGCTATTATACAGCTGAAGAATACAAAAATAATTGTTAGGTAAAGTTTCCTCTCAACATTTTAGCATTGCTTGTAAAAGTTGACCAAATATACTCCTAGCAAGATTATAACATATCAGATCTTAAAATACCTTTAAAATATAGTAAAAGTACTAAAAATATATTATAAAATCATAAATGCCATCAATTGAAATATGTTTGTGTTGTGTGTGTGTGTGTGTGTGTGTATGCTCACACGAGTGAACATTGTATGTGTGTGTGCCAGTCCTGGGGCTTGAACACAGAGCATGGGCACTGTCCCTGAGCTATTTTTGCTCAATGTTAGTACTCTACCACTTGAGCCACACCTCTACTTCCAGCTTTTTGGTAGTTTAGTTGAGGTGAGAGTCTCATAGAGTTTCCTGCCGGGCTGGCTTCAAATTGCTATCCTCAGATATCAGCTTCCTGAGTAGCTAGGATTACAGGCATAAACCACCAGCACCTAGCATAAAATGAAGAAGTTGTTGTGTTTTCTTGTTTTGGGGTGTGTGTGTGTGTGTCTGTGTGTGTGTGTGTGTGCGCGCGTGCGCGGGCGTGTGCACGTGCGTGGTGTGCACTGGTTCTGGTGCTTGAATTCAGGGCCTGACTGTCCCTGAGCTTTTCTGCTCAAGGCTAGCATTCTACTGCCTAAGCCACAGCTCCACTTCCTGTCTCTTTACTTTAATAGGTATTTTCTTGTTCCTATCCATATAAAATTATATTCAGTTGCTGTGAGGACCAGAGTTACCTTCCCAACCAAATAAAGTTTGTAGTTATGTTTTAAATCTCCAAATTTGACCACTATTGTGTGTCTTGTTTTAGCTCCTCCACTAGTTCTACCTAAGACCATTACTCAGTGGAAGCTGTTTTGTAAGTAGGCTTTCATTACACAAGACCATTAAGCCAGGTGCCTTGGCTCACATCTGTAATCCTAGCAACTCAGGAGGCCAAGATATGGAAGACTGGGGCTCAAGGACAGCCTAGGCAGGAGAGTTCACTACAGCTCATCTCTGAAATAACCAGCAAAACAGCAGGACTGGAGGCATGATTCAAGTGATAGAACAATAGTGTCAGACTCTGTGTTCAAACATTACCAAAAAAAGAAATTCTCTAAGTTATTAACTCTAATTTTTCTTTGTGACTTAAACTCACCTATTATGTTTTACTGTTGAGGGTTTGTTTTATTTTCTAAATTTCAAAAACTTGTACAATTTAATATGTCTGTGTGTGTCCAGTGATCTTAGTGACCATCTATGTGTTCTTGTTCAGGGTCACCCCTTTCATCCTTCTCCCCATCCAATCTGTCCCTCCCCCAGGGAGGTTTTGTTAAGTCCAGGAGCCAAAAGATTGGTGAGGGAATTGCCTTCTTTATCAGAGCCTAGTTTAATTTGGCTTGATGTTTCTCTGTAATTGAGGTGGTACAGGAGGACAAAGGGAAGCTGTCACAGATTTTTCCTCAAATCCCACTTCTAAGCCTCAGTTCCTTCCCAGATCCAGCTCTACATTGCTTAGTGACTACTGAAACCTACTGTCATCAGATGTATTACTAGCAATTCAACACAATATGACTAAACCCAAGCCCTCTTCCCCAGCCCACTCTTTCATACCTAAAATATCTACTCAAATCCTATCAAAAGCTTCTTTCAACTAGTTATCCGCCAGTGTTAACTTGGTAATCAGGTGATGGATGTCATATTTTTCTAAAGATTCTTCTATATTAATATTAATAAATATTTTCCAGCTAGGCTCATTTCTACAATCCTAGATAAATAAGAGGCTGAAATCTAGAGGATCATAGTTCAAAGCCAGCCTAGGTAGAAAAGCCCATGTGACTCCATCTACTAAAAATAACCAGCAAAGCCCAGCACTGGTGACTCACACCTGGAACCCTAGCTACTCATGAGACTGAAAACTGAGGATCACAGTTCAAATCTAGCCCAGGAAGAAAAATCCATGAGACTCCTTTGTCCAATAAACTACTCAGATAAAGCTGGAAGTGGCACTATGGCTCGAGTGGTAGAGTACTAGCCTTGAGCACCAAAAGGCTCAGGGACAGGTGCCCAGGCCCTGAGTTCAAACCCCAGGACTGGCAAAACATAAAATAAAATAACCATCAAAAAGTGGGGATGAAAGTGTGGCTCAGTTTGTAGAGTGCCAGCTTTGAGGAAAGGAAAACTGAGCAAGAGCACAAGGCTCCAAGTTCAAACCCTAGTACCTTCAAACAAAATCATTTTTCACCCTCAGATGAGATGTTGGTAGTTACAGTATTGCAATCTCTTGATAATAAGGTCATTTGATCACTTTCAGCTAACGAGGAGACTTGAATTCTAATCATAACACAAATTGCTCAGTCTGTGAATAATTAAAACTCCAGACTTTAAATACAAAACTTTTCCCCTCTCTAGCCTAACTAAGCTTAGAAGCCAGTAGCAGATGCTGTTCAACCTTAGTCTACATTTCCTAGCCTTCTTTGCCAATAGAATATGTCCAGAGATATTTATATCTTCCTTATCTGAACACAAAAATCTCCCATGAACTTTCAACAGTTTCCATGTGACTTCTACCCAGTTTAAAATGGTTTAAATATTAAGAATGTAGTTCATTTTCATACGTGTATTTTTCCATAGCTATCCAACTGAAAAATCCTTGCAGACAAGAACCACATTTTATTACTTTTTTTATCCCTGACAACATCTAAGATGCTGTGCTCACCAAGGGTGTTAAAGAAATGTTACTGAGTGGCTGAGCCTAAGGAGCTGTGGGACTTATTGAATATTTTACTTTAACAGCTTAATTAGCTGTCTGTATCCACATAGAGTTGAGATCAGCTATTTAGAGCAATTCGTAAGAATGCCTTCTGTTCAATAATGTCAATAAAAATATATTGAAGATACAGTGATGGAGCATTAAATGTAAGCCATAAAAGCAATTATTTCTACTATGTGTGAAAAAGACTTTATTCTTTCTTTCTTTGCAACCGAAACTAATACTTGTTATTAGGCCAATAGCACGTCACTGAAATTTTCTAGGCCCTAAATAAGTTTTGCTTGTAAAGTGTTTCTTAAGGCTCTAAAGAAAGGAGAAAAGTCAGAGCTTTCTTTTCAGACTGCAGGAATTTTCCTTTAAATGATTGTGTCTTTGTTTGCCAGCCCAGTAAAAAGTCATTTGGGGCTTGAAGCAAACCCCTATCTAGGTGATTGCAAATGAAGCAATAAACTCTGTTTATGGCAGTAGCTCTCCTGAACTGTAGCAAGTATGTATACCTTGTTCTCAAGCTTTATACACCATTAACTAATCTGAAAAAAATTATGTGTAACATTTTATGTGTAAAAAAAAGTGTTGTTTTAACTAAGATCATTGCTTTGTGACTACCTCCCTCTTAAGAGCTGTAGACATTTTTTTATCTTTATTCAAACTGTAACTTTTGCCATTGTATGTATGCACATGCATGTGTGTGTGCATGCATGTGCAAGTGTGTATGCCTATACTAGGGCTTGAACTCAGGGCCTTGGACTCTTGCTTAGCTTTTTTGCTGAAGGCTATCACTCTGCTACTTGAGCCATACCTCGATGTCCAGATTTTTTCTGGCTAATTGGAAATAAGAGTCTCATGAATTTTCCTTTCTTGGCTGGCTTTCAACCTTGATTCTCATAGCTCAGCTTCCTGAGTAGCTAGGATTACAAGAATGAGGCACCGGTGCCTGGCTGCCTCTTATTCTTATTGGAGATACGTTTCTTCATCTGCCAACAGAAAAATACTTTATTTGCCTTTAATCTCAAATGTGAGGATTATCTCAATATCATAACCAATGAATAATGACAGTTTTAGTATTTCAACATAGAATCATTTTTTCACAAAAGTTAGATTCAAAATTCAGTTCTTTGTATTTTAGGGAAAATGAAGAGAATTCTTACAAACTCCATCACCTCCAATCAACGACTACATATTCTATTTGGGTTTGGGGGGCGGGGCATGTGGTGTAGGGGAGGTGCTGGTCCTAGGCACTGAGCTTCTTTGGTCACAGCTAGCGCTCTTCCACTTGAGCCAAAGCTCCACTCAAAGCTTTCTGGCAACTAATTTCATAGTAATCAAAACAGCTTGGTATTGGCATAAGAACAGACCTCAGGACCAATGGAATAGAATTGAAAACCCAGAAATGAACCTACAGACCTATAGCCATCTAATCTTTGATAAGGGAGCTAAAACAATAGAATGGAAGAAAGACAGCCTCTTCAGTAAATGGTGCTGGCAAAATTGGCTAACTACTTGTAGAAAACTAAAGCTAGATCTTTATATATCACCCTGCACCAGAATCAACTCCAAATGGATCAAAGACCTCGAAGTGGAAGCAGACACTCTGAAAACATTACAGGATGGAATAGGAGAAACCCTAGGTCTCCTTGGCTCAGGCCGAAATTTTCTGAATAGAGACCGAGAAACACAACAAATCAAAGAAAGGTTGGACAAATGGGATTGCATGAAGTTGCAGAGCTTCTGCATGACAAAGGACATAGTTAGCAAGATCAATAGAAAACCCACAGATTGGGAGAAGATCTTCACTAGCCATACAACGGACAAGGGTCTTATATCTAAAATATACTTGGAACTCAAAAAATTAAATCCCCCAACAACAAATCCTCAAAGAAACAACTGCCCAATAAATAAGTGGGCTAAAGACTTGAAGAGAAACTTCTCTGAAGAAGAAAGAAGGATGCCCAATAGACACATGAAGAAATGCTCAACATCCCTAGCCATAAAAGAAATGCAAATCAAAACAACATTGAGATACCACCTCACTCCAGTTAGAATGGCAAAAATCAAGAACTCAACAACAACAGATGCTGTAGGGGATGTGGACAGAAGGGAACCTTACTGCATTGTTGATGGGAATGTAAACTAGTTCAACCACTTTGGAAAGTAGTATAGAGGTTTCTCAAAAGACTCCACATAGAGCTCCCCTATGACCCAGCAATCCCACTTTTGGGCATTTACCCAAATGTTTACAAACAAGACCACACTAAAGCTACCAGCACAGCTATGTTTATTGCAGCATTATTTACCATAGCTAAGATATGGAACCAACCCAGATGCCCCTCAGTAGATGAATGGATCAAGAAAATGTGGTATATATACACAATGGAATTCTATGCCTCCATCAGAAAGAATGACATTGCCCCATTTGTTAGGAAATGGAAAGACTTGGAAAAAATTATATTAAGTGAAGTAAGCCAGGCCCAAAGAAACATAGGTCCCATGGTTTCCCTTATTTGCAATATCTAGTATATGTATGAGTCAAGCAGAAAAGGTCAGATAGTGTGATGTTAGGAAAATGAACCCTTAGATATGTATTTTAATGTTTTTTTCTTTCATGCATTTGTTTCTAACGCATTTATAAGATTTTTTCTTTGTCGCTTTTTATGTCCCTCCCCCACAGTATAACCCCTGCTTCTGCTATATTTGATATCGGTATAACTTGTAGAGGAGATGGGGAAAAACAAGTCGTTTAAGGATACAGGTGGACCTGTTGCAACAATGAGAAGTACAAGTTGTCATGTCGAAAACGAGCTTTACAACGTTGGAGGGGGGAGGATTGGGAGGGGGGTGGGGGGGAGGCTGGGAAGGGATGTGAAGGGTAAACAAAGGAGGAGGCTGCAATGCTTGATAAGAAATGTACGCATTATCCTGCCCATGTAATTGTAACCCCTCTGTACAGTATGTTCACCAAAAAAAAAAAAAGAATCTCATGGCTTTAAACCACAATCCTCAGATCTCCATCTCCTTAGTAGTTAGAACTACAGGCACAAGCTACCAGCATCTAGCTTCTATTTGGATAGTTTACATTGTTGCTTTGTATTGTTTTTGGCTTTGCCTCTCTCAGCTGGCTTGCAACTCACAATCCTCCTGCCTCTGCCTCCCAAATAGGGAGATTACAGATGTACATCAAGTCTTAGTAATTACCAACCTGTTATAAACAAACTATCACATTTTAAAAATCTGCTGTGCTCAAAGAGATCTTCCTGACAAGTTTTTTTCAGAAGTCATGACTTAGTCTCACTATTCCTTAAGCTGTAACCCACAGAAGAGAAGAGAAAACAATTAAATATATCAAGAGAAAAATTACAAACCTATGCAGGAAAGTACTGGTAGAAGCTTTGCTAACTCTTCAATTATCATATGCCATGTCTTAAATGTGTAGTACAACACAGATGACAATGCTCTATAATGCCATCACATGGAAACCAGAACACCAGTTCGGGTATTAGATTCAGTAAAGGAAGAGAAGGGAAGAGAAATATCCTTATATCCTAGAAACTATGTTTCCACATAGTCTATAGAGAAAGGAAACAATTGGTAATGTGCCTGCCAGCTTAGAAAAATCCAGACTATATCACCTTGAAAATCATGATGTACATAAGCACTTGATGAGTGCTAGAGAATCTTGTGAGAAAAAAAATATCTTGTTCAAGATGATTTTATACAGCATTGCCAAGCATGTGACTAGAGAGCTCTTTGGAGAAGACACTACTGACATCATGTGGAACAATACCTAAAAAATGACTAGACTGTGCCTATTAACTCCACAAGAATATGTGGTGGATGGGAAAAGACAAAAAATATACTTGGACATTATAAATTATATGATAAATTATATATCTAGACATTCACACAGTGAGAACAAAGGAGGAGACTCTCTTAGCAAAAGATCACAGAGGCACAATAGCTATGTGCATATGATCATATAAAATGATAGTTATCAAAATGAACTCTAAGAAATGGAAACAGGAGGGTTTTTAATTCTTTGTTGCTGTTTCTGTTTTCTGTACATTTTGTTTTGTCTTGTATGGAAGTTTATCTGTTTAGGGGAGAATAAGGTGGAACACAGAAATAGTGGGACAAAAGGTAAACAAATGCAGTAGTGATACTCACAAGGCATTATGTGGCAAATGAACTATACAGGTTGTAGGGGAGGGAGGAAGGAGGGAAAAACCGAGAGAAGAGGAGAGAAGATGTAACACTGTTCAAAAAGAAATGTACTCACTACCTGACTTATGTAACTGTAACACCTGTGTATAGCACCTTTACAAAAAACATAAAAATAAGTAAATAAATAACTAAAGATCTGAGAAATGTTCAGTGGTCTAGGATTGTTTTTATTTTCCAGCTTGTCTGGTATTTGGTTCTCTCCTCATGGAAAGACTGCCTACATCCTTAAAAAGGACAGGAGAAAGAGGAGAGTGGGAATTAGCTCTCTTCTCTTGAAATTAACTGGAAAATATAAAACATAAGTTAAAATGTTCATGCCAAAGGAAGTATGACAGTAAGACACCAAAGAAGGGAACTTTTTCTGGCATAATCACAAAACAGAGACAATGACCCTGGCTTTCCAAAGGGAAAGAGAAACATTTGTTTCTGACCTAAATTCTCTAACCATCTTTGAATGTCCTGCACTTTCATAACCTCACAATGAAGATGCAGACCTAACTGCAATTATCAGCTGCTGAACTGGTCCAGCTGAGATACCCAGCATCTTTTCAGATGGCACAGATGCATGTTAACAATTGCTCAGTCTTTGGTAAAGAACAGTCACCCTGTATCATGCTACAGTTGGCAAGCTATGTTTGAGAAATGTAGTCAGGAAAACTTCAACTGCTGCATTAGACGTGTCAGTATGTTGCATAGGGGTTTAATTTAGTAACTTTTCAACATATGGGCAACAATATGGTGTCGGTGGCTTCCTGCTACTGGCATGGCTGAGGAGGAGGGAGAAATAATTAGACATCCAACAGGCAAGTAGCTGCTGCTCCCACAGCTCAGCCAAAGCTTTTACATTAGGGCATTAAATATTTTTAAACCACTTCATCACATCTAAAATAATTGTACATTTTTCTTTTCCTAAGAATTTGAAAATTTTGTTTCAGAGTCTGATGATTTTTTTTAAAAAAGTGATGGGAGTCAAAATCCCTCTGCTCTAATGCTTTTCATCTTGTACCTAGGAAAGCTTTTATGCAGCATATAATACATGAAGTGGGATATTGAGAAGCAAAAACAATATATTTCTACTCTCCTGTCCTTGAGAATGAAAGCATTTAAACAATTTCCTTCTTAGAATATTTTTTCTTTTTTATTATATGTTAATTGTACAAAATAATTGGTTTGTTGTTATATCTTCATAGTATTCATTTAATTTTTCAGACAAACAGAAGCAATTGAAATTTATCTATTTAAGTAAATAGGTAGATAGATATTTAAGTAAATCTATCTATTTAAGTAGATAGATAGTTAGATATTTTGGTTCATCAACTGAGAAGCTTAACAAATAAAATCTGAAACCTGTAAGCTGGAAATTCAGATAAGAGTTGATACTGCAGTCTTTAATTGAAAAATCCATAGGGTAGGCTTGGAATTTAGCAGTGTTTCTATGTATCAGATGTAACAAAATATCACTGTCTTGAGGCAGAATTCCTTTTTTTTTTTTTTTTTTGCTGGTCATGAAGCTTGAACTCTGGGCCTGGGCACTGTCCTGAGCTCTTCTGCTCAAGGCTAGCACTTGAGCCATAGCACCTACGTCCAGCTTTTTCTGTGTATGTGGTGCTGAGGAATCGAACCCAGGGCCTCATGCATGCAAGGCAAGCACTCTACCCCTGAGCCACGTTCCCAGCCCCCAGAATTCCTTTTCTTTTCCAGAAACCTCAGTCTTTGATCTTAAGGCTTTCAAATGATTAAATGAGGCCCACCCATATTATGGGAAGATAATCTGATTGTGAATATTAATCATATCTGCAACATTTCCTCAGTAACATCTAGACTAGCATTTGATCAAACAATGGTACACTATAGTCTAGCCATGTTGGTGCAAAAAAGGAATCATCACAAGCATGAAATAGAAAGTGAAAAAGACATACTTCCAAATTTATTTTGCCATCATCAGCTAATATTCTCAAGACTGAACTTCATTCAATATCCCTACACCTATCTCCCAGAATCTAATAGGGTCTACCAGATGCAGGGATACCTCGATTTTTTTTTTTTTTTTGGTAAGTCACAACTTTCAGCCTAGGTGCTGTCCCTCAGCTCTTCAGCTCAAGGTGAGCACTCTACCACTTGAGCCACAGTGTCACTTCCGGTTTTCTGGTAGATTATTCAACATAATGGTCTCATGGGCTTTCCTGCCTAATCTAGCTTTGAACTGTGATCCTCAGATCTCAGCCTCCTAAATAGCTAGAATTGCAGGCATGAGCCACCAGTACCAGGCTGATCCTTGATTTTTAACTAAAATGAATACTGTGAGTGCAAGTTTCTGGGATGCAGGAAAAAACAAGGTCTGTTCTGGAACCATAACATGGCAAAGACTGGTCACCCACAACAAAGCTGCACTCAGAATTTTAATTCTGAGGACTAGCCTTACTCCTGGTACAAACTTGTTGCTCCAAAATAGTTGTTGAATAACGGAGGAAGGCTAAAGAAGTTAACGTTATTCAAAGTGCTCCCTGCTCTTGGAAGCCAGACAAACAGAGGACTCAGCTTATTTGTTAAATTGTTTTGTACACTATTATAAACTAGTGATCTCTGTAAGGCAAGAACGAGATTTACCAACTCCATAAGGTACAGATTTACAAAACTCTATTTTTGCCAAGTCAGGTAAGTTTTTTAGGTATTTTGTAGTTGCTCGTTTTCGTCCTATGTCATAACACTCAGATTCAGTAAGCATTTTTACTAGCTAGTTTCAAAGGAGAACAAAAATAGTACCAACTGCTGGGTGCTGGTGGCTCACATCTGTAATCTTAGCTACTCAGAAGACTGAGATGTAAGGATCGTGGTTCAAAGCCAGCCTGGGCAGGAAAGTCTGCGAGACTCTTATCTCCAATAAACTACTCAGGAAAAGCCAGAAGTGGTGCTATGGCTCAAGAGGTAGTGTACTAGCTTTGAGCACAGAGGCTCGAGAACAGTACCTAGGGCCCAAGTTCAAGCCCCAACATTAGAAAAAGAAAAAAGAAAAAGAAAAAAACCCACTAACCTTTATCAGGCATTTGTCAGATAACCAATATTTATTACCATTGGTAGTTATCCATTGTATTTTTTATTATCTTCAGTTGTACAAAGGGGTTGTATTCAAGTTATATTCTTTTATTAGCCCTCTTTCATTGATGAGGAAACCATAATGAAAGTAATCGCAAAATTACTACAAATAAAGGGCTCTACTTAAGGGCTGGAAGCATGTCTCAAGTGTTAGAATGCCAGCCAAACAAGCCAACTGAGAAGCAGTTAGGCCCTGAGTCAAATCCCAGTACTCATATACTTACCACGGAATTTAAACAAATCAAAAATATATGTGATCAAATGGTAGAAAGAGTTCAACTGAGATTAAATGATATGTGTCCTGTAGATTCCCTTATCAGGATCCTCTTAGACTAATATTATTACAATGGGAAAGTTACATGCAAATTAAATGTTATATTATTAAAAGTATTCAAGAGCCAGGTGCTAGTGGCTCATGTAATCTTGTATTCAGGAGGCTAAGGTCTGAGGATTGGGATCCAAACCTAGCCTGGGCAAGAAAACCTATAAGACTCTTATTTCCAATTAATCAAATACACACACACACACACACACACACACACACACACACACACACACACACACACACACACACACACACACACATGGTTGGAAGCAGAGCTATGGCTCAAATGGTAATGAGCTAGCTTTGAGCAAATAAGCTCAGGGAAAATGCCCAGGGCCTGAATTCAAGCCCCAGGACTGGCACAAATGAAGAAAGTATTCAGTTTTACCTTGGGAAAGAATCTGAAAAGGAAGGAGGAGTCAGTCTTGCAGAAGACAAAACATGTGATCCTAAGTGTAAGAATATGAGTTATGCTTAAGCAGGTTAAATGGGAATCATGAGTTCTAGAATATTTTTATAGATAGACCTATGATGTCTCATTCTGACTTGATCTGGGTGAGTGAAAATGAAAATGAATGTTTTATGTACAGTGAGCACGCTACCTGCTTGCCAACAACTGCCTCAGGGTAGAAGGAAATCCTGAAGAAGAAAATATGACAACTTCTAATACTCATGCATATCTAAATAAGCATCAAGTTCCTTTATTTCATCCAGCTAGCACCCTTCTGCAAACAATGTGTCTACATTTATGGAATTATGAACAGAGCTATTAAACAACTTACTTAAAAATGTGCGACATCTCAGATACAAGTTTGGAGCACAAGACAATATTGTTTCTAATTCCTAGGATTGTATCATTATTATGCATCATTATGTCTCTCTCCCTTTCTCTCTCTCTCTCTCTCTCCCTTTCTCTCTCTCTCTCTCTTTCTCTCCCTCTCCTCTTTCTTTCTTGCCCAGAAAAAAATGCTAAAATATTCGATATATCAAGAAAGCCTTGGTGTTGTCATGCAGATTTTTCAAGGAATCCCAATTTCTGATATTATTAAACAGTCTCTCAATAATGAAAAAAGACAACAGAAGCTGCCCAAGGAAGAAAAACTTTATTCCATAGTATTTTACAATTAATATTTTTAATCTAGTGAATTCTTGTCTTCAGAAAGTTTTTGCTATTTTACCTAGCTATTATGAAATAAGTTGCACTCAAAGGTTAAAAACAGCCAGAATAAGAGAAAAACAATGACATTTTGCTACCATCCAACAGCAAAGTATACATAATTTTCAGCAGCATAAAAACCTAAAGAAATTAGACCCATCAAGTATTGACTTCTTTGTCTTAAAAATGAAAGTTAAAAAGACATAACTTTTAAAATGTTTCTATGTTTCTTTGGCTTCAATAATTAAAATGACTAATAGTTTTGTTGAAAGTAAAGACAGTTAACAATCCTTTAGACCCATACAAAATTTTAAATGGTACAGTTTGGAAGGATATGTCACTCCTAAAACAGCTGAAGCCCAAGCTTAAAAGACAATCCCACAGAGAAAAAAATAGCAAAAGATTTTATTTTACTTGAAAATGTAAATTAGTTTAGTATATTGCATTGCTACTTAACTTTATTTTTTATTAAATTTTTATTGCTATTACAAAAGTGATGTACAGAGAGGTTACCATTTCAGAGGTCAGATACTATCTAACTTTAAAATAAATAAACCACCAGTGAACAGAGCCAACGCAGAGAGTATTTTCTTTTTCTTTCGTTTGCAATCAATTCTAAACTGTCATGTATCACTTCATGTTTTTCTCTCCAAAAAAATCCTTGAACTCTTTTAAGCCCAGGGACTATATTTCTGTTTTATATACTTCACTGCAGAAAAGACAGTTCTATATATGGGAGATACTCAATCTATTTTCTTAATCTCAAATTGATATGCTGCTTGACAACACAGGATATAGCATATGGTTTTTTACCAGCATGATGTGAGATTTTTAGAAAGTTGTTTAAGTATTGCTTATGCAACTATTTACAACATTTTATAATTATCTACTGACAATAAATTGGCTAAAATATGGTTTTATATCCTAGGACACAAAAGTTTCATAAAGAGTGGAATATTTAGTATTGGAACAACAATGGGAATAAAATTCTAATATGAATGCTTACCTAAACCTCTATTTAAAAAACCAAACTTTTCTACTAATAGAAATAGTTTGCTAGCTGGGCACCAGTGGCTCACGCCTACAATCCTAGCTACTCAGGAGGTTGAGATCTGAGGATCATGGTTCAAGGCCAGCCTGGGCAGGAAAAGCCATGAGACTTTTATCTCCAATTAACCACCAGAAAACTGTGGTAGAGTGCTCACCTTGAGCTGAAGAGCTCAGGGACAGCACCCAGGTCCAGAGTTCAAGCCCCACGACTGACAAAAAGAAAGAAAGAAAGAAAGAAAGAAAGAGTTTGCTAGGAAAATTAAATGAAGAAAGGTAAGAAATAAATTAGGGAAGCTAGAAATATATACCTTAATCACTCCCAAAGAATGACAAATAAATTACAGTGTACTAAATTCCATGGAGATAGCTAAAAAAATTACTTACATATCATTAAGTTATCAACCCTTTTTAATTAGCAAATTTAGACTTCCAAATTAATATGGTAACAGAAGTCTGATGATCTAAACTTCTCATAAAATGTCCTTAAGCTATATAAGAAAATGGTGCAACATAGCTTTGAAAGCTAATAATAAGAGATTTTGAAAATTTCTAGCAGAATTTCACTAAATTCCCAACCTATAAAAATAAATTGAGAAGTACATTATCAACTGTATATCACACACTTTACCTCCAAAATTAACAAGGCTATTAACTTTTACCAAATAAGTAATATAAAAGAAACAAGTAAGAAGCTCAAATGTAATATAAAAGAAGAAAACAAGAAGATAATATATTTCAAAGGTAGAGGACAAAAAGCTAAGAATTACAAATGTTACAATAAAAAATGAGACAGAAATAATAATAGAAGAAAGTATCACAATTTTTTAAAAAGTGGGGCACTAGTGGCTCATGCCAGTAAACCTAGATAATCAAGATTCAGAAATCTGAGGATTGTGGCTTGAAGCCAGCCAAGGCAGGAAAATCCTTCAGACTCTTATCTCCAATTAAGCACTAAAAAAATCTGCAAGTGGAGCAGACTGCTCTCCTTGAGCAAAAAATCTCAGGGACAGGGCTCAGACCTTGACTTCAAGCCCCCAAGACTGGCATCAAAAAGAAAGGAAAGAAGGAAGGAAGGAAGGAAGGAAGGAAGGAAGGAAGGAAGGAAGGAAGGAAGGAAGGAAGGAAGGAAGGAAGGAAGGAAGGAAGGAAGGAAGGAAGGAAGGAAGGAAGGAAGGAAGGAAGGAAGGAAAAGAAAAGAAAAGAAAACCCCCCACAAAAAACCTAGGCCTGTGTGTTCTTGGAGCCCAAAGGGAAAACAGATTCAATAAAAGAGGGGGCAGAAAATCAACATACAAGCACCAGTGACAATGGGTCTAATGGATCTACTGAGAAAGAAATAATGAAAGCAATCCAATTACAACACCCAGAAAGAAAAATAATAAAAATAACTAGAAATAAACTTAATTAAGGAAGTGAAAGATTTCTGAAATGAAATTTTCAAAACTCTAAAAAACTAAAGTAGGTACAATTATTATAAGGTGGAAAGATCTGTCATGTTCGTAGATTAGAAAATACTAAAATGTCCATCGGAGCAATTGATAGATCACAATCCTCATCAAAATTCCAATGGCATTTTTCACAGAATTAGAAAATAATCTTAAAATTCATATGGGAGTGCAAAAACCCAAATAACCAAAGCAATTGTACCATAGGATATAGCTATCCACTTCCTAGTATATACCCAAAGGAAATAAATAAAAAAGGAATGCCTGAATACTCTTATGGCAACATTCACAATAGCTAAGATATGGAATCACCTTACATGCCCATCACGAGATGAAAGGGTAAAGAAAATATGGACTATACATATTTATCCATAAAACAATAAAAATCATTTTATGTGAAATAAGCCAGACACAAGTAATTTGTATTTTCTCTCATGTAGAAACTGGAAAAACATGTAGCAAGAGAGTTACTGAGGGCTAGGAATGATGCTGGGTGAGTGGGTGGGAAAAAGGTGAGGGAGCGTGGTCTATGCTAAGCATATACATGTGTCACAGTAAATCCTAATAATTCTACAGCGTACAATTAATATATGCCAACAACTGTAATATCTAAAATTGTCATATAAATGCTGTCACTGTTTCATAATTTCAAAGATAGAGAAAATGATAGCCAGGATCTTCTGGGTCCTCCTATGATCCTAGCTATTCAGGAGGCCAAGATCTAAGGACTGAGATTCAAAGCCAGCCCAGGCAAAAAAAAAAAAAAAAGTCCATGAGATTCTTTTCTTTTTTTTTTTTTTTTTTTTTTTTGTCAGTCATGGGGCTTGAACTCTGGGCCTGGGTGCTGTTCCTCAGCTCTTCAGCTCAAGGTGAGCACTCTACTACTTGAGCCACAGCACCATTTCCTGCTTTTTTTCTGAATGCTTTATTGGAGATAAGAATCTCACAGCCTTTCCTGCCCAGGCTGGCTTTGCACTGTGATCTCAGATCTCAGCCTCCTGAGTAGCTAGGATTACAGGTGTGAGCCACCAGTTTCCATGAGATTCTTATCTACAATTAACCAGCCAAATGCCAGACTAGAGACATGGTTCTAAGTGGTAGAATGTCAGCCTTGAGTGGAAAAAAAAGCAAGCACGAGCTCAAGGGCTTGAGTTTAAGCCCCAGTACTTGCACAAAAGAAAAAAGAGAATACTGCTGGGTGTGTTGGGCATGCCTTAAATCCTAGTATTTAAGAAAATAAGGCAGGAAGAGCATAAGTTCTAGGCCAGCCTGAATGGTAAAACAAGACTTTGTCTCAAGAAAAAAGAAAGAAAAGAAAATTGTGTGTGTGTGTGTGTGTGTGTGTGTGTGTGTGTGTGTGTGTGTGCAGAAAATAGCTGTACTCACATTTCTTTCTAACCCTAGACATGCTATAGAACAACACGTCAAGTGAGTACTGAGATAAAACATCTGTGAATTTTCTATCCATCAATGTAATTGTCCATTTGTGACAGCACCAGAACTGCTTTCTCAAATAAGACTAAAAAAGAGATAAAATCCTACTGAAGTGTGTCCTTCATTAAATTTGAAAGAAGACAATACTTCTAAGCACTAATTCTGCAAAGTAATTTTATTTTACATCAAGCCTGTGAGATGAAAAGGAAATACCAAGGATTTCCTTCAGATTTCACAGTTTACAAGTTTTATACCAATTAGAAAGACTGATGCTTACATCAAAATGATTACCAAAGCAACTCAATCAAACTTACTGACTTCTCAGAGATTAAAGATTTCTGTGAAAGTATTTAGCAACAATCTTTGAAGATCAGATATCTTATAAGAATCCTTATTAAGGGCTGGGAAGGTGGCTCAGTGGTAGAGTGCTTGCCTTCCATGCATGAGGCCCTGGGTTCAATTCCTCAGCACCACATAAGCAAAAAGGAAAAAGCCAGAAGTGGTGCTGTGGCTCAAGTGGTAGAGCGCTAGCCTTGACCTGAAGAGCTGAGGGACCGCACCCAGGCCCAGAGTTCAGGCCCCACGACCGGACCAAAAAATAAAATAAAATAAAGAATCCTTATTAAAATTAATGTGGACAAAATAGTTTCTATTTTTCTCTACAAGTGCAGCAAGAAACAAACATGCTCTTTTTATTCTGAAGTGTCTTGAAGGCTGACAGACTAAGTACTGAAATTTCATCAACTGGTAGAAAAAGAAGCAGACTTGAGGACCTGAACGCAAATAACTGGAAAAGAAAGTATAACATGGAATTGTGTCAGAATGCAGAGCATCAAATATTTTTACCTCTGTATTTTCCAGAGAACACTAATAAGAGATTGATTCCGAATATCTGAAAAAATTAATCAAACTAATGCAGACTCTTAAGACTGCTGCATTATAATCCTGGCTTATACATATACATATATTTTCTGATGTTAAAATCCAAGAAATTTGTTTATTCTTAAGTACCCTATGCTATGTAACTGTAGATCTTTGGAATATTTTTACATAGCCCGCTTGAGTCCCTTTAAAATACACGGAACATGCATTATATAAAAGCAGGAATAGTACAGAGATAAAGATTATATTAGTTGCCCTATTGCTGAGTACCAATATTGCTACAAATTTATGAGATTAAAACAGCACATATCTATTTTCCCACAATTTCTGTCCAGGCATCTAGTAGAAAGGCTAATTACAGACTCAAAAATATTTATTGTTTGGAGCAAATGAATAGTATCGACTGATATCTATTGGTTCCAGTGGCTCATGCTTATAATCCTACTAGGGAGACTGAGACCAGGAAGATCATGGTTCAAAGCCAGATGAAAAGTCTACAAGACTTCATCTCCAATTAACCAACAAAAAGTATGGCTGAAGGCATGGCTCAAGCATCAACCAAGTAAACACAAGGACCTGAGTTCAAACGCAATACCAGTAAAAGAGAGGAAAATACAGTACTTAAACACTTACAAGTTGTAATGTGCCATATCATACATTATAGGGAAGATAGGTGAACTAAGGTCCATATTCTCAGATTGCTGAAATGAGCAGAAAAAGGAAGGGTTCCTTAGCAAATCCTTAGAAATACTTTTTAAGGTGCTTGGAACTTTAAGGACGGGAAAGTTGTAAAATACTAAGGTTGTAAGTAATTATTCCCAAAGAATGGGTGTTGAATGGCCATGAGAAATAGGAATAGATAGAAGATAAACTTGAGAGCTAGCAAAACCAAGATGAGAAACTGCCTCTCCTCATATCTGAGTCATGGAGCCCTTGCTGTCACAAAGGAAAGCTGTGAAAACAGCAAATATTGAAGAAGATGTGGCGCAACCAAGAGCTGTCAGACATTACTGCTGGGATGATGGAATGTTGCACCCACCTCAAAAGACTAAAAAGTTCCATAAAAGTTAAACACTCATCCACCCTAGGACTCAAATTCATATTCTTCTATATCTTTCCAATAAGAATTAAACTATATGTTAACAAAAAATCTCATGGAAAATGTTTTATGGCAGCTTTACACATAATAGTCAAAACTAAAAATAATCCTGCTGCCTAACAACAGGACAATGGAATCTGCTTCTACATGGAATACTAATAAGCATGGGGGAAAAAAAAAAGAAAGAAACCATTGATAGATACATGCAATAGAGATGAATCTCAAAAGTATTTTGCTGAGAGGGAGAGAGAACCAATCGTTCAAGATCTAAGCATTTCATTCCAAACAGGAAACAGAACCACAGTAATTTGAACAGGGAAAGTTTAATATTAAGAAAGTTTATTAGTTATAAAACAGGAGATTAGGGCTGGGAAGGTGGCTCAGTGGTAGAGCGCTTGCCTTGCATGCATGAGGCCCTGGGTTCAATTCCTCAGCACCACATAAGCAAAAAGAAAAAAGCCAGAAGTGGCGCTGTGGCTCAAGTGGTAGAGCGCTAGCCTTGAGCTGAAGAGCTGAGAGACAGTGTCCAGGCTCAGAGTTCAGGCCCCACGACCAGACCCCAAAAAATAAATAAATAAATAAAAATAAATAAATAAATAAAACAAGAGATTACCTCCTCCTACCTAGTAAGTAAAGAGAACTCGAAGAGATAATTAGTGTCATGCGGTAACCTTGGGGCTAAAATCATGGGACCTAGGGATCAAACAAATGTGGGAAAGATCTTCCAGGCAAAGATTCAGATTTTCATTGGAGAGGCACAGTGGGGGTCCCCAGATGGTGGACAGAGTAAGAAAGAGAATGTCTTGGTGGGATGCCTCAAGAAGTTGCCCTCTGGGGTATTGGAAGATTCTGGAAAGCCATCCTTCTGAATGCTGAGTAGAACTGCAGCCAGATGGGTGTCATAATGCAGAACCCACCAGGAGTGGCCCAATAGAAAGGGTGGTGGGGAATCAAGGACTGGTCAGTTGTCCTGTGTGCTTCTGGCTGTCATCCCCTACTGAAGCAATATGACAGAACACACTAGGAGCCAGAAGGAAAGCCCTTTCCTCTGCCAGCATCCTTCCAGCGACCTCCCGTGTTAAAACTTAACATGGTGCCAGCTGGCAAAAGAAAACATGTCCCAGTATGTCAAGCCAGACCACAAAGGATGAACCTAAAATTGAGATGTGCCAAATAGATAACTGGCACATATCTCAATAAAATTAAGAAGTATGAAGAAGAGAAAGAAGGGTAGGAAGAGAAGAAGTGGGGGGAGAGGAGAGAAGGAGGGAAAGAGCGAGTAGAATTTAGGCTATTAAGGGAGATTAAATAGAATACGCATAATTCACTAAATGTAAATAAGACAGCTAGTACACACAGTATTTGTATAGGATTGCTAAACATTGTGCTATTTGGTTTAACAAATTCTTTCTATAAGTTGGTTATATGTTTTAGTGGAAAAACTGAGACCAAAATGAACCAATAACATATTTAAGGTCATGCAACCAGATAGTGGTAGGCCCAATATTTGCCCCCAGAATTCTCATTCCAGCCAAGCACTGGCTGCTCGCAGCACACTTAGAATCCTAGAAACTCAGCAAGCTGGGGGTCTGAGGATTGTGGTTCAAAGGCAGCCTGGGGCAAAATGTATGTGAGGCTCAAGTGGTAGAATATTAACCTTGAGCAAAAAGAACAAGAAACCCTGAGTTTGAACCCCAATTCCAGAGAAAAAAAAGGAATTCTCCCTGCAAACTCTTAAATTCTCCCTCCAAACTCTTGCTGTCAGTGATACTATATGATTTTACTAATGTCAAAATAGAAAATTTAGATTTGGGCCCCAAATAATTGTTTTACTTCTCTCTGAAATCTCTGTCATTGTGTATAAAAAATTACAGGACTTGTTTTTGGTGCTGTTACATTTTTCTAATCTTAGAGCAGAATTGGAAAGCTCAATTTGCCTATTCACTCAAGATTAACATTTGGCATGAACTGTATCAAATGTCTCTGGATAATAAAAAAAAAGAATAGACTGATTTAGAAAGAATAATTTAATACAACTTTTCATAAAAACATTTATTATCATCACTCCAAGATCAAGAACAGCAAATGTACCTAGTAGTATCTGGCTATGATCATTCTGATGTTGGATATACTTCTAGATTTGTAAACTATATCCTATATCCCCTATAAAGCAAGCAATAGGCCCAGTGCAGGTGGCTCAGGCCTGTAATCCTAGCTATTCAGGAGGCAGAGATCTGAGGATCCTGGTTCAAAGCCAGTCTGGGCAGAAAAGCCCCCATGAGACTCTTGTCTCCAATTAACCACCCAAAACCTGGAAGTGGAGCTGTGCTTCAAAGTGGCACAATGCTAGCCTTGAGCAAAAGAGCTCAGGGATAGCGCCCAGGCCCTGAGTTCAAGCCCCACAACTGACAAAACAAACCAATAAATAAATAAAGCAAGCAATAGTGAGTAATATTGATTGTATCATGATTGTATTCCCTCTGATAAAGTAAACTCATACTAATAACGGTTATTCTGGTTAGAATCATCATTATGTTACCTTATATCATTCAACACCTATGCTGGGATCCAGACAGTTATAATGCAGTTGGTGTAACTGTACTGTGTAATCAGTAATTATTTATTACTACTGAGTGGACTATCAAAGATACACAACTCAATTATAATGCTATAACTGAATCATAGTACTGAGTCACTTTTATCCTAGATAATCCCATCCAGTTTCTAAGCTTTACATATCATCTCTAAACTAATAATTTCCAAATTCCCATTCTCAATGCTAGTCTGTCTCTCTCTTGAGAGGCAGACTCTTATGTATTATTGACAACTCAGATGTCAAATATTAATTACATAGATGTTAAATATGCTTCTCAAATTTACTGATTCCAAAATAGAACTTTTTTTCCTCCCCAGTGTTTGAGAGCTCCTTGAATGGCACTAATCTATTTAGTTGCTTAAACCAAAATTGCAGATGTCATTCTGGATTCTTTTCTTTCCCTCATCACCCTCCTCATTCATTAACTAATCTTATTGGCCCTACTTCAGCCTGTTGATCTAACCATTTCTTTCTTACTATAGTACGACTTTTTCTTTCTTTTTTTATTGTTGTAAATGTGATGTACAGAGGGGCTATGGTTATATAAGTCAGGTAATGAGTACATTTCTTTTTGAAAAGTGTCACCCCCTCCTTCATTTTCTCCATTTTTCCCCTCACAGTCCCCCCTTTTCTAATCAACGTTATTGTCATTTCTCATCTAAATTGTTGATATGTAACTGTTCACTGGGTTTATACCCATGATTGTTCTAAATTCATTCTCATTAGTGCAAGTTTCCCAAAACTATCCAAAAGATTCTTAATGCATTTGAATAAAATCTTCATTTCCCTTGCATGAAGCACCTCGGTTAGGATTTGGTCACAGATGAAATATACCATGAGTAATATGATAAGGCTTATTATCTAAGTTTGATCCTGAGCATTTGTGAGAGCTAGTAACATAAGAATACATGTAAGGATGCTGTGTCTGTCTAGATTTGCTATCCAAAAGTAAGAATGAATGAGAAGTATGAAGAAGGAAAGCAAGAATGAACTGAAACATACAAAAATGAGCATGAACCAGAATGTGTGACTTTCAGAAGCTGGTCTTCATTCTATAGTTGCAAACATACCTGAACTAGGATGAGGAGAAAAGGTAGAGCTTCAGCAGCACTAGTTGAAAGCTTGGTTACTGTCCCACATCACCAACATGACACAGCAAAATAGAAACAACATATCCATGACCTGTAGTGGACCCTGCTACCACACATAGTTGCTGTACACAAGTGTTGCCTAACAACTCTCATGTAAATCTCTCTCACTACCAGCCACGGACAGAACTTCACAGGGAAGACTCTTGGAAATGTAGTTACAGTTCACTTGGTCAATATAGAATAAAGACCATCTAGCCAACCCCTTTCCAACCCAGCTCACACACACACACACACACACACACACACACACACACACACACACACACACACACACCTCTTTCAGTGCTATCTAACTTCCAGATAAAGATAATTGTATATTTGTTCTCTGTCCAATATAATGTCACTATCCTTTGACAAACAGAAACATGTCAATCTCATGAGTCTACAGTACTCCTTTATTTTTGAGTGCTATTTTTTCTCATTGAGTAACACTCTTCATTTCATATTCTATAAACTAAATACTGATCTACAAGAAGTGGTTTGCTGGTGATTGTTTGGCAGCCAGTTCTCCAAGAACAAATCCAGATACATAGAGTTCTCTACCATAGCCAACACAACTCACAGTGTTAGAAAGAATAGTGACACTGTAGTAATTCATCAGTATATAGTAGTTTCAATAAACATGATATATGTAAATAATTTCAAGAATACAAACAGTAATTTCATGTAATGAAATAATTAGAAAGTAGTGAGTCTGCCTGTTTTGCCATTGTTTTAATATCATTTCTTTAAGTGTAATTTGATTTTGTGTTTACTTAATCAGAACATACTAGAAAATAGTTATTTTCAGAATGTGGCTTAGCTTTGATCATAAATTATAATGGCTTTCTGTGGTTCACCTAGAGTCCTAAAAAAAGCTCTGTGCACAAAAAATATTTCAGGAATCACTAGATTTGCCAGTCATGCAAACTAAGTTACAGAACAGCTTGGCTGCTGAGAAGCCCAGATCTGTTACAAGTGGGCATCTTTTGTAGTCCCTCAGTGAATGGGTCAGAATAGTACATGCAAATAAGGTTTATCCTTGTTCCAAAATATAAAGAGGTCTCTCTTAGAATTATAAGATGCCAGGCACTAGTAGCTCAGGAGGCTGAGATATGAAGATCACTAGTTTACCCAGTCTGAGCAGGAGTGTCCATGAGATTCTTATCTCCAATTAACCCCCAACAGCCAAAAGTGGAACTGTGGCTCAAGCTTATTAAGTGGTAGAGTGCTAACCTTGAGCAACAAAGCTCAGAGACAGAACCCAGGACTTAAGTGCAAGCACTAGGACCAGCACACACACACACACACACACACACACACACACACACACACAAATAGAAAAGACTAGATGCAGCAATGTGACTTTCACCTTGCAAGGTATATTTCAATAAACCCTACATATTTCAAAGTGGCTAGCATCTGACAGTTATGGAATATCACTCAAAATTAACTGTCCTCCCATTGCGTTTAGAGTAACTACTTCTGCTCAACAGATATCATCAGTATGATGTTGTTAATAAAATAAACTGGAGTGATATGTCATAGAATGGAGAGGCCACCAGGTCCTGGCAGAATAAATTGTGACATAGAGAGAAACAGTTGATATAGCTGAGAATATAACAGTGGTATTCTAGTCTCATTGTTTGTTTTGGCCAGGATCCCCTCCAGCAACAGAAGCAATAGGAGAGAGGAGAAAGTGGAGGGAGAAAAGGAGATGGATGAGTGAAGAGAGAAAGACAAAAAGAGAGAGGGAGAGAGAGATCACTTTTGAGCAATCACTTCACACAGTTATAGGGTCTGGCAAGTTCAAAATCTGTAGGGTAAGTTTATAGTGTGGAAATTCAGATTAAAATTAGTATTGCATTATTCAGTCCACAATTTTCAAGGCAGGCCAGCAGATTAGAAACCAACAATGCAGCTATATTACAGTATTAGGTAGAATCTCTTTTTCTCAAAAAGAAACAAATAAAATAGAGCTGGGAAGGTGGCTCAGTGGGAGAGTGCTTGCCTTGCATGCATTAGGCCCTGGGTTCAATTCCTCAGCACCACATAAGCAGAAAAAGCCAGAAGTGATGCTGTGGCTCAAGTGTTAGAACACTAGCCTTGAGCTGAAGAGCTGAGGGACAGCGTCCAGGCCCAGAGTTCAGGCTCCACAACTGACAAAGATAGATAGATAGATAGATAGATAGATAGATAGATAGATAGATAGATAGATAGATAGATAGATAGATAGATAGATAGATAGATAGATAGATAGATAGATAGATAGATAGATAGATAGATAGATAGATAAAAATAAAACACCTCAGGTTTTGCTCAAAGGGGACTTCAAATGATTGGATAAGACCTACCTTCATTATGGACAATAATCCTCTTTACTTAAAAATAACCAACTGTAAATGTTTGCAATATCACAAAATACTACATAAAATGAGATACTATTTGAAAAAAAAGTGGACAGTAGCTTTTCAATTTTATACCCAAAGTTAACCATTACATCACTGAATGCAAATTTCTCCTAATAGTCTTTACTTCCAGATACATATAAAAAAAAAAGCACTCATTGCATTGTTAGGTACATGCCAGGTGATATGACTTGTTCATGTTGAGAGAGTTCTTGATGTGTCTCCCACGTTTCTTTTTTTTTAAGTTTTTTATTGTAAAAATACTGTACAGAAGGGTTATAGTTACATGAGCAAGGTCATGAGTACATTTCCTATCAAGCATTGTTACCTCCTTCTTTGTTTTGCCCCTAGCATCCCTTCGCTCCCACCTCCATAACTACACTTCCCCCCTCCCAATTGTAAAGCTCATTTTCAACATAGTATCTTGTACATTTCATTGTTAAATGGATCAACCTGTATCCCTATTTAAGCATTTTGTTTTTCCCCTGGAGAAGTGTACAAGAGGCAGGGCACTGACATCAAATACAGTGAAACAGGGGTTATACCATGGGAGAGGAGCATACAAAGCAACAAAAAATCATATGGTACATTATATATACGTTAGAAACAATAACAAAAAAGAAAAAATCACTTGTGTCCCTATCTTGGGGCTCATTTCCTTTAACATCATTTTATCTGAGCATATATGCACATAACTTTTGACCTTTTCTGCTTGTCCCAGACATAGACTAGTTATTGCAAATAAGGGAAGCCATGGGACATCTCCCAGGTTTCTATATGTTTTGTATCAGCTTTTGTTCTGTACTATTTTTCAAGGGTATTTGCTTAGCAAAAGCCTTGACTAAGAGAAGTTCTGTCTCTCTCTTGGACAAAAGACTAATTTGTTTGTTGTACAGAATAATAAAAACAAGATCTTCCTCTAGGGAAAGGTCTACTAGCAAATACTTTTTTAAATAAGACTAAGTTCCCTATGCCTGGAAATCTTCATCTCTAACACAAGTCATTGGACTCGGATTCTACCAGGCTCCTCCACATTGTCCTGTGAGACTTGGGAAGCAAGGGTAAACATGATACTCTCGCTATTTGCTGTGTGTGAATGATACAAAATCCATCTCAGACACAGGAGTCTTATCATCCTCTGCCAGTATTTTTGAAACTGCAGTGATTAACATGTTAGTTTGCAAATGCAGTAAAACTTCAGGAACTTGATAGTGTTTGACAGCTTCAGCCATAAAATCACATCTGGAATGCAGTTGCAGTGGAGTACATTTATAATAATTCAGAATTATTCTCCAAGGTGGACCTTTCTCCTACAAACACCCAAATACTAACTTAAACAAGGATATGGTGGGAATGACCTTACATTTTGCAAGTACTTAATTATGGCACTAATGTTGATCACCATTGTGGAAATGCAGACTTGCTCTTGGCTTAGCATTGATTCATTGAGGTACAGTTCTATTGGTTTCTAGTTGGCATTTCCACCATAAGAGTCTTACTCCTTGGGGCATGAGATTAATATGAAGATTCTGCCATGTGGTAAACATGTCCAAATGAGGGATAAACCACTGAGTGGGTTCTGACCCCCGCTGGTCACTATTAGACAGACCTTAGGTAAACTAGTCCTATCAGACTGAAAGATCTACTGATTTGGGGGAGAACAGAAATCAAGAGCCAGCTAAGAGCCAGCATCTTCTAATCCCCTCAAAAAAAAAAGCTCATAATCTCCATTTATCTAATATAGTCAATTTAGAAAATACTTCAGGTCTACTTAGGGAAAAGGAGGAGGAAAGTTTTCTGTGGGCATGTGGTAGGAAGGGTCTTTTCTGAAGCAAACTAGCCTCTGTTATTCCATGGTCATGAGCTGGTCCAATCTGGGAATTACTTGTAATACTAGCTTCTTGGGAGGCTGAAATGTGGAGGGTAATGGTTTGAGGCTAGCCTGGGCAAAAAGTATATGAACTCCTCCCCCTCCACCTCAAAAAAGCTGGATGTGGTGGTTTGTGCCTTTCATTCCAACTCTGCAGAAGCATTGAGAGGTTTGGCAATGCTCCTAATGAGGATAACGTATCAGGCCAGGCCAAGAAAAACTAATAATAATCTCAGATAGAAAAAAAAGTGCTGCTTCCACTGCAAGGTAAACATAGCATAATTTAGATGTTAAAGATTCTCACCTTGGCCAGGCACCAGTGGCTCATGCCTATAATTTCAGCTACTCAAGAAGCTGAGGTCTGACAAGGCAGAAAAGCCAGTGAGAATCTTATCTCCAATAAACCAGCAAATGAAACTGGAAGTACACTATTACAATAAGAATAAAAAAGAAAAAAAAGCTGGAAGTAGAGCTCTGGCTCAAGTGGTAGAGTGTCAGCCTTGAACAGAAATAACTAAGGGACAGTATTTAGGTGAAGTGTGTGTACAAACAGCAATACCCACAAGACACTATGTTGGAAATGAACTTTACAACTTGAGGGGATGGGATTCAGGGGACAGGGAAAGTGGGAGAAAACAAGGGAGGGAATAACAATGTTTGACAAGAAATGTACTCATTACCTTACTTATGTAACTGCAACCCCTCCATACATAACCCTTATAATAAAATAAAATTTGAAAAAGATATCTTTATCATCGAAAGATTTACCCATAGTTCCTTACCCCAATTCTTAGGGTCTTACTCCTTTTTTTAACCAAGGTACTAATACTAACATCAAAGACCTTGAAAGACTAGAAACTATCTTGTCATTCTGTCCTTTATGAGTTTAGACATCAGGTTTTGTTTTCAGAAATCTGTTCTGCAGCTATAGGAGGTATTTGTTAGGATAATTACAGAACCTTTCTGAGAACTCAAATCCCTGAGCTCCTCATTTTCTTTCCATATCTACTCCAGTGAATGCAAAAGCAACCATGCAATCCCATTACACCCCTTATTTTCATTAAGATGTCCTACTGTAGCAACTTTCAAGTCCCTACATGCTTCTCTTCTATAGGGACAAGTTGTCTATATTCCAGCTGTGTACAGGTAATAATTTAAGCAGTCTGTATAAGGCTGCTCCTTCTATATCTGGTAATCAGATGAAAGTTAAGAAGGTAGGTCATCTAAAAGGCATGAGGCCAGCAAGGACTTAGAGGAACCAAAAGAACAAGCCAGATGGTAAACAATGACCTACTGCTTCCAATGAATTTCTTCTTGGCTACCTAGAAAATCTCCCACTTCAATATACGGGTGATGCTGTGGGAGAAGCTAGTACCCTTTACCACATATACACATATGTTCACACACACACTTATACACACACACACACACACACAAACACGCACACACACACATGCACACACCCATAGACCAAGACACAAAAAGTAGATTCTGGCAGTTGATGAAAAGTACTGGCTGCCCTACACCCCCCACAGTAAGCCAGGGTAAGTGTGAAATATGAGAAGTGCAAAAGTGTCTAGTTATACAACAAAACATGGCTACTGCTTTGCTTTGGTTTTTCAAATCCTAAAGCAATGTTGTTTCTTGTGACCAACCCTAATCTGAAGCCATACTGGGGATAAAATTCAGGGAAATGACCCAGGCGCCAGTGGCTCACGCCTGTAAAAGTCCATGGGACTCTTATCCCCAATAAACCACTAGAAAAGAGGAAGTGCCACTGTGGCTCACATGGTGGTGGAGTGCTTGCCTTGAGCTGAAGAGTGAGCGCAGGGACAGTGCCCAAGCCCAGAGTTCAAGCCCTATGACCGACAACCCCCCAAAAAAAATAAAAATTCAGGGAAATGTAACTGCTGTTTCAATCATTGATTTAATACCAAGTCACCCCTTTGGCATTGCATTCCACTCCCATAGCATCAACATATTTCCATTCTTAGAATAAATATCAATTTGTTTCCAGTAAGAACTTCGTATTTGATCCTCCTTTGTGAAGTGCTATTTCTCCCCCCAGTACATTTACTCCTAGCTTCTTCTCATCATTAATTTATATATGTCAATCACTCATATCAAATATCTCTTGCTCCAAGTTACTCTTTGTAGTGAACATTTTTAGTTGTGAATCCAGCATCAGCTCCCCAAGTCTCCTCTGACTAATAGCAGACAGGTTTATTTTTTCCAGGTACCACTCCCACATAGCTTCTTTCTCTCTCAGCTCTGGAAATGAGTCTTGACTAACTTAACCAAATTTCATTCTGGCCTACTCATTGATAGAATGATGAACTGAAGACTTTCAGATGCTTTTACCAGAACTCTGTGACTAAAGTCCTGCTGAATATGAATTTGAAAATCATGAGACCCATTGTGTTGGTGACATGCTCTCATCCTGAGTGCATCCAGGCCTAAAATGAAGCCACTAATATAGGCTGCAAAACAAAAAGTGGGGCGGACTAACTGGGGACCCAATTAGGCATTAATCTCCTGAATCAACCAACTCCAAAATCTTCCATACTTCTATATTTTCCACCTACATGAACCAAAAAAATTATTACGTTATTTTTAACAAGCATCATTGTAAGTGATGCAACTCTATCAAACTATACTAATTTATAACTTTCAAAGCAAGTCTTAAAGTACAGAGATTGGGTCTTGCCAGCACCATCTTGGTCACATGGTAGATGGCAGGGTCTGGTATCTTATTTTCATAGTGGGGGAAGGTGAAGCCCCCTCCCTCCCAGGTGATGGGCATGCCCCAATCCCTGGAAGCAAGGTGGGGACTTGCATGATAGGTTACTAAACCTGTCAGTCAAGTGACTGAGACCTGAGTTTCCTGTGACCCTGCCCCCGATCTGACCCTATTTAGGACTGGACCACCTCAGGCACCACTAACATCATGCCACATGCTCATGTCCTGTCTCCTGTCTCCTGGTTCTTCTCTGGTCACCATGGTGTCCCACTTCAGCATTCTATTGGAGCTGAATTGGTTTGCTGGTACTGTGTGTGTTCTTTCTTTCCTCTCTGGTGTTCATGACTCAGTTTCATAACAATATAAGTGTATTTGCTTGCTGCTAGTCTTTGAGACGGAATCCACGATGCAGTTGCTGGCCTTTTAATAAAGACTCCCTATTTGACCTCTCAAAATGTGGCTTCTCCATTTTCTCACAGTACCACAGTCTCACTATCTGTAATTATCTTGATTGTTTGCTTTTGATTTTTTTTCATTGCCTTTATTTTCCCCTAAAATATAAACTCAGTAGGAGCAGATTCTTTTATTGTTTTATTCCTAACTCCCAGCAACACCCAGCACAACTAAAAACCCCAAAATACCTAAGGAATTGATAAGTAAATTGAGTCTAGGGTGAGTCTTTCTGTATAATGTAAACTGCAGAAGTGAAACTGATGTTACTATCAAATATTGATGTGTGTTAATTCATTTAGGCCACCAATTCTGAATCTGTGTCTCTGTTGTTCTGCCTTGATTATTCTGTTCAGAGCTGAAATGACTGTAGAATAGTTGTGCGTATAGCATAATTAATTACTAAGTGGCTAATATACCTGGTATTGAAATACGGATACTGGATCTAAGTAATGCCATCTTGTCTTCACCACCATCTTGGCATCTTAATGAGTGATAAGGAATTTTCACCCACTTCCAAGAACTCCAGAGATCATATAGAACTTCCTTTAAACTATAGCTCTATTATGGGTTGTTAATCACTATAGAGGTGTTGTTCTTTACATTGCATATATGTCATGGGTTGTTTAGCTCCAGGAAAGTTTTGCTCCAGAGAATACTTGCCCTTGTTTGTTGTTGATTGTTCCCTCTAGATAACTGGCCCTTGATTTCCCCTGATTGTTCCCCCTAGATAGCTTGCTTCACTTCTGTAAAATGCACTTTGCTAGACCACGTAACATTTGACATCTGCTTTGATGTGGCTTGTGCCTTAATAAACTGTGTAATAGCTACATTCAGGACTGCAAGTATTTTGGGGACACGAGTCCATTTGCAGTTGCCAGCTTTCTAATAAATACTCCCCACTCAACCTCTCAAAATGTGGCCACTCTGTATCTCACCAATCCAATTCCCATACAATAGTATTATAAGTTATTATAGGTGTTCAAAGAAAAATTTATGGGTGATGACTGAGATGGCTATATAATGAAGGAGCCAACCTTTTAATGTTCCTCAATTTCCTAAGAGGTTTTATTTTTCTACTTGAGCATTCTAGAAACACAGATGTTTTTCATTAAGAAAGTCTTAAAAGCTCCTGCAAGAATTTCATCAGTGGACTGTGGTGATGCTGTTCTACAACAGAAGGCAACAACCTAGAGGGAAGCTAATCTTTATGAAGAGAAAGGAAGGAAAAAAAAGAAGGAAGGGAGGGAGGGAAGAAAGATAGAGAGGGAGAAAAAAAGAAGGAAAGAGAGAGAGGGAGGGAGGGAAAATAGGAGGGAGGTGAAGGGAAGAGAAGAGAAAGCTACTCATCCTCCCTCAGGATTTGTTTTCCAATTTTCCCTCTGCTTTTTGTCATTTAGATGATCCAGCTTAGAGAAAGGCACGGACAAAGGGTCATCATTTCCAAAACACATGCTTTCTCAGGCAATCTTAAATGTGCCAGGAGATGGGACAGTTGTCTCCAATTGTACAGCTCTACAACCAGACCTCTGGACAAGAAAGTGCTTTGAATCCTGGTTTTGGGTTGATTGTTTTTTCTCCCTTTTTAGTGGACTTCTAAAAACTCTGAAATTTTTGCAGAGTCCCTTAGCAAAATGTCACACCTGATTAACATTAATAATTCTAATCAAAAGCACCCAAAGACTCAATCTGCTCAAAAGAAATGCAGAGTTTTGAGTACCTACATTCCAACCAGTTTCCTCTTGGAAACCAGATGCCTGAGCTTGAACTTGGAGATTTGGGCTCATTTGGGTAGTGCTCTACCACTTGAGCCTCATGCCTAGCCCTTCTTTTTGCTGTTTAATTGAAAATAAAATCTCAGACTTCTTTCTACACACTGGCTTCAAACTATAATCCTCCAAATCTCAGCCTCTTGAGTAGCTAGGATTACAGTTACAAGCCACAGTGTTCATCTTGAAACCATATCTTAACAGATGCAAGATTTCATTCCCTAAAATCTTTGGTATAACAAGAAATAAAGGATAAGATTGAATTTGATGTGACTTGAGGTAATCAATATTCCACTTCCAGAAAAGGCTACATACATAAGCCATTCTACACACATAATCTTGGTAGAATAGTCTCATTTCAATAATTCATCTTGTTCTCTGATAAGAAAAATTCTAATAATTCTATTGGAGGGAGTAAGTTTTAGAGCTAATTTAGATATTGCCTAACTCAGTACCTGTGTCTGGAAGCTCCTTTTTTTTTAAGTTTTAGCAAAGATTTATTTTAGTAAAATAAGATTAAAGTAGATGTAGTACAAGAGAGAAACAACAGTTCCTGCTCCCCACATAACAAATGGGAGTTACAGACTCCCTGGGTGCTTCTTCAAAGTCCTTTGTCTTTCTTCTGCACTTGAACATCTTCTATTATGCTTATTTGGAAGAAGATGAGCTACCATTTGCACTTAAACCTCTTTTCCTAAGTAGGTAGTATAGACTGAATGTTTATGTCCCAAAAAATTCATATTCAAAGCCCTAACCCTTACCATACTTATATTTGCTGATGGGGCTTCTTAGAAGTTAATAAGGTTAAAGTTATTAGTGACCTTGTAAGAACAGAAAACAGCAAGTGCCTGTCACACAGACATCCATCTGAGAACAGAGAAGACTTGCTTCTGAAACTAGGAATCAGCCTTTGTAGGTCTTTATCCAGGACTTCTAGCTTCCAGAGCTATGCAAACTTAACTTCTGTTGCTTAACACACTCTGTAAGGTTTGGGGGTTTTTTTTGGTTGGTCATTGGGCTTGAACTCTGGGCCTGGGCACTATCCCTCAGTTCTTCAGCTCAAGGTGAGTACTCTACCACATGAGCCACAGCGCCACTTCCAGTTTTCTGAGTGGTTTATTGGAGATAAGAGTCTCCCGACTTTCCTGCCTGGGCTGGCTTTGAACTGCGATCCTGAGATCTCAGCCTCCTGAGTAGCTAGGATTACAGGCGTGAGCCACCAACACCCAGGTAAAGTTTTATCAGCCCAAACAGACTAATAAAGCAACCATCACAAGGTTTGTTTGTTTGTTTTTTTTCATATTTGTAGCTCATACAGACTAAGATACTGTATTCTAAACTAGCTTGAGGAAAGAAGTATAATAATAGAAAGTAGTATTCGTATGATTTGGAAAAAAAATGAGTTTATTGAGTTTTAAAGAATACCTTTGCGGGGGCTGGGGAGGTGGCTCAGTGGTAGAGCGCTTGCCTTGCATGCATGAGGCCCTGGGTTCGATTCCTCAGTACCACATAAGCAGAAAAGGCCAGAATTGGTGCTGTGACTCAAGTGGTAGATTTCTATCCTTGAGATGAAAAACAAAGGGACAGTGCCCAGGCTCAGAGTTCAGGCCCTCAACTAAAAAAAGAGAAAAAAAAAAAACCAAAACTAGACTGAATTGACAGGGATTACATTATTCAACAGTGTTCTAGAGACTGCTGTAATTTTTTTTTTGGGGGGGGGGGGTCCAGTCGTGGGGTCTGAACTCTGGGCCTGGGCGCTATCCCTCAGCTCTTCAGCTCAAGGCTAGCGCTCTACCACTTGAGCCACAGTGCCACTTCCAGCTTTTTTTCTTTTTGCTTATGTGGTGCTGAGGAATCAAACCCAGGGCCTCATGCATGCAAGACAAGCGGGCTACCTCTGAGCCACCTTCCCAGCCCAACTGCTGTGATTTTTATCTGAGAGATACTTTTAGAATTCAAGATAAGAAATGCTTTTTAAAAACTGTGGTAAATTTCCTCTAAAATCAGAAGTGAGACAAGGATGTCTGCTGTCTTCACTCTTCTTCAATATAGTATTGGAATTCCTAGTTAGAGCAATAAGGCAAGAGACAAACATAAGAAGGATCCAAATTAAAAAAAAAAAAGTATAACTCTCCCTCCTTGCAGATGACATGATTTTGTATTTAAAGAACCCCATAGACTCCCTCCCAAGTGACTAGAGTTGATCCAAAACTTTGGCAAAGTAGCAGGGCACAAAATTAATCCACAAAAATCAGTAGCTTTTCTGTATACCAACAATGAGAAGAATGAGAATGAAATAAGGAAATCCACTCCATTTGTAATAGCTTCAAAAAAAATACCTAAGAATTAACTTAACCAAAGAGGTGAAGGACCTCTACGATGAAAACTTTAAAAACCTGAAAAAGGAAATTAAAGAAGATTTAAGGAAGTGGAAAACGCTCCTATGTTCCTGGATTGGGAGGATTAACATCGTGACAATGGCAACACAGCCAAAAGCTAGCTACAAATTCCTGCAATACCCATCAATATCCCAACTTCATTCTTTAATGAAATAGAAGCAAACCAAAACTTCATATGGAATAATGGAAGACCCCACATAGCAAAACAATTCTTAGCAGTAAGAACAGTGCTAGAGGAATATCAATACCAAACTTCAAACTGTATTATAAAGCCATAATTATAAAAAAAACAGCTTGGTACTGGCACATGAACAGGCCTGTGGACCAATCAAATGAAATTGAAGACCTAAAAATGACCCCACAGATCTATGACCACCTAATCATTGATAAGGGAGCCAAAATTATCAGATGGAAGAAAGACAGCCTCTTAAACAAATGGTGCTGGCACAATTGGCTATACATATATAGAAAACTGAAGTCAAATTCTTACATCACCCTGCACCAGAATCAACTCCAAATGGATCAAAGACCTCAAGGTAAGAGCAGATACCCTGAAAATATTACAGGAAGGGGTAGGGAATACACTAGGGTTCCTTGGCACAGGTTGAAACTTCCTAAATAAAGATTCAGAAACAAAACAACTCAAAGAAAGGCTGGATAAATGGGATCACATTAAACTGAAGAGGACATTGCTAGAAAGATAAATAGAAAGCCCACAGATTGGGAGACTTTCACTAGCCCTACAACAGACAAGAGCCTCATATCAAAATATACCTCGAGCTCAAAAAATTAAAACCCCCAATAACAAATTCTCAAAGAAACAACCACCCCATTAATAAGTGGGCTAAAGAATTAAAAAGAGATTTCTCTGGAGATGAATTAAGAATGGCCAATAGATACATGAAGAAATGTCCAACATCTCTGGCCATAAAAGAAATGCAAATCATGTGTTTCTAACGCATTTATAAGATTATTTCTTTGTTGCTTTGTATGTCCCTCCCCCACAGTGTAACCCCCGCTTTCACTATATTTGATGTCAGTATAACTTGTGGAGGAGATGGGGACAAACAAGTCGTTTAAGGATTCAGGTGGACCTGTTGCAACAATGAGAAGTACAAAATGTCATGTCAAAAACGAGCTTTACCAAATGGGATTGCATAAGGTTGCAGAGCTTCTGCAGGGCAAATGACATAGCTAGCAAGATCAATAGAAAGCCCACGGATTGGGAGAAGATCTTTACTAGCTATACAACGGACAAGGGTCTCATATCTAAAATATACTTGGAACTCAAAAAATTAAACCCCCCAACAACAAATCCTCAAAGAAACAACTGCCCAATAAGTAAGTGGGCGAAAGACTAAAAGAGAAGCTTCTCTGAAGAAGAAAGAAGGATGGCCAATAGACACATGAAGAAATGTTCAACATCCCTAGCCATAAAAGAAATGCAAATCAAAACAACATTGAGATATCACCTCACTCCAGTTAGAACAGCAAAAATCAAGAACTCTAACAACAGATGCTGGAGGGGATGTGGACAGAAAGGAACCTTATTTCATTGTTGGTGGGAATGTAAACTTGTTCAACCACTTTGGAAAGCAGTATGGAGGTTCCTCAAAAGACTTCACATAGAACTCCCCTATGACCCAGCAATCCCACTTTTGGGCATTTACCCTAATGTTTACAAAAAAGACCATACTAAAGCTGCCAGCATAACTATGTTTATTGCAGCATTATTTACCATAGCTAAGATATGGAACCAACCCAGATGCCCCTCAGTAGATGAATGGATCAAGAAAATGTGGTATATATACACAATGGAATTCTATGCCTCCATCAGAAAGAATGACATTGCCCCATTTGTTAGGAAATGGAAAGGCTTGGAAAAAATTATATTAAGTGAAGTAAACCAGACCCAAAGAAACATAGGTCCCATGGTTTCCCTTATTTGCAATATCTAGTATAGGTATGAGTCAAGCGGAAAAAGTCAGATAATGTGATGTTAGGAAAACAAACCCTCAAATATGTATTTTAATGTTTTTGTTTCTTTCATGCATGTGTTTCTAACGCATTTATAAGATTATTTCTTTGTTGCTTTGTATGTCCCTCCCCCACAGTGTAACCCCCAATTTCACTATATTTGATGTCAGTATAACATGTGGAGGAGACGGGGACAAACAAGTCGTTTAAGGATTCAGGTAGACCTGTTGCAACAATGAGAAGTACAAAATGTCATGTCAAAACCAGCTTTACAATGTCGGAGTGGGGGGGGGAGGGGGGGTTTGATTGGGTGGGGGGGAGGGGGGAGGGTGGGAAGGGAGGTGAAGGGTAAACAAAGGAGGAGGCTGCAATGCTTGGTAAGAAAGGTATGCATTATCCTGCCCATGTAATTGTAACCCCTCTGTACAGTATGTTCTCAAATAAAATAAAATTAAATTAAAAAAAAAAAAAGAAACCTTACACAATGGAGAATTTAACCATAAAAAAAAAAAAACGAGCTTTACAATGTCGGTGTGGGGGGGGAGGGGAGGAAGGATTGGGTGGGGGGGAGGGGGGAGGCTGGGAAGGGAGGTGAAGGGTAAACAAAGGAGGAGGCTGCAATGCTTGGTAAGAAAGGTATGCATTATCCTGCCCATGTAATTGTAACCCCTCTGTACAGTATGTTCTCAAATAAAATAAAATTAAATTAAAAAAAAAAAAGAAATGCAAATCAAAGCCACATTGAGATTCCACCTCACCCCAGTTAGAATGGCCATTATCAAGAAAATCAATAACAACAGGTGCCCATGGGGATGTGGCCAAAAGGGAGCCCTACTACTGTTGGTGGGAATGTAAACTTGTTCAACCACTCTGCAAAGCAGCATGGAAGGTCTCAGAAGACTAAACATAGAACTCCCCTATGATCCATCAATCCTACTCCTGGGCATTTACACAAATCATCACAAACAAGGCCACACTAAAACTACCAGCACAACTATGTTTGTTGCATCATTATTTACCGTATGTAAGATACGGAATCAACCCAGATGCCCCTCAGTAGATGAATCTCTCAAGAAAATGTGCTATATATACACAATGGAATTCTATGCTTCCATTAAAAAGAATGGCATTGCCCATTTTGTAAGGAAATGGAAAGAGTTGGAAAAATTATATTAAATGAAGTAAGCCAGACCCAAAGAAACAGATTTTGTGGTTTCCCTCACTTGTAATAATTACTATATCTAGGATAGTCCTAGCAGAGGATCACAATAGCTCAATAGCTATGTATATATGACCATATAAAATGATACTAATAGAAATGAACTCCAAGATATGGAAACAAGAGGGGTTTTTTAATGTACTGTGTTTTATTTCTTTTTTCTTTTGTTTTTTCCCCCTTTGGGTTATTCCCTGTTGTCACTGTTTTTGATTTTGGTACCTTGTGTTTTGTATATACGTCTATCTGATTTGGGGAAGGGAAGAGGAATATGAGAGACAATGGTGAGACAAAGGATGAACAAAGGGTGAACCAATGCAACAGCCATACTCACAAGACACCATGTTGGAGATGAACTTTACGACTTGAGGGGGAGAAAAGTCAGAGGGTAGGGAGGAAGTGGGAGAAAAAAAAGGGAGGGAGTAACACTGGCAAGAAATGTATTCATTACCTTACTTCTGTAACTGTAACCCCTGTGTACATCTCTTTAACAGTAAAATAAAATATTTAGAAATAAATTGCTTTTAGGTGAGTCTATGTTCTTGACCCCACATATGGGATATACATGTGCACATCTGAGGGAAGCTAGGAGGAGCAAAGGAATCAAAGGAAAACTGGTGAAAAAATACAGCAGAGGGGCCCATCAGATGTACTGCACATTAAGCAATTCAAGGGCAGTGATGGGAGGGAGAGAATGAGAGAGAAAGAGGGAACAGCTTGCCAGGCGCCAATGGCTCATGCCTGTAATCCTAGCTACTCAGGAGGCTGAGATCTGAGGATCAAGGTTCAAAGGCAGCCCAGTCAGGAAAGTCTGTAAGACTCTTACTTGAATTAACCACCCAAAAAACCAGAAGTGGCACTGTGGCTCAAGTGGTAGAGCACTCACTTTGAGCTGAAGAACACAGGGACAGCACCCAGGACCATAACTGACCACAAAAATAAAGGGGAACAGCTTACACTAAGCAAAAGGAAAACAATGTACATATCACCCGATTTGGAAGAAATAGTTGTATTGTCAAAGTTTGTAGAGTTCACAAGCTTTATAGACTATGATAATAACAATTCACCTTGTGAAGGTTAAAATGTAGGGAAAACAAAGGAGGAGGCTACAATGTTTGATAAGAAATGCACTCATTATCTTGCCCATGTAATTGTAACCCCTCTGTACAGTATTTTCAAAATTAAAAAAAAATGTGTTTGTGACTGTAGCTAAGTATCACTATCCTACAATACTGTGAAATTTATGTGATCATTTAATCTCAATAAAGAAATTTTAAAAAATTAATTTAAAAACTGTGGTAAGAAGCAAATAAGTACAAAATAACTTCATAATAAAATTACATTGTAGAGATATTAAGTGCAATAACAGACCTCACCATCAGTAATAATAACAATATATTGCTACTGTTATTCATACAATAATAATAGCTAAAACTAAATGTGCTCTTCCTGTAGGCTGATTATTGTATTAAATTGATCACTGATATTAACACATTTAATCCTCATGTCAACCTCTTTAGGTAGGTGAAACCATTATCCCAACCATAGAGCCAAAGAAACTAATTCAGAAAGAGATTAAATATTTGCTAAGTAAAGATCCTAGTGCTGGGAAATAAGATGCCAAAAGAAAAGACACTTGGGTATAGAGAAAAGTCAAGAAACTGCTGATCTAGAGTTAGAGTGTAATAGACTTTGCTAGTACTGTGTCACATACCCTCTGCCTCCCCTATGTTAGGTAGTAGCTGTGAATTCTCCATACATTTGGGTTCATCCCTATAGCCAGAGTTTTGCTTCCAGCCGGGATTGATCATCTTCCCATATCGTGCCTTGGGCTGTCTTTCCCTCTGCTAAAGGTCTTGTGGTGCTCTGCCAAGAGCAGCTGAGTAGTTAATATTCTCAGAAGGAAATGCTTAACCACTGAAGGACAGAGCTACTGGAGCACAGGAGAAAGGCTCTGACGTTCATCTTTCTGGATGCTAATTCTGAAAGGCCTTCTGTCCGTCTCAGAGACGGTGGCCTATCCCAGAGACAAGTAAGGCACTATAATTGGCTTTCTCCTTCCTTACCATGATGCTCCTTCTCCCTCACTTATGCTTGCTGAGTCACTTGTCAGAAAGACCTACCTCTCATCCAGCTGCTTATCTGAAACTCTACTCTGGAGAAACCCAAATTGGATACATTTATCCCTCTTAACTAAATAAATTATGTAGAATACCTAAGTATGAGTTTAACCCACTCACTTTTTGAACATTAGGTTCTATGCTCATTATACAGTTCTGATTATTTTTAATAATTTCTTAAAGACTTATGAAGCAGAAGGAGATATCAGGACAGATAGAGTGAGTTTTTTAGAAAACTATTCTTAGCACTTGCTTAAATGTTTCACACTAAGGAGAAAATCCTTTCACTCAAAAAGACACTGATTAGATCTTTAGGTAACTGTTCCTATGGCAACACTCCAGTCTGCAATATTCTATTATTTTTCAATCCTACCTCTCAACCAGAGACTAGAGTTCATTACACACAGCCATACTCTCTAACTCTGCCATTCAATGTGTTTTCTGCCTTTTAAATTACTTCCTCAAATTGTCCTTTGTTTCTCTCACTCCTACTTCAAAAATGGGCATAATTAATTGAGACTATTTCATTCTGTATATTCTCTATGTGGGTATATATTTGATAATGTAAAGATAATAACTATAATGTTAATTATATAGTAATCAAACATTTTAGACCCTCTATAAAAGTGCTTCTCTCTACCTTTATTTGCAGAAGCTAAGATTGTGTGACATGCTGGGACTAGAAAGCCCTCTTGCCAGTATTATGTATTCAGTAATTATTTATTCACTACAAATTTAATAAGCTCAAAGAATATTTCTGAGACTAGACTTGGTAATAGTGATACACTTTGAACAAGAAGACATGGCCACTGCACTCAGAGAGCTTACATCTAGAGGAGGCAGAGAAATAAGCCATCAACCACACCTGTGATTAAGCACTGTAGTAGGGAAAGCACAGAAGCTACAGAAGGGCAGCTGTGTTTTTAGTTTCTCTGTTTGTGGTCTGTGTGTGTGTGTGTGTGTGTGTGTGTGTGTGTGTGTGTGTGTGTATGCTTGTGCAAGTACTAGGGCTTGAATTTGGGGCCTGAGATCTGTCCCATAGCTTTTTTGCTCAAGGATGGTACTCTACCACTTGAACCACAACTCTACTCACAGCTTTTCAGTGGTTTATTGGAAATGTGAGTCTCCTGGCTAGGCGTCTTTGAACCACAATCCTCAGATCTCAGCTTCCTGAGTTGCTAGGATTACAAATGAAAGCCATCAAAGCTCAGCTAGTTTAGTTCCTTGAGGAACCTCCCTACTGATTTCTACAGTGGCTGCAACAATTTACATTACCACCAACAGTGTATGAGAATTCTTCCACATCTACCCATCCCCAGTCTCCTTACTTTCCTGTACCTAAGCAACGTTTAGTGTTGTTTGTTTTCTTGATGATAATCATTCTGGTTGGACTGAAAAAGAATTTCAATAATGTTTTGATTTACATTTTATTTATAGCTAAGGATGTTAAACTGTCTTTTCACTTCGTTTGACCATTTATTAGCAATGTTATTTGTTTTTCCAGTTTTCCTTTTTGAACTCTTTGACATTCTGAATATTTATCCCTTAGCAGATGAATACTGGCAAAGATCTTCACACATTCTGTAAGCTATTTCTTTGCTATGATAATTATATCCTTTGATGAACAGGAGCTTTTTAATCTGATGAAATTCTATGCCGATTCTTGTGAATATTTTCTGTGCTATAACCTACCTATCATATTTTCCCTTATGTTTTCCTTATGTTGCCCCCTAGTAGTGTTTCTTTATGTTTTTCTCACCTCTAGGATTGCTCCTTTTGCTCAGGATTATTTTGGCTATTATGTTTCTTATGCTTCCTTATAAAAATTAGGATTTTTTCTATTTATATCAAGAAAAATCATTTGGATTTTGATGGAAATTTCACTGATTACTTTATGCAAAATAGCCATTTTATTATATTCATCTTACTGATCCATGAACATTTGAGATTTCTTTTCTATCTTCCAATGTCTTCTTCAGGATTTTATAGTGTTTACTATAAAAGTCTTTCACTTTCTTAATTAGGTTTATTTCTAGTTATTTATTTATGAGTGGGTTGTGCACATGCACGTGTGTGTGTGTGTGTGTGTGTGTGTGTGTGTGTGTGTGTGTGTTGATCCGGAGGCTTGAACTCAAAGCCTCCTGCTTTCCTTTGGCTTTTTTGCTCAAGGTTGGTAATCTATCACTTGAGTCACAACTCTACTTTTTGCTGGTTCAACTCTACTTTTTGTTGGTTAGAGATAAGAGTCTCTCAGATTTATCTGTCCAGCTGGCTTTGAACTATGATCTTCAGATCTCAACAGCCTGAGTAACTAGGGTTACAGACCTGCACTTGGCTATTTAGATTTTTTTCTACTATACGGTTATGAACAGTATTGTTTTCCTGATTTTCTTTCTCATGTTGTTTATTTTTGATATTGAAAAAAGCTACTTATGCTTTTATGTTGATTTTGTGCTCTATTACATTGCTGAAAATGTTTATCAGATGTAAGAGATTTTTGGTGGAGAGTTTAGTCTTTTAGGTATAGGATCACATTACCTGCAAATAAGTATAATTTGACTTCTTCTTTTCCTATTTGCATCCTATCTTTTCCTTTCTCTTTTTACTATGGCCAAGAATTCAAATCTAATTAACTAAGGGTGAGGAGAATAGACATCCTTGTTTTGTTCCTCACTTTCAGGTTTTTTCCCCATTAAGTATTTTGTCGCACATAGGTTTGTCATGTTTAGTTTTTAACTATATCCATTCTATTCCTAGTTTTTTCAGGACTTCTACCATAAGGGAGATGATGAATGTTATCAAAGGCTTTTCTACATCTTGAAATTATCCTGTGATTTTTGTTCCTGATTATACTTATACACTGTATTGTGTTTATTAATTTCCACATGTAAAACTATCCTTGCATCCTGAAAATGCATTTCTAGATAGCAAGAACTCAAAGAAACTCTTCTAAGCTCCAAACACCCTCACTCCAGTAATGCTGCTAATAGTCAACTAATTCCTCAAATTCTTGCTAATGGAAGCTTACAAACATGTGGCCTCCACATTTCCTAAAAGTAGCTTGCATGCTCAGAAAAACTATTCAATGCAAGCACAGAATTTTCTTTTATTTTTTTGTCGGTCATGGTGCTTGAACTCTGGGCCTGCACGCTGTCCCTCAGCTCTTCAGCTCAAGGCGAGTGCTCTAGCACTTGAGCTACAGCACCACTTCTGGTTTTCTGGTGGTTTATTGGAGATAAGAGTTTCGCGGACTTTCCTGCCTGAGCTGGCTTTGAACTGTGATCCTCAGATCTCAGCCTCCTGAGTAGCTAGGATTACAGGCATGGGCCACCAGTGCCCAGCTGCACAACATTTTTTAATGGGTAACAAATTCAGTTTTTTGCTTTTGCTATTAAGGGTGGATTCTTCCTTTGATACTATCCATTAAACCAGTCCTTCTATCTGTAAGCCTTTTTTTTTCTGTTTTCTCTCCATTACTTAATTCTCTGTTGTTGAAACTCCTTGTCACCTCTCTTGGTTGTTTTTCAACTATTGCACCATTCAATCTCCTGCCCAAAATTTATCTGCTTTAAACGCAATCTGCTGATATGGTTCATCTACATAAAATAATTCAGTGTTCTCTTATTGCTAATGTAACTCTTGTCTCTTTTTTTAAAAATCTATTTAAACACTTAATGTCCTTTAGTTGTAATCTTTAATGCTCTCTCATTTTCTCTCTATCTGTCCGTTCTCCCCCTCATCCTTGGCAAGTAATTTGCATCCTTCAAAGCCCACTTATTGGTCTTTATTCTGTCAACTTTTCCCAACCCCCTAGTCAAGATATCAAGAAGCCTTTTAGGTTCTGCAGTTTCTCTATATTTCATACATTTATTTAATTTTCCTATATGATTTCCAATAACATTGAGGTTATAAACTAAGCTTCAGGTCAGCACGCATGAAAGATAACCATGTCTTTCAAGAAATTTTGAGCAAAAAGAAGAAGAAGAAGAAGAAGAAGAAGAAGAAGAAGAAGAAGAAGAAGAAGAAGAAGAAGAAGAAGAAGAAGAAGAAGAAGAAGAAGAAGAAGAAGAAGAAGAAGAAGAAGAAGAAGAAGAAGAAGAAGAAGAAGAAGAAGAAGAAGAAGGAGAAGAAGAAGAAGGAGAAGAAGAAGGAGAAGAAGAAGGAGGAGAAGAAGGAGGAGAAGAAGGAGGAGAAGAAGGAGGAGAAGAAGGAGGAGAAGAAGGAGGAGAAGAAGGAGGAGAAGAAGAAGGAGAAGAAGAAGGAGAAGAAGAAGGAGAAGAAGAAGGAGAAGAAGAAGGAGAAGAAGAAGGAGAAGAAGAAGGAGAAGAAGAAGAAGAAGAAGAAGTTTTAAGCATATGCGTAACAATCATGCAAAGAAATCAAAGTGACCTATTGCTACAGAATGTGACAAGGGAATCAAGTAACTTTAAGGCTACACTTCTTTCTGTGTGTACTGGGGCTTGAACTTATGGCCTGGGCACTATCCCTGAGCTTTATTACTAGGATTACAGGAGTGAGCCACTGGCATCTGGTTAAGGCTACTCTTAACAAATTGGTACAGTGAGTTTTCCATTGGCTACTCTTACAAGTGAAAGGTGTCCAGCTCCAAGAATTTCCAATGGGCAAATAAATTGCCACTTTGAAATGACTTAAGAAAGGGTTTGTAAATCAAAGTTTAAGAATAAATAAGATGTTGTAGCCTATCGTGTCAAAAGCTTTAAATTTGTGACCATTTCTTTTTCAGAAATGCTAAGTGAATGAAGACATAAATTAGCAGCAGAAAGAAAATAAAAGTTAAAGCCTTAGCTTTGAAAGGTCCACTGTTCATTAGATAAACATGTCAAGTTTTGTATTCAGAGAGAAGAAAAAGCCAATTCATGCCTACAAATATACCGACAAATATGCCTACAAATATACCTATAAACACAGCTATTCTCTTAGCCAAAATCAAGTGAGTTGGAAAATTAAATATCATTTAATTCCTCATGAATAATTTTGCATAATTAGGGTATAACATATTTTTTCACTGCACCACCTTACTTTATTTTTACCTTAAATCACTAAAATACATCTTATTTTTCTACTGGTACAACAGTTTCAGAGAAGAAAGACAAGGGAAAGTCCAAAGGACCATTATCAAATTGGTAATTCATCTTATAGTCCAATTTATTTGAACTATATTAAGTGTTTCATGTAATACTCATTTACTTTATGTAGTCATTAGTTATCTGAATCTGTGATGAGTAGAATGTCCACCAGAATGCCATAAAATTGAGTTTGCCTGTTCAGTTTTGTGTTTGTTACTTTTCAAACCTAATTAATTAGTATAGTTACTATTTTTCTCCCGAATCTCTTTAGGGAAATGAACGTCTGAATTAGTATTGTTAGCAAGACAAATATTCCTGCATTTGACTAAGTGATTCCAAACAGTAAAATGATATTTTTTAAAAAAAGCCAGTCTTCTCCGAATGGAGACTAGGATAAATCTGAAAGGAATTATCACAAAGACTGAGTCAATTTTTCATCATTTACTACATCTGTCTCATCATACAGTTCATCTGCAACTTATGGTGGATTTCAAATACAATATTGCCACAAATTACCATGATATTTAATCATGTCACATGTAATAATCTGGAGACAAATGGTTCCAGATTTGCTACAGTGGTTTAACAATGCCATAAAGGAATTTCTACTCTGCCAACCTCAATGTGTTGACTCTGGCTTTTAGATATTGTAAATTCAAGCTGGGCGCTGGTGGCTCACGCCTGTAATCCTAGCTACTCAGGAGGCTGAGATCTGAGGATCTCGGTTCAAAGCCAGCCCGGGCAGGAGAGACCGTGAGACTCCTATCTCCAATAAACCACCAGAAAACCGGAAGTGGCGCTGTAGCTCAAGTGGTAGAGCGCTCGCCTTGAGCTGAAGAGCTGAGGGACAGCGCCCAGGCCCAGAGTTCAAGCCCCACGACCGACAAAAAAAAAAAAAAAAAAAGATATTGTAAATTCATGGTCACAAGATGGCTGCCCCAGGTTCAGGTATCACATCCTCACATCAACATGCCAAATAAGAGAGAAAATTTTTCCCAGTCATCCCAAATGAATTTTGCTTTATGCTAAATCACATAGCTACATACAGCTTCAAAGAAAATGTGGCAAAGATCAGTAAAAATTTTGTAATTAGTTTAAATAAATTTGTTATCTTTCAGCCAGGTGCCTGTAGCTCACACCTATAATCCTAGCTACTCAGCAGACTGAGATCTAAGGATCACAGTTGGAGGCCAGCCTGGGCAAGAAAAGCCATGAGATTCTTATTACCAATTAGCCACCAGAAAACCAGAAGTAGAGCTGTGACTCAAAGTGGTAGAGCACTAGCCTTGAGCAAAAAGAGCTCAGGGACAGCCCCCAGGCCCTAAGTTCAAGCCCAAGATGGAAAAAACTTGTCTTAAAAAAATGTATCAGGGCTGGGAAGGTGGCTCAGTGGTAGATCGCTTGCCTTGCATGCATGAGGCCCTGGGTTCAATTCCTCAGCACCAGAAAAAAAAAGCCAGAAGTGGTGCTGTGGCTCAAGTGGTAGAGCACTAGCCTTGAGCTGAAGAGGGGAGGGACAGCGCCCAGGCCCAGAGTTCAGGCCCAATGTTCGACAAAATCAAAAAACATTTATCAGGCCAAGCCAGTAGCTCACACCTGTAATCCTAGCTACTCAGGAGGCTGAGATCTGAGGATCGTGGTTCAAAGCCAGCAGGGGAAGAAAAATCAGTGAGACTCTTATCTCCAATTAACAACCAGAAAACTGCAAGTGGCACTGTGGCCCAAGTGGTAGAGCGCTCGCCTTGAGCTGAAGAGCTGAGGGACAGCGCCCAGGCCCAGAGTTCAAGGCCTATGACCAAAACAAAAAACAAACAAACAAACAAAAACATTTATCAGAATCCAGGTGCTGATGGCTCACTCCCATTATCCTAGTTACTCAGAAGGTTGAGTCTCTAGCAGTTGTGAAAGTTTAAAAAAAAATGGAACTAATAAAACTAAAACCAAAGTATTAGATTTTTCCCCTGGGGGCTCTAGGAGAGAATTTTCTCACATTTTCCAACTTATAGAGGCTGTCTACATTTCTTGGTTTGTGGTCCCTTTCTCTTATCCCTCTAACCTCTGCTTCCAACTTGCTCTCTCCTTTGACTCTCCTGCCTTCCCTCTTACAAAGGGGTGGGGTGTGTGTGTGTGTGTGTGTGTGTGTGTGTGTGTGTGTGTGTGTGTGTGTGTGTGTGTGTGTGTGTGTGTGTGTGTGTGTGTGTGTGTGTGTGTGTGTGTGTGTGTGTGTGTGTGCCTGTCCTGGGGTTTAAACTCAGGCTTGGGTGTTGTCCTTTAACTTTTTCTGCTCAAGGCTGTTGCTCTACAACTTCAGACACAGCTCCACTTCTGGCTTCTTGATAGTTCACTGGAGATAGGAGTCTTACAGACTTTCCTGCCCTGGCTGGCTTCAAAGTTCTCAGATCTCAGCCTCCTGTGTAACTAGGATTACAGGTACGAGCCACCAATGCCTGGTCTCATTCCCATACAAAGACCTTTAAAATTACATTTAGGTCCTACTAAAAACCCCATAATAATATCCTGTGTCAAAATTCTTAACTTAATCAAATCCACAAGGTCCCATTTGCATGTAACTTAACATATTTACAGATTTCTGAGATCAAGAAACAACCATCTTAGGCCGGGCGCTGGTGGCTCATGCCTGTAATCCTAGCTACTCAGGAGGCTGAGATCTGAGGATCGCCGTTCAAAGCCAGCCCGGGCAGGAGAGACTGTGAGACTCCTATCTCCAATAAACCACCAGAAAACTGGAAGTGGCGCTGTAGCTCAAGTGATAGAGTGCTTGCCTTGAGCTGAAGAGCTGAGGGACAGCGCCCAGGCCCAGAGTTCAAGCCCCGCAACCGACAAAAAAAAAAGAAACAACCATCTTGGCTGAGGTGAAGAGCATTTTTCTGCCTATTACAAGATATTCACATTTCCTCCTAGAGAAAAAAGGTTGTTGTATCAAGACAACAGCCTAACTGTTGATGAACTTCCAGAATCTTCCATGTATCTTACACCTCCCTTTCATCACGTCAATCTCTACTCTACAAGTATTATTTAACTATTCAACTATGAAAAAAGTTATCTTCCAAAACTATTAATAGAATATATTTTATTGCAGTAGAGCTACAAGTTAAAAGTCAGACTTTCAAATGTGCGTGTTGTTTTCTATGTACTACCATAAGAATATTAAAATGAATAGAAGATAAAACTAGAAGAGAGGGCTGGGAAGTTGGCTCAGTGGTAGAGTGCTTGCCTCACATGCATGAGGCCCTGAGTTCGATTCCTCAGCACCATGTAAGCAGAAAAAAGCCAGAAGTGGTGCTGTGGCTCAAGTGGTAGAGTGTTGGCCTTGAGCTGAAGAACTGAGGGACAGTGCCCAGGACCAGAGTTCAAGCCCCACGACCAGCAAAAAAAAAAAAAAAAAAGATAAGAATAAAAATAAACAAATTATTTTAAAGCATTGGAGATGTGGCTCAAGTGGTTGAGTATTTGGTGCCAGGTCCAAGATTCAATTCCCTGGTATTACATAAAGAAAGAAAAAAGAAAAGAAACAAAGAAAAAAAAAGAAAGAAAGCAGTATAAGATAGTCATGAAAAACTGATTCCTAAATATAAGATTCTAAGTTGTTTTGTATAAAACCTCAAAATTGTTTCAAATAGTTCCTGTGCCAGTACATATATTCTGTGCCTCAAAACTAATTTCATGCTTAAGTTCTGTTTGAATATTTAAATAAAGTTTGATTTTAAAGCGTTTCCATGTTTTTAAAATAAAAATTTTCCTTGCTGACTTTGAGAATCTGATTTTGAATATTTGTTTGAAACACAAAATTGAGTATTCTCTAACTCCTACTTCCTGCATGGGGAACAGGAAATGATTCTTTTTCTATATCTTCCTATTTTAACTCTGTCATATTAAAATAAATTCTTGCTAAAATTTTCAAGAAATTGAAACCGATATATTGTCCTGAAAATAGTTGAGAAGTTCAGGAATGAATAATTTCAACTGTTGAATAAATTAGTGATAAATTTACTCAAACATTTGATGTTCAGCAATTCATCCTGATACCCCTCAACTTGTCCTATGGATGTTTGCTTAGTTTGTTAAGAATGCCTTGGATAGCCATGTGTGAAAATATAAATTGGATCACTCCGTATTCTTTCAAGCAAAAGATTAAACTTCACATTAAATGTAAAGACAAAATGTCACAGAAGCCTTAAAAAGAAAATGTAAATGGAATTTTCTAATAATATTGCAGTATGGAAACTTTCTAAGCATGACACAAAATCCAGAAGCCATGGAAAGATTGTTAGGCATGACCATATAACATAAGGTATGTCCTCCCAACAACAACAACAACAAAAATTCACACCAAATGTCAAGGGGCAAACTATGAGAAATATTTGCAGTATATGTTATAAACCAAATGGTATTCATTACCATAAAAAGTCTGAAAATCCATGAAGACCAGTGGCCTTAAAGAAAAATGGAACAATGAAATAAGCAGACAGAAAAATCAAAGGAGAAAAAAGATATTAATAACTGAAAAAGATTGATATTTTATATATATGTATATATGTACATGTGTAATGTTTTAAGTATATAATGTATACCTAAAATATATAGTATATATTTATATGTGTATACTGTGATACATATAAATATATAAAGAAACTCTAGTTTAAAAATACAATGAGCTGCCATTTTTTATTTAACATATTAGCAATTATCAAGAAATATGGAAACAATTCTCTGAACTTTGACTAGTAAGAAAATGCTATGGATTGAATATAGCCCCCAAAAATCTCACGTTGAAATTCTAACCCACAATGTGTTGATATTTGTAGGAGTTACTTGGGGTTACATTAGACACAATAAAAGGGATACTTGATTCACTTTCCTTACTGTGCTCCAGTTCATCCATGTTGCTACACATGACAGGATTTTCTTCTTTTTATGAATGAATAGTACCTTCTTTCTTTCTCCATTTATCTATCCATGGGCATATAGGTTGATTCTATATTCTTGCTATTGTGAATAGTGATACAATAAACAGTGAATGCAGTTATCTCTTGGGTATGTTTATTTCATTTCTTTTGCATATACATCTATATTCAGGTCATATGGCAGAACTATTTCCTTTTTGATGAATTTCTTTTTTTATTTTTTTATTTTTTATTTTATTTTATTTTATTTGTGAACATACTGTACAGAGGGGTTACAATTACATGGGCAGGATAATGCATACATTTCTTACCAAGCATTGCAGCCTCCTCCTTTGTTTACCCTTCACCTCCCTTCCCAGCCTCCCCCCTCCCCTCCCACCCAATCCTTCCCCCCCTCCCCCCCCACCGACATTGTAAAGCTTTTTGATGAATTTCTGCACAGCACTCCATAATGGCTACATGAATTTATATTCCCACCAGCAGTGTATAAGGAGTAGGTAAGAATTATCTTTTCAACTGTAACCCCTCTGTACATCACCTTTATAGTAACAATTTTTTATTATGTTTTTTGAAATTCCTTTTTCTTTGGATCCTTACCAGCATTATGGCAGTGGTGGTGGTTACTGTTGTTTTAATAACAGTCATTCTAACCTGGTGGCATGACATCTCTTTGTAGTTTTTTTTTTTTTGGGGGGGGGGTCTGGTCATGGGGTCTGAACTCTGGGCTTGGGCGCTGTCCCTCAGCTCTTCGGCTCAAGGCTAGCGCTCTACCACTTGAACCACAGCACCACTTCTGGCTTTTTTCTTTTTGCTTATGTGGTGCTGAGGAATCGAACCCAGGGCCTCAGGCATGCAAGGCGAGCACTCTACCACTGAGCCACCTTCCCAGCCCCTCTTTGTAGTTTTTTTTGTTTGCATTTTCCTGATTAAGCAGTAAATGTTGAGCATTCTTTCATACTTTCTCATCATTTGTATTTCTTCTTTTCAGAAGTGTCTGTTCAAATCATTTGATCATTCAAATGGGGAGGATTCAATTTTTGAGGTTTTTGAGCTTCTTATATATCCTGGATACTAATATTTTGTCAGATTACCAGATTGTAAACATTTTTCACCCATTCTGTATGTTATGAACAGCATTGTTACCTTTGCTACACAGAAGCTTCTTAGTTTTATATAATCCTATTTGTCTAGTTTGGTTTTTGTTTTCTGTGCTTTTGGGGTCTTTGCCACAAAATCATTACCTAGTATCAGTATCTCACAGTTGTTCCTTTGCATTTTTCTAATAGCTCCATAAATTCATTTTTAATATCTTCATAGTTTTAGGTCTTTTGCCCATTTTTAATTGAATTTTTGTGTAGGGTAAAAAAATTGGAATCAAGTTCTACCCATATGGATACTCACTTTCTCTAACGCCACATACTGAAGAAGCTGTCCTTTCTCCAATGTATGGGTCATCTTCATTGAAAATCAATTGGATGTAAATGAGCAGATTTATTTCCAGAATCTCTAATCGATTCCATTGATCTATGTGTCTATTTTTATGCTGGTACTAACTACACTGACTTATTACCATATCTCTATAGTATATCTGGAGATCAAGCCATATGGCCTCCAGATTCGTTCTTTTTGCTCAAAATTGCTTTTCATGTTCATGTTCTTTTCTGCTCCCATATGAATATTTTTTTAAAATCTCAAAAGAGAGTAAATATCAACGACACACTTCTCAATTTCAAACCTACTACAAAGCTACAGAAATCAAACAATATGTTATCAGTGTAAAATCAGGAATATAGATCAATGGAAAAGAATAATCCAGACCTAAATCCTCACATAGATAGTCAAATGATTTTTACAAGGATGCCAATATCATTCTGTTATCTTAAAAGACAGACTGGAAAAACTGAATATCTATATGCAAAAGAATATAGTTGAACTATTACCTAATACTATATACAAAAATGAATTCAAAATGGAATGCAATAAACCATGGGACAGAAGTTTTATGCACTGAATTTGACAATGATTTCTTGGGGATGATACCAAAGGTATGCATAGCCATGGAAAAAGTAGATCAGGTAAACATTATGAAAGAATAACAGAGTGGATGAACATGACCAAAGTACATTACATGAAACCCCTGACTTTGCATACTTAATTTTTACTATTTTAAGAGACAATTTTAAAAATTTTGAAATTGTGACATCAAAAGATTATCAACAGCCAGGCACTGGTGCTTCATGCCTATAATCCTAGCTACTCAGGAGGCTGAGATCTGAGAATCATGGTTCAAAGCAGCCCAGGCAGGAAAGTCCTTGAGACTCTTATCTCCAATTAACCACCAGAAAACCAAAAGTGGAACTGTGGCTCAACGTGGTAGAATGCAAGCCTTGAACAAAAGTTCTCAGGGACAGGGTCCCTGGGTTCAAGCCCCATGACCAGGGATGGAGGGGAGGAGATTATCAACAAAATAAGAAAACCCTTAAGAGAAACTAATCAATTCAAAATGGATCAAAGATCTCAATGTAAGGCCAGATACCATGAAAATATTACAGGAAGCGATAGGGGAAACACTAGAGTCCTAGGCAAAGGTCGAAATTTCCTAAGATCCAGAATCACAACAAATCAAAAAAAAAAGCTGTATAAATGGGATTGCATCAAACTGAAGAGTTTCTGCAAAGGACATAGCTAGCAAGATAAATAGAAAGACATAGAATGGGAAAAGATCTTTACTATCTATGTATCAGTCAAGGGACTCATATCTAAAATATACTTAAGAGCTCAAAAAATTAAACCTCCCAAAAACAAATCCTCAACAACCCAATTAATATATGGGCTAAAGACTTAAAGGGAGACTTCTCAGAAGAAGAATAGACACATGAAGAGATGTTCAACATCTCTGGCCATAGAAGAAATGCAAATCAGAACAACATTGAGATTTCACCTCACCCCAGTTAGAATGGCTATAATCAAGAAAACTAAAACTAACAGATGTTGGTGGGAAAGTGGCCAAAAAGGAATAGTACTACACTGTTGGTGGGAATGTAAACTTGTTCAACTACTCTGGAAAGTCATATGGAAGGTCCTCAAAGGACTAAACATAGAGCTTGCCTATGACCCATCAATTCCCAGGGTATATATCCAATACACCACAAACCAGGCTAAAACTACCAGCACAACCATGTTCGTTGCAGCATTGTTCATTGCAGCAGAACCAAGATATGAACAATGCTCATTGCAGCATTGCCAAGGTACGGAATCAATTCAGCAGTGATACTCACTAGCCACTATGTTGAAAATGAGCTATATAACTTGTGGGGAAGATGGTTGGGAGGGAAAAAACTGGGAGAGAATAAGAGAGGGGATGACATTTCAAAAAGAACTGTACTCATTGCCTGATTTATGCAACTGTAACCCCTCTGTACATCACCTTTAAAATAAAAAAAGATCAGAAGACTTAAATGGACATTTCTCCAAGTAAGATAGATGTAAAAATTGTAATAAGCACATTAAAATGATGCTCAACATGAGTAATCATTAGGTATATGGTATCAAAACTACAAAATACCACCTCATATCTATTATGATACTTACTACTGTGATAGACAGGCAGGCAGGCAGATAGACAGACAGGTATAGATATTAAGAGTGTGTAGGAAGTAGAATAATTAGAACTCTTGGGTATTATTGGTAGAATTTAAATAGCTGTTAGGAAACCATATAGAAGTTCTTTAAAAACTTAAAAATAGAACTACTGTATGATCCAGCAACTCCACATTTGGGAATTTACTCTAAACTTTGAAATAGAATTCTCTAGGAAACATTTGTCTAACCCATATTCATACTAACATTGTTCTGAATAGCCAAAACATAAAAGGAAACCAAGTGCTCATTGGTAAATAAATGGATAGCAAAATGTGATGCATACAAACAATTAATTTTATTCAGGCTTAGAAAAATAAAAACTTAGCTGAGTGCTTTGGTACATACCTATAATCCCAGCACTTAAGGAGGCTGAGACAGAAGGATCATGAGTTCAAGTCCAGCCTTGAACTTACAAAGCAAGACCAAGTATCAAAAGAAAATAATCAGTGATATCAGAAGACAGTTTATATAAAAGCCATTAAAGATTCAGAGGAAGATATGAAACTTTGTGTAAATACCTGAATTTCTTATTTCCCCTATCTTCACCACTATAGGCACAGACACCAACTTAACTAGGAAAAGAAAGGAAAGGAAAGAACTTGGGAAATCATTAGATTTCCTTAAGGCTGATGATTTTTTTTTTTATCAGTTGTGGGGCCTGAACTCTGGGCCTGGGCTCTGTCCCTCAGCTCTTCAGCTCAAGGCTAGCCCTCTACCACTTGAGCCACAGCACCACTTCCGGCCTTTTCTGCTTATATGGTGCTGAGGAATTGAACCCAGGTCCTCATGCATGCAAAGCAAGCACTCTACCACTGAGCCACCTTCCCAGCCCCGTGGCTGATGATTTTTAAGCTTCTTTCCCCTATTGTTTTTTCCTTCCCCTGCTTTATAAACCAGAAGAAACTTAAGTATTTTTCATTAGAGAGTTTAAATAATTATGTCTATAACTGAATTTTTCCATACTGGCAGACGAAATGTTAAATAGCAACAAGTCTTTTCATTTTTTAGTAAATAAAAATAGCAAATAACCTCATTCAAAAGTGACCAAAATATTTGGGCACTGAAGTCCAGATAATACATGCGACAATTCTGAACTGAAAATGATGACAGTAAGATGGCCACAAGGACAGTAAGAAACAGGGAAAAGCCCTGCAATGTTTTAATTTAAATTTTAAGACGCTATACAAAGAGATTACAATTCCATAAAGTTATATTATGAGTACAATGCACCTTGATCAATGTCACTCCTTCTAGCATTCTCCTTTTTTTTTTTTTTTGCCAGTACTGGGCTTGAAGTCAGAGCCTGGGCACTGTCCTTGAGCTTCTTCTGCTCAAGGCTAAAGCTCTACCATTTGATCCACAGAGTCACTTCAGGCTGTGTTTATTGGAGAGAAGAGTCTCATGGACTTTCCTGCCCAGGCTGGCTTCAAACTGCAATCCTCAGATCTCAGCTTCCTGTGTGGCTAGGACTGCATGTGTGAGCCACCAGTGCCTGGCAATTCTCTGTGTCTGAATGTCTTACTTGATGCTGATATTGTGTTATTTACTAATACATGTACTTGTTTTCTTCACAGTTCACCGTTTAGTAGCAGAGCTATTGACTATGAATCTTCTAAAGCAGTAGGAAGGAAGTAGGGAAGGGAATACATAATTAAATAAATAAATAACTTTTCTCTGACCATTCTGTTCAGAGTTGGATGCTGTTTCCATGGGAATGTTACTCCCTCTGGGGAACTCAGCTACTCCCTGTAGCTAACTGGGGAAAAGTCTATAATGAGACTTAAATAATGACTCCAATATGAAAGAAATAAACTAGATAAAATAACTAATATAATTTCTGTTGCTCTCCAGAATTTGTAGAAAGAACCTAATGCATTTCTGGTCCATCTGGTGCGTGTCAGCTTAGTGACCCACTCTACTCCTTCCCAGATCAAAAAGTTCACAAAAAGAGGTAGAACAAAGAAGTAAGCAAAAGGTAAGGACTTAGATAGAAAGATACCATTCACAATATTGTGTGTGTGTGTGTGTGTGTGTGTGTACATGCGCGTGTGCTATTAAGTGGGATTGGACTCAGGGCCTTGAGCCCTTGCTTGGCTTTTTCACTTAAGGCTAACACACTGCCCCTTGAGCCACAGTTCCACTTCTGGATTTTTGATGGTTGAATGGAAATAGAGGCTCACAGACCTTTCTGTCTGCACTGACTTGGAACCACAATTCTCCTATCTCAGTCACTTAATTGGCTAGGATTACAGGTGGGAACCTCCAGCACTCAACTTCATTTACAAATTTTGAGCTTCTTAATATCAAAATCTCTCTCCTACCTGCTTGAGATTTGTCTTCCAAATATTCCCCTCCTGCCATAAATAATAACAATAATGATTAATAAGTAACAATTCCCACTGTCATGCATCCAGTCTGTTTAGTCTCAACGAGCTAATCAAGTTAACGTAGTTCATAATCCACTCTGCATGTGTATAGGATACAACGGTACACAATACGGCAAATCAGGAATTGTTTCTTTACAGTATATTGATTCAAAGCAGAGAGCAAGGAAGATAATTTTGACAGGAATATTTAAATGAATAATGAGATTTGAAGTAATAATTTAGATGAGAAATAAACCAAATCCATGAAGGAATGTCACTGGATTTAACAATAGAATGATGTATGTACTAAGGCAGTATCAACTTGAACATGCTAAACAGGTTTCTTACTTAAACTCAAATAAATCAGTGCTCTTGCACACAGAGAGTGAAGTAGGTGGAGACAGGTACAGTTTTACATCTCTAAGTTTTGACTCTCACAAGCACCCAGCTGAAACCTAAGGCAGAGAACTACGAAGTACAGCATTGATTATAAAAGGTGGATAAAAGGTTGAGATATGCCCTCCCCATGTTCTCTGCCTCCACAGGTACATCTCAGTTTAATACTTCCACAAATCTTAAGAGCCACAAATAACCACCAATGAAAGAATTCAGGTGAATTCCATGAACAGAAGCAAATTTCACAAAACTTGCATTGAACAATAATCATTTTAACTGTATCATATAATCTGGCATAATTTTTCTAGCACAATGGTCTGTTTGATCATTTAACCAAAAGGATAATTTCAGTTCAGTTGCCCCCTAGAGGTGGCCATGAAGAAAATTAAACTCCCAAGAAATAAGAGAAAATTCAAATGAAGTGCCGAGAAATAAAAAAAATTAAAAATGAATAACAGAAACCTTCCTGTTTACATAGTTCCATTTTTCTGAACCAAGAAGGGAAAAGGGATTTTCCAATCATCTATTGTATATAAGCATTTAGATGTTCAAAATAATATTTTTAACTCCTGTCTAAAAAATGTACTTCCTGCCCAGAAGGGAATAGTTAAGGCATAGTGTTCATAACTCTTCAGAAAGTATTCTCAACCTTTTGCTACTACAAAAAATGAATCTGCAAAGAATAGCCTTGTACATATATCATTTCTCAAGTATTTCTTTAAAATAAATTCCTAGAAATGAGATTGCTGGACCAAAATTTATATTTATTTACATTTTTATCAGAATTGCTTAATATAACAGTCACTGCAATTCATTTCAATTTTGACTGGGAAAATTTCAAATCATGCATGAAACATTTAGAGTACCTCTATTGAATAAGTCTTAATGGATTTTTGATCTATGCATACAAATAGCTGTGTTATGTGGCTATTTATGATAAATTTCACAAGAGTACTGGAATTGATATTGTGAGTTAGGAGAAATTACATACATCTAAACAATTTAATAAGGATTCGTATAGGGGCTGGGAAGGTGGCTCAGTGGTAGAGCACTTGCCTTGCATGCCTGAGGCCCTGGGTTTGATTCCCCAGCACCACATAAGCAAAAAGAAAAAAAGCCAGAAGTGGTGCTGTGGCTCAAGTGGTAGAGCACTAGCCTTGAGCTGAAGAGCTGAGGGACAGCGCCCAGGCCCAGAGTTCGGGCCCCACGACCAGACCCAAAAAAAAATTTTTTAAAAAAGGATTCATATAGAAATTGGATCTTTATGGACATTTAATTCTTTGCCTTACTAGTATTCCACCCCTTAAGTCCCTATTGCTATTAAAACAAGAACTTTGGAAACAGCATCTTCAGTAACCTTACCTTCACAAGGTTACCAAACTCTTCATCTGTGTGTGTGTGTGTGTGTGTGAGAGAGAGAGAGAGAGAGAGAGAGAGAGAGAGAGAGAGAGAGAGAGAGAGAGAGAGCGTACTGTGGCTTGAACTCAGGGCCTAGGTGCTATCCCATAGCTTTTTTGCTCAAGGCTGGCACTCTACCACTTGAGCCACAGATCCACTTTCATAATTCCTAAAAAAAAAATTGTCTAGCTTTAAGTCAATGCTTTCTGTGAAATATGCAATAGCAACTAATATCACACAAAACAGCAGCCAATTCCTGACTTTGTCAGCTTCCTGAATCTCAACTAATAGCAGTCTACATGGCCACAGATTGCTTGCTTATAATTGAAAAGCTGTTATTTCACAGGCTTAGACTGACTTGAATAAATAGAATCATTTTAACTGAAAGACTTCAGTTCCACAGAAATTATATGATCTTTCATTCTCTCAGAAATAAACTAAATTATAAATTCAGGAAGGCTGTGTTCTTATTCATAATACATGGATTACATGCTAGAGCTATCCGTAACTTTATACCTTTACAAGGCAAAATGTTGACTGAAGCTGGTACTATGAATCTCAGCTAATATCTCCCCTTTCACAACAGGTTACTCATTGCACTTTAGTGGGGTTTTGCAAGGCACAGCACGTCTCTGAGGAAAGGTAATAGGAATAAGGATTGAGTTCAACTTTACTTCCTTGAGAACTATTTATGGCAGGCCAGTCCCTGGGGAAGTGAGAGTTCAGGCTGTTGTCCTAGGTATGGCTCAGCCAGCAAAGAAGCAGGCAACAACTACAGACCACTTGCTTCCTCTGTAGACTAATTACTCAATATCATTTTGTTGTGTTTTTCTTATACCTGGTATATAGTACTCCCCTACATGAATACTTTTTTTTGGAGGGTGGGGGTCCGATCGTGGGGCCTGAACTCTGGGCCCGGGCGCTGTCCCTCAGCTCTTCAGCTTAAAGCTAGCACTCTACCACTTGAGTCACAGCGCCACGTCCAGCTTTTTTCTGTTTGCTTATGTGGTGCTGAGGAATCGAACCCAGGGCCTCATGCATGCAAGGAAAGCGCTCTACCTCTGAACGACCTTCCCAACAACCTAAAGAGAAGAAATATTTATTTTGCTCATAGTTTCAGACCTTGATTACTTTTCCCACAACTGATTACAACATTGAGGCAGCTGAAATATGTGGCTAATGACCTTCTCTGGCTCATTTAGATAGGAAGCAGAAAAAAAGAACACAGGAAAAGAGTAAGGTTAACAACCTACTTGCTAAGACCAGATTTCATTTCCGACTTTTCACCACCTCTCAATGCCATTATTAAATCATTTGTTAATTCAGAGCCCTCACAATGTACTTGTCTGTGAAAATTCCATCTCAACCACACCTAAAGGTGTACTTTATTAATCCCTTAGGCATCTCTGAATTCTGCCAAAGTGATAATAATCATTAAACATCACATCTCAGAAAGATATGTCCAGTTTTCGTTGTCCGAACTTGTGACTTACCTACTTTCTTTGGAAAACAGCATTCCCTGAACATGCAATTTAAGTGAAAGCTCTTGAAATAAAAAAAAAAGAAAGAAAGACATGCCCTAAACCATCAAGTGGACCCTAAAATCCAATGAGTGAGCATGTAAGAGGGAAACACACTGAGGAGACAAGAAGTAATATGATGATAGAGTAATATGATGATAGCTTACTTGGCCAAACTAAGGGGTTCGAAGAGCCATCAGAAGCTAGAAGAGATTTTAAAAAATCTCCTCTAAAGCCTTTGGAGGGAGTATGGTGTCAGCAAAGCCACTGTCACAGAATGAATTTCTATTGTTTTTGGAGTTTGGGGGATTAACATGCAACACAGTTCAGTTGTAGAACATTGACCTAGCATGTGCTAGGCCATAGGTCTGAACCTCAGTAACACATACACACAATCTGTTGTTGTAAGCCACCTAAAATGGTTGCACTTTGCACATGATCCCTAGGACATCTCATTAATAGTAGCAAAAAATCATAACTAGTGATAAAGAATGTGAATGGCAGCCAGGTGCCACTGGCTCACATCTGTAATCCTAGCTACTTAGGAGACTGAGATCTGAGGATCGCAGTTCAAAGCCAGCCCAGGCAAAAAAGTCTGTGAGACTCTTATCTCCAATTAACCACCAGAAAACTGGAAGTGACACTGTGGTAGAGTGCTTGCCTTGAGCTGAAGAGCTGAGAGACAGCACCCGGGTCCAGAATTCAAGCCCCACAACCAATAACAACAACAACAACAAAAAAAAAAGAATGTGAATGGCAATCTGGGCATTGATGGCTTGCACCTATAATCCTAGCTACTCAAGAGGCTGAGATCTGAAGATCTTGGTTTGAAGCCAACTGGGGCAGCAAAGTCCAGGAGCCTGTTATCTCCAATGGCCCATCAAAAGGCCAGAAGTGAAGCTGTAGCTCAAGTGGTAGAGTTCTAGCCTTAAGCAAAAAAGCCAAGGAACAGTGCCCAGACCCTGAGTTCAAGGCCCAGGATTGGAAGAAAGTGATTGGCAACCACACACACAAAGTGAAACTATAATATTTCAACAAGAATGACTTTAGCCAAATAAAGAATAAATGCTAGTCACGAGGAATCTCCATTACTAGGAAGGATAGGAAGGATGAGAGGAGAAAGCCAAGGACAAAGGTTGGGGAAGTCAGCTAACACCATCTTTTGTTTTGAATGCCCATGCTGTACAGACAGGGGTAAAAACAGAGTATAAATGTATGTTCTAATGGGCTCAGTGCTTTCAAGGTGAAAACCCCCTTATATGAGGAATTGCTATGGCGGGGAAGGAGGGGGGAGGAGTGGGAAATGCATCAAGGTTTCTAGGAAATGTCAATAATTTCACAGGAAAAGTGGCATGCTTCTTTCTTATTATTTAGTGGGGTTTTTTTGTTGCTTGTTTGTTTGTTTTTTTGGAGCGGGGGTTGCCAGTCCTGGTGCTTGAAAACTTGAACTCGGGGCCTGGACACCTCCCTGAGCTACTTTTGTTCAAGGCTAGCACTCTACCACTTGAGCCACAGTGCTACTTCTGGCTCTTTATGTGGTACTGAGGAATCAAACCCAGGGCGTCATGCATGCTAGGCAAGCACTCTGTCACTAAACCACATTCCCAAACCTCTTTCTTGGCTTTGCTTAACATGTCACTTTGGAAATTTTTAAATATAGAGAAAATAAATCCAGTGTAGTGGTTCATACCTTAACCCAGCTATGAAGGAGGCAGAGATAAGGAGAATCATTGAGCAAGGCTAGCTCTAATTTAAAAAAAAATGGGGAGGAAAGGGTTTCTAGGGAGAAAACAAAGGAGGGGGTAACAATGGTCAATAAGAAATGTACTCATTAATCATGTAACTGTAACCCCTCTGTACAGTATCTTTAAAATGAAAAATTTTTAAGTACATAAATAAGAAAGATTTTTGCAGAACTTCATATTTTATATGTAAACTACTTATTTGAAAACATATCTAAAGAGAAAACTGTAAAAATATAAAAAATTATGAGACCCTATATGAAAAATAATTAAAGCAAAAAGGACTAGACAAGTGTTTTGAATGGTAGAGTGCTTGCTCAAAAAGTACAAATCCCTGAGTTCAAACCCCAATACACACACACACACACACACACACACACACACACACAAGAACTGGAGTAAGAAAATATAATGAAAAGAAAAATGAAAATTTTTTCCTTACTATTTTTTTTATTCTGATAGAAACAAATACAAATTGAGGACTAATAATTGAATTGTAATCACAAAGAAATAGATTTTATGACATCTTTTGAATTACTAGCAATAGTGCAATTGCTAACAGTAGCAACAAAATAATATCACAGACAAAAGTTTAATGTCTGCCTGTAATCCTAGCTCCTCAGGAGGCTGAGATCTCACGATCACAATTCAAAGCCAGTCTGGGCAGAAAAGTCCCCATGACACTCTTATCTCCAATTAACTATACAAAAACTGGACATGGAGCTGTGGCTCAAAGTAGTAAGTAGAGCACTAGCCTTGAGCAAAATAGTTCAAGGTCAGCTCCCAGGCCCTGAGTTCAAGCCCCACATCCCACAAAAAAACAGTAGTTTAATGTCATTGAATGTGGTGGCACACATCTATAATCCTATTTCCTTGGGGACCCATAGTGTAGCTAACATTAAGTGTGCCCTGTGTATCAGACCTCCCACACATCGACTCATTTATTTCCTCACAATAATCTGGACACCCTTGTTGTCATCAATGTACTATATCAAGTTTTTTTCTTTTTATTGTACTTCATTTTTCATTTAACTTTGGTTTATCTCTGGCAATCACTGTCTTTGATTCCAGTACTCTGAGTCTTTTATATATGTTTATCTAATTTGGGGAAGAGAAGAGGAATAATAAAATGGTGAAACAAGGACACAGGATGACCCATTGCAACAATGATACTCACAAGACACTGGGTTGGAAATGAACTTCACAACTTCCCACATGCACTTGGGAAAGATGGGGAGGAGGGAAGGAATAGTTGGGAAAAAATGAAGGAGGGGGTAACAATGTATGACAAGAAATGTACTCATTATGTTACTTATGGAACTGTAACCCCTCTGTACAGAACCTTTAAAAAAAAGAAATGACATCCATAAAATACTATTATTTACATATATTCAAGTAGAATGATGAAAAAATCCAAATAGATACCTGCAATTATCATTTCCATTTTATAAATGATCAATGAAAGCACAGAGAGATGGGACCTTGTTAAAGCAAGGGTGCTAAAGTGTGCATCAAACCCAGATAGTTTGGGTCTAGAGTTACCACTAATAACTAAGAATGTCTGAAAGGCAAATCTTAAGTGAAAATACAAAAATTTCCATTTATTGAAATTCAACAGCTATTAATAGGCTTAAGGCCCTAGAATTTCCATGTTAGCACATATGACCAAGTGATTTGAGCATCAGAATTAACATATACATCTAACCAAGGATATTACATTAAAAAAAAAGTTCTTTTAATATGCTTATGATTTATTACTATCTTTTTCCATATATTAACAGCTTACTTGCTTTTAAATCTATGAAGAGGGAAAGAAACAGAAGTGGCAAAGGAATAGAATCTCATCACAGTGAGCTAATTAAGAAGCATATTCCGCCCAGCACATGTAGTTCACACCTATAATCCTAATTACTCAGGAGATGGAGATGTGAAGATCCAGATTCAAAGTCAGCCTGGGCATAAAAGTCCATGAAATTCTTTTTGTTTAACTATTACTATCTTTCAGTAGTTGTACAAAAGGTTGCCACTTTATAAAGCCATGTATGAACACAATGCATCTTAATCAGTGTCACCTCTTTCAACATTCTCACCCCCTCAACATACTCCTTCCCTTACTTTTCTTAATTTTGTAGTATATACAGTGAATCCTTGACTGCATTTTCCTCCCACCTTTCTCCTCTTCATTAATCTACTCCTTTCCCTTTGGTCATACCACCCTTCCTACAAGTACCTGTTTCCTGGTACTTATTAGGTTGGGTTTTGACTTTGTCTTCCAAAGGAATTACACTATCTGAGTCCTCCCTAGAGCCTACCATATTTCAGTTAATACCTTTGTAACCTCTTGCATACCCCTCCAACCTGTCTGCTTATAGCTTTATGGGTACATTCTAGCTACCACAAATGAGGAGAACCATGCAATCTTTGTTTCTCCAGGTCTGACTTCATTATTTATAATTTTTCCAAGTTTTTCAAGTTCCTTACAAATGGTACAGTATCTTTCTTACAGATGAGTAAAATTTCATTGTGCACACATACCACCTTTTCTTGATGTGTTCTTATTTTAAATTAACCACCAAAAAGCTGGCACTGGAACTGTGGCTCAAGTGTCAAGCTCAGAGTTGAGTGAAAATCTAAAGGAAAGAAAGGAAAAAAGAAAGACAGAAAGGAAAGAAGGAAGGAAGGAAGGAAGGATGGATTCAGGACTTGAGTATTCAGGACTTAAAATGTCAGCTCAGGCCAAATACTTAGGAGGTAGACATTTTAAACATTGCACTTTGAGCCTATACTGGGTAAAATGAGTTCCCATCTCAATAAACAAACCAAGCATGGTGGCACATGTCTATAATTCCAGCTATACGGAAGGTATAGGTGCTAGGTGCTGGTGGCTCACAGCTTGTAATCCTAGCTACTCAGGAGGCTGAGATCTGAGGATTGTGGTTCAAAGCCAGCCTGAGCAAGAAAGTCTGTGAGATTCTTTTTTTTTTTTTTGGGGGGGGGGGCCCAGTCGTGGAGCCTGAACTCTGGGCCTGGGCGCTGTCCCTCAGCTCTTCAGCTCAAGGCTAGCGCTCTACCACTTGAGCCACAGCGCCACTTCCGGCTTTTTTCTTATGTGGTGCTGAGGAATTGAACCCAGGGCCTCATGTATGCAAGGCAAGCGCTCTACCACTGAGCCACCTTCCCAGCCCCTGTGAGTTTCTTTTTTTTTTTTTTTTAATTTTATTTTATTTTATTTGAGAACATACTGTACAGAGGGGTTACAATTACATGGGCAGGATAATGCATACATTTCTTACCAAGCATTGCAGCCTCCTCCTTTGTTTACCCTTCACCTCCCTTCCCAGCCTCCCCCCTCCCTGTGAGTTTCTTATCTCCAATTAACCACCAGAAAACCAGAAGTGGCGGTAGTCGCAACCAGGCCTAGAGTTGAAGCCTCACAACCATTCCCCCCTCCTCCCCCCCAAAAAAAAGTCATAGGTAAAAAGATTCTGGTCTAAGGCTAGCCCAGGGCAAAAATATGACATCTAATGTGAAAAATAACTAAAACAAAAAGGAGGGTGTGGGGGAATGGATCAGGTGATAGAACACCTGCCTAGCAAGCATGAGGGCCTGAGTGCAAACCCACAAAGCCCAGTACCATCAAAGAAGGAGGAGGTGGCAACTGTCACTCAAGTCTATAATCCTAGCTACTCAAGAAGCTGAGATCTGACTGATTGAAGTTAGAAGCCAGCCCTGACAGGAAACTCTGTGAGCCTTTTACCTCCAATAGACTACTCAAAAAAAAGCAGGAAGTGGCAAGTAGCTCAAGAGGTAGAGCGCTCACCTTGAGCAAAAGAAGCTCAGAAACAGCACCCAGGCCCAGAATTCAAGCCCCAGAACTGGCAAAAAAAAAAAGAAAGAAAAGAAAGGAGTAAGAAGGAGGAGGCAGGAAGGAGGAGAAATGTATTTAGTTATACTATAAGATAAACTATAATTCTAATTGCTTGGTAATTATATATGATCTGAATTTATTTTACATGACACACTTATAAAACAGGTATTGTTCTTCCCATTGTTGACAATAAACACATCAGTGGAGCCAAATACAGAGAGAGAAACAGAAAGACAGAGAGAGGGACAGAGACAGAGAAACACAGAGGGACATAAATGCATCTATGATCTTCCATAAAATATGTTTATAAATGCATTTCTCATAGAAAAAAGTAGTGTGCATAGAAAGACTCTAGTGTATTTGGCAGGATTTAAATTCTACCATTTAACAAGCATTCACAGTTCAGTGGGCCCATGCATTCAGCCTAGGGCAAGAACTTGGCTCTGTGTATTTTAACAGCATCCAGAGGGACTATTGTCCTCATCAATATACAGGAGAGCAATCTTAACCTGATAATTGCATCAAGCATGTGGTGATCCATTATTATCTTCTGAAAGAAAGCATCTGATAGTAAGCTTTTAAGAATTATGACAAAACTGTTTACAAAATTGTGAATGTTAATACAATAGCATTCATCACAACATTCAAACAATTGCAAGAGTATTGCCACAGCTAATAGCAATTACGAATGAAGTAAAGACTAAAACAGAAAGCTTAAAAGAAATGCCCCATTTTATCAACCAATTAGTTGCCAAATCCTGTTGAGCCTGCCCTCACCACACTTGCCTGTCTCTCTAGACCTCTGCTGCCTCTCTCATTTGGAATCCAGCACCTCAAAAGCTTCCATCTGGAAAAGTGCTCTTGCCTCATGACTAATTCTCCAATATTCCACCTCCACACCTCCCTCCCTTCTCCAATCCATTCATGCATGACTCCCCGGAACCTCCCAGAGCCTTACTACTCACACTGTATCACTCTCCCACACAAAACCCTTCTCTATGGCCTACAGAATGAACCACAGATTCTCCAATCACACAAGCACTTCATGGACTCACTGACCCTAATAGAAATCCCAACTTTGTTTGCCACACTTGCTCTTCATGCATCTGTCCATCAAAACCATCTCCACAGGACCTATAAGCTTTCCATTTCTAGATATTTGCTTGCAAGAGCCGATTACATAGAACGCCTTTGTTCTTTCCACCTTTAAAACCCTCTCACTGGCAAAACTCCAAAGACATTCTTATGGCAGAGTTCCTTGATCTTGCCACTACTACCAAATTCTGTCTCTGGATTCTTGTGGTAATTTACATTGGCATTTCCTAGAAAATGTATAGATCTAGACATATTCAGACATATATGTACATATATTTTTATGTATGTCCATCGGTACATAGACACAAATGATAGAGATACAGATAGTATGAACATACATGGTATATATTCATGTGGCAACTTTGTGAATGGGATTAGTGTCCTTCTAAAAGTGATTCAAGGAGCTCATTGTATTTTATGCTATGTGAGGACAAAGAAAGCAGGCATTATTTATGCAGGCATTATCTATAACGCAGATAGGAAGCCCTTGCCAGACATCAACATTTCTGGCAACTTGACATTGGATTTCCCATCTCCAGAGCTGTAAGCAATAAATTTCTATTGCTTATTAATTACCCAGCCTAATGTGTTTTGTTATAGCAGTGCAAGACAGGTCTTCTCCTCCTATCTGTTCTGAGAATGGATTTTGATGTGCATACTCCTGGCCCTCCAGAGTGGCCAAAGGACAGCTAGTTTTAGCATGAGGATAGAGCTGTGAAAAATTCCATTGTTTTTGTGTAAGACTGTTTATAGTGTCTATTTATTTGTTAAGTCTGCCATAACAAAGAACCACAAAACTTACAGTAAACAGAAATTTATTTTCTCACAATTCTGCAGACCAGATGTGCAAATCAGGGTGTTGGCAGGTGATTCCTTCTGAGGTTCTCAAGATGAATACATTCATTCCATGTCTGTTTTTCCACTTATGGTAGCATTTCTTAGCTAGTAGGTTCATGACCCCAATCTCTCTTCCTTCACAAAGCCTTCTCCCCTTTATCTTTGTGTCAAATCTCCATTTCCTTTCTCTTATAAGGACACCAGTCACTGAATTTAGGATCCATCAAAAATCCAAGATGATCTCATCTTAGTATTCTTAATGTAATTATATACACAAAGACCCTATTCCTAAATAATACCACATTCATAGACACAAACTATCAAGTGCTAGACAGAGCTTTTAAAGGGATTTTATTCAGCTTACTACAAAATGTAAGCTATAGTGAATAGAAGGAATAAGACATGCTACAGATCAGGTATTAGGAAACAGTTGTCCATGGGCTAACATATTCAAGCAAGAAACTCGGAAAGGCTTGAAAATTCGAAGCTCAGAGTTGGCATTGTGGCAATTGTGAAAGCATATTTGATCTTCAGGGCATACTTCCTAAAATCTTTGGAATCTTCTGAGCAATGAGTGTCTTTGGAATGACAGCAACATGACTGGTGGCTAGAGATCTCTAGATAATGTCAAGGCAGCAGCTGGTCTTTACAGAGACCACCTCATGATTAGTTGGCTGAGACTTTCAACTCACCCTTAACCTCTAGGGCAGAAAGAGAGGCCATCACATCACTAATGGTCAATAATTTATTGGCCATGCTCACATAATGAGGCTTCCATAAAAAACCTGAAGGACTGAATATGGATGAAATTCTGAATAACTAAACACAAGAAAGTATCTGAAAAGTAGTATGACTACTTAGAGAAAGAAATGGACACTCTGAGTCTTTCCTTCATATTTTGCTCCTTGAGCATCCATGTTTATTCATATCATGTATTACACCCTCTATGAATAAACTGGTAAACATAAATAAAGTTTTTTTTCCAGGATCTGTGAACCACTCAAGTGACCTAATAAAAACTGAAGAGGGGTTTATGGAAATCTCAATTTATATCATAATCTACTACTTTTGCCTGGCATCTGAAATGGACTCCTGTGGGACTGAGCCATGCCTGTACAGTGTGATGCTATCTCTATATAGTTTCAGAATTACATTAAATTGTAGAATATTCCACTGGTGCCCACTAGAGACATGGTTGGTATTTAATGATGAACCTTATGTACTTAGAAATACATCTAGTGTGTATTTATTGCCAGCTCCTTATTTCTCAAGAAGTTTTAGTTACTCCAAGGGGGATTAGCTACTACATAAGGTAAAAATGAAATTGTCTAATATCTCTAAGAATAATCTCTTCATTAAATTTGGAGCAAGAATAGTGTTATCTCAGAAATTCCCTAAAAGCTCAGTACCACAAAGAGAAGATGGGGCAGGAAACTGAAGCTACCTTATCATGTCATTCTTCCATAGCATTCTACAAAATACCAAGTCTCAGAATGAATCTTTAAAATATATGTGTGTTTGGGCTGGGGGGAGGGGGGAGGCTGGGAAAGGAGATGAAGGGTAAACAAAGGAGGAGGCTGCAATGCTTGGTAAGAAATGTATGCATTATCCTGCCCATGTAATTGTAACCCCTCTGTACAGTATGTTCTCAAATAAAATAAAATAAAATTTAAAAAAAAAATAAAGATGGCAGAGGCAGCTTCACAAAAAAAATAAAAAAAAATAAAATATATGTGTGTGTATATTCAACTTATCAATCAGAAAATAACTGCTTCTGGGGCTGAGAAGGTGGCTCAGTGGTAGAGTGCTTGCCTTGCATGCCTGAGGCCCTGGGTTCGATTCCTCAGCACCACATAAGCAAAAAGAAAAATGCCGGAAGTGGCGCTATGGCTCAAGTGGTAGAGCGCGAGCCTTGAGCTGAAGAGCTGAGGGACAGCGCCCAAGCCCAGAGTTCAGGCCCCATGACCGGACCCCCCCCCAAAAAAAAGAAAAGAACTGCTTCTGTGTAAATGCATTGAGTCCTGTATATGTTATCATGTATTTTAGATTTAGCTTTCACATATGAAAGAAAACATGTGCTATTTATATCTCTGAGCCTGGCTTATTTTACTTAACATGATTTGTTCTAGGTCCATCCATTTCCCTACAAATGACATAATCTTATACTACCTAATGAATGAATGAGTACAATTTCCATTGTGTATATGTATACCATATTTTCTTGATCTACTCATCCATTGTAGGGCTATTGAGCTATTTACACACAAACTATCTGATTAAAGGAAGATAAACTTAGGGAAAGAATCCAAAGGCATAACTCCCTGAACTACTAAAGTACTATTTCTCAAAACAAATAGAAACATGTTTTGAGTGGTGAACAAGTCAGGGCACAGTAATGCAGGGAGGAAGGATGAACAAATGTAGTCATTCTGTTCAATGTACATTATGGGGGGAGGGGTTGTTTGTTTTTTGGGTTTTTTTGTTTTTTTGTCAGTCATGGGGCTTGAACTCTGGGCCTGGGCGCTGTCCCTCAGCTCTTCAGCTCAAGGCAAGTGCTCAACCACTTGAGCCACGTTGCCACTTCCAGTTTTCTGGTGGTTTATTGGAGATAAGAGTTTCACTGACTTTCCTGCCCCAGCTGGCTTTGAACTGTGAGATCCTCAGCTCTCAGCCTCCTGAGTAGCTAGGATTACAGGTGTGAGCCACCAGGGCCCAGCTCAATGTACATTATGTAAAAAATTGAACTATGTAACTTGAGGGTAAGCATGGAAGAGAGGGGAATTGGGGAGAATGAAGGAAGGAATGATATTGGCCAAGAAGAATTGTACTCATAACTTGACTTATGGAATGGTCATCCCTTTGTACAATGACTTAAGAACAACAATAGTAAAAATTATGAAAAATAACTGCTTTTGTTTTATTTAAAAAAACACTGACACTTCTGTTCACTCCCTGCAAAATGCCACCCACATTCTTGCTATTGAGCAGTGCACTGATGGCTCCTGGAGGAAAATTACACTTTGCTGAGAACTGCTGCTACTCCAAATCTGTAATTTCTAGTTGTACCTGAGCCCTCACCAACCTCCCACCATCATTCCTGCATTACTATTTAGCAGCTTTGTATGCTTTCTCAGTAGCTAATCCACATTCACTACTACCCCAAACCTTATTTCAACTCAGTCTCAACCAGTCTGCTTCCTACACAAAAGAAAATTGGAGGAAAAAAAATCCTATAAGTATCTGTCCTGCTACCATTCCCAGATGGATTTTTCTTCTTCATTGATTTACTAGCAGGAGCTTTCCTACAACCCTCATATGATTTCATCTCCTTTGTTTTAGAGGGGATTGTGTCCTTTGGTCCTCTTTACAGGAAGAAGTTCCAAAATTCTCTTAAGCTTTCCCTTCCCTACCATTGTCTCTAACTGCTTAGTACATGCAAATGTTCACCTTTCCTCAATCTGCATAAGTACTCACCAAGAGAAAATGAAAAAATTCTTCTACATCAGGGGTAGAAGCCTAATGTCCATGGTCTTCAGAAACTTACTGAATTTATATTTAAATTGTGTTATCATATGTATGCCTTCTTATAGAAAAGGAAACGATGGCTTTTTCAAAGTTTAAAATAGACTGGTAACCCCCAAAGCTGATAGTGAGCAACTCTAAATCTCTCTAAAATGCAAGTCTACTTGTATAACTCCCCCAATTAAAATAATTCAGCATTGGCTGAATTGGCTTTATGCTTGAACCCAAACACTTGACCTGACAGTATGTAGCCTTTCTCAAATATTTACAATGTGCCCAAATTTCACTACTAGTAAGTAGCAGAAACAGAATTCAATCATCTCTCTGAATTCAAGTAAAGTAACTTACAGAAAACTTGACTTGTGTCTATGTAAAATCAGCCCCTGAATAGGATTGTTTCTTTAGACATTTCATCAACTTCATCAGGGGGCAGGAGTCAAAGCTTTAGCACTAAAACCAGGATCCCTTCTATCCCAGAATCAATAGGCAGGCTTCTTTGTATTCCTGAATACAAGTATTTTTAATAAATTTTGTAGTAATTTTGATATTTCCTCAAACTGTATTGGAGAAGATGGGTAATGAACACTTGTCACTTTGAAACATTAGAAAAGAAAATTTCTTTCCCAGAACAAAATGTACACACATGAATACCAGAATAATTGGTGAAAGTTGACTGAAGTAGAGTATATGCAGAAATGAAACTCCATAGTGTAAACCCATTGGACAATTTACAGCCAGTATAACAAAATGAATATCAAGAAGCTGAGACATATTTTGAATGGGGATAGTGGAGTAATGGGGAAGCAGATGAATGGAAAAGGAATAATTAAGAGTCAAAATACTCCATGTACATATGTGAAAAAAGGAAGTAAGAAACGAGTATGACTACTAAGGGAGAGGGATAGGAGAATGAGAATGTTGGAAGAGATAACTCTGATCAAGATGCACTATATACATAAGAGACAAGTTAAATTGTAACTCCCTTGTACCACTATTTCTGGATTTTAAAATACTTCATAAAACTGATTATGGAGGCACTGTGAGGTGATCATCCCTTCTTTGGTATAATCCCAAAAGATTCTTTGCACTTGCACTCAAGAATAACCAAGGATAATCCTTTCAACATTTTTTTTTTTTTTTTTTTTGTCGGTCGTGGGGCTTGAACTCTGGGCCTGGACGCTGTCCCTCAGCTCTTCAGCTCAAGGCTAGCACTCTACCACTTGAGCCATAGCGCCACTTCTGGTTTTCTATTGGAGATAGGAGTCTCACGGTCTCTCCTGCCCGGGCTGGCTTTGAACCGCGATCCTCAGATCTCAGCTTCCTGAGTAGCTAGGATTACAGGCGTGAGCCACCAGCACCCAGCTCAACATTGTTTTTAATAGTTTTAATAAAGGATAACATGTCTCCTTTTTGAAAAATAGAATGGTGAAACATCAGCTTTAGGAAGTAATACAATTTCAAAAAAATGAATGGATTTTGTACTGATAGTCTTTGATTATTCAGGTGCTTTCTGTGATTGGGTTTTCTCTGTGTGGGTCATGCCCTGTGGGGAGCTTGTCCATTCATGTGCATGACTCAGTGAACTAAATAACATTTATATTTTCTCTTTTATTTTATTTTGTCAGTCGTGATGCTTGAACTCAGGGCCTGGGCACTGTCCCTGAGCACTTTGCTCAAGGCCCTACCACTTTGAGCCACAGCACCACTTCTGATTTTCTGGTGGTTAACTGGAGATAAGTCTCACGGCCTTTCCTGCCCAGGCTGGTTTTGAACTGCAATCTGCAAATCTCAGCCCCCTGAGTAGCTAGGATTATAGGCATGAGCCACCAGTACCTACCTCATTTATACTTTCTGACTAGACATAGAGACTCTGTAAAGGACTCAAGTAAAGTTAAAATGAATTATGTTTAATTCATATACCTTCTCTATTTTACTTCTCAACTTCTAATTGTAAAACTAAAGCTATTACTGTTTTTAAAAAGAAGAAATGGTAAAATTTGAGTGAATGGCCAAAAGATGCCATTTATGCCGGGCACCAGTGGCTCACACCTGTAATCCTAGCTACACAGGAGGCTGAGATCTGAGGATCACGGTTCAAAGCCAGCCCGGGCAGAAAAGTCCATGAGACTTTTATCTCCAATAAACCACCAGAAAACCAGAAGTGGGGCTGTGGATCAAGTGGTAGCGTGCTCACCTTGAGCTGAAGAGCTGAGAGACAGCACTCAAACCCAGAATTCAAGCCCCACGACTGACCAAAAAAAAAAAAAAAAGGATGCCATTTATGACAAACAAGCTCTCTTCAAATATTAAATATGCTGAAACCTCGGTCTTGGGCTCCCTTTCCCCTAAAACAGTAACAGATACATTTCTATTGTTTATAAGTTGTTATTTGCATTTTGTTATAGCAGTCAAACAGACTGGATGGCCATCATGTAAAGTTGATAGCAAAGACTGGAGTTATGCTGTGAAAAGCCACAGGATACCAGGAGTCACTAAAACCTAACAGTGTCAACAGAGAATTTTTGCCTAGAGCAATTAGAAGGAGCATAGCATAGCACTGCCAACCTAGGATAGCTGACACTAGAACAGTGAGAGAATAGGGAATTTGTTGTCATGGTTCCAGGGAGTAATACAACAGGTTTTGGTAAATCTAAAATTATTCCAAAATAAATTTTTAATTCAAAAAAACTGAGGCTTGGGACTGGGAATGTGGCTTAGTGGTATAGAGTGCTTGCCTAGTATGCATGAAGCCCAGGGTTTGATTCTTCATTACCATATAAACAGAAAAGGCTGGAAGTGGCACTGTGGCTCAAGTGGTAGAATGTTAACCTTGAGCAAAAGCAGCTCAGGAACAGTGCCCAGGCCCTGAGTTCAAGCCCCAGGGCTGGGGCAAGGGGGGAGTGGGGGGAGGGGAACTAAAAGGCCAGCTCTACAGAGAAATGTTAGCAGTGGAAGGAGGCTCTCAAGTACAGGGGTGGTGACAAAAAAAGAAATAGCAGGATCTGATTTGACTACAAGAGTAGGCTTTGTGAGGACGTTATGGAGTGACCATTCCTTTACAAAAAATGTGGAATCGGGTGGTTCACCCCCGTGTGACTGGAATGCAAGGACAGATAAAACCCAAGGAGTTAGACAAGGCTTTTGTAGCAAGCATTGCTAACATTACATAATAGCCAGTCCAGATTGGGCTTTGGACAGTTTTCTTGTACTACTTAAAAACACTGGAGGGGAACTGTCAAAAATTCATAATTCTACAGTATTGCAGAAGGAAGAAGATAGTCATCTACCAATGATGACACAGGTTCTCTAGTGATGTTATTTGCAAGTAATCTTTGTTTAAGAATGATTTAATGATGAGGGAAACAGGTGAAAAAATACAACATAGGGGCTCATCAGCTGCAATGGACATTGATGAAAATGAATTAAGCAACTCAAGGACAGCAGTGGGAGGGAGGGAATGAGGGAGAGAAAGGGAACAGCTTACACTAAACAAAAGGAAAGAAATGCACATATCACCTGATTTGGAAAAGATAGTTGTAATGTCAAAGTTTGTAGACTTCATGAGTTTTATACACTATGATAACGACAATTCGCCTTGTGGGGGTTAAAATGTGTTTGTGACTTTAAGTATCACTATCCCACAATACTGTGAAATTTGTGAAATTTACGTAATCACTTAATCTCAATAAAGAAAAAAAAGAATGACTTAAATGTTCCCACAAGCATTAGTGACTCATATCTGTAATCCTAGCTACTCAGGAAGTTAAGAACTAAAGATCTCGGTTCTAATCCAGCTTGGGCAGGAAAGTCCCTGAGACTTTTATCGTTAACCAGCAAAAAGCCAAAAGTAGAGCTGTGGCTCAATTGGTAGATCACTAGCCTTGAGAAAAAAACGTTCAGGGACAGTGCCCAGTCCCTGAGTTCAAATCCCAAGACTGACACCAAAATAAAAAGTTTGCCAGGTGCTGGTGGCTCACACCTGTAACCCTAGCTACTCAGGAGGCTGAGATTTAAATATCACTGTTCGAAGCCTACCCCAGCAGGAAAGCCATGAGACTCTTATCTCCAATTAACCACCAGAAAACCAGAAGTGGCGCTGTGGCTCAAGTGGTAGAGCATTCACTTTGAGCTGAATTGCTGAAGGGCAGCACCCAGACCCGGAGTTCAAGCCCCATGACTGACAAAAAAAATTATAAGATTATGAGGGGTTATGGGATTATGAGAACACATAAACCTGGTAGAAGATAATAGCAATAATAGCATAAAGTATAAATACTCTAGCTTTCTGCCTTTCATTTGAGGTAAGTGATAAGTGTGTTTTATGTCCTTGCCCAGAGTTCCCAGTGAGACTGATCTCTAAACCCACTGTGAAACAGGAAAACCACAAGTTAGGAAATTGATTGTAGGAAGAAAAGGAAGATAAAAATCTATGCATGATTAAACAATAAGATGGAGTACTGTTGAACAATAAAAGAAGATAAAAGGCATGACCAATACTCAAATGCAAATTGTTAAGTGAAAGAAGCCAGTCTGCAAAAGCTACATATTGCGTGATTTCAACTAAATAAAATTCTGGGAAGTGGTGTTGTGGCTCAAGCGGTAGAGTGCTCGCCTTGAGCTGAAGAGCACGGGGACAGTGCCCAAACCCAGAGTTCAAGCCCCACAGACCGACAAAAATAAAATAAAGTAAAATAAAATAAAATTCTGGGAACAACAAAGCTATTGAGATGGTAAAAAGATCAATGGTTCCCAGAGTTGGGGGAAGGAATAAATACATGAAGCACAGGAGTTTTTTAGGTCAACGAAACTATGCTATATGGTATTGTAATAGTGGATACCTAATATAACTCACAGAACTGTATAACAATGCAATGTTCTGAGTTGTGTCTACCCAAAAATTCATATATTTAAACTTGTTATGGCCTTTTTTTCTGTTGTTACAACAAAATACCACAGACTGAGTAATTTGGATAGAATAAAAATATATTTGGCTTATGATTCTAGGAGCTGGCAAGACCAAGAACATGGTATCAGCACCTGTTCAGCATCTGGTGAAGTCTTTATTACTGAGTCTTGACACAGTAGAGGAACCTTATAGCAAGCAAGAGCAAACATGCAAACATGCTAGCCCCCATTTCTCTTCCTCTACTTGTAAAGCCTCAGCATAAGGCCTCACCTTCATGACTTCATCAAATCCCATTTAGCTCCCAGAGGCTCCCCCTCCAAATATCTCTAACATGTGAACTTGAGGATTAACTTTGCAACACACAAAACTTGTGGACGGGACACAGTCAAACCACAGCAAAGTCCTAACCCTAAATGTTGACATATTTGGAAACAAAACTTTGAAGGAGATAATTTTCGGAGGGAGAGGGTGTTTGTTTGTTTTGTCAGTTGTGGGGCTTGAACTCTGGTCTTGGGTGCTGTTGCTGCGTTCTTCAGCTCAAGGCGAGCACTCTACCACTTGAGCCACAGCGCCACTACTGGTTTTCTAGTGGCTTCTGGGAGAGAAGAGTCTCACGGACTTCCCTGCCCAGGCTAGCTTTGAACCATGATCCTCAGATCTCAGCCTCCTGAGGAGCCTCCTGAGTAGCCACCGGCGCCTGGCTAATTTGCTGGTTTTGACCAGCAGATTCCAGGTGAAGAGATGCCCATGCAATGATATCTCAAAATATTGTTTGTTAAATAATTAATATTCCAATTACCACCATGGGGAGAGAAATGAGTTTAACTGACAAGCATAATTAAGATCCTGTTCTTCCTCCCTCCACAACTCCACTATTATAGGTTCAAATTAGCCCAGGGCAAACTTTAAGGGAGTTACAGGAAAATTGACAAAAGGGCACAGTCCAAGAGATAGATGAAAGAAAAAGTATCAAGAAAAACGAGCAGTTTCAGTAAGGGATCAAGGAATTCTCTCACTAAAATAAGTATATACAGGGACTTCTGTCACTTGACAGGAATTAATGTGAAAGGTCAAATACTCATAATCTTGTGACTGATATATGATTAAAATAATTTAACACTCAATCAGGGTTTTTCACTGTATCATTCATACTTCCACCCTCCCTCCCCCATCTGTCCCCCCTCCCCCCTCTCTCTGCCCCAGTTGGCTAGGTTCCCTCAATCATTAAGTTAAATGAGGTCATAATGATGTAAGGAGACTGGGTCTAAGCAATATGCTTTGTGCTTAACAGCCTTCTTGGTGCTGGGTGAAGGAGGCTTTCCACACATCTCTAAAATCTCTAGAGGTAAAAGAGGACATTCTTTGGATTACAAATGTGTCCTGTGTTTTTAAGCTCCAGGAAAGTCTTACTTCCCTTAGATAATTGACCCTTGCTTTTTCTCTGATTGTTTCCTTAGATGGCTTGCTTTGCTTGTATCTAATACCTTTATTAGGTTTAAATGTCTTCATCTGGTTTGCTTTGGTTATGTATAACACTTTTGCTTGGGTAAATTCCTCACACTTTATGTGGTTTTGGCCTATATAGGCTTTGTGCTAGCTGCATTCATGGCTGCTGGTCTTAGAGACAAGAGTCCACCAAGCAGTCCTCCAGATCTCCAATAAAGTCCCAATTCAGCCTCTTAAGTGGAGGCTTCTCTGTTTCTCATGAATGAATTCCTTTACAACAATAGCATAGGCTTGATATAAGATTAGTGACTTTTTTTTAGTGACACGGTCTCCTCTCTCCTCTCCTTTACCTTCCCTTCCCCCTTCTCCATCCCCTTCCTCATCTTTCTCTCTCCCCATCAACCAAAGAGGAACCCTGAACAAAAACCTCCTCTGCTGCTGGGTGATAGTGGCTCACATCTGTAATCCTAGCTACTCAGGAGGCTAAGATCTAAGGATCCCAGTTCAAAGCCAACCCAGGCAGGAAAGTCTGTGAGACTCTTATCTCCAATAAACAACTAGAAAACTGGAAGTAGAGCTGTGGCTCAAAGTGGTAGAGCATTAGCCTTAAACATAAAAGCTCAGAGAGGGCTGGGTTAGTGGCAAAGTGGTAGAGTGCTTGTCTTGCATGCATAAGGCCCTGGGTTTGATTCCTCAGCACCATATAAGTAGAAAAAGCCAGAAGCAACACTGTGGCTCAAGTGGTAGAGCACTAGCCTTGAGCTGAAGAGCTGAGGGACAATGCCCAGGCCCAGAGTTCAGGCCCCAAGATCATCATCAACAACAACAAAAAGCCTCCTCTGCCATACCTCAACCTGGAACTTTTGTTTCCAGAATTGTGAGCAAGTAAATTTGTTGTCTGAGCCATCTTGTCTTTGGTGTTTTGTCATCAACAAATACAAAGAATACAAAGACTAACAAAGAGTGAAATCTAAACTATGGACTTTAGTTAATAATAATGGGTCAAAACTTGTTTGTTAACTGTCATAAATATATCATAGTAATAGAAGATGTGAATGTAGTAGAAATTGGGGGATGGGACTATAGAAACAATTTTCTGCTCATTTTTTCTGTAAACTTGAAACTACTATTTTTTTTTAAATGGCCTATTACCAGGTACTTAACAGTTAAGATGAAAACTTTTGATATGTTTGATAAATGATTTATTCCCCTCTTGAAAATGGTCTACTAATTTTGAAAATACTTTGACAGAGAACCTTTGTGACTTTCATAACACACTGTATTTCAAAAAGGTTATGATCAGACAAAGCTCTGTAGTTACAAATGTATCATCACAAATTAGTAAGTACATATGCTAATCAAATGTAATTTGTAGGCTGAGGATGTAGCTCAGTGGTAGAACATTCATCTAGCATGCCTGAGGCTCTAGGCTCACTCCCCAAAACCACAAAAGATAGGTATACACACACACACACACACACACACACAGCTTTGCTGACAAGGAGAAAATAGGTAAAACATTATTATATTCTTAGTCAGGTTGGGAAGAGCAGCATGTAATGGAACCCAGCAAAAAATGGAACTCACAACACAAATAGATTTCCTAAAAGTACAGACTGAAACCTTTGACTCTTCTGTTGCTGGTATTGGCATGGGTGTCCTATAAAAGTTAAGGCTTTTTTAAAAAAATATAGTAAGTGTTCATTGAAATCAATTATCAAATTTACATAGAGAAGAAAAATCCCAGCAGATAACTTCAAGGGAAGGGAAGTGCTTCAGCTGATGCTTAGGAGAGCACAGGAGTTTCTAAATCCCTACTTCCACACTCTTAAATTGCAATCAATCTGGGCTACATCTGCTGGAGCTAAGTTGCCCTCTGAAGGTAAAGGTGAGTCAATATCAGACAAAGTCTGTAGAGCTTGAAAGATCTCTAGAGCAGCCAGGACAGTCACAGATTGGCATCCGTTTGTCCTAAGTGACCCAGGCAACTTCAAGATCAAGGACAGTTATAAAGTGGACTGCCTCTTCGGACATCCACCACTGGTGGAAGTGGATTTTCATCACATGCTGGGGTCAGAGACACCTCCTGATGCCAAAGTATTTTACCTTGCGATCGCTCTTCTTCCTCTGGTGGAATAGAGTCTGTGTCAGATACCACAAGCTGATCCAGGTCAGCGGCACCATGCGTGGCCCTTCATCTTCTGACTCAGGACCAGAAGGGTCTGTCTCAGATGCCATGGACAAGAAATCATCCAGATGCAGCTCAGCTGCCCAGCGGTGTGGATCTTCAGTGGTGGCCGCAGGTGCACGTTGTTCCTCCTCACCTGGTGCAGGCAGAGGCACCTGGAGAAGCCGGATCGGCTGTGCCATGGGCTGGTTCTGTAATAACCAGCAGGGCCCCAATCATCAGCGCAGCAGCCTGGTGGCCCGGCCCGCTGGAGGGGGCGGGGCGTCATCGCTCCAAGGAGCGGGCTGCTGGAGGGGACGGGGCGTGAGCTGTCAAAAGTTGTCCAGAACTGTCAGCTGCCAAGAAGTGATCGGACAGTGAGCAGCTTAGGGGAGGAGCATGAATGGTGGTTGGAAACTGTTAAGCAATAGACCGGTTGGAGTCGGGGAGGGGCACAGCCATAGATATATAATGGGGGGGGGGGATCGGGTAGGGGGGCGGTGGAGAGAGACAGCAGGAGGGCAAGCCTGTGGAGGGCAGGGCAGGCCTGTGGAGATGGAGAGGCCTGCAGAGCAGGAGGAAGGGAAGAAAGGGAAAAGCCTCCCCCCTTTGGATCTTTGGAGGTCTGGGGTTGGAGGTTTGCAGGCCGACTAATACAGGCCAAGGCTGCCTGCTGGAGGCTTGCAGGCTGCTCCCGGTGCTGGGTATCTAGCCCAGGACAAGGTCGTGGCAGGGCCTCCTTTCGGGTGTCAATAGTGTCAGTGAGCGTGTTATCGTTAGCCGTGGCTCGATGGCTTGTCTGGCTCTTGTTCTTCGTTGTCTTTTCTCCATGGAATGGTGCTTTCATCATGGGCCTCGGGCAGATGAAGAGCAAGGCGCAGATCCCCTCTCCCGGGCTGCGGCCCCTCTGAGGCCGCTCCTGGCGGGGCTGTGCACACGTCCACCGGGAGACCCCGCGTGGGCACACGGCCCTGCGCGCTCCTCTGCAGGCCCTGGCTGGAGATGCACGGATCTGGGATGACGAGGACGCGGCCATCCTGGCACACATCCTGGAGCACATGCTGATTCTTCACACACACACACACACACACACACACACACAGAGCTTGGTCTTCAGTAGCTCGGGCTCAGTCCAATGGGCGTGCGCCGCACTTGGCACTTGGGATGGGCTTGGAGGAGTGAAAGCAGTGTTCACATCGGTGCTGTCCTGGTCCTGGCTGCCAGGTTCTTCCTGCCGGCGTCTCCATGCAAAGGGCCAGAAGGTTCTTATGGGTCTGGTTTGCGTTGGAATCTGGTTCGAGGGTTTTGATCCTGTGTCTGCAGGTGTCCACCAGGCACACTCTCTCCAGGATCTTCTGGAACCAGAACTAGTAAAAAAGGGGACCACAGCAGGAAAAGATGGTGTGCTCTCCTGGCCATCTCTGGACAAGTTTGCCAGTTGGGGTGAGCGCACTGGAACGTGGTGGCCTCGATACCTGAGTTCCAAGTTCTCTTTGGTCTTTTGTCAAGGATGAGGTCACTTCCTGGGGTCCTCTTTTTTTAATTATTATAAAAGTGACCTGCAGAGGGGTTACAGTTAAGTAAGTCAGGTAAAGAGTACATTTCTTTTTGGTCAATATCACCTCTTCCTTCACTCTCTCCCATTCCCCCCTCCACCCACCCATTGCCATGTACAAGTAGTCTCCAGTGAGTACCATTGCTTGATGCATTTGTTCATCCCTTGTCCCTCTATTTCTGTGGCCTCCTCTCATCTTCCCAAAAACTTATAAATGAACAAACAGAACAAAAAGAAAAAAACAGAAAAAAAGAAAACCTCATTTCCATTTCCAGTTCATTTCAATAAATATTATTTTGTATGATCAGATGCACATAGGCATTGTATCTTTCTTTTCCTCTCCTATTTTCCTCACTGTGTATGAATGCTCAGACACCTGTATAATTTATTATGTCCCAGTATTTTTAGTTCTAGTTTCCACATAGAAGAGAAAACATATGCCATTTGTCTCTCTGAGCTTGGCTTGCCTCACTTAACATGATTTGTTCTAGGTCCATCCATTTCAGTTAAGGTTTTTGATCACCGAGCTAAACACACAGCAGGAGTCAGACAAACTGACAGAGGACACAGGAAGGTAAAACACTTTCAGGCTAGGATAATTCCTCACATCAAGAATGTGAAGTAAAAATAATTTTTAAGAGAATGTGAATGAAAACATAAGTAGCAACAATGTGTGTGAGCAACAAAATGTTCACTGCTTCACTTTTACCCTATTGGCCTATTCTAATCAGAAATAGACTGAAAAGAAATTCTGGGAAATATAGTTCAGCCTTGGCAACACATTACAAAACCATCACAAATCACTTTAGCCTCATTTTACCGTTACTAAAGTGAAAGTACACAAAATTAATCAAGAAAACACATCCTAGATTTTCATTTTTATTTTCAAATGATCTTCAAATAAAAATATAGAATTATGGGCTGGGAAGTTGGCTCAGTGGTAGAGCGCTTGCCTTGCATGCATGATGCCCTGGGTTCGATTCCTCAGCACCACATAAGCAAAAAAGAAAAAAGCCAGAAGTGGCGCTGTGGCTCAAGTGGTAGAGTGCTAGCCTTGAGCTGAAGAGCTGAGGGACAGCGCCCAGGCCCAGAGTTCAGGCCCCATGACTGGACCCCCCCCCAAAAAGAAAAGAATATAGAATTATTGCTGGTCACTGGTGCCTCATGCCTGTAATCATAGCTACTCAGGAGGCTGAGATCTGAGGATTTCAGTTCAAAGCCAGACTGGGCAAGAAAGTCCATGAGACTCTTATTAACTTCAATAAACCACCAGAAAACCGGAAGTAGCTCATGGGGTAGAGTGCTAGCCTTGAGCTAAAGAGCTGAGGGACAGTGCCTAGACCCAGAGTTCAAGCCCCACAACCAACAAAAAGAGAGAGAGAGAATTATTCTTGTGAAACTACAGGAAACTTCAACAATCATTTCTCACAAAGTATTAATTCTATTGTTTATAATTAAATTCTGTTTTATATGTTGCCTGCACTGTGGTCATATATGAAAGACAAAAATCTATTGAAATCTCAGGTATAAGATCTCTGGAATATTAACAATTTATAGTCACAGAGGCCTAATGCTAATAACAAGGTGGACTATAAAGAATAACAAGCACATACACACCATCCCAAGGAAACGATAATCTGTTCCCAGCCTTCTTTCACCTCTGTCAAGTTTCTTACTTTATCTTTGCTGGGCAGAGAAACCTTGAGTGACTTGTGTTTGCATAATTCATTTCCTATTGATTATTTCATTCCCAACTAACCAGTTTAAAATCTATCTGCCATAGTATGAAGGCGTCCTTACTGAAGCTGGTTATAAACATTTCCTTGTGCATATCATACAGATTAGGAGAGATAAACCTGTCCTCTCCTTAGCATATAAAACCTAAGTATTTCAGGATGTTTTTAAAGTACAGACTGATATGTTAAGGGATCTGAGAATGGCCTATTTTGAATATTAAAATATAAAACCATTGCAAATAATAGCAGAGTTCTTCTCTTCCCTCTGTTGTATTTCCAAATACTTTACATGCGAAACAACTGAGAAGACATTAGTTCAATGATATATCAGTGTTGGACTCAGGCACTTGCTTTACTTGAATTGTGTAGAAATACATGAATAAACCATATCTCCCCTAGGACTGGAAAAGCAAAGCATTTTTACACTCTTGTTTTTCTTCAGAGATTCTGGTGTGCTGGCAACTAGAGGAATGTATTCTATGATCAGCAACATATTTTATAACTTTACAGACACTTTTGTATCAAGTAGATGATATCACTTACCTAGCTCTCAGTGAGACGTAAACTTCTAAAAAGTTAGAAATAATCCCAAATGTTTTTATCTTCTTAAGTACAGGATGAATTTCTAAAAAAGAGCCAGATGCTGTGGCTCATACTTGCTACTTGGGAGGCTGAGATAAGAGGACTCCAGTCCAGCTCAGACAAATAAATAAGTAAATAAAAGTTAACAAGCAAGCTAAGCATGATAGCTCCGGTCTATAATCCCAGCTATGTGAGAGACAGAGATAGGAGCTCATGTTTTCTCTCAAATGTAGAAACTAGATCTAAAATACACTGGGACATGATAAATCATTGAGGACTCCAGGCATTGGCACACAGTGAGATGAGACCAAAGGAGAACACTAAGAGAAGAAACACAAAGGCACAATGCCTCTATGCCTCTGATCAAGTAAGATAATAGTTACGGAAATAAACTCCAGGAAATGGAAGCAAGAGGCTTTTTCCTTTGTTGCTGTTTTTGTTTTCTTTTTGTCTTATTTGCTCCTTTATCTGCCTTTGGGAGGATAAATGGGATGGGGGCACAGGAATGGAGAGACTAAGGATGCACAAATACAGCATTGGTACTCAGCACTGGAAAATAAACTATACAACTTATGCATAGAGACTGAAAGGGAAAACAGGAAAAGCAAGAGAAGGGGTGCTATTGTTGAAAAAGAAATGTGCTCTTTACCTGACTTACAAAACTGTAACCACTCTGTATACCACCTCACCTTTATAATAATACTAATAAATAAATAGCTAAAAAATAAATTTTAGCCAGGCATTTGTGGCTCATGCCTGTAATCCTAGCTACTCAGGAGGCTGAGATCTCAGGATGGCAGTTCAAAGCCAGCCCGGGCAGGAAAGTCCATAAGACTCTTAACTCCAATGAACCACTGTGGCTCAAAGTGGTATAGTGTCAGCCTTGAGCAAAAAAAGCTCAGGGTCAGTGCCTCACAACTGACAAATACATGCATACATACATACATACATACATTTCAAAGACCTTTTGTGAAAAAGGTTAACGAGTCTCTCTCAGAAACAAGCCAAGCATGAGCGTTCCCATCTATAATCCCAGCTATATAACAGGAAGAGGTAGGAACATTGCTGTCCAATCATAGCCCTCGGTGAAAACACAAAAACTTGTCTGAAAAATAACTGAAGCAAAAAGACTAAAGGCAGAGTTCATGTAGTAGAATGCTTTAGACAAGCATGAGATCCTTACTTAAAATCAAATACTGAAAAAAAAAGTCCACAAAGAACTCCTGTTTTGTAGTTCCCTACAAATAGCCAAGTCTAGAACCCATAGCATCAAGTCACTAAAGTCCCTCTGAAGCATAACTGAAAAAATGTCAATCTTCTCCCAACTGGGCTATCATTCCATTTGAGGTATAAGCAGAAGACTGCTGTTCACTAGAGATGACACTGAGACTTTTACAACATTGCTTGAATCCCACAGTGTCAACAGTGAGGAGGACCAGCACTTTCTCCTGGAATACACAAGCCGAAGTTTGACTTCCTCACTGTTGCTTATACCTCATCAAGATATGAGCAATATTGCTAAGATTCTCCTGGCCTCTGTCATCCTCCTTCTAATACACTTTGCCGTGTGGGATTGATCATACTTTCTATAATCTATCATTGTGGTCCCATCTTTTTTCCCCCAAGGGAAACTCTGTCCCTGTATAAGTCCATTTAAGAAATGTAAACCATTTCTAGATTAATGAGTGTCTCATAACTCTACTCACCAGAATCTATTGGAACTCCAGACTATATTGCTTGCTATATTTCTTCTGGTTTCTAATCCTTTGCAACCATTGCTAATAACAAAGCTGTGTATACTAACTGTTGACTTGTATTAAGACAAAATAGATTTTTTTAATATGACACTATTTTAACATTTTTCCATGAAGATGAACTTTTTTCCCCTTGCAATCTATAAAATGAAGGTAAGAATATTATCTCATGTATTTGTTATATATTTGTTAACATACAAGAATTAATTAGAAAAATGATTGATGTTGTGCTACATAAATGCTACATAAAATTAGTGTTATAGAAAGAATGGGAGGAAAGGGGAAAAAAGAAGGGAAGAAATAAAATGCTAAAAAGTACAGATTTTACAAGAAATGCTTAGGAAACATGATAGCTTAGAACATAATGAAATCTTTTGTTTCAGAACAAGAGCAAGCAGAGATTTCAAGTACTGAAAATTTTCTCTCCCTTTTTTTTGTAGAAAAATCTGGTAAGATTCATATAAACAAATTGATCTAAGAAGATGTTCCATGGATTAGAACATTAAAGAAAATATGGCAAAATATTAACAAATTTTGAGTCTAAGTTGTAGTTAATGGGTATTTACAATAGTATTATTTTAACTTTTTTAATGAAATTTTCCATAATAAACAGTGAGAGCAGTTACAAATTAAGATGTCACTAAAGTCTGCTAAAAATTCAAGCTAATAGTCATGGCTTCTATGTCAATAATAATGTAATCTGACTAGAAATTTATATTACAGTGACTCTTAGGTACCATAAAATCCTCAATATTCTTGAATTATCAAATAAATTAATAAACTCAAATTCATTAAATTTAAATATTATGTATTAAATTTCATATATAAATAATTTATATAATATTTAAATGTTTTAAATAAAAATGTGAATGATTATTGTAGCTCTATTGACAGAGCAGAGTGAAGAAATGATGGTATGCCTATATGATGTAATATTCTGCATTCTCTAAATAAGGATGAAGCCCTTAATGTGCTGATATGGCAAAATTGCCAATATAAGTGAACAAACCAAAGAACAAGTACAGAATAATAAGAGTGTTCATAAAATATTGCCATTTATGTAATGATCTATGTAACTTGTGGGCAGGGATGAGAGGAGGATATGATGGAAAGCAAAGGAAGGGGTGACATTGTCCTATATATACACTCATTATCTGACTTATGAAACGGTAACCCCTCTGTTCAACACCTTAATAGTAACAAAATTATATATATATATTTTTTTCTTTTTTTTTGGACGGTCATGGGGCTTGAACTAACTCTGGGTCTGGGCGCTGTCCTTCAGCTCTTCAGCTCAAGGCTAGTGCTCTACCACTTGAGCCACAGTGCCACTTCTGGTTTTCTGGTGGTTAATTGGAGATAAGAGTCTCACAGACTTTACTGCCCCAGCTGGCTATGAACCACAATCCTCAGATCTCAGCCTCCCGTGTAGCTAGGATTACAGGTGTGAGCCACCACACCCAGCTAAAATTACATTTTAAAAAAAGAAAAAGGAACAACTTATAGCTGCTTAGTTAATATTTAGTTATGTCCAAAAGAGCCTAGCTATTTGTAGATATGGAAATACCTACAAATAGATATGGATATCAAGGAGACTATCATTCAAGAATAATTATGACTGCTCAGGATACACAGTTTAAAACTGTACTGTAGTTCAGTTCAGTTTAGTACTGTCATTCATTTTTCCCATAACACCTATTTCCAATAAAGATATGTTACCTTTCAACATATCTAAAACTTTTACTTTATGAGCTAGATTAAACACATTAACTTTTTACCTTGCTTTTTGGATCCTATTGCTTTTTCTCATTTTTGGCTAGGAAGGTAAACTCAGGGCCTTAACCTGCCAGGTAGTCACTCTGCCATTTCAGCCACAACCCAGCCTATTATTTGCTTTTGGAGGAGGAATGTTTTCATAAAATTAGGGACAAGGAAATGCTCAGCATTGTATAATAATTTATATACAACTGACAAGAATTTAAGACTGAAAGTCTCTCTAGATCAACTAAGCTATATAATGCATGTGGATATTTAAATATTTTGTTTTCAATTTTACTTTTTTTTCATTTAGAAGGTTGTTTGCTTGGTCAAAACTGAATGCAGTAGAGCACCAGTCACTCAGCCTGTAATCCTAGCTTCTCAAGTGGCTAAGATCTGAGGATCGCAGTTCAAAGCCATCATGGCAGAAAAGTCTGAGAGACTCTTTTTTCCAATTAACCACCAAAAAGCCAAAAGTGGAGCTGTGGCTCAAATAGTAGAATGCTAGCCTTGAGCTCAAAAGCTCAGGGAAAGTGCTCAGGGTCTGAGTTCTAGGAGGGGAGTCTATATATAATAAAATCCACAAATAAGGGAGGGCTTCCTGTATAAAAGCTCAGCAAGAAACTATACACAGGAAAAGTGGAAGAGGATTGAAGGGATAAAGGAAAAGGCAAGGAGGGACTTTTTTTCCAGTCCTGGGACTTGAACTCTGGGCCTATATGCTGTCCCTGAGCCACTTTTGCTCAAGGCTAGCACTTTACCACTTTAGCCCCAGCGCCACTTCTGGCTTTTTCTGAGTAGTTTATTGGAGATAAGTTTCACAGACTTTCCTCTTCCAGCTGACTTTGAACCACAATCCTCAGATCTCAGCCTCCTGGGTAGTTACGAGACAAGTGTGAGCCACCTGTACTGGGCTTTTAAGAGTTTATCCTTTTGAAAGTTTTTTTTTAATTGTATCTTTTCAGTTCATCTTTATAAATAAATAAAATGGACATTTTCTAATAAACAGTTAAATAACAAAATAAGGTAGATGAGTCACATATTTTAGTCTCTACTTAATAAATCTACAAAGGAAGCATAAAACCAGTTCAGTTATTTGTTTTAATATCATTCTGACTAAAACATCCAGTACTACAACTCTCTCATATTTAAATTCATCTACTGGCAAATAATAATCTGGTCTTATCTACCTGGAGATATTTGTGTTTATATGGTCCTATCTTTATCCAGCTGTGTAGTAGCAGATTCTGTGGGTTCTCAGTGAGCCTCATCTCTGGTATTTACAATCTTTTGCAAGTGCCCATGTTTTTAGTGTAGATTTACTTAAGGATTTGTATCTACCAAGTTAGATGAAGAATTCATTTCCTTGTTAAGTAAAGGGTGTCACTCCAGAAACTAGCTGATAAAAGAATTGTAGCCCCCATCTTGAGCATTCCTTCTATCTCTTCCTAGCTTGTCTGCCCTGCAGAATGACAACTGTCATTTTGCCAGGTTGCTCTGTGGAGATGGCCATGCAGTAGGCATGCCCAAGTAAAACCTTGAGGTGACTCAGGCTCTGGACAAGAGCTTGAGTGCCACCTTGTGAGAGACTTGGAGTCAGAGGCGTTCTACTAAACTTCACCCAGATTCTAGGCTCCCCCAACTTGTAATCCAATAAGTTATTGTTATTTTAAGACACTAAATTTGGGATAATTTATTAAGCAGCAACAAATAACAAATACAAGCTACAACTATCAAACCACAATTCAAAAGGAACAAATACCTAAAACACAGTACATTTTCTTGTCCAAAAAATAAAAATGTAAGGAATATCTAATAATGATGGCTACTGGAATGATAAAAGATCAAAAAGATTTCAATAATTATATAAAAAATTAAATGACAATTTCATAACTGTTGGATGATTCATCAAAAATGTTTCGCATAGTAAAATGTACTGATGTATACATATATGTAAATTTTTATACTACTAATACATTGTTTCTGTATTTGCATAAGCAGAATCACCTATGCTCAGTTCTCTCAGACAATAAACACTTGGGATTGAAATTCAATTTTTAGGTCTCAATTTTATTTCAGTGATAAACTGCTAAAATCAATGTAATAAAACAGCACTTGCTTTCAATAATGGGGCATGAGTGCCCTCTTGTGATAGACTAGACATTTAAATTTGTGTGTAAATATTTTTCAGTTGCATAAAAAATTAATTTGAACCAAATAATTTCCCAAACATAAAATGTTCTCTATTATTAGACTAAATTTTTTTGAGGTACTGGGGTTTAAATTCAGCTTTTCATACTTAGTAGGCAGGCATTAGATCATTTGAGTCATATCACTAGTCCTTTTTGCTCTGTTTCTTTGTTTTGTTTTTTGTACTTCATATTTTGTTTTGTCAGTTGTGGGGCTTGAACTCTGGGCCTAGGCGCTGTCCCTGAGCTCTTCAGCTCAAGGCAAGCACTCTACCACTTCTGGTTTTCTGGTGGTTAACTGGAGATAAGAGTCTCACAGACTTTCCTGCGCAGGCTGGCTTTGAACTGTGACCCTCAGATCTCAGCCTCTATAATAGCTAGGATTGTACATGTGAGCCACTGGCACCAGACTGCTTTTTGTTTTTTCAGGTAGAGTTTTGCTGTTTGTCGAGGACTGACCTGAATTTCAATCCTCTTATTCACATTTCCCACCATAAGTAGGATGACAGGCTTGAGCTTCCATACCCCAATTTTCCTTTGGTGATGGGATCTTGGGAACTTTTTGCCAGAGATGGCCTTAAACTTTGATTCATTTCATCTTAGCCTCCCGACTAGCTAGCATTATAAATGTGATTCACTTGCACCAGCTTTTAACAATACTTTTGAGTGAAGGAAAAGTATCTGAACAATTTAGTTAATGTTAATAGACAATATGAATAATTCACATCAACATGCTATTCCTGGCTGGGCACTGGTGGCTCACACCTGTAATCCTATCTACTAAGGAGGCTGAGATCTGAGGCTCTCAGCCCAGTCAGGAAAGTCCATGAGACTCCTATCTCCAATCTCCTATCTCCAACCACCAGAAAACTGGAAGTGGCACTGTAGCTCATGTGGTAGAGTGTTAGCCTTGAGCTGAAGAGCTGAGGGACAGTGCCCAGGCCCAGAGTTCAAGCCCCACAACTGACCAAAAAAATGCTATTACTTTGATTATACTAATTTCAAACTAAACCTTGAAAAATGGAGGTTCTTTAGCCTGATCATCATTTATATGTCTGAAAAAGGTTCTCTATTCCTTACTCTGAAGCACAAACTCCCAGAATAAGGGTAAGAATCAGAACCAATCAAGTAGTATAAGTCTTCTGTCAGAAGAATGCCTTGGATTGAGTTAGGGGGCATATCAATAATCTCCCATAAATCAAAAATCACAACTCTTCTCCAAGACTCCTCATTCACCTTGTTCTTTTTCTGTTTGTAGAGGTGTGTGTGTGTGTGTGTGTGTGTGTGTGTGTGTGTGTATCTTTCTTTAATTTTGTCAGTTGTGGGGCTTGAACTCAGGGCCTGAGTGCTGTCCCTGAGCCTCTGTGTGCTCAAGGCTAGTGGTCTATCACTTAAGCCACAGAGACACTTCTGGGTTTTGAGTGGTTAATTGTAGATGGGTCTCATGGGGACTTTTCTGCCTGGGCTGGCTTTGAACTGCAATCTTCAGATCTCAGCCTCCTGAGTAGCTTAGGATTACAGGTGTGAGCCACTGGTGCCCAGCTTGTTTGTTGAGTTTCTATGTTTTCCTTTCAAAAAGGTGTGCTCCACAAGGGCAGGACTTTTTGTCTATTTTATTCTTAGTTTGACTGAGAACAGAGTTGGATGTATTATATATACTAAGTAATTATTAAATGATGTACAAATACATGTATTTTGTTACTCTGGACTCTTATGGAATCCATAGGAAGACAATTACATGTCCATTATTAAAGCTTCTGTATAAATTCAAGGAAATGGAGGAGCACATTTAGAGACACCCCCCCCCAATTGAAATAAATATTATAATTTAGGTAGATAGCCATTTTATTCATATGGTCCAGTAATAATTAAAGTAATTAAAATGGACAGAAATTTTCATATCTATGACCTCATTGGTTTTGTTACCACAAAAAACGAATCATTTAAATTTATATAAAATTGGTATAAATTTTTGGTGAGGATTCCAGTGCATACAGTCTGTATAAACATTTTATACAAAATCTTGAGCAATATAAGAGTGATGTACTTTTAGGGGTCCAAACTTCATACAGCTTGGCGTAGTGGCTCATGCCTGTAACCCTTGCTACTCACGAGGCTGAGACCTGAGGATCACAGTTCAAAGCCAGCCCAGGCAGAGACTCTTATCTCTAATAAACCACTCACAAAACCAGAAGTGGTGCCGTGGCCTTGAACTGAAGAGCTCAGGGACAGCACTGAGGCCCAGAGTTCAAGCCCCACCACCCACAAATAACAACAACAACAAACAAAAACAAAAGCAAAACTTCATACAAACATTACTGCATATCAATGCCAGATATATGGTTTGATTTTAACCAGACAGACTTCCTGCATTTCAGGTATTTTGTTTTTGTGCTGTAGGGCTTGAACACAGGGCCTAGACACTGTTCTGGAGTTTTATATTTAAGGCCAACACTCTACCACTTGAGCCACAGTTCCACTTGTGGCTTTTTTTATTTTTTATACCAGTTTGAGGCTTGAACTCAGGCTTGGTCACTGTCCTTGAGCTTCTGTGTTCAATGCTAGTGCTCCATTACTTAAGACACTGCTTTACTTCCAGCTTTTTGGTGATTAATTGGGTAAGAGTCTCATGGACTTTCCTACCTTGGCTGGCTTTGAACTGTGATTCTCAGATCTCAGCCTCCTGAGTAGCTAGAATTATAGGTATGCACCACTGGCACTCAGCAGTACATTTGATATAAGTACTTTAAGATCAAGCATTTCACCCTTGGGAGGAAGACACCTTACCTAGTGAGAGAATAGAAGACTTATACTACTTGATTGGTTCTGATTCTTACCCTTATTCTGGGAGTTTGTGCTTCAGAGTAAGGAATAGAGAACCTTTTTCAGACATATAAATGATGATCAGGCTAAAGAACCTTTGGGTCTAGTGTCTACACAGTCAGTTCTTGGTTACTTCCTTTGCCATCTGACCTTTACCTTCCAGAGTATTAGGGGTTTCGTGCTGAGAGTCAGCAAAGGGCAGTTGATGACATTCACACATGTCACTATTACTGGCTGTTAGGTAGATTATAGATTAAAGGTATGGAATTAATTTGGGAAATATTGGTAAGTTTGTTTTGTTTGCCCATTAGTTCTATCTCTTCTCTGATTACTGCAGATAACTGAGAACTAGTGAAAATAGCACTAGGAATGTCAGTATTTAAACAGTCTCACACCTGGATATATTATTAATATTTATTTAGCACATTGCAGTAAATCAATGCTGCCATTCTTTCTTTTTTGTTTTTTTCCCTTGTGCCAGTATTGGGGCTTGAATTCAAGCTTGGATATTGTTCCTTATCTTTTTTGCTCAAGGCTGGTACTCTACCACGTGAGCCACAGCTTTATTTCCAGCTCCTTGAAAGTTAATTGGAGTTGTGTCTCACAGGCTGGCTTTGAACTACAACCTCAGATCTCAGCCTCTTGAGTAGCTAAAATTACAAGCATGAACCACCTGTGCCTAGCAAGTGTTGCTTTAGGCACCCTATTTTGAGTGATTTTCCAAACCTCATTGCAGAAGACAAAAGCTCACAGATGTTGAACTTGGAGCTAATTTTCTAAAAGCATGAGAAACAAAGGAAGCAGCTGTGTGTACACCTTTCCTCGTACTTTCTCTCTATGGAATACTGCACCCTGAAATTTAGAAAGTTAAATTATGTAGAGTTAGTCTCTAATACAGACTAATACCTGTACTTTTGTTTTGGATTCAAACCTGCAGTTGCTACACATAAGTCAAACTACACAGGCAGAAAAAGTCCAGGATTTCTCCAGCATATTGCTTTTAAAAGCATTTAAGCTGGATCGGGGCCAAGATGGTGATGGAGCAGTAGGGAAGCACCACAGCTCTCTCCAACCAAATAGAGAGTTTGAGTTCCAATGTTCAGTTTCCCCAAGAGACAGACAACAGCAAAAAGGGGAACACCCATGGAGCTGGGAAGGTGACTCAGTGGTGAGTGCTTGCTTTGCATGCATAAGGCCCTGGGTTTGATTCCTTAGCACCACATAAGCAGAAAAAACCAGAAGTGGTGCTGTGGCTCAAGTGGTAGAGCACTAGCCTTGATCTGAAGAGCTGAGGGACAGTGCCCAGGCCCAGAATTCAGGCCCCACTACTGACAAAACAACAACAAAAAAAAAACAGTAAACATAATAGTGCACCATATACTTTTCAATACATGGATACAATGTGTATATATTCACTGCAGATCTCTCCACACAAACACTGGATGCAAGGAAAGCCAGGGAAAGTAGCATATGAGCCCTGAGAACCAATAACTGCCAACCCAGACTGGTATATCCAGCACAGCTAGCCTTCACATTCAATGGAGAAACTAAAATTTTTAATAGGAAAGAAAAACTAAATGAATTCATAAAAAATAAGCCAGCACTACAAAGAATATTAAGAGGAGGAATAGATTCTCAAGAAAACAATCATCAGGGAGCCACATCAGACAGATATCACTAGAAGTCCAACTTAGTAAGCACAAGAGGAAAGAAAAGAAGAAAAACTTGGGAAAGCAGGAAAATGACAGGAAATACTGTATAATATCCTCTCTATAATAACCATAAATGCTAATGGGCTCAATTCACCAATCAAAAGAAAAAGAACTGCAGATTGGATTAGAAAACAAGATCCATCCATTTGTTGCCTTCCAGAGACCCACCTCACAGCCAAAGATAAAACAAACTCGGAATGAAGGGATGGAGGAAAATCTACGATGCAAATGCTCCTAGCAAGAAGGCAGGAGTTAACATTCTGATATCTTACAAAATAAACTTTTCATTAAAATCAATACAAAAAGACAAAAAAAAGACATTACATATTAATACAGGGAACAATCCAAGAAGAGAAAATCACCATTATCAATTTATACTCCTCAAACATTGGTACACCCAAATATGTTAAGCAAATACTCTCAGAATAAGCACATACTTACAGAATAAAATAGATCCAAACAATAATACTAAGAAACTTCAACACTCTACTCTCAGCAAAGGACAGGTCTACTAGCCAGAGGATTTGGCAAAGAAACCTCTGAATTAAATGATGCCATATCTCAAGCAGACTTAACTGACATCTACTGAGTTTTCCACCCAACAACAACCCAGTACACAGTCTTCTCAGCAGCACATGGAACTTTCTTCAAAATAGATCATATCATAAATTCATAGCTTGAATTCATACAAGGAATTTAAGCAAATACAAGAGGATTGACATAACCCCCTGTATTCTATCTGACCACAGTGTAAGCAAGCTAGTTCTCAATAACAAAGCATACAGTAGAAACTACTCAAACACATAGAAATTAAACAGAACACTTCTGAGCAACACCTGGGTCACAGAAGAAATTAAAGAAATTTACAAGTTCCTACAATTCAATGAAAATAAATAAACATCACAAAGAAACCTGTGGGAAACGGCAAAAGCAGTCCTGAGGGGCAAATTTATTGCTCTCGGTACACACATCAAGAAAATAGAGACAAACCAAGTAAGTAATCTCATGCTAGAAAAGCAAAAACAAAATTGAATCTAAAGTTACTAGACAGAGATAACCAAAATAAAAGCTGAAATTAACGATAGAGACCAAGAAAACTATCAATAAAATTAATAAAACAAAAGGCTGTTTTTTTAAAAAGTCAATAAAATGGATGGACCTCTGGCAAGATTAACTAAAAAAAGAAGCAAGGAGACCCAAATCAATCAGATCAGGGATGCCATGGGAAAAATTACAACAAATACCCAAGACACCCAAACAATTATAAAGAACTATTTCCAGAATTTAAAGTCACTAAGGAAGGAAAACCTAGTAAAAATGGATGAAGTTTTACAGAAATATGAATTTCCCAAACTGAACCAAGAAGAAATAACTAAAAAAATAAGCAAATAACTTACAATGAGATAGAGGAAGCAATCAGAAGTCCTTCAACAAGGAAAAGTCCACGACCAGATGGATTCACTATGGAATTCTACAGGATCTTTAAAGAGGAACTAATACCCATGCTCCTCAAGCTCTTCCAAGAAATAGAAACAGAGGGAGCTATCCCAAACTCATTCTATGAAGCCAATATTCCACTTATCCCCAAACTAGGCAAAGACCCAACCAAAAAAGAGAACTACAAACCAATCTCCTTATGAATGCAGGTACAAAGCTCCTTAATAAAATTTTAGCCAAGGGCTGGGAGGGTGGCTTAGTGGTAGAGTGCTTGCCTTGCATGCCTGAGGCCCTGGGTTTGATTCCTCAGTACCACATAAGCAAAAAGAAAAAAGCCGGAAGTGGCGCTGTGGCTCAAGTGGCAGAGCGCTAGCCTTGAGCTGAAGAGCTGAGGGACAGCGCCCAGGCCCAGAGTTCAGGCCTCGGACCAAAAAAAAAAACAAAACAAAACAAAACAAAAAAAAAAAAATTTTAGCCAAAAGAATCCAGAAACAAAATACAATCAAAAACAATCATACATTATGATCAAGTAGGCTTCATCCCAGAGATGCAGGGATGGTTTAACATATGTGAATCAATAAATGTAATCCATCACATCAACAGATTCAAGGTCAAGAACCACATGATTATCTCCATTGATGCAGAAAAGGCTTTTGATAAAATACAACATTCTGGGGGGGGGGGGGGGGTGCTGTTAGGAAGAGGGGAAGATGGGAAGGGATGGGAAGGGGAAACAAATGCAATAATGCTTGATAAGAAATGTACTCATTACCTTGCTCATGTAATTGTAACCCCTCTGTATGGTATTTTCACAATAAAAAAGTAAAAAAATAAATAAATAAACAAGTTAATATGCCCATCAAAAAAAATACAACATTCATTCATGTTAAAAGCTCTGGAGAGAATAGTAATAGAAGGAACATTCCTTAAAACAATAAAATCCATATATGAAAGACCAATAGCCAATATCATACTTAATGGGGAAAAACTACAACCAATTCTCCTAAAAGCAGGAACAAAGCAAAGATGCCCACTGTCTCCACTCCTGTTCAATATAGTTCTAGAATCCTTAGCCAGAGCAATGAGGCAAGAAAAAGACATTAAAGGGATCTGCACAGGGAAGGAAGAAGTTAAACTATCTCTTTTTGCAGATGCCATGATATTATACCTTAACTACCCCAAAAACTCTACCCCCAAACTCTTAGAGCTTATAAACCACTTCAGCAAAGTAGCAGGATACAAAATTAACCCACAAAAATAGTTGCCTTTCTGTACAACAACAACGTATAAGCAGAAAGGTAAATCAAGGAAACAAACCCATTTACAATAACCTCAAAAAAATAAAATAGCTAGGAATTAACCTAACCAAAGATGTAAAGGAACTATTTAATAAAAACTATAAAAGCCTAAAGAAAGAAATCATAGAGGACACCAGGAAATGGAAAGACCTTCCATGTTTTTGGATAGGCAGAATTAATATATTGAAAATGGCCACATTGCCCAGATTGATACATAAATTCAGTGTAATTCCCACTAAATTCTGAAATTGATACACAAATTCAATGTAATTCCCATTAAAAATAGAGAAAACAATCCAAAAATTCATATGGAACAACAAAAGACCTAGAATAGCCAAAGCAATTCTAGGCAAAAGAAACAACCTGGGAGGGATCACAATACCAGATTTCAAGCTCTACTATAAAGCCATAATAACAAAGACAGTTTGGTATTGGCACAAAAACAGACCCTCAGACCAATAGAATAGATTAGAAGATCCAGAAATAAACCACGTACTTACAGTCAGCTGCTTTTCGACAAAGGAGCCAAAGACATACAGTGGAAGAAGTATAGCCTCTTCAACTATTGGTGCTGGGAAAATTGGGCAGCCACATGCAGAAAACTAAAAGTAGACCCCAGCCTGTCACCATGCACTAACATCAACTCAAAATGGATTAAAGACCTTAACATCAAACCTGAAACTCTGAAACTACTGCAGGACAGAGTTGGAAGGACACTTGAACTTATAGGCACAGGAAAGAACTTCCTGAACAGAGTCCCAGGGTCATAACAAATTGGAGAGAGACTTGACAAATGGGACTACCTTAAAATAAAAAGTTTCTGCACAGGGCTGGGAAGGTGGCTCAGTGGTAGAGTGCTTGCCTTGCATGTATGAGGCCCTGGGTTCGACTCCTCAGCACCATATAAGCAAAAAGAAAAAAGCTGGAAGTGGCACTGTGGCTCAAGTGGTAGAGCGCTAGCCTTGAGCTGAAGAACTGAGGGGCAGCACCCAGGCCCAGAGTTCAGGCCCTATGACCGGACCCAAAAAAAAAAAAAAAGTTTCTGCACAGCTAAAGACAGAGCAACAAAACTAGAAATACAGCCAACTAATTGGGAAAAAAATATTACCAGCAACATATCAGACAAAGGCCTAATATCCATTATATACAGGGAACTCCAGAAAGTAATCCCTCCTAAATCTAACAAACCAATTACTAAATGGGCAAAGGAACTAAAAAGAGATTTCTCCAAAGAAGAGATAGAAATGGCAAAGAAACACATGAGGAAATGTTCATCATCCATGGCTATAAAGGAAATGCAAATAAAAACAACACTGAGATATCACCTTACCCAGTCAGAATGGCCCACATCTTAAATTCAGCCAACAACAAATGCTAGTAGGGATGAGGAGAAAGAGGAACCCAATTGCATTGCTGGTGTGAATGTACACTAATACAACCACTTTGGAAAGCAGTCTGGAGGTACCTCAGAAAGCTAAATATAGACCTCCCCTATGACCCAGCCATATCACTCTTAGGCATCTACCCTGAGCAACAGGAACCAGGATACAAGGGCACATGCATCTCCATGTTCATTGCAGCTCTGTTCACAATAGCCAAGATATAGAAACAACCCATATGCCCTACTACAGATGAATGGATCCAAAAATTGTGGTATCTATGTACAATGGAATATTATGCAGCCATTAGAAAGGAAAAAATGATGGCATTCTCAGGGAAATGGATGTAATTAGAAAAAAATCATTTTGAGTGAGGTAAGCCAAGAACAAAAGACAAATGGCACAAGGTCTCCCTGATAAGTGGATGTTAAATCCAAGATGCAAGGAGATACAGCAAAGTAAAAAGGACTTGAGAAACAAAGGACCTCCACTCATCTTGTTGTATCATAACTAAATGACCCCATGTTGTTGACCACATATATGGTATATAGATGCACATCGGAGGGAAGCTAGGAGGAAGACACAGAAACAGAGGGAAATAGGAGAAAACATACAACAGAGGGCCTCATCAGCTGGACTGGACGTTGATGAAAACGAATTAAGCAACTCAAGGGCAGCAATGGGATGGAGGGAATGAGAGGGAAAAACGGAACAGTTTATACTAAGCAAAAGGAAAGAAATGTATATATCACTTGATGTGGAAGAAATAGTTGCATTGTCAAAGCTCATAGAATTCACAAACTTTATAGACCATGATAATGACAATTTGCCTCATGTAGGTTAGAATGTATTTTTTACTTTAACTAAGTATCACTATCTCACAATACTGTGAAACTTATGAAATTTATGTAATCACCTAATCACAATAAAAATTGCTTTAAAAAAACATTTAAGCTATTAAATTAAAATATTAGACCTCAAACTATCTTCTGTTTTCAGTCTTCTGACAGCTTCCAGAAGGTGGATTTATCTAAAGTGGCTCATTTGTCTAAAGTGGCTCCATTGAGAGGATTTTTTTCCCTTACTTCCGGACATTTTAAATTAGTAATAGAAAGATCAAACTCAAGTAAACGTTAGATAATAGACTGTTTAGTACCACATCATGTGGCTCATGTTTATTCTTTCTCATTTGGACCAAGAATTTCAGCAAGAAGTTCAGTTGCCATATTGGACTTGGTGTGAAGATGGCTGGGGTTGTTTCAGAATGGCAAATCGGTGCTGCAAATTATCCTCCATGCCCCTATTCCTCAATAGGAAGCTCCATGAAAATCAAATGATAGAACAGCCCACATGTAAAAGAGAACTAACTATAGAATATCTACCACTTTTTTCCATTGCTCAAGCAGTTGACCAAATCAGTGGTCCATTCCCTGAAACTTTTCCTCGGAGTGCCTGGCTCTAGTCTTGTATCTCCCACTCTTAGAGTTCAACTCAATCTATCATTCTCTTAACTCTTGATTTCAGAATATAGGACCCAGGTGTTCTCCACTTTCCTGAGCCAGATCCTAGCCCCACCAAACTCTTATGCCACCAACAGAGCCCTAGAATTCTTGTTTTCCATGTCTACAAAGACCAGTTATTACTGGGGACCAAGACAGTTGTTGTCTTTTGTTCTGCTTGTAACTCTGGTTTGAGGTTATTCTCTAAATTTTATTCTCTTTAATTGTTTTCTTTCCATCATTGGTTTCCAGGATGCTGCCTTTATATTTGCAAGAAATATATTCCATCTTGGAATTAGGCTTTACTCAGTATGGAAATTCCAGAAGGATGGGAAGGAGATCAATTGTGTAGTTTTCCAGAATTTCTATGATCTTACAAGATTATCCAATGAAAAGGTGATCTTTCTGTCACTTCAAAGTATCTGTGGGACTTAGGCTCTGGTCTTCTCTGGCCCTGGGACCCACCCACAGCCTCAGACTTCTCTATGCATTTAGACTGAAAGCTTCAACTGACTTGTTTCGTTTTTTGTTTTTTTTTTTTAATACAAGCTTATCCATAGTACATCTATGTTAAACATCTATGTTAAACTTGATTTTATTTTTTCAAGCCATCTTGAGATGTGTATTCCTTATTTCTGCATCTTATTGATTAGAGGGGCCAGTTGGTATCACCCAGTGCCTGAGGCTGTATGCCTGGTGGCCCCAGAAGCAGGTTCATGTGTGTAGCCAAGACTAAGCCATCTTGTAATCTGTTCTCTTGCATTGTTTTAAACTGATAGGAGAGAGGGGGCTGGGAATGTGGCTCAGTGGTAGAGTGTTTGCCTAGCGTGCACAAAGCCCTGGGTTCAATTCCTCAGCACCACATAAACAGAAAATGCCAGAAATGGGGCTGTGGCTCAAATGTTAGAATGCTAGCCTTGAGCAAAAGAAGCTCCAGGACAGTACTCAGGCCCTGAGTTCAAGCCCCAGGACTGGCCAAAAAAAAAAATCATTAAACTAATAGGAGAACTTTTTCTGACAAGTTATACTGTGTATCCTGAAAATATGTAAGATAAAATACAAGTTCTGGGTTTGTTTGTTTACTTCACCTTTTTTAGATTTTGTTTAAGCTAAAACATGCAATTTTTTCAAGAAGAAAAAAAGTATATGTGAATACATTTTAGTATTGTAGGCTCAGTGTTTAGATGTGGCCTCTCCCAGGCCTTCTCTGACAGCCTGTGGTCCCTTGATGCTCCCTGGGACTGCCTCAGGACCAGTAGGCTGAAGCCCACTATGGATGAACTTGACCTTTGCTTTGGAGCCACATAGACCTTTTGTAACCATTTTCTTTAAAAAAAAAAAAAAAGCGGGCTGGGAAGTTGGCTCAGTGGTAGAGTGCTTGCCTTGCATGCCTGAGGCCCTGGGTTCAATTCCTCAGCACCACATAAGCAAAAAGAAAAAAGCTGGAAGTGGTGCTGCGGCTCAAGTGGTAGAGTGCTAGCCTTGAGCTGAAATGCTGAGGGACAGCGCCCAGGCCCAGAGTTCAGGCCCCACGACCGGACCCCCCAAAAAAAAAATTTTTTTAAGCATTTTACACAATGTCAATAAAAACTCTTCGTATTGAAAAAAATAGGGTAGCCTAGGAAAACTATACTAAGAAGGTAATACTCATTTTAAAATCATACTAAGAAGGTAATAAAGTGAGTCAGAAAGAAATGTGGGGAAAGAGCAAGCCATACTAGGTGGGAGTACATCATTGACAAGCCCTACTAATCAAGTCATTCACTTAAAAGCAAAGTGACAATAATTATTTTATAGCCAAGCTTAGCAAATGCATTAGGCAGCCTGTGGTACAAACTCTCACATCAATAACACTACAGGTATTTTTTTTTGTCCGGTTGTGAGGCCTGAACTCTGGGCCTGAGCACTGTCCCTCAGCTATTCAGCTCAAAGCTAGTGCCCTACCACTTGAGCCACAGCGCCACTTCCGGCTTTTTTCTTTTTGCTTATGTGGTGCTGAGGAATCAAACCCAGGGCCTCAGGCATGCAAGGCAAGCGCTCTACCACTGAGCCAACTTCCCAGCCCCAACACTACAGGTATTTAGAATGTGATATTGGGGCTGGGAATGTGGTTCAGTGGTAGAGTGCTTGCCTTGCATGCCTGAGGCCCTGGGTTCGATTCCTCAGCACCACATAAGCAAAAAGAAAGAAGTTAGAATGTGATATTGCTCCCCTCTGCAATTGGCTTTATGAAAAATGTATATATAGCCAGGTACCAGTGGTTTATGCCTGTAATCCTAGTGAGTCAAGAGGCTGAGATATTAGGATTATAGTGTTAAGCCAGCCCAAGCAGGAAAGTCCAAGACATTCCTATCTCCAATAAGCTACCAAAAAAAGCTGGAAGTGGAACTGTGGCTCAAGTGGTAAGAATGCTAGCCTTGAGCAGGGACAGTACCTGGGCCCTGAGTTCAAGGCCCAGGTCCAACACAAAAACATTAATCAATTTTAAAAATACATATACACCCTAAACTTACTAAGCAATGTGGGTTTTTTTTTCATAAATTATGGCAGTGTGCTCTAATGAAAGGGCAGTGGCAGGAAACAGTACACAAAATTCCAGTCACAGCTTCCAATTATTTACACTATTCTTTCCTATTCATTTTCAATGAATTACCCTAAAAAACATATCGATGATAGCAGTAAACTATCTCATAAGCATAAAAATAGAGAAATATTCAGTTTCCTACTCCAAGACTTTCCTCTTTTCTGGTTCCTCTCTAAGTGTTCTCTTCACAGGCCTCTCTGGCCACTGCTTTGTATCTGGGTTTTTCACCCTTTTGTAGAACTGAAGTTTCAATAAACAGTTTCTGTTGCAAAAAAAAAAAAAAATAGAGAAATATGAGAGCTCAAGTAGAAGTATTTGTCTATTTTCATCATTAATATTTTAAAGAAAAGAACAAAAGAGTAGTCCTGCTAGGCATGGTGGCACATGCCTATAATCTCAGTGTTAGAAATGGCTCCAAATATTAGGAAATATTAGGGTATCACGTAAGAATAAGGACACCTACTCAAAAGGAACTTGGCAAGGCAAGTTTACTTCTGCAGAAGGGTGCACCATCAGCCAAAAATCTGGCAAGCAATCACACAGAGCAGGCATGCTGCTCCCTTTTTATCCCTAACTCAGCAGGCCCTGCCCAATTGTTCACATTGGCTGAGGTTTATAGTCTACAAAATAATGTGGCTAAATTAATATGATGTAACTGAAATTTAAGGAGCTTTTAACAGGATGTTCTAGCTAAAGTCAACAGGAAACAGGACATATAGAACAGAAATCTAATCAACAAGGGCCAAGCCATCTGTCTAAATCAGGAACTTTTCAGAAAAACAACTCTCACAAAATGGACATAAAGTAAGTAAAGCACTTTAATAGAAGACACTTTAGTCACCAGGATCAAGTTTGTCATTCAAAGTCTACCCCAACCTGTGTAGATACCAAAATCACCAAGTCTCAGACCATCTTAGATTAAAAACTGTCAGGAACATTCACTCGTTCTTTCTTCCAATTCAGCACTGAATGTTTGCAAAAATTACAAATAGGTGCTTGCACACAGCCTTAGGCTCAGGGGTAACAGGGAGATGCACAACCATTGCATTTTGTTTGCCCTCTTCCAACCCTTGGAGGACTTGTTGACCTTTTTTCACAAAAGAAGAGGCTGAGGCTCATGTGGAAACAGCTTTTTTGTAGTACAATTATGTCTGGACCACAGAGTCCATGTTTCTTAACTATCTGGGGCCCTGCCTCAGTCACATAAAGCTGGATCCTTGCCACTTCTTTGGCTTTACCTGCTCCGTGCACACCAAGGGCTTCCTTCCTACTTCCTCCCTAACAGCTGTGAGTGTCCTCCAACTCAGGACTGAAGGCTCTGCATGGAGCTTCAGCAGACAAAGCTCATGTTTCTAGGGCAGGGGATGGGCTTAGTGCCCCCTGAATTATGCAACTGAAATGAATGAACAGTAAACTTATTAAAATTGTTAAAATTACAGACAGAAAAAAAATATAGCAAAAAATACAACAGGTAAGCTCCAAGGGGAGGGAAAAGACTTCTCTAAGTGATTGAGCTGATTCTTAGTGGAACTCAGGAGATTCTAAGTCTTTACCTTCACATCCAAAGTTGTGCTCCTATCTTGGATTGGAATCAAACTTGGATATATCTGCTGGAGTTAAGTTGTCCTCTGCAGGTAAAGGTGGGTTGGTATCAGAGTGGGTGAGCTTGCTACTTCTCAACAGCAGTAAAAACAGTCACAGATTGGAGGTCCATTTGTCATAAGTGACATGGACAAGGTCGAGATTGAGGTGAAAGTAATAAGTAATGTTCTTCATAAGTCTGCCATGTTTTTCTCACGTGCCATGGTCAAAAACATCACAAGATGCCAACTGTTACCATGTGGTAGCTCTTCAGCTTCTACCAGATAAAGGTTGTTTTGCCTCAAGTGATATGAGCAGACATACATCAAGTGCCACATCAAGTGTACTATGTGCTAACTCTTCAGCTTCTGACTCCAATGAAGATGTATCTACGAAAGATGACACGTGCAGAACCTTGCCAGCAGATAGCAACAACATACCTGTGATCCAGAAACAATCTCAAAACTAGATAAGGCAGCCACAGCAGCACACACCAGGAACACCATTTTGGAGGAAAACTGACTTCATGGTAACTACAAAAGTCCAGCTAGTCTTCTCACACCAGGAATGGGCTCAGTAAGTGTCCAACACAAGCTATGGGACACAGTAGGGCCTCTAACCCCAGGAACAGTCTCCGTGGGACCCCTTACCTCAAGAATGGTCTCTTTGGGAGGGACCCGACAGGTCTCGAACATTGGCAAGCAGTCTGGTCTCGGCAGGACCTCCTAACACTGGAAACTGACTCACAGGGTCTGTAACAACTGCAAATGGACACAGCCCGGACCTCTAAAAGTCCCACGCTGCTGGCATCGTAAGGGATGTCTGCACCCAAAATTGCCTACCTGTGGATCTCTAAGGCCGTTCTTTACCGAGATAAAGAAAACAATCCAAAAATTCATGGGAAACAACAAAGACCTCAAAAAAAATTCATGTGAAACAACAAAAACCTTGAATAGCCAAAATAATTCTAGACCAAGAAAAAAAAGGGAGAGGAAGCAAAGTTGCTATACCACAATCCCATAACCCAAGCTGTACTACATAGCTATAATAAGAAAAAAACAGCTTGATACAGGCACAAAAAACAGACCCAAAGATCAAGAGAACAGACTAGAAGACCCAGGAATAAAACCATATACTTACAGTTAACTGATATTTGATTAGGAAGCCAAAGATATATGATGTTTACATAGCCTCTTCAATAACTGGTGTTGGGAAACTGAGTGTCCATATGTTGAAAAGCAAAAGTGAATCCCTGTTTGTCACCAGGTACTAATATCAACTCAAAGTGTATCAAAGACCTCAACATCAGACCTAAAACTTTGAAATTACTGCAAGAGAGAGTTGAAAAACACTAGAACTGATAGGCATAGGCTTAAACTTTTTGAAGAATCCTGGGGCACAGCAGATAAGAGGCAACAAATGGGATTACATCAAAATAGTTTCTGCTCAGCAAAGGATATACTTACTAAACTAAAAAGATAGCCAACAGACTAGGAAAATGTCTTCACCAGGAATACATCAAACAAAGGACTAGTATCAAAAAATATATAAGGAGCTCAAGAAATTAACTCTCCCCCAAAATAATAAACCAATCACTAAATGGACAAAAGAGCTAAGGAAAGACTTCTCAGAAGAGGTGAGAATGGCAAAGAAACAAATGAAGAAATGATCAATATCCCTGTCCATAAAGGAAATGCAAATCAAAACAATTTTGAGATTCCATCTTATCCCAGTTAGATTGGTCACCATCATGAACCCAAGTAATAACAAATGCTGGCAGGAATGTATTGTACTGTAGGTGGGAATATAAACTAGTACAGTACCACTCTAGCAGACAGTCTGGAGCTTCTTCAAAAAGTAAACATCAATCTTTCCTATGACTCAGCCATACCACTTCTGGGCATCTACCCAAAACATCACAAGCCAGGATATCATAACCTTTGCACATCCATGTTCATTGCTGCAATATCACAATAGCCAAAGTATGGAAACAGCCCAGATGCCCTACAATAAATGACTGGATAAAAAAAGGTATTTGTGGGACTGGGAAGGTGGCTCAGTGGTAGAGTGCTTGCCTTGCATGCATGAGGCCTTTGGTTCAATTCCTCAGCACCACATAAGCAGAAAAAGCTGGAAGTGGGGCTGGGAAGGTGGCTCAGTGGTAGAGCTCTTGCCTTGCATGCATGAGGCCCTGGGTTCGATTCCTCAGCACCACATATGCAAAAAGAAAAAAGCCGGAAGTGGCGCTGTAGCTCAAGTGGTAGAACACTAGCCTTGAGCTGAAGAGCTGAAGGACAGTGCCCAGGCCCAGAGTTCAGGCCCCATGACTGGACCAAAAAAAGAAAAAAAAAAAAAGCCAGAAGTGGGGCTGAGGCTCAGGTGGTAGAGCACTGGTCTACAGTTGAATTGCTGGGAGACAGTGCCCAGGCCCAGAGTTCAGGCCCCACAACCAACAAAAAAAAAAAAAAGAAAGAAAAAAAAAGGTATTTGTGCACAATGGAATTTTACACAGCCATTAAAATATTGTCATATGCAGGGAAATGGATGGACCTTGAATGAATCATATTAAGCTCACAGAGAGAAATGGCACATGTTTTATCTTAGATGTGAAAGTTAGATCTAAAATATACCAGACATGCTAAATTATACAGGACTCTAGGCATTCACATACAGTGAGACCAACAGGGAGGAACACAGAGGCAGCCTCAGTACTTCTGATCATATAAAATAATTATCCAGCAAAATGAATCCCAGGAAATGGAAACAAGAGGTTTATTTTTTGTCTTGTTTGTTTATCTGTCTTTGTGGGGAGGCTGAGGAGATTGGCTATGACACTGGCTGGCCAGTCTAACTGGGGTGAGATAGAATCTCAAGGTTGTTTTGATTTGCATTTCTTTTATGGCCAGGGACATTGAGAAATGGAAGGACAAAGGGTAAACAAATACAATACTCACTAAACAAAATATTGAAAATAAAATATACAACTTGTGGGAGGCGATAAGAGGGAGAAATTGGGTCTTCCTCTCAGTCCCATATTGAATTTGAGTTGGAAGAGGTGAGTCCAGTCTCAACATGGAGGGCCATGATCCAAAGGAACCAGAGCAGCTGCGGAAGCTGTTTATTGGTGGTCTGAGCTTTGAAACTACAGATAATAGTTTAAGAAAACATTTTGAGAAATGGGGCACACTCACAGATTGTGTGATAATGAGAGAGCCTCAGACAAAACGTTCCAGGGGCTTCGGTTTTGTGACTTATTCTTGTCTTGAAGAGGTGGATGCAGCCATATGTGCTAGACCCCACAAGGTTGATGGGCGTGTTGTAGAACCAGAGAGCCGTTTCTACAGAGAATTCTGTGAAGCCAGAGCCCATATAACAGTGAAGAAAATTTTTGTTGGTGATATTAAAGAAGATACAAAAGAATATAATTTGAGAGACTACTTTGAACAATGTGGCAAGATTGAAACCCTAGAAGTTATGGAAGACCGGCAGAGTGGAAAAAAGAGATTTGTTTTTGATGATCATGATACAGTTGATAAAATTGTTGTTCAGAAATACCACACTATTTAATGGGCATAATTCTAAAGTGGAAAAGGCCCTTTCTAAACAAGAGATGCAATCTTTTGGATCACAAAGAGGTCGTGGAGGTGGATCTGGCAACTTTATGGGTTGTGGAGGAAACTCTGCAGGTAGTGGAGGTAATTTTGGATGTGGTGGAAACTTTGGTGGAAGAGGAGGCTATGATAGTGGAGGTGGTGGAGGTGGTGATGGTGGATACAATGGATTTGGCGGTGATGGTGGCAACTTTGGCAGCAGTCCTGGGTATAGTAGTAGAGGAGGCTATGGTGATGGTAGACCAGATTATGGAAACCAAGGTGGTGGATATGGTGGTGGTGGAGGAGGATGTGATGGTTACAATGAAGGAGGAAATTTTGGTGGCGGTAACTACGGTGGTGTGGCAACTATGATGATTTTGGAAATTACAGTGGACAACAGCCATAAAATTATGGACCCATGAAGAGGGGCAGTTTTGGTGGAAGAAGCTCTGGCTTGTCCATATGGTGGTGGTTATTGATCTGGTGGTGGAAGTGGTGGATATGGTAGTAGAAAGTTTTAAAAACAACAGAAAAGGGGCTATAGTTCATAGCAGGAGAGAGAGCGAGGAGTTGTCAGAAAAGCTTGAGGTTACTTTGAGACAGTCGTCACAAATGCATTAGAGGAACTATAAAAATCTGCCACAGAAGGAATGATGATCCATAGTCAGAAAAGTTACTGCAGCTTAAACAGGAAACCATTCTTGTTCAGGACTGTCATAGTCACAGTTTGCAAAAAGTGCAGCTATTGATTAATGCAATGTAGTGTCAATTAGATGTACATTCCTGAGGTCTTTTATCTGTTGTAGCTTTTTCTTCTTCTTTTTCTTTTCATTAACTTCAAGTATATTGCCCTGTAAATTGTGGTAGTGGTATCAGGAATAAGAAGATGGCTCCGTGGTAGAGTGCTTGCCTTGCATGCATGAGCCCTGAGTTTGATTCCGCAGCACCACATAAGCAGAAAAGGTTGGAAGTGGTGCTGTGGCTCAAGTGGTAGAGCGCTAGCCTTGAGCTGAAGAGCTTAGGGACAGCGCCCAGACCCAGAGTTCAGGCCCCATGACCAGCAAAAACAAAAACAAAAAAAATTAAGGATTTTTTAACTTTTCAATATTTGTGTAGCTTTTTTTTTTTTAACATTTTAGCATAGGAACTTTAACAAAATGCAGTTTTGAAGGTGTTTCCTTGTGAGTTAACAAGTAAAGATCATTGTTAATTACTATTTTGTATGAATTTTGCTAAAGTTAACTGTAAAGAAACACCTGCTGACTTGCAGTTTAAGGGGAATCTATTCTCCTCATTTCCAAACCATGATACAAATGGGCACTGACATATGGAGAGAGTACATACTTGTATGTATGCATTTTGTGTTTTAGGTACATAGGATTGAGTATTTAAATTAGCATATTTGTGAATTAAATACATTAAGATTGCCTTCAAATGAAAAAAAAAAAAAACCTCAAAATCCCTATTTGATTTTTGTGCATTTTCTTTCAATGTAAGCATGGTTTTGGTGTGTTTTAAGATTTGCTGAATCATAGCTGTATTTAGAACATCTCCATTCTACATTTACCACATTGAGAATGACTGCTGCCATAGTTTTGGAGTGTAAAGCATGTCTGCTGCCCTCTATTTAAATTTGTAAAGGCTAGTGGATGTTTTCCCCATCCCTTTAGAAACCATTCTTAATTTTTGATTCAGGACCACTAAGTGTGCAATGTCTGAGCATATTAGTAGATACCTGATTTTATTCTGTCCTTTGAGATCCCTGAGGCCTATAAGTTTTATTACTTTCCTTGGTTTAATTTCTCCATGCAATTTTCAGAGCATGAGACTAAAAAGACACTTCATTGTCAAATCCTTAAAAAAAAAAGAGGAAAAAACTAGGAGTGAAGGAAGGAAGGGATGACATTGTCCAAAAAGAAACATACTCTTTATCTGACTTATGTAACTCTGTACATCAATAAAAACTAAATAATATGCATCAGTAATAATAAACATCAATAAATAATAACAATAAAAAATATGCAATGGGCAGATACATCCCACGGTACAGATTTGCTCTAATATTTAGTGGCTCTTTGGATGCTGACACTGATGAAGTTATGCCTGCCTCAGATGCCATTTTGGCAAAGCCAGAGCATCCGTATTGTGTAGTGGCTCTTCAGCTTCTGGCATAGATTGTTCTTCCTCAAGTGATATGGGTAAAGGCACATCAAGAATCACATCAGCCAGGCGCCAGTGGCTCACTCCTGTAATGCCAGCTACTCAGGAGGCTGAGATCTGAGGATTGTAGTTCAAAGCCAGCCTGGGAGGAAAAGTAAAAGTCCCTGTGAGACTTTTATCTCCAATTAATCACTCAGAAACCAGAAGTGGCACTGTGGCTCAAGTGGCAAAGTGCTAGCCTTGAACACAAGAGGCTCAGGGACAGCACCCAGGCCCTGAGTTCAAGCCCCACAACTGACAAAGAAAGAAAAAAGACCTTATCAGTACTATGTGCTAGCTCTTCATCATCTAACTGCAATGAAGATGGATCTTCATCATATGCCAAGTACAGAAACACCTCAAGATGGAGAACTGTTCTACCATTGGTTGGTGGCTCTTCAGACACTGCCTCTGGTGGGGGTGGGTCTGTCTGAGTTTATGTGGATAGATCCATTTGGACACCTGTATCACAGACACAGAGGCTCATTTGAAGGCCCAGCTCAAGGTTCTTAGCTGTTGACACAGCTGGAGATAGAGATAGATTCAGTCCAGTTGTTGGGCATAGCCCACTGGGGACTCACAGCAGTTGGCACCTGGGATTGGCCAGGAGGCATCAGATTAGTTTCTGGTTCTGTGTTGCCCTGGTGTGGGCTACCAGGTGCCATTTGTAGCTCTTTCCTGAAAAATGTCCAGTTGGGGTCAAGGGTTGATCCAGCATCTCCAGGTATAAACCAGGTACCTTCCCCATGGAAGGAATCTGAACAAGTAAAAATTGAGAAGCAGCAAGAACATAGGAGGCTTGGTTCATGATCTCTGGACAAGAGAGCCAGCTGGGGCCAGCTCTGGAATATCGAGCTGCCTGGATACCTAAGTTCCAAGTTCTTTTTGGTCTATTGTCAAGGATGTGGTCACCGCCTGGGATCCTTTTACATAAAGACCTTCCTCCAACCAAATTCCCAAAATTACCCCTGGTTTTCTAACTGTTCCCTCATATACATCTTTGTACTAGACACAGCTGGAAAAGCCTGTAAGCCTCAGTTTCCAAAAGACAGATACAAATTCAGAGACTTCTAATGCCTATATACTCATATGTTGTCAGTTGTACATGGTCATAAATAGCTGTGTTGCCCGAGATTCTTCAAGGCTTGGTGTTACTTTTGGTTATTACAAAAAATTTGAGATAAGACCTTATATCATATTTCAGTGCTGTTATATAATAGGTTAGTATCATTTGGTGCATAAAAAGATTTTTTTTTGTTGTTTCTTTGAGTTGTTTCTTTGAGGATTTGTTGTTGGGGGATTTAATTTTTTGAGTTCCAAGTATATTTTAGATATGAGACCCTTGTCCGTTGTATGGCTAGTGAAGATCTTCTCCCAATCCATGGGCTTTCTATTGATCTTGCTAGCTATGTCCTTTGCCATGCAGAAGCTCTGCAACTTCATGCAATCCCATTTGTCCAACTTTTCTTTCATTTGTTGTGTTTCCGGGTCTCTATTAAGAAAATTTCGGCCTGCGCCAAGGAGACCTAGGGTTTCTCCTATTCCATCCTGTAATGTTTTCAGAGTGTCTGCTTTGACTCTGAGGTCTTTGATCCATTTGGAGTTGATTCTGGTGCAGGGTGATATATAAGGATCTAGCTTTAGTTTTCTACAAGTAGTTAACCAATTTTGCCAGCACCATTTACTGAAGAGGCTGTATTTCTTCCATTCTATTTTTTAGCTCCCTTATCGAAGATTAGATGGCTATAGGTCTGTAGGTTCATTTCTGGGTTTTCAATTCTATTCCATTGGTCCTGAGGTATGTTCTTGTGCCAGTACCAAGCTGTTTTGATTACTATGGCTTTATAGTAGAGTTTGAAATTTGGTAAGAAAATGTGGTACATATACACAATGGAATTCTATGCCTCCATCAGAAAGAATGGCATTGCCCCATTTGTTAGGAAATGGAATGACTTGGAAAAAATTATATTAAGTGAAGTAAGCCAAGCCCAAAGAAATATAGGTCCCATGGTTTCCCTTATTTGAATATGTAGTATATGTATGAATCAAGCAGAAAAGATCAGATAAGGTGATGTTAGGAAAATGAACCCTAAGATACGTATTTAAATGTTTTTTTCTTTCATGCATTTGTTTCTAACGCATTTATAAGATTATTTCTTTGTTGCTTTGTATGTCCCTCCCCCACAGTATAACCCCTCCTTTCACTGTATTTGATGTCGGTATAATTTGTGGAGGGGAAGGGGAAAAACAAGTCGTTTAAATAAGGATACAGGTGGACCCATTGCAACAATGAGAAGTACACATTGCCATGTCGAAAATGAACTTTACAACTTTGGTGGGGTGAGAGGGGGGCCGGGGAAGGCTGGGAAGGGATGGGAAGGGGAAACAAAGGAGGAGGCTACAAGGCTTGATAAGAAATGTACTCATTATCTTGCCCATGTAATTGTAACCCCTCTGTACAGTATTTTCACAATAAAATTTTTTTTTAAAAAGCTTATATTCAAGAAGTTAATTTTGGGAAGTGATTTCAGAAAGTAGGAATGGAGACCTGGGAGAAGGAAAAAGAGGATGACATACTGTCCATGTATGCAGGAGGGCATTAATATGAATTCTAAGAAAATAGTCCTTGACCTCAGGGATAGTCTGAGGACTACACTAAATGCATCTTAAACTATACTAAATTTTGTCTTCCCAAGAGACAAAAGATAGTATTTCTCAGTTGAAGACATTAACCTCCTCCCCACATTTCTGATTTGAGAATCCATGTGTGATGGTATGATTTACCCTCAAGATTAGGTTATTCCCGCCTGGCATCAATGGCTCACTTCTATAATCCTAGATACTCAGGAGGCTGAGATCTGAGGATCGTGGTTTAAAGCCAGCCCAAGCAGGAAAAGTCCATGAGACTCTTTTTTTTTTTGGGTCCGGTCGTGGGGCCTGAACTCTGGGCCTGGGCGCTGTCCCTCAGCTCTTCAGCTCAAGGCTAGCGCTCTACTACCACTTGAACCACAGCGCCACTTCCAGCTTTTTTTTTCTTATGTGGTGCTGAGGAATCGAACCCAGGGCCTCAAGCATGCAAGGCAAGTGCTCTACCACTGAGCCACCTTCCCAGCCAAGTCCATGAGACTCTTTTTTTTTTTTTTTTTTTTGGGTCCGGTAGTGGGGCCTGAACTCTGGGCCTGGGTGCTGTCCCTCAGCTCTTCAGCTCAAGGCTAGCACTCTACCACTTGAGCCACAGCGCCACCTCTGGCTTTTTTTCTTTTTTTCTTTTTCTTATATGGTGCTGAAGAATCGAACCCAGGGCCTCAGGCATGCAAGGCAAGCACTCAACCACTGAGCCAACTTCCCAGCCCCTCCATGAGACTCTTATCTCCAATAAACCACTCAGAAAACTGCAAGTAGTGCTTTGGTTCAAGTAGTAGAGCACTCATCTTAAGCTGAAGAGCTGAGAGATAGTGTCCAGGACAAGAGTACAAGCCCCATGATCAACAAAAAAAAAAAAAAAGTTTTTTATTCCCAAAAGCCTAGGTTGCAATCTCCTTGTCAAAGACAGACAGCTGGACCGAGGTGAGACCAAAAAGATGGAAAGGGAATGGAACAGGTTGTTCAAATCCATTATTTAAAATACCTAATTAGCTGTACAAACAGGTTTCAATCCAACATGTCAGTATGTACAACGCATCTTGATCAATGCCACCCTTCATTGCTCTCCCCTACGTGTCCTAGCCCCACCCATCCTTCAAGTTACCTGATTCTATTTCCACATGTATACTTTGACTACAATGACTGCACTTTTCTGCTCCTCTTCCCTTAAACTTTCCCTTCCCAACAACACATTTCAGGTTCCTCGCGTCAATTTTGTTAAACTATGTTAGTTGTTCAAAGGAGTTACACCATTATAAACCTTCCCTGCATATGTTTATGTTTTGCAGATGACCCTGTATATATTTTGCATGTTTATATCAAAATCCAGTTTGAATAACCTCTTTGACCAGATTAGGATTAGTTGATATTTCCAATCCACTACCCATTTTAATTTGGTATTGTTAATTTCCCTTTTTTTTCTGTTTTTTCTTTCTTTCTTTCTTCTTCTTCTTCTTCTTTTTTTTTTTTTTTTTTTTTCAGTTTGTGTGGCTTGAATTCAGGGTCTGGGCACTGTCCCAGAGTATTTTTGCTCAAGGCTAGCACTCTACCACTTTGAGCCACAACTCCATTTCTGGCTTGCTGGGGGTTAATTAGAGATAAGAGTCTCAAGGTAGGGACACAAGAGGTTTTATCTTTGTTGCTGTTGTTTTTAATGTACCTATAATGCACTGTGTAATTTTTTTCTTTTGTATGTTCTTCCCCCATGGTATAATCCCTGTTTTCACTGTAGTTGATTCTGGTGCCCTGCATCTTATATATACATTTTTCTAATTTGGGGAGGGGAAGGGAAATAACAAAATGCTTTTGAAATAAGGATATAGGATGACCCATTGTAACAATGAGTTGTACAAGACAGCTGGGGAGGGGGGAGGAGTTGGGGAGCTAGAGATGGAAAGGATGAAAAACAAAGGAGGGGGTAATAATGCTCAATAGGAAATTACGCATTACCTTACTCATGTAACTGTAACCCCTCTGTACAGTATTTTTACAATAATATACATATTTTTTTTTAAGAGTCATGCACTTTCCTGCCAGGGCTAGCTCTGAACCAGGATCCTCAGATCTCAGGTTCCTGAGTAGCTAGGATTACAGGCGTAAGCCACCAGTGCTCAGCTTCCTATTTTATTTTATAGCCAGAGATAGAAGATGGATTTGTCTCTTTGTGAAATTCACTGAGATTTAAATGAAGGCCTAACATGTGATCAAGTTTTATAGATTCTTCTTTGAATACTTGTAAAGAATGAATTTCTTCTGTTTGTAGGGAAGATATACCAATTTTTTTCATCTGAATTCTAATTTTTATAATTCTTCTATGTGTCCAGTTATGTTCTTTGTTCTTTTCCTGAATTAAAGACTTAGAGTGTTTAACTCTTTTTTTAGAAAGTGCTTTTGTCAATTTCTTCAACTATATAATTTAGCATGTTTTCAGTTTTGTTTTTGTTTTTGTGTTGGTTGTGAGGCCTGAACTCTGGGCTTGGGTGCTGTCCCTCAGGTATTCAGCTCAAGGCTAGTGCTCTACCACTTGAGCCATAGTGCCACTTCTGGCTATTTCTGCTTCTGTGGTGCTGAGGAATCAAACCCAGGGCCTCATGCGTGCAAGGCAAGCACTCTCCCACTGAGCCACCTTCCCAGCCCACTTAGCCTGTTTTCATTAAGGTTGATGGCCCCTATTTTGGAGGTCCAGAGAGTGTTAGTTACAAGTTACACATAGCTTGTTCCATTGCAGTTTAGATTTACAGAAAAGTTATAAACTCAGTATCATATTTAAATATACTCTACATAGGAATGAGATTTTTCAAAGAGAAAGTAGAGGGCACAATGTGGCCAGGAGGACATGTCAAGGAACATGCCTTGCAGTGGAGTCTGCACAGCAAGTGGACTATATCATTGCTTATTCAAGGAGCATAGCAGACAGGATTGACTTTTTCCAAGGTCTACCATTCTGTTACCCATATGAGGGTTTCTACAGAAAAACTCATATGAAAGTAGGCAGTTCTAAGAGTGCCAAAGAGGAGCCCACAAAGACAAAATACTGCTTTTTTGTGTGTTTGTTACAAAAGTAGGACTTGAACTCAGGGTCTAATGCCCTCATTTGGCTTAGTTGCTCAAGGCTGGCATGCTATCGCTTTAGCCGTACCTCCACGTCTTTACTTTTGATAGTTCATTGGAGATAAGAGGCTCAAAGACTTTTCTGTCCAGGCTGGTTTTGAACCATGGTCCTCAGATTTCAACATCCTTGCATAAGCCACCATCACCCTGCTGAAAGAACACAATGGTTCTCCTGATTTTCCTGGTTCAACAAGTTATCCCTGTGGAAGGAACAGATGGGAGCTCAGAGGAGGCCCTTCTGAACGTTGGGCCTCAATACTTATGAGAGGTGCAGATGTGGGCACCTCTCCCCTTTGTCACTATTGTATAGCTTTTAGCAACATAAAAATCTCCTTTTTGAACTAAAAATTTTAAATCAAATTGGGCTCTGGCCTATAGTTTGATTTGATATCAACTTTCCACTTTTGTTTTCCATTTCTTATATTTTTTATCCATTCTTTGATTTGTTTTAACTTTCTGGATAATTTTGTTTTAGACAAATTCTTATAAAGAACATACATTTGGATTTCTTTAAAAGCTAGTATAAATGTTTGAATTTGTTACACTTACATTTGTAACTATTGGATGTTAACAATGGCATCAAATAACAGGAGTTCCAGAGGTTCTTAATTCCTCTCTTTGATTTTCTTTCTTTTCTATTGACTAGAAAATTATTCACCTGAATGTATTATATTACCTTAGTATTAAGTACTTATTTACTTCATTTTTGTAGCAGAGCTAAAGGTATAACCAAATCCCTTGACTTCCTCAGTGTAAGATATAAAAATTAGCATTTGTACTTTCTCCATTTCCCCCTTTCTTTCTTTTTCTTCTTCTTTTTTTTTTTTTGGTCAGTTGTGGGGCCTGAACTCTGGACCTGGGCACTGTCCCTCAGCTCTTCAGCTCAAGGCTAGCACCCTACTACTTGAGCCACAGTGCTACTTCTGGCTTTTTTTCTGCTTATGTGGTGCTGAGGAATCTACTCAGGGCCTCATGAATGGGAGGCAAGCACTCTACCATTGAGCCACCTTCCTAGCCCCTCCATTTCTCCCTTTCTATTTCTTAGTTTTTTATCATACAGTTTTTAAAATTGTTATTGCAATTTATTTGTTATTGTTGTTGATTGTGGGGTTTGAACTCTGGGCCTGGGCACTTTCCTTCAGTTCTTTAGCTCAAGGCTAGTGCTCTACCACTTGAGCCACAGTGCTACTTCCAGATTTTTCTGTTTATATGGTGCGAAGGAATAGAACCCAGGCCCTCAGGCAAACACTCTACCACTGAGCCACCTTCCCAGCTGTTATTGCAATTTTATCTGACCTTTTGAAATTTGCCCTGGATATATAGACCAAATTTAATCATTGTATTAATGATTATTTAGATTTTAACTGCCTTGTATTAGTTTGTGGCTAATTGATTATTCTTCTATCTCTTCACTTTTTAAACTTTAATCTTTTTTCTTTCTTTTTGTGCTGGTCCTGCGGCTTGAACTCAGGGCCTGGGCACTGTCTCTGAACTTTTTGCTCAAGGCTAACACACTACCACTTGAGGGACTTCCTCACTTCCAGCTTTTTGGTGGTTAATCTCTTGATCCACTCATCCATTGAGGGGTATCTAGGCTCTTGACTATGGTAAACAATGCTGTAATTAACATGATTGTGGTTGTGGCTTTAGTGTATCCTTGTTTGTGTTTTACTGGATAACTGTCCAGATGTAGAATTGCTGGGTCATAGGGTAGTCTTATGGGTTTCTTTTTTTGTTCTTTATTTTTTTTGTTTTTTTGGGGTCTGGTCGTAGGGCCTGAACTCTGGGCCTGGGCACTGTCCCTCAGCTCTTCAACTCAAGGCCACAGCATCACTTCCGGCTTTTTTCTTTTTGCCTATCTGGTGCTGAGGAATCGAACCCAGGGCCTCAAGTATGCAAGGCAAGCGCTCTACCACTGAGCCACCTTCCCAGCCCCATAGTTTTATGTTTAGTATGAGCCATCGGCACCTGGCTCAAATCTATATATATCTATATATCTAAATGTATAGATATATATGTATATATGTCAAATGTATATTTTTTAAATTTGTATTTATTTAGTTTATTTATATACAGCACCACTTCTGGTTTTCTGATGGCTTATTGGAGATAAGAGTCTAGTGGAATGAACAAGTTTACATTCCCACCAACAATGAAGTAAGGTTCCCTTCTGTCCACATCCCTTCCAGCATCTGTTGTTATTAGAGTTCTTGATTTTTGCCATTCTAACTGGGGTGAGGTGGTATCTTAATGTTGTTTTATTTTGCATTTCTTCTATGGGTAGGGAGGTTGAGCATTTCTTCATGTGTCTATTGGCCATCCTTCTTTCTTTTTCAGAGAAGTTTCTCTTTAAGTCTTTAGCCCACTTATTTATTGGGCAGTTGTTTCTTTGAGGATTTGTTGTTGGGGGATTTAATTTTTTGAGTTCCAAGTATATTTTAGATATGAGACCCTTGTCCGTTGTATGGCTAGTGAAGATCTTCTCCCAATCCGTGGGCTTTCTATTGATCTTGCTAGCTATGTCTTTGCCATGCAGAAGCTCTGCAACTTCATGCAATCCCATTTGTCCAACCTTTCTTTGATTTGTGTGTTTCCGGGTCTCTATTAAGAAAATTTCGGCCTGCGCCAAGGAGACCTAGGGTTTCTCCTATTCCATCCTGTAATGTTTTCAGAGTGTCTGCTTTGACTCCGAAGTCTTTGATCCATTTGGAGTTGATTCTGGTGCAGGGTGATATATAAGGATCTAGCTTTAACTTGGAAAAAATTATATTAAGCGAAGTAAGCCAGGCCCAAAGAAACACAGGCTCCATGGTTTCCCTTATTTGCAATACCTAGTATATGTATGAGTCAAGTGGAAAAGGTCAGATAATGTGATGTTAGGAAAATGAACCCTTAGATATGTATTTTAATGTTTCTTTCTTTCATGCAGGTGTTTCTAACGCATTTATAAGATTATTTCTTTGTTGCTTTGTATGTCCCTCCCCCACAGTATAACCCCTGCTTTCACTATATTTGATGTCAGTATAACTTGTGGAGGAGATGGGGAAAAACAAGTCGTTTAAGGATACAGGTGGACCTGTTGCAACAATGAGAAGTACAAGTTGTCATGTCCAAAACGAGCTTTACAATGTCGGTGCGGAGGGGGGAGTGGGGGAGGATTGGGACTGCGGGGGGAGGGGGGAAGCTGGGAAGGGATGTGAAGGGTAAACAAAGGAGGAGGCTGCAATGCTTGGTAAGAAATGTACGCATTATCCTGCCCATGTAATTGTAACTCCTCTGTACAGTATGTTCACAAATAAAATAAAATATAAAAAAAAAAAAAAAAAAGGATCTAGCTTTAGTTTTCTACAAGTAGTTAAACAATTTTGCCAGCACCATTTTCTGATGGCTTATTGGAGATAAGAGTCCCGTGGACTGTCCTTCCCGGGCTGCCTTTGAACTGTAATCCTCAGATTTCAGCCTCCTGAGTAGCTAGGATTACAGGCATGAGCCACCAATGCCTGGCTCAAATCACATTTTTTATATAGCTAATTTCAGAATGACATATCAATCTCTTTTTCTGTCAAATGTTCCTGATGGGAATGAATCTTTGAATGTGCCTTTTGCCCTTGTAGCAAGATTGATATAAAACTGTAAACTTGCTTCTAACAAATTTTATAAGATTTATCATAACCTTTTGAGTTTTCAGACAAATAATCCTGCTGACTTTTTTTTTTTTTTTTTTTTGTCGGTCGTGGGGCTTGAACCCTGGGCCTGGGCACTGTCCCTCAGCTCTTCAGCTCAAGGGGAGCGCTCTACCACTTGAGCTACAGCACCACTTCCGGTTTTCTGGTGGTTTATTGAAGATAGGAGTCTCACGGTCTCTCCTGCCTGGGCTGGCTTTGAACCGCAATCCTCAGATCTCAGCCTCCTGAGTAGCTAAGATTACAGGCATGAGCCACCAGCGCCCGGCTGCTGACTTTTTTTTAACCCCGCCTGAAGGTTTGTTCACTTCCTAGCACTAATGTTTTCAATGAAGCACTATTCCATACAGTCTAGTTTTGTCATAAAGTGGTCTCCCAGCAGCTAACCCAGTTGGAAAGACCAAACTGCTCAAGCAGTTATTTGATGAGAGCAGTGAAACTGAGGGAGACTTCATTGTCCTCTCAGGAGTGGCAATTAAAGACCAGAGATTATGATTGATAGGGCCATTAAAGAAAAGCAACAGAGAAATCCCAGGAATCCAGATACATGTAGGAGGCATATAGGTTCTTCTAAAAAGGGGCTAGAATATCATATCAAACATCAGGGAAATGAGCAGAGCCTTAATATAGAACCAAAGTGGTGTGTATAAACGTGAGAACAAAAGATCAGAGGTGATGCTGGGCGCCTGTGGCTCACGCCTGCAATCCTAGCTACTCAGGAGGCTGAGATCTGAGGATCCCACAGTTCAAAGCCAGCCCAGGCAGGAAAGTCTGTGAGACCCTTATCTCCAATTAACCACCAGAAAACTGGAAGTGACACTGTGGCTCAATGGTAGAGCACTAGCCTTGAGCTGAGGAGCTCAGGGAGAGCCCCCAGGCCCAGAGTTCAAACCCTACCACTGACAAAAAAAAAAAAAAAAAAAGATCAGGGTTGAGCAAACAGAGTTAATTGAATCAATTAGCTATCTTTGGCCTGAGGCTAGGCTGTTGTACTGAGAGATGCCTCCTCTGGAGACACTAACAAACCAATGTAATAATGCATGAGGGTGTTTTTTGTTTTAAGTTTGAGAAATAATTTTGCCAGTGATATTAGAACATATTTGAACTAACTAATGAGGAGTAAATATTCCTTCCACACAAATTAAGCTTTCAGCAAATAATTCCATTCAGGAAGTGGATGGTGAATGACTAACTTGTCAAGTTTGTGGTTCATTTGTTGCCCCCTGGTTTCTTCTTCATCTACCACTTCTTTCTCATGTGATTTTCTCTTGTCCTATCTTCTATTTTATTTTATTTTATTTTTAGATTATAGGTCCTGCTGGTAGGACTTGGGTCTCATGCCTTGTTCATCTCCTACATGAGGATGTTTTTCAATGCCAGTCATTGACATGAATTTTGGCTTTGGTTTTCCTGTTTCTCTTTTTGTCTACTTGTGTAGTTGAAATATTTGAATGTCTTCATTTTTACTCAGCAAAGAAGGATTACCTTGGTCATTTTGCCTGGCTCAGATTCATTCAGACTCAGACTTAAGTTGCAAAGATGAGATATGGCAGAGAAATATAGTCAGGTAAACAAAAGGATAGTAGGGGCTGGGAAGGTGGCTCAGTGGTAGAGTACTTGCCTTGCATGCATGAGGCCCTGGGTTCGATTCCTCAGCTCCACATAAGCAAAAAGAAAAAAGCTGGAAGTGGCGCTGTGGCTCAAGTGGTAGAGCGCTATCCTTGAGCTGAAGAGCTGAGGGACAGCGCCCAGGCCCATAGTTCAGGACCCACTACCGGACCCAAAAAAATAAAAAAAAAACACTAAAGGATAGTAGACAAGGCCTGGTGCTAGTGGCTCACAAATGTAATCCTTGGAGGCCAACACATGTACAGCCTATGTTTGTTTGTTGTTTTGGTGGAGGGTCTTGGTTTTTTTTTTGTTTTTTTCATTTTTTTGTTTTTTGTCAGTTGTGGGCCTGAACTCTGGGCCTGGGTGCTGTCCTTCAGCTCTTCAGCTCAAGACTAGCACTCTGCCACTTGAGCCACAGTGCCACTTCCGGCTTTTTCTGCTTATGTGGTGCTGGGGATCCGGCACCTGAACAACACAACCAACTCCTCCCAACTGAAGTCAAAAGCTGAGCATACGCCTCAGCAGAGGGGAGAAAAACAGGGAACTGCACCCCCTGGGAAGCACGCCTGTGACAACAAAAGACCTGGAGGCTCAGGACAAGAAAAGCCCAAACCCCACCAAAACCCCACCCATATACTCTAGGCTGGGAATTGGGCAACACAGGCCTCCAGCACCTGATAGTAAGCAGGAGCTCAGGCTGATAAGGCGGCTGGCTCAGCAGTAGAGTGATAGTCTTGGATGCATGAGGCCCTGGATCTGATTCCTCAAGCATCATAAAAGCAAAAAGGGTCAGAAGTGGTGCTGTAGCTCAAATGGTAGGGGGCCAGCCTTGAGCTGAAGAGGGACAGCACCCAAACCTAGAGTTCAAGCCCACAACCAGCCCAAAACAAACAAACAAACAAAAACACATCAGGAGCCCATAGCAGAATCCAGCATCTGGGAGAGTGCATCCAGAGCACCTGATCTTGCCAAGAGCACCTGTAGGAGCAAACAAGAGCAGTCTAGGCTGCTCAACCCTTCCAAAGGTGGGAATTCCCCGCGATCTACAGCAGAGAGCCGAGAATCCTAAGCTGGAAGTAGGCTCCCAACAGAACCCAGATCAGGCACAGACTCTCTCTACCAATACAGAATCAGCAACCAAGCAAAGACAGACACACCAAAACAAAATTGCAGATTAGTCTCCTGAACCCCCATGCGAAAATCACAGAGAAAAATTACAAGGTTTACCACCACCCAGGACAGCAAGCTATCCTCAATAGCCAGCAGCCATGCAGGGGAGAGCCCCAGTGGGAGCAAAGCAGGAATGGAAGACAAAAGCTACATCCAAGGGTTGCTGGAGGCAATGACTCAAGAAATAAAGTGAGAAATTGATCAGAAATTGAAAGAGCACAATGATGAACTATCAAAAGAGATACAGGATATCAAACAAGAGATGCATGCAAAAATAGAAGCTGCACAAACCTCAGTAAGAAGTGAGATAAATGCCAAATTAGAGGTAATGCATACTGATCTCGAGATCAGTACTTTGAGAACCAACACCGAATCCATAAAGGGATCCATTACCTCCATGCAAACCACAATAGAAGCCACGGTCAACAGAGTGAACGAAATGGAAGGTAGAGTGTCAGATACAGAAGACAGAATACACCAACTGGACCAAAAAGTGACAGATATGGAAAAATCACTCAAATTAAACCAAAGGGAAATTCAAGAGCAAGCAGATAATGCCAAGAAATTTAACCTTCATATAATTGGAGTGGACGAAGGTGAGGAATTTCAGAGCAAGGAATGCAACACCTATTCAACAAGATAATCGGTGAAAATTTTCCCCACCTCAAAAAAGAACATCTTACCTACATAACAGAAGCATATAGAACACCCAACAAGCAAGATCCCAGGAGAAACACTTCTAGACACATTATAGTAAAAATGATAGATCTGAATAATAAGGAAACAATCTTGCATGCAGCAAAAATGAAGACGGAGTTATACTACAATGGGAAAAAAATTAGAATCACTGCAGATCTCTCCACACAAACAATGAATGCAAGAAAAGCCTGGGAAAGCACCATAAGAGCCCTGAGAGCCAATAACTGCCAACCCAGACTGATTTACCTGGCAAAGCTAGCATTCACATTCGATGGAGAACTGAAAACTTTTAATAGCAAAGAAAAACTAAATGAATACATAAACATTAAGCCAGCATTACAAAGAATTCTAAGAGGGGGGATACAACCTGAAGAAAGCAACCAGGAACTGGGACCTGCCCCAAACAGGCATTACTCAAAGTCTAACTGAGCAAGCACAGGAGGAAAGGAAAGAAGAAAAACTTAGGAAAACGGAATGGCAGGGACAACAATGCATCTCTCTATACTTTCTCTTAATATTAATGGGCTTAATTCACCAATTAAAAGAAAATGAACTGCAGACTGGATCAGAAAACAAGATCCATCCATCTGTTGCCTTCAGGAGACCCATCTCTCAGCCAAACATACAAACAAACTCAGAGTGAAGGGTTGGAAAAGGATCTACCAGTCAAATGCCCCCAGTAAGAAAGCAGGTGTAGCTATCCTGATATCTGACAAAATAAACTTTTCATTAAAATCAGTACAGAAAGACAAGGACGGACACTACATATTAATACAGGGAACAATCCAAGAGGAGGATATAACCATCATCAACTTATATGCCTCAAATATTGGTGTACCCAGATATGTTAAACAGACGCTCTCAAACTTACAGAATAAAATAGATCCCAATACGATAATACTAGGAGACTTTAGCACACCACTCGCACCAAAGGACAGGTCTACTAACCAGAGGATTGGCAAAGAAGCTACCGAATTAAGTGAGGCCATACTTCAAGCAGAATTAACTGACATCTACCGAGTATTTCACCCTAAAACAACACAGTACACATTCTTCTCAGCAGCTCATGGAACTTTCTCCAAAATAGAGCATATCATAGTTCATGCAAGGAACTTAAGCAAATACAAAGGGCTCGACATAATCCCCTGTATCCTATCTGACCACAGTGGAATCAAGCTAGTTCTCAATAACAAAGGATACCACAGAAATTTCTCTAATACATGGAAATTGAACAGCATACTCCTTAGCAATGCCTGGGTAAGGGAAGAGATCAGAGTAGAAATAAAACATTTCTTACAACTCAATGAAAATGAAAACACCTCACAAAGAAACTTGTGGGACACAGCAAAAGCAGTCCTGAGGGGCAAATTTATTGCCCTCAGTGCCCACATCAAGAGAATGGAGACAGACCAAGTAAATAATCTCATGTTGCAATTAAAACAGCTGGAAAAACAAGAAAAAATGGAACCTAAAGTTACTAGACAAAGCCAGATAACCAAATTAAGAGCAGAGATTAACCAATTAGAAAATCAGAAAATTATAGCCAAAATAAACCAAACAAAAAGCTGGTTCTTTGAAAAAATAAACAAAATTGATGGCCCATTGGCAAGATTAATTTAAAAAAGAAGAGAGGAAACCCATATTAACAGGATTAGGGATGCCACCGGAAAAATCACAACACGAACCCATGATATCCAAACAATTCTAACGGACTACTTTCAAAAGTTATACTCTCTAAAGGAAGAAAATCTGGCAGAAATGGATGCATTTTTAGAGAAATACTAGTTGCCAAAACTGAGCAAAGAATAAGTAAACCAATTAAATAAGCCAATATCCTACAACGAGATACTGGAAGCTATCAAAAGTCTTCCAACAAAAAAAGCCCAGGACCAGATGGATTCACAGCAGAATTCTATAAGACCTTTAAAGAAGAACTAATACTCATACTCCTCAAGCTCTTCAGAGAAACAGAAAAGGAGGGAGCTACCCCAAACTCATTCTACGAAGCCAATATCACACTCATCCCCAAACCAGGCAAAGACCCAACCAAAAAGGAGAATTACAGGCCAATTTCCTTGACGAACACAGATGCAAAGATCCTTAACAAGCTTCTAGCTAACAGAATCCAGAAACACATAAAAAAAAAATCATACACAATGACCAGGTAGGCTTCATGTCAGAGACGCAGGGATGGTTTAACATATGTAAGTCAATAAATGTAATCCAACACATCAACAGAGCCAAGGTCAAGAATCACATGATTATCGCCACGGATGCAGAAAAGGCCTTTGATAAAATTCAACATTCATTCATGCTAAAAGCTCTGGAGAAAATAGGAATAGAAGGAACATTTCTAAAAACAATAAAAGCCATTTATGACAGACCAATAGCCAATATTATACTTAATGGGGAAAAGCTACAACCAATTCTCCTAAAATCAGGAACAAGGCAAGGATGCCCACTGTCTCCACTCCTCTTCAATATAGTCCTGGAACCCTTAGCCAGGGCAATAAGGCAAGAAAAAGACATTAAAGGGATCCGCATAGGGAAAGAAGAAGTTAAACTATCCTTTTTGCAGACGCCATAATACTATACCTTCATGATCCCAAAAACTCCATCCCCAAACTCTTAGAAATCATAAATCACTTCGGCAAAATAGCAGGATAAAAAATAAACCCACAAAAATCAGTTGCCTTCCTGTATACTGACAATGTACAAGAAGAGAGGGAAATAAAGGGAGCAACCCCATTCACAATAACCTCCCAAAAAATAAAATATTTAGTGGAAAGACTTAGAAAAAATTATATTAAGTGAAGTAAGCCAGACCCAAAGAAACATAGGCCCCATGGTTTCCCTTATTTGTTAATAACTAGTGTATGTCTGAGACAAGCAGAAATGGTCAGATAAGTTGATGTTAGGTGAAGATAAGGACCCAAATGTTTTTTCTTTCTTGCTATTGTTTCTAACATATTTATAAGATATTTCTTTGTTGCTTTGTATGTCCCTCCCCCACAGTATAACCCCTGCTTTCACTGTATTTGATGTTGGTATAATTTGTGGAGGGGAAGGAAAAAACAAAATGTTTAAATAGGGATACAGGTGGACCCATTGCAACAGTGAGATGTACAAGTCATTATGTTGAAAACGAACTTTACAACTTTAGCCAGGGGCGGGAGGAGGGGGTTAGAGGGACTATGGGTGGGGGGGGGGAGGGGTGGCAGGATATGGGAAGGGATGGGAAGAGGAAACAAAGGAGGAGGCTACAATGCTTGATAAGAAATGTACTCATTAACTTGCCCATGTAATTGTAACTCCTCTGTATGGTATTTTCATAATAAAAAATTTTAAAAAAATAAAAAAAATATAAAATATTTAGGAATTAACCTAACCAAAGATGTAAAAGAACTATTTAATGAAAACTATAAAAAGTTAAAGAAAGAAATTGCAGAAGACACTAGGAAATGGAAAGACCTCCCATGTTCTTGTATAGGCCGACAATATAGTAAAGATGGTAATACTTCCAAAATTAATATACAAATTCAATGCAATTCCTATTAAAATCCCAATGATGTACATCACTGAAATACAGAAAACAGTCTAAAAATTCATCTGGAACAACAAAAGACCTAGAATAGCCAAAACAATTCTACTACAGAGCTATAATAACAAAGACAACATGGTACTGGCACAAAAACAGACCCGAAGACCAATGGAACAGAATAGAAGATCCAGAAATAAATCCACAGGCCTACAGCCAGCTGATCTTCGACAAAGGAGCCAAAGACATACAATGGAAGAAACACAGCCTCTTCAACCGCTGGTGCTGGGAAAACTGGGCGACCACATGCAGAAAACTAAAAGTATACCCCAGCCTATCACCATGCACCAACATCAACTCAAAATGGATTAAAGACCTTAACATTAAACCTGAATCTCTGAAACTACTGCAGGACAGAGTAGGAGAGACACTTGAACTAATAGGCACAGGAAGGAACTTCCTGAACAGAGTCCCAGGGTCACAACAAGTTGGAGAGAGACTCAACAAATGGGACTACCTTAAAATAAAAAGTTTCTGCACAGCTAAATCTATCGCAACCAAGCTAGAAAGACAACCAACTAATTGGGAAAAAATATTTACCAGCAATATATCAGACAAGGGGTTAACATCCTGTATATACAGGGAACTCAAGAAACTAATCCCTCCCAAACCTAACAAACCAATTACTAAATGGGCAAGGGAACTAAAGAGGGACTTCTCAAATGAAGAAATAAAAATGGCAAAGAAACACATGAGGAAATGTTCATCATCCCTGGTGGTGAAGGAAATGCAAATAAAGACAACCCTGAGATACCACCTTACCCCAGTCAGAATGTCCCACATCCACAAATCAGCCAACGACAAATGCTGGAGGGGATGTGGAGAAAGAGGAACCCTTTTACACTGCTGGTGGGAATGTACATTTATACAACCACTTTGGAAAGCAGTCTGGAGGGTCCTTAGAAAGCTAAAGATTGACCTCCCTTACGACCCAGTCATACCACTTCTAGGCATCTACCCTGAACAACAGGATATATACAATATATAAACAATATATATACCTATATATATATATATACAGGATATATACAATATATATACAATACATACAATATATATACCAATATACAAGGACACGTGCACCTCCATGTTTATTGCAGCACTGTTCACAATAGCAAGGATATGGAAACAACCCACGTGCCTCACCACAGATAAATGGATCCAAAAATTGTGGTATCTATACACAATGGAATATTATGCAGCCATTAGAAATGACAAAATAATGGCATTTGCAGGGAAATGGATGGAGCTAGAAGGAATCATGTTGAGCGAGGTAAGCCAAGAGCAAAGAGACAAACAGTATATGGTCTCACTGATAAGTGGATGCTAAATCCAAAATGTTAGGTGATACGACAAAACTAACAGGACTTAAGAAACAAAGAACTCCCACTCATCTGGTTGAACCACTACTAAATATCCCCATGCTGCTGATCAAATGTATGGTGTACAACATGTGAACACCATTATATGTTATAGATTGTCATAGACAATTTGCTCCAGGAAAGTTAGAATGAACTTGTGACTTTAAATGAGCATCATTATTCCACAATACTGTGAAATTCGGGTAATTATGTAATCACTTAATCACAATCAAAAAAAAAAAAAGAACCTCGGGGAAGGTAGGGAGGGAAGGGATGGTAGGGGGAAAACAATTGAGGGGATAACAATGCTCAATAGGAAGTGTACTCACTACCTTACTCATGTAACTGTAACCCTCTGTATAGTATCTTTACAATAAAAAAATGAAAATAAAAAAATAAAAAATAACCACTTAGAATAGGTTTTCCCCTACATACCAATAGGACGTACTCTCTTACTGACTTTGGATCTTGATTAATGTAATATTCACAGTCAAGAATTCTCTGGCCATCCCCCTGAAAATGTCAGCATCTATACACATGTGTGCACACGTTACATACACATCTATCCCATGCCAGGCACTGGTGGCTCACACCTGTAATCCTAGCTACTCAGAAGACTGAGATCTGAGGATTGCAGTTCCAAGCCAGCCTGGGAAGGAAAGTCCGTGAAACTCTTATCTCCAATTAACCACCAGAAAACAGTAAGTGGTGCTGTGGCTCAAGTGGTAGAACACTAGCCTTGAGCTAAAGAGCTCAGGGACAGTGCCCAAGCCCAGAGTTCAAGCCCCATGACAGACAAAAAAGAAAAACAAAACATACATATACATATATCCCTTATTTCCTATCATCTGTCTCAACTTTCTTCATTTTTTCCTTCACTGTCATCAGAATCTAACATACCATTTATTTTGTGTATTGTGTTTAGTCTTACTAAACTGTAAATGTAAATTCTTTGACTAGGATTTTTGTCTATTTCATCATTGATGTATCCCCAACACCTAGAACAGTGTAAGGCACTGTTATTATTTGGTGGTCCACACATATTTGTTAATGTTAAAATGCTTATAAGCCAATAGTAGAAATAGCTCATTAAAAATACTTAGAGGAAGTGGCGCTGTAGCTCAAGTGGTAGAGCGCTTGCCTTGAGGTGAAGAGCTGAGGGACAACGCCCAGGCCCAGAGTTCAAGCCCCACGACTGACAAAAATAAATAAATAAATAAAAATAATAAAAATAAAAATACTTAGAAACCTGGGGGCTAGGCTCAAGCAGAAGAGTACCTGTCTAGTGGAAAGTCCTGAGTTCAAATCCTAGTACTTCCAGAAAAGAGAGATCAGGAGGAGGAGGTGGAAGAAGAAGAGAAGGAGGAGGAGGAGGAAGAAGAAGAGGAAGTGGAGGAGGAAGAGGAGGAGGAGGGGGAGGAAGAGGAAGAGGAGGAGGAAGAGGATAGATAGTCAAGGCTTCTATGCCCAATGAAAGCTGGTAAGAAGAGAGGATAATGATGGAGATGGCTCCACATTCACTGAGATCAGACCAGGAACATGAGGGAGGAAGGAAGACCTGACCCACCAGCCCCTCTCTGCCTCCCATTAGTGCCCCTGCCAGGCACTGGTGGCTCACCCCTATAATCCTAGCTGAGATGCTGAGACATGAGGAGTGAGGTTCCAAGCCAGACTGGGCAGGAAAGGCCACAAGGCTCAAGTAGTAGAGCACTAGACTTGAGCAAAAAACTCAGGGACAGAACCCAGGCCCTGAGTTCAAGCCCTAGGACTAGCACAAAAGATTAATAATAATAATAATAATTACTGTTATTATTAATAATAATCACTATTAGTATTAGTCTTAGAGCCAGGTACTGGTGTCTTACACCTATAATTCAAGTGACTTAAGAAGCCAAGATGTGATAATGACAGTTTAAAGCCCAGGCAGTATTTAATAGTATACAAGACTCTGTCTCCAACTGACAAAAAAGCTGGACCAGAAGCATGGCTCAAGTACTAGAGTGTTGGTCCTGATCAAAAAAACCTGAGTGGTAGTGTAAGGACCTGTGTTAAATCACAAAATTATAATAACAACAATAACAATATTTAAACCAGAACACCCCCCCACACTTTTTTTTGTTGGTCATGGGACTCTGGGCTTGGGCACTGTCCCTTAGCTCTTCAGCTCAAGGCAAGTACTCTATCACTTGAGCCACACTGCCATTTCTGGTTTTCTGGTGGTTTATTGGAGATAAGAGTCATGGACTTTCCTTCCTGGGCTGGCTTTGAACCGAAATCCTCAGATCTCAGCCTCCTGAGTAGCTAGGATTACAGGTGTAAGCCACCAGTGTCCAGCCCTCACTAAGACTCTTCTTTGACAAAACTTGAGTCAAGTTCCTCTAATTTGGCTGCTTGAGCAGGTCTAACCTTGATTCTGTTCTACCTTTCCTGAATCCAGTTAGTAGAATAATTCTATTGAGTTTATGGAAAACCTATAACACTTGCTATCTGATTGTATCTTCTAACTTTGGCCTGACTCAGCAATTATCAGGTCAAGTTAGCTAGAGACCATTTATCCTCCATGTTTCCTCTGAAAATATTCTCCATTCACTGACCTATATTCTACAAAGTAAAATAGAAAGTCTTTTTTTTTTCTATTTAGCATATTTTTTTTAATTGTGAACATACTGTACAGAGGGGTTACAATTACATGGGCAAGATAATGAGTACCTTTCCTATCAAGCATTGTAGCCTCCTCCTTTGTTTACCCTTCACATCCCTTCCCAGCCTCCTCCCGTCCCCCCACCCAATCCTCCCCCCCCCACCAAAGTTGTAAAGTTCGTTTTCGACATGACAACGTGTACTTCTCATTGCTGCAACGGGTCCACCTGTATCCTTATTTAAACGACTTGTTTTTCCCCTTCTCCTCCACAAATTATACTGACATCAAATACAGTGAAAGCAGGGGTTATACTGTGGGGGAGGGACATACAAAGCAACAAAGAAATAATCTTATAAATGCGTTGAAACATATGCATGAAAGAAAAAAACATTTAAATACATATCTTGGGGTTCATTTTCCTAACATCACCTTATCTGACCTTTTCTGCTTGACTCATACATATACTAGATATTGCAAATAAGGGAAACCATGGGACCTATGTTTCTTTGGGCTTGGCTTACTTCACTTAATAGATAAAATAGAAAGTCTTAATGTCAGGCTGCTGATTCTGGCTACAGGAAAAGTCTACAGTCCCCTTAATCTCAGCAGCACAGGGATTTGCCTTGATGAAGAAAGCTGTTCTACCACTCCCCTTACCTTGGAAGGTAAAACTCTATCTTAGGAGAGTGTCTGGTGAAGATTGTGTTTCTCTGAGGCTTGAAAAAAAAAGGAACAATAATGGCTCAAGGAGTCTTGGCACACCTTGCCACAGAATTTGGGGGCAAATCAGAGACAAGATACTATTGAGGAGAGGGAAGTTGTCAGGCTCCATAGAGAAGTTTAAGCTACAGAGAACTATGCCTGACAGAAGTAGAGGCACTCAGCAGAGCAGTGGGCATGACAGACACTCTAGCTAGCCATCTACAGAGAAAAGCAGCTGTGGCTCAAAATGCCCAGCAGAGGCACCATTGGAGCCAGTTGGGATGCTAAAATCTAGGTCACTGGAATTTTAAGAGGCCCCACTCTTCCTAGTTAGGAGTGGCTCCATCATCTAAGGCCAGGATGACAGCAATGAAGTTTTAGCCTGAGACTTTCCAAGTCCTCAGGCTCCATAGGAGAACCCACCTGCTGATGCCCTCTGAATCATGTGATACCTACAGCCTCTTATACCCCACAGAGAGGCACGCGCATGCGCGCACAGGCACACACACACACACACACACACACACACACACACACACACACACACACACACACACACACACACACACACCTGAAAGCTCATATTTTGTTTTATATGTTTGTCTTTGTTGCTGTTTTGATTTGATACAGGTAACTTTGTACTCTTCCTCTCATTTACTTTTTTTCGTGTGTATGTGTGTGCTGGTCTTGGGGCTTGAACTCAGGGCATGGGTGCTTTTTTAGCCCAAAGCTAGCATTCTACCACTTGAGACATATTCCACTTCCAACTTTTTGTAGTTAACTGGACATAAGAGTCTCATAAACTTCTCTTTCTGGGCTGGTACTGAACTACAACCTTCAGATCTCAACCTCATAAGTAGCTAGGATTACAGGTGTGAGCCACTGATGCCCTGCTTCATTTACTTTACAGTTCTAGTTTTTCCTGCATTCCTTTTCTCTGCATTCATCATATTGAACCACAACACTTGCCTTTCAATTTTTTTTTTTTTTAATCAGTCATGAGGCCTGAACTCTGGGCCTGGGCGCTGTCCCTCAGCTCTTCAGCTCAAGGCTAGCACTCTACCACTTGATCAATATTTAATCATAAATCATATTTTCTTCCCTTTCCTATTACCTTCCCCATTGAGCATTGAAATGGAATATTTTAGTAGTAATGCACTCATACTCAGTCTAACAGGAAAATACACAAGTACCTAGCCACTACCCAGCCTTTCTTCTACCTATAATTAAAACTATTCTCTCACATATTTTCTGCTATCTCTATTCTTTCCTTGTTACCCACACTTAATTGATAACTAGATTTTTTTTTTTTTTTTTTTTTTTTTTTTTTTTATTGTAAAGCTACTATACAGAGGGTCACAGTTACATGAGTGAGGTTATGAGTACACTTCCTCTTGAACATTGTTACCCCCCTCCATTGTTTTCCCCCTACCATCCCCTCCCTCCCTCCCTTCCCCGAGGTTCTTTTTTTTTTTTTTTTTTTTTTTTTTGATTGTGATTAAATGATTACATAATTTCAAGGTCACAAGTTCATTCTAACTTCCCTGGAGCAAATTGTCTACCACAGTCTGTAATATATAACAGTGTTCACATGTTATATACCATATTTGTGATCAGCAGCATGAGGATATTTAGTAGTGGTTCAACCAGATGAGTGGGAGTTCTTTGTTTCTTAAGTCCTGTTAGTTTTGTCGTATCACTAACCTTTTGGATTTAGCATCCACTTATGAGGGAGACCATGTACCGTTTGTCTCTTCGTTCTTGGCTTACCTCGCTCAACATGATTCCTTCTAGCTCCATCCATTTCCCTGCAAATGCCATTATTTTGTCATTTCTAATGGCTGCATAATATTCCATTGTGTATAGATACCACAATTTTTGGATCCATTCATCTGTGGTGGGGCACCTAGGTTGTTTCCATATCCTAGCTATTGCGAACAGTGCTGCAATAAACATGGAGGTGCACGTGTCCTTGTATATTGGTTCCTGTTGTTCAGGGTAGATGCCTAGAAGTGGTATGACTGGGTCGTAAGGGAGGTCAATCTTTAGCTTTCTAAGGACCCTCCAGACTGCTTTCCAAAGTGGTTGTATAAGTGTACATTCCCACCAGCAGTGTAATAGGGTTCCTCTTTCTCCACATCCCCTCCAGCATTTGTCGTTGGCTGATTTGTGGATGTGGGACATTCTGACTGGGGTAAGGTGGTATCTCAGGGTTGTCTTTATTTGCATTTCCTTCACCACCAGGGATGATGAACATTTCCTCATGTGTTTCTTTGCCATTTTTATTTCTTCATTTGAGAAGTCCCTCTTTAGTTCCCTTGCCCATTTAGTAATTGGTTTGTTAGGTTTGGGAGGGATTAGTTTCTTGAGTTCCCTGTATATACAGGATGTTAACCCCTTGTCTGATATATTGCTGGTAAATATTTTTTCCCAATTAGTTGGTTGTCTTTCTAGCTTAGTTGCGATAGATTTAGCTGTGCAGAAGCTTTTTATTTTAAGGTAGTCCCATTTGTCGAGTCTCTCTCCAACTTGTTGTGACCCTGGGACTCTGTTCAGGAAGTTCCTTCCTGTGCCTATTAGTTCAAGTGTCTCTCCTACTCTGTCCTGCAGTAGTTTCAGAGATTCAGGTTTAATGTTAAGGTCTTTAATCCATTTTGAGTTGATGTTGGTGCATGGTGATAGGCTGGGGTCCACTTTTAGTTTTCTGCATGTGGCTGCCCAGTTTTCCCAGCACCAGCGGTTGAAGAGGCTGTGTTTCTTCCATTGTATGTCTTTGGCTCCTTTGTCGAATATCAGCTGGCTGTAGGCCTGTGGATTTATATCTGGATCTTCTATTCTGTTCCATTGGTCTTCGGGTCTGTTTTTGTGCCAGTACCATGCTGTCTTTGTGATTATAGCTCTGTAGTAGAGTTTGAAGTTCGGCATGGATAGCCCTCCCATATTGTCTTTATCCCCCAGAATTGTTTTGGCTATTCTAGGTCTTTTGTTGTTCCATATAAATTTTTGGACTGTTTTCTGTATTTCAGTGATGTACGTCATTGGGATTTTAATAGGAATTGCATTGAATTTGTATATTAGTTTTGGAAGTATCACCATCTTTACTATATTAAGTCGGCCTATCCAGGAGCATGGGAGGTCTTTCCATTTCCTAGTGTCTCCTGCAATTTCTTTCTTTAACTTTTTATAGTTCTCATTAAATAGTTCTTTTACATCTTTGGTTAGGTTAATTCCTAAATATTTTATTTTTTGGGAGGTTATTGTGAATGGGGTTGCTCCCTTTATTTCCCTCTCTTCCTGTGCGTTATCAGTGTATAGGAAGGCAACTGATTTTTGTGGGTTTATTTTGTATCCTGCTATTTTGCCGAAGTGACTTATGATTTCTAAAAGTTTGGGGATGGAGTTTTTGGGATCGTGGAGGTATAGTATCATGTCGTCTGCAAAAAGGGATAGTTTCACTTCTTCTTTCCCTATGCGGATCCCTTTAATGTCTTTTTCTTGCCTTATTGCCCTGGCTAAGGGTTCTAGGACTATGTTGAAGAGGAGTGGAGACAGTGGACATCCTTGCCTTGTTCCTGTTTTTAGGAGGATTGGTTGTAGCTTTTCCCCATTAAGTATAATATTGGCTATTGGTCTGTCATAAATGGCTTTTATTGTTTTTAGAAATGTTCCTTCTATTCCTATTTTCTCCAGAGCTTTTAGCATGAATGAATGTTGAATTTTATCAAAGGCCTTTTCTGCATCTGTGGCGATAATCATGTGATTCTTGACCTTGGCTCTGTTGATATGCTGGATTACATTTATTGACTTACGTATGTTAAACCATCCCTGTGTCTCTGGGATGAAGCCTACCTGATCATAGTGTATTATTTTTTTTATGTGTTTCTGGATTCTGTTAGCTAGAATCTTGTTAAGGATCTTTGCATCTGTGTTCATCAAGGAGATTGGCCTGTAATTCTCCTTTTTGGTTGGGTCTTTGCCTGGTTTGGGGATGAGTGTGATATTGGCTTCGTAGAATGAGTTTGGGATAGCTCCCTCCTTCTCTGTTTCTCTGAAGAGCTTGAGGAGTATGGGTATTAGTTCTTCTTTAAAGGTCTTATAGAATTCTGCTGTGAATCCATCTGGTCCTGGGCTTTTTTTTGTTGGAAGACTTTTGATAGCTTCCTGTATCTCATTATAGGATATTGGCTTATTTAATTGGTTAACTTCTTCTTTGCTCAGTTTGGGTAACTTGTATTTCTCTAAAAATGCATCCATTTCCGCCAGATTTTCTTCCTTTAGAGAGTATAGCTTTTGAAAGTAGTCTGTTAGAATTGTTTGGATATCTTGGGTACGTGTTGTGATGTTTCCCGTGGCATCCCTAATCCTATTAATATGGGTTTCCTCTCTTCTTTTTTTAATTAATCTTGCCAACGGGCCATCAATTTTGTTTATTTTTTCAAAGAACCAGCTTTTTGTTTGGTTTATTTTGGTTATGGTTTTCTGATTTTCTAATTGGTTAATCTCTGCTCTCAATTTGGTTATCTGGCTTCGTCTAGTAGCTTTAGGTCCCATTTTTTCTTGTTTTTCTAGCTGTTTTAGTTGCAACATGAGATTATTTACTTGGTCTGTCTCCATTCTCTTGATGTGGGCACTGAGGGCAATAAATTTGCCCCTCAGGACTGCTTTTGCTGTGTCCCACAAGTTTCTTTGTGAGGTGTTTTCATTTTCATTGAGTTCTAGGAAATGCTTTATTTCTTCTCTGATCTCTTCTGTTACCCAGGCCTTGTTAAGGAGTGTGCTGTTCAATTTCCATGTATTAGAGAAATTTCTGCGGTATGCTTTGTTATTGAGAGCTAGCTTGATTCCACTGTGGTCAGATAGGATACAGGGGATTATGTCGATCCCTTTGTATTTGCTTAAGTTCCTTGAATGAACTATGATATGGTCCTATTTTGGAGAAAGTTCCATGAGCTGCTGAGAAGAATGTGTACTGTGTTGTTTTAGGGTGAAATACTCGGTAGATGTCAGTTAATTCCGCTTGAAGTATGGCCTCACTTAATTCGGTAGCTTCTTTGCCAATCCTCTGGTTGGTAGACCTGTCCTTTGGTGAGAGTGGCGTGTTAAAGTCTCCTAGTATTATCGTATTGGGATCTATTTTATTCTGTAAGTTTGAGAGCATTTGTTTAACATATCTGGGTGCACCGATATTTGGGGCATATAAGTTGATGATGGTTATATCCTCCTCTTGGATTGTTCCCTTTATTAATATGTAATGTCCGTCCTTGTCTTTCTGTACTGATTTTAATGAAAAGTTTATTTTGTCAGATATCAGGATAGCTACACCTGCTTTCTTATTGGGGGAATTTGATTGGTAGATCCTTTTCCACCCCTTCACTCTGAGTTTGTTTGTATGTTTGGCTGAGAGGTGGGTCTCCTGAAGGCAACAGATGGATGGGTCTTGTTTTCTGATCCAGTCCTCAGTTCGTTTTCTTTTAATTGGCGAATTCAGCCCATTTATATTAAGAGAAAGTATAGAGAGATGCATTGTTGTCCCTGCCATTCCGTTTTCCTAAGTTTTTCTTCTTTCCTTTCCTCCTGTGCTTGCTCAGTTAGACTTTGAGTAATGCCTGTTTGGGGCAGGTCCCAGTTCCTGGTTGCTTTCTTCAGGTTGTGTCCCCCCTCTTAGAATTCTTTGTAATGCTGGCTTAATGTTTATGTATTCATTTAGTTTTTCTTTGCTATTAAAAGTTTTCAGTTCTCCATCGAATGTGAATGCTAGCTTTGCCGGGTATATCAGTCTGGGTTGGCAGTTATTGGCTCTCAGGGCTCGTATGGTGCTTTCCCAGGCTTTTCTTGCATTCATTGTTTGTGTGGAGAGATCTGCAGTGATTCTAATTTTTTTCCCGTTGTAGTATAGCTCCTTCTTCATTTTTGCTGCATGCAGGATTGTTTCCTTATTATTCAGATCCATCATTGTTACTATTATGTGCCTAGAAGTGTTTCTCCTAGGATCTTGCTTGTTGGGTGTTCGATAAGCTTTTGTGATGTAGTTAAGATGGTCGTTTTTGAGGTGGGGAAAATTTTCATTGACTATCTTGTTAAATAGGTGTTGCATTCCCTTGCTCTGGAATTCCTCACCTTCGTCCACTCCGATTATGCGAAGGTTAAATTTTTTAGCATTATCTGCTTGCTCTTGAATTTCCCTTTGGTTTAATTTGAGTGATTTTTCCATATCTGTCACTTTTTGGTCCAGTTGGTGTATTCTGTCTTCTGTATCTGACACTCTACCTTCCATTTCATTCACTCTGTTGACCGTGGCTTCTATTGTGGTTTGCATGATGGAAATGGATCCCTTTATGGATTCAATGTTGGTTCTCAGAGTACTGATCTCACCTCTCAATGAGGTGATATCAGTATGCATTACCTCTAATTTGGCGTTTATCTCACTTCTTACTGAGGTTTGTGCAGCTTCTATTTTTGCATCCAATTTTTGTTTGATATCCTGTATATCTTTTGATAGTTCATCCTTGTGCTCTTTCAATTTCTGATCCATTTCTCGCTTTATTTCTTGAGTCATTGCCTCCAGCAACCCTTGGATGTAGTTTTTGTCTTCCATTCCTGCTTTGCTCCCACTGGGGCTCTCCCCTGCGTGGCTGCTGGCTTTTGAGGTGAGCTTGCTGTCCTGGGTAGTGGTAAACCTTGTGATTTTTCTCTGTGATTTTCGCATGGGGGTTCAGGAGACTGCTCTTCAATCTTGTTTTGGTGTGTCTGTCTTTGCTTGGTTGCTGATTCTCTATTGGTAGAGAGAGTCTGTGTCTGATCTGGATTCTGTTGGGAGCCTATTTCCAGCTGCTATTCACTTAGGATTCTCAGCTCTCTGCTGTAGCAATTCCCGCCTTTGGAAGGGTTGAGCAGCCTAGACTGCTTGTGTTTGCTCCTGCGGGTGCTCTTGGGAAGATCAGATGCTCTGGATGCACTCTCCCAAATACTGGAGTCTGCTATGGGCTCCTGATGTGTTTTTGTTTGTTTTGGGCTGGTTGTGGGCTTGAACTCTAGGTTTGGGTGCTGTCCCTCAGCTCTTCAGCTCAGGGCTGGCACCCTACCATTTGAGCCACAGCCCCACTTCTGACCCTTTTTGCTTTGTTCAGGCGCCGGTCCCCTGGCCTGGTTCCGGCCCCAGCCTGGAGCGCGCTCGTTAGGCCTGTGCTAATGTGTATACCACCTTGGTTATGCAGCCTGGAGGACACAGTTCAAATTTCTTCTACTGTTGGTAGTCTTGACCCAGGGGCACTGTTCCTGGCTTGAGCATTTAAGCTCCCTTCCCGGGGCGCTCTTGCTCTGGCCTGGCCAGCAGAGTGTGCTCCACTGGCTGGTGGGGCTCTCGAACAGTTCCCAGTTTTAGTGGGTCCTGTGGTCCGGGTGTTGGGGTAGGGAGTCTAGGTCAGGGTCTGGGGATTCCCTCCAGCTCTGGTCTCCCTTGATGGATTCCCTGTCCCCTGATGGGTACTCACCCTGTAGGTCGTCAGTTGTTGTTGCAGTCCGTCAGTTGTTGTTGCAGTCCGAGTTCAGTTGGGGTGGTTGCGGGCTGGGTTGGGCGGCCCCCCGCCGGGTCGTTGCGATCGCGACAGGTCCCTTTGTGGCGCTGCTGGTGCCGGGCGGCTTTGGCGGGATGGAGCCTCTCCGCTCCGGTGGAGAGTGATGGGTGGGGTGGGATCCTCCTGGAGACTCCCGGCTGGTAGGTTTCTCTGTTCCTGGCGATCTGCTGTTCTGCAATCCGGTACCTGGTGATCTGCAAGCAGCCCCCTGTGTCTCTGTGGCTCCGGCAGCCCCTGCCGGGCCGGCTGGCCGGCGGCTTGGCGCACTGCCGCGCGGCCAGTAAAGGTTGGGGGAGGGGTCTTCGCTCTTCTCTGTTCTGAAATTCTTCTTTTCCTCTCTTTCTTTTTTTGTTATTTTCCACCTCTGGTTTTTCTCTGAGTGTTCGTCTTTTTGTTGTTGTCGGTCTCTTGGGGAGATTAAAGGTTGGAACTCGAACTCTCTTTTTGGTTGGAGAGAGCTGTGGCGTTTCCCTACTGCCCCGTCGCCATCTTGAGAACTCTCTCGATAACTAGATTTTACAAACATCATTTGATTTGTGTGTATGTGTATGTACGTGTGTGTGTACCTGGGTACTGTCCCTAAACTGTTTTGCACAAAGCTAGCACAGTTATCCAGAGGTCCACGTTCAGCATTTTTGGTGCTTAATCAAATATAAAAGTCTCATGGACTTCTTTTTTTATTTTTTAAATTTTTATTATCTTTAAGTAGTTGTACAAAGAAGTTCCCATTCTGCAAAACAGTTTATGAATACAAAGTGTCTGACAACATTGTCACCCATCACTCCTAACCCACCCGGTTTTTTTCTTTTTTTTTTAATTGAAATTATGTGAATACATAAATTTCACATATTTCACAGTATTGTGGAATAGTGACACTGAAAGTCACAAACACATTTTAACACTCACAAGGCAAATTGTCATTATCATGGTCTATAAAGTTTGTGAATTCTAAAAAAAAAAAAAAAAGGTTTGTGAATTCTATGAGCTTTGACAATACAATTATTTCTTTCACATCAGGTGATATTTACATTTCTTTCCTTTTGCTTAGTGTAAGCTGTTCCCTTTTTCCCTCTCAATTCTCCCTTCCCATGGCTGTCTTTGGGTTGCTTAGTTCATTTTCATCTATGTCCAGGCAGCTGGTGGGCCCCTCTGTTGTAAGTTTTCTCATGGATTTTCTTGCCCCAAGTGATTTTGAACTGTGATCCTCAGATATTAACTCAGTGCTGTTTTATTTTATTGCTTGTTGTTTTGTTTGTTGTGTGTTTATCTGTTCAAATTTCTTTTCTTTTTATTTATTTATTTTTTTGGTCAGTCGTGGGGCTTGAACTCTGGGCTTGGGCGCTGTCCCTGTGCTCTTCAGCTCAAGGCAAGTACTCTACCGCTTGAGCCACAGTGCCATTTCTAGTTTTCTAGTGGTTTTTATTGGAGATAAGAGTCTCACGGACTTTCCTGCCCAGGCTGGCTTTGAACCACCATCCTCAGATCTCAGCCTCCTGAGTAGCTAGGATTACAGGCGTGAGCTACGGCCCCTCCCCCCCCCCCCCCCCCCCCGCTTTATCTGTTCAAATTTCTTCATTTCTCTTTCTCTCTCCTTCCCTCAACACAAAGGTAACTGAATATTTCTATTTATCTCACTCTAATTTCCTATTAACCTTTCTATTGTTTAGCTACCACTCCTACCTTTCCTATATGACCTCAGACCTTATATTATTCATAGTTATCCCCATCTCCTTCCCATTACCACCCTGGCTAAGGTGTTTCTAGATCATGATGATGCATGCATACTTCTACAATCATCTAGATACTTAAGTATTAATGGTGACTGGTCTTCATTAGCAATTGCTGCAAACACAAGGTTGTGATTTATCAAGTGCGATAGTTTCTGCAGCTGAGCTTCCTCACCTTGAGGAGAAAAAGGTCTGAATACAGTGCTTTGAACATTGAAATTGAATGTTTTAGTAGTATGCCACACATACTCAGTCTAACAAGAAAATACAGAATAACTCAGCCACTACCCAGTCTTAAGAAATCTCTGAGAGAGGACAAGGGAAGAGGTGACATTGTCCAAAAAGAAATGTACTTTTTTCCTGACTTATGTAACTGTAACCCCTCTCTATACATAACCTTTGTAATAACAATAAAAAATTAAAAGAGAAATCACCAGCTAAAAGGACATTAGGTTAAAACCTTCACCTAAAAACAAGTCCCCAGATATGTAAATCCCAGTGAAAAATTTAAAAATTCATGAATAAACAAGGCAATATGTTTCCTTCAAATGTTGGCAACTCTACAATAAAGGATTTAAGTGATAGTAAAGAGTAAAATAATCAATAAAATTTGAAACAATTTCCAAAAAAATTACAAGAATTATCAATGAAATTAAAGAGATGTTTAAGCAGTATCTCTTCATCATAATGTGAGGTCGTAAGAAGACAGCTATATACCAAAGGTGGTAGATTATCTGGAAACTAACTTAACAGGATTTTGCTCAAACTGGATAGAGCAGAGACAGAGATGAAAGCCCAGGTCCTAGCTGAGTCACCTAGAGGCCTTGTAGAAATAAATGCATAATAATGCCCAAACTGACTAAGGTATCTTTTAATTACCTACCTCCTAATATCATCACATAACAGATTAGCATTTCAACATATGAATTTTGGAGAACACAAACATTTATTCCATAACATATATGAATATTAGTTTCTTCATGAATAGAAATGTACCTGCCAATATGCTTTGATAACATAAAGAAACTTTTGAGGATGCATAAGAAACTTAGAGGGAAGTAAGGCAGGAACTAGATAGATGGGGAACAGCATGGAAGAAAGACCTTGCACTTTACAATATCTGATTTGGTTGAAACAGATAAACAAATATCTTTTAAAAATAAAAAGTATATTGGGCTGGGAATGTGGCTCAAGTGGTAGAGCAGTAGCCTTGAACAAAAGGGACAGTGTCCAGGCCCTGAGTTCAAGCCCCTGGACTGGCAAAAAAATAATTTTAAAAATTCTCTTTAAAAAATACATATATATAGGGGCTGGGAAGGTGGCTCAGTGGTAGAGTGCTTGCCTTGCATGCATGAGGCCCTGGGTTCGATTCCTCAGCACCACATAAGCAGAAAAAAAAAGCCGGAAGTAGCGCTGTGGCTCAGTGGTAGAGCGCTAGCCTTGAGCTGAAGAGCTGAGGGTCAGAGCCCAGGCCCAGAGTTCAGGACCACGACCAGACCCCCCCCCCCCCAAAAAAAAAAAAAAAAAAAAAAAAGAGAAACAGACAGACAAATTTGTATGAACCCAAATCTGATAAGCTTCTTTGTGTGTGTGTGTGTGTGTGTGTGTGTGTGTGTGTGTGTGTGTGTGTGTGTGACTTTTTTATTTTTTGTCAGTCATGGGGCTTGAATTCTGGGCCTTCACACTGTCCCTCAGCTCTTCAGCTCAAGGTTAGCACAATACCACTTGAGCCACAGTGTCACTTCTGGTTTTCTGGTAAAACCACCAAAAATTGGAGATAAAGAGTCTCACAGACTTTACTGCCTGGGCTGGCTTTGAACCAAGATCCTCAGATCTCAACCTCCTGAGTAGCTAGGATTACAGGCATGAGCCATCAGCTCCCAGCCTGCTTCTTTGTGCTCTGAGTTTAAAACTGCCCATTTTTTTCATTTGACCTGTGGAGCCTGTTAAGTCTTGGTTACCAGAAAACCTTTAAAACTGTTTTGGTAAAGAGACATATTAGCATACAAATTGACCTTTGAACACTTGCTAGAATTGGTGGGGGCTCACATGAAAACCTACCACATGACCAAGATTGCGAATTTCTGTACAAGTCATGATGATAAGAAAACTTGGCAGAGCTTTATTAAGTAAGCAACCAGACAATCAGACAAACAGACAAACAATGAATATATTGGGAATTACAAAGATAGTAGAAACAGCAATATTTGGTCAGAAATTCTTGTGACTAAGAGAATTTTTTTTTTTAAAGCCTTAAAATCTGAACTTGAGTAACAAGGGTGAGGGTGGTAGTAGTTACTAAATCAGAGAAGAATGGGAAAGAAACAGATTTGAAGGAGGAACTCAAAGGTTCTCTTTTTAACATACCATATTTTAGAAGGCTATTTTTTTTTTCCAGGGCTGAGAACCGAACCCAGGGCCTTGTGCGCACCAGGCGGGCGCCCTTCCGCTGGGCTAAACCCCCAGCCCCTAGAAGCCTATTAAATATCATAAACAAGTGTCTTGATTACAAAGAGAGAAGGAGGGCAAGCTATATATATAGATATAGATATGTATGTAGGATGCCTTCAATGTAGAGCTGACAATGGTTTCAATCTTATACAGTATCCTAAAGTACAATATTCAGTTATTCTGTTGCTGTTTCAAAACTATCATCATGTCTACATTGAGTTTTGTCATTGCAGATTTTATCCTCTGCAGTATTTAATCAGACCCACAGAGGGATAAATAACTCTTATTTATTGGTCAAACTAAACTTTTATTCTTAACCAACACTACCACCACTACCAACAACAACAAAAATAACCATGTCTCCATTTACTAGAATTCATTTCGATAAATAGTATTTTATTACTTTGGCTTTTTCTGTTTATGTAGTACTGAGGAACCAAACCCAGGGTTTTATGCAGGCTAGGCAAACACTCTACCACTAAACCACATTCTCAGCCCCTAAATAGTAGCTTAAATGCCCAGAGGAGTTATGCCTTTCCGTTCCTCATCTAAGGGTAATAAAAAAATTTAAACAAAAACAAAAACAAAAAAAACCCCACAACACCTTACTAGAGCTTTCTAATTCGGAGATGTGTAAAAGTATTATAAGGAGGAAATCTAGTAAGAGATGATGAGATACACTAAATCTAAAGAGTTACAGGAACAGAAAAATGGATAAAGGGATAGGGGTGAAAGGTTAATCAAGCCATCTAGTAGCTGGTTCCCCCTAAAGCTAACCGTAATGGTTACTCACACTTAAAAGTAATAGGACTGCCAGAGGCAGGTGGCTCACACTTGTAAGCTTAGCTATCAGGAGACTAAGATCTGAGGATCAGATTTAGATGCCAGTCAGGACAGAAAAAGGCCTGTGAGACTGTGGCTTAAAGTGATAGTTATCCTTGCACAAAAAAAGCTCAAGGACAGCACCTAGGCCCTGAGTTCAAGCCCCATGACTGACCAAAAACAACAAAAAAAGTAATAGGACACAGGATTTATCATTAAAGAAAATGATTAGAAATCTTAGTATAAATAAGTATAGATAAGAAAAACTACAGTTATAGAAACAAAATTATTTTATTTCATGACTTTCTAGAGTGATGTTATAGAAAAGAACATATTTTAAAAGATAAAAAAGGAAAACAAGATCCCACCTCCTGTAGCCCCTTCAGCTATGGAATCATAACTGATGAGGTCAGCAACCTCATAATGTAATCACCCCTTAATAGGGCTGTCAGCTGAAAACCAAGCCTTCAACACATAAACCTTTGAATGATTTCATAGTGAAATCATAACAATGATCCTTCTACCTCATCTTTCTAGAATGCTCAGATTACAGGCAAGTGACACCACGGCTGGCCCACACCTGTAGTTCTGACAGCCTTCACCAATCCCAGTTGAAGAGCCTGTATCATCACACGTTCTATGAAGTTTGAAGCCCATTATTGAAGGTTCCTAAAGTGAACCCTTTGGGGGTAATCTTGATTAAAGGAAACAAAAGAATAGCCAGGTGTGATACATACTGTCTTCCATATCAAAACAAGTCCACCAACAATTGATCTTCTTGTCTGGTGTTAGTTTTTTTTTTGTTGTTGGTTGTGGGGCTTGAACTCTGGGCCTGGGTGCTATCCCTCAGCTCTTCAGCTCAAGGAAAGTGCTCTACCAACTGAGCCACAGCTCCACTTCCAGTTTTCTGAGTGGTTTACTGGAGATAAGAGTCTCATAGACTTTCCTGCCAGGCTGGCTTTGAACCTCAGCTTTGAACCTCAGCCTCCTGAGTAGCTAGGATTACAGGCGTGAGCCACTGGCACCCAGCTCTGTGGTACTTTCAAAAACAGCAATTTTTTTTTATTTATTTATTTTTATTTTTATTTTTTTGGGTCCAGTCGTGGGGCCTGAACTCTGGGCCTGGGCGCTGTCCCTCAGCTCTTCAGCTCAAGGCTAGCACTCCACCACTTGAGCCACAATGCCACTTCCGGCTTTTTTCTTTTTGCTTATGTGGTGCTGAGGAATCGAACCCAGGGCCTCATGCATGCAAGGCAAGCACTCTACCACTGAGCCACCTTCCCAGCCCCAAAACAGCAATTTTTTGTGTGTGTGCCAGTCCTAGGGTTTGAACTCAGGACCTGAGCTTTTACACACTCTAACACTTGAGCCACAGCTCCACCTCTGGCTTTTTGGTAATTAATTAGAAATAAGAGTCTGCCCAGGCTAGCTTTGAACCATGATCCTCAGGTCCAGTCTCCTGAGTAGCTAGGATTACAGGCACCAGCACCCAGCAAGAATTACAATTTTTGATTGACTTTATTGAGACAATTCCTTTGATTATGGGCCAAAATTGCGCCAAAGAACTGTACGACGTGTTGAGTGAGTCCTTGGCTCTTATCAGGATTGATAGAGAGGCCAGGCTATCTTCATCATAGTGTCTAAAACGTTATATAGGACTTTGTCAAATTTCTTCTTAGGCTAACACTGAGAATATTGTATTAGTCAGCTTTCTATTGGGAAAAGATACCTTAGAAATCTATCAGCTTCTAGGAGACAAGGTTTATTTTGGTTTACAGCCTCACAGGAACTTGGTAATATTATTTTGGGAGTCTATGTGAGGCAAAACATCATGGCAGAGAGGGCATGGACAAGGGGTTACCTCATGGCAGGTGGGAAGCAAAAACAGAGGATGGCCTGGAGTTTCAATATCCCGTTAAGAACCTATCGCCAGTGAACTAACTTCCTTCTACTAGACTTCATTTTTAAAAAATCCACCAACTTCCAATAGTCCCATCATTTGGAGACCAAGCTTTGAGCACATGGCATTTTGGGAACATTTCAGTTCCAAACTCTAACAGCTATCATCAATACAGTGAATGAAATATGCCTGGAGTGACTAGGCTTGTTGCAGATCTAACCTACTTAACTAGAGTCACTTTGCACAGCAATTGGTATGTTCCCATGGTAAAGTGGTAAGTAGAGTGCTGGTCATCCCATGTAAACACAATCTGTCCTATTTTTATCCATAAAGAAATGAAGAAGAGCCAGGTGCCTGTGGATCATACATATAATCCTAGCTACTTGGGAAGCTGAGATCTCAAGTTCAAGATTCAAACTGATTCTCAGATCTCAGCTTCTGAGTAGCTTGGATTACACGCATGAGCCACCAGTACCAGGATATTCCTGTTACTTACCTAACATTTCAGAACATTCCATCAAATTGACCTATTTCTGCTGAAATGTAAGAAATCACATTTCATAATATTTTCCTTAATGTGGTCTCTTTCATGGGCTTTTCTACCTCCACTGAGCTCTCAAGTTTGGAGTATTCCAGGCCTGTACCCTTGGCTTTCTCTTCTTTCTCTATTTATATTCTTTCCCTACTGATCTCGCTCATGTCATGCTCTAAATTCCTAACTATGCCAATAATACTGACCTCTTCTCTCACTTCAGACTGTCTCTGTAGGGTTTCCACATATGTAAGACATTTTCCCTAAATCTCTTTACTATTTTTTGGAATATTTATAGTTTTCAGTTGTCTGCTTTGACATTAAATCTAGTGCTTATTGAACAGGTCAGACACTGGCGGGAAAAGATCATGAACTACAAGATTCTTTTAAATTTTGGCTATGTTTGTATTTTTGAATAAGTTAATTATGCTTCTAATCTAATATTTAACTTGGCACACATACTTCTACCATGACTTAAAAGCTGTAATAAATGCATTTTTGTCTTATACAGTTCCTTATATTATGGGTACTATGTTTTCCAAGGTTGTCTACCTGTAAGGTGTCTGCACACACTATGGCACTAACTCTAAGCCTCTGCTATTGACACTTTTTTCTTTTATCTCCACGGAATAATTGAGGAAAACTTCAGTCATCTTCCCTAAATTAGCATTTAAATAAGTCATTATGTAACTGACTTTTCTCTTGGGCTTCAGTTCCACATTTCTGATGGCGCACATCAGATGGACAAATGTAACCAAATGTTCAATCCAAAATTTAGTATAACCAAAATCAACTTTCTTGTTCCCAAGCAGGTATCTCTTAATTGCTCTCTTTCTGTCCAGTTTTTGTTCCCTTAGCTTCCCAGGCTCTGTTCTACTTCCTCTCTTCCTCCACAGTTTCTTTCTTCAATACAAAAATATCATGTCCTGGTGACATTATTGTGGTTTGGCAATCAGACAGACTTGAAAACCTTAGTTAATGAAAGTGTCTCTTTTCTTTTTTTCATGATGTCTTTGTGTGTGCGCGCGTCCGGGCTTGCATGCTCTCTCACGTACACATGTGCCAGTCCAGGGGCTTGAACTCAGGGCCTGTGCACTTTAGTGCTCAAGTTCAAAGATAGCACACTATCATTTGAGCCACAGCTCCACTTCCAGCTTTTTTATTTTGGTAGTTAACTGGAGATAGAGTCTCCTGGACTTTACTGCTCAGACTACCTTGAAATTGTGAACTTAGATCTCAGCCTCCTGAATAGTTAGGATTATAAGTGTGAATCAATGGTACTCATCCTCCTGATTTTTTCTTTTTGACAAAGTGATGTACAGAGGGGTTAGTTATGTAAGTAAGGTAGTAAGTACATTTCTTGTCAAACTTGTTACCCCTTCCCTTATTTTTCTCCAACTTTCCCTTCCCCTCCAATCCTCCCCCCGCCCCAATTTCTTTTATAAAAATTTTTCCTGAACCAGGGCTTGAACTCAGGGGCTTCCAGCTCTAATTTGGCTTTTTTATTCATGGCTAGAGTTCACTTGATCAAGTTTAACTGCTAACTGGAGAGAATTTTCTACCTATGGCTGGATTATAACTATAATCATCCTCCAAGTCTGAGCCTCCTGAGTAATTGGAATTACAGACATGAGCCACCAGTACCCAAATCTCTCATTTCTAATATGAAGTGTAAAAGTTTAGATTTTAAATGTCTCACCAATGACCATGTATTAAAGGCTTGGCTCTCAGCTTGCTAATAATGAAAGATGGTGGAAATTTCAAGTGAAGGGGTCTAATAGTCTTTGGTTTGGGAGGTATGCCCTTGAAGGGGATTATAGAATCCTGTTTACTTCCTAATTTTCTTTTTCACTTCTTGGCCATAAGAGGAATAAGATTTTGTTGCTTCTGGAATTTGTTTTGTTTTGTGTTTGGCAGTTCTGGGCTTTAAACTCAGGGGTTGAGCTTTTAAGTCTGACACTTTACCACTTCAATTGGGCCTCCGGCCCTACATTTTTTGGTTAAAGATGTAGTCTAGCAAAGTTTTCTGCCTGTGCTGGCCTCAAACCACTATCCTCAATCTCAGCCTTCTGAGTAGTTTAGGATTACAGGCATCAGTCACTAGTGTCTGACTAATTTAATTCAACCATTGCCATATTTAGATATTAAAACGTTGACATGAAAATGTGTCCAAACTAGACATGGTAGCATATGCTATAATCCTAGCATTTGCAAACTTGAAGCACAAGGATTGCCATTTTAAGACCTACTGGACATATCAGTGAATTTGAGGGCAGCCCAGACTATACAAAGAGCTTATCTCAAAAAAGAAAAGGGGAAGGAGGATAAAGAAAAGACAAGCCGGGCGCCGGTGGCTCATGCCTGTAATCCTAGCTACTCTGGAGGCTGAGATCTGAGGATCACGGTTCAAAGCCAGCCTGGGCAGAAAAGTCCGTTGAGACTCTGATCTCCAATAAACCACTAGAAAACCAGAAGTGGCACTGTGGCTCAAGAGATAGAGCGCTCACCTTGAGCTGAAGAGGGCAAGGACAGTACCCAGGCCCAGAGTTCAAGCACCACGACTGACAAAAAAAAGAAAAAAAAGAAAAGACAATGTTGGACTGATTTATTGATAATGAAATAAATATTTAATCCATCAAAAAACACACTTAGAATTACACAGACAGCTTACACTTGTGATTCATATTTTATTTCTGCTAAACAGTATTAACCTAATGTTAAAATGCTGATTTTGGGGGGTCCACAAGATTCTGCTTTGGTTAGAGCCTAGAAATGTCCTGATTTTTTGCTTACCATGTTCCAGTTGATAAATCAAGATAAAAAAAAATTTTGAGCAAGTGATTGGTCAAAATTGCAGTGATTCAAAAATAATGTTGGATCTCATTTTCATTTACCACCCCATAATAGCCACATCTGTTTTTCAATTCACAAAACATACTTCAATGCCAGGCACCAGTGATTCAGGCCTGTAATCCTAGCTGATGCTCAGGAGGCTGAGAACTGAGGATCACAGCTCCAAGCCAGTACAGGCTGACTTGAGACTCCTTTTGTCCATCAGACTCCTATCTCATATTAATTACCAAAAAGCCAGAAGTAGAGCTGTGGCTCAAATTGTAGAACACAAGACTTGAGCAACAAAACTAAAGGACAGCATTCAAGTCTTAGGACCACGTGCACACAGACAAATATTCAAGCTATGTGCTTGTGGCTCATACCTAGAATCGTACTCAAGAGGGTAAGATTTGAGGATCATGGATAGAAGTCAGCCCTAACAGGAAAGTCTATGAAACTCTTATCTCCAATTAGCCACTAAAAAGCTGGAAATGAGCTGTGGCTCAAGTGGTAGAGCACTAGCCTTGAGTGGAAAAAAGCTAAAGGGCACAACCCAGGCCCTCAAATTAACAAAAGCAAATCCACACTTTAAAAGATAGTCACAAGAGAAGGGATGAGTTAGGAGCGATGGGTGACAATGTTGTCATACACCTTGTATTCATATACTGTTTTGTAGAATGGGAACTTCTTTGTATAACTACTTAAAGATTTTTTTTTTTTAAAGAAATAAAAAAAAAAAAGATAGTCACAAAACGTAACCTTTAGTGCAAGTGAAAGTGAGAACAACTAACAAAATCTATCATAAACTTAAATAAACTTTTTTTTTTTTTTTGTCAGTGGTGGTGCTTGAAACGCTAGGTGGGCCTGGGGCTGTCCCTCAGCTCTTCAGCTCAAGAGCCACAGCACCACTTTCCATTTTCTGGTGGCTAATTGGAAATGAGTCTGGTGGACTTCCCTGTCCCAGCTGGCTGTGAAACACAATCCTCAGATCTCAGCCTCCTGTGTAGCTAAGATTACAGGTGTGAGGCACCGGCGCCCAGCTTATACTTTTTGTTTTTTTGGCCAGTTATGGGCTTGATTGCTGGGCCTGGGCACTATCCCTCAACTCTTCAGCTCAAGGCTAGTGCTTTTTCACTTGAGCCACATCACCACTTCCGGTTTTCTAAGCGTTTATTGGAGGTAAGAGTCTCATGGACTTTTGCTGCCCGGGCTGGCTTTGAACCATGATCCTCAGATCTCAGCCTCCTAAGTAGCTAGGATTACAGGTGTGAACCACCAGCACTCGTAAACTTAACTTTTGACTTGCTTCTACAAACTGATTTTACAGATCAAAAGATCACTGATGGCTGGGAATGTGGCTTAGTGGTAGAGTGCTTGCCTAACATGCATCAAGCCCTGGGTTCAATTCCTCAGTACCACATATACAGAAAAACCCCAGCCAGGCACTGGTGGCTCATACCTGTAATCTTAGCTACTCAGGAGGCTGAGATCTGAGGATCGAGGTTCAAAGCCAGCCCAGGTAGGGAAGTCACTGAGACTCTTATCTCCAATTAACCACCAGAAAACCGGAAGCAGTGCTGTGGTTCAAGTTGTGGCAGAGCGCCAGCCTTCAGCTGAAAAGCTGAGGGATGGCGCCCAGGACCAGAGTTCAAACCCAATGACAAAACAAAAACAAAAAGCCAGAACTGGCACTGTGGCTCCTGGTAGAGTGCTAGCCTCGAGCAAAAGAAGCTCAGAGTCAGTGCCCAGGCCCTGAGTTCAAGCCCCAGGACTGGGGGGCAGGGGGAGGGAAGGGACGGGGAAAGTTAATTGATAAACATATATTTCACAGTACAGTTTGATATGTAGTAGTGAAATTAATAATTGAATAGTATGTAGGCTATAAAAAGAACAAAGTCATCTATGTACTGATAAAATGGCTATATTTGCCAGAAGGAAAAATAAGCCAGAGTATACCCATTCCACCAATACGTAAAATATGTACAGCAGATATATTTTTGGGGGGGGGGGTGTCCGGTCGTGGGGCCTGAACTCTGGGCCTGGGCGCCGTCCCTCAGCTCTTCAGCTCAAGGCTAGCGCTCTACCACTTGAGCCACAGCGCCACTTCCGGCTTTTTTTTTTCTTTTTTCTTATGTGGTGCTGAGTAATCGAACCCAAGGCCTTGAGCATGCAAGGCAAGCGCTCTACCACTGAGCCACCTTCCCAGCCCCAACAGATATCTTTTTATATGAAAAGATATTAACAAATATCCTATAACTGTTAATGTGTATAACTTTTGATAGTGGTTACTGCCTGATAATAGAACTGGAGAGAAAATTCACGGGGATGCAGAAAAATCTACCTTATTTTGCTTTTTTATGTTTTCGGACTGTTTTATTTTTTTTTAACATTATGAGCGATAGACAAATATGTAGTGTACCTTGCTAACAATACGAAAAAGCGATAAAACTCTAACCAATTAAACAGCACTTCGGTTTTTGGTGGGGAAATTTCGTTTTTCATCCTAACCTTGCTATCTGGAATTTGATCTTCATTCTGATTCCAAAGCCATTTGAGACTATTACTGAACCAGTGATTACTGACAAACTACCCCCACCATGCTAAGCCAGAGACATAAACAGCAGTGCACAAGCCCAGATGTGTTCTTTACACACACTTCACGGAGGAAAACGGAACATAGGCGCACGCGTAAAACAAGTCCAATGAGTAAGTAGCGCTATGAAAGCAAAGCCTCAGTTCCCTCAAGTGTGCAACACACCGATTCACTCACACGTGCTAACACCTGAAAGCATTACTGCTTCTGAATTGTTCAGTCTGTCCTCTGGAGGGTCGTGTTCGGGGCTACGTCTCAAATGACTCCTTTATCCAACTCAGTACGGGGAAACTGAAAACCATCTGTCAGCCGAGCGACCCCGGGCCAGGTCCGGAACGGCCTCGGTGAACGGGGAGGGAGGGGTGGGCGTCCGGCTCGCGGTCTCCGCGGAGGGCTGCGGCCGGGAAGCCGGGCGCCCGCTCCGGCGCCGGGGTCGCGGGCTGCGCCGCAGGGCGGCCCTCGGGCCGACAAGCGCGCCGTCCACAGCTTTCTCAGCCCGGCCGTTCGGCTCGCCTGCCTCCCTTTTCGGGCTGGTGGCGGGCAGCGCCAGCCGGCTGATCCAGCGGCCGCCGGCGTGCCAAGCCCCGCAGGGCGCCACCTAGCCGGCGCACCTTCTCTCTCCACCGGGCCGACACGAAGGCCGCCCAGCGCTGGATACTCAAGTCACTCCCGGCGCCCTAGAGGACTTGGCTCACAGGACAGCGGCAGTACGGCCTCGCCTCCGAAGGCGACTGTTAGTTTGAATTCTGGCGCCACTCCCGCGCCACGTAGGGCCCAGGAGCCCGCCAGACTCGGAAGCCACGGACGGCCGGCGAGCGCGTGCCTGAGAATGGAGGGGCGGGCCAGCGGCGCGCGCGCCACGCCCCGGAACGTCCGCAAAGAAAAGACCTACCGCGCGCGCTCCCGTTGGGACGTCTCATGAGATAGCTCCTCCCTCTCTTCTTCCCGCGTCCAATAGGAAGAGAGAGGGTGGGGCGGCCTCGGTCCGATTCGGAAGAGGCTATAAAAGGAGCTGCAGGGGGCGTCCCTCCTCCTTTTACTTCGGACTTGGAGCTGCGGCGCTTCGGTCTTTGCTACTGGTGAAGCCAGGATTCAAGCGCAAGATGGGGGTACGCGACGTAGTTGAGGCCTTCCGCCCTTGGGAGCGACCTTGGAGAGTTCAGCCCAGAGTAATAACTGTGAGAACCTTGTGTGTGGGGACCGAAGATGGACGGCCTTTCACATAGAGCTGGAGTCGGAAGTGGCGACTGGCCTGGAGCTCACGCACAAGGAGGTAGGCCTCGGGCGCCATGCTGGATTGTGGCCGTCGGCTGCCCCCCCCCCCCACGCTTCAACTAGAGATTGGGTTGGAAGGTCAGTTAATGAGCAAGGCAGGCCGACGTGGCAAGCGTCGTTTTCCTATCTTATTTCATAATGAGGTAGCCGACATTAAGGGGCTGCTTTGTTCCTCAGAAAACTATTGGTTTTGAGAATGGGAGGGGCCTGGTGCTGAAAAGCCACGTGACATGGTGACTGATCTCAATTGTTCGTTTCCCTCCGTGCAGGAACAATGGCGCTGTGTTTCAGTGATTTATCGCATCCGTTACGAAAGGAAATTCAAGGTAAGAGCTGTTGAAATCCTAGTGTTTGAAATGAAGTAATCTACTTATATACATGAGGAAATCTTTGTTCATTTGTTTTTCTGTCTACAGTGAGGGTGCCCATACACTGAGACAGTTGCTCCTGAGTTCCTGAGATACTAAAACACTTGTAAGTGGAAACTACTTAACAATTACCAGATACTGTGTCTTTGGTCTATAATGATGATGCTATCCCGAACCTGAATTCCTGTTGAAAAAAAAAACTACGGATCTGGCTTCTGAGATAGACCATTGTGAATTTATTTTTAAATGAGATGTTTTTACTACTGATAATTTTGTAATTCTTTTCTCTTTATTTTCTAGGGGCAATAGCAGGATTCTAGAAAGAAAAGTTGGTAAAGATATCCAGACAAGACAAATTGGAAAGAAAACTTAAAATTTTGAAAAATACAAGTATTAAGTCTCTGCGTTTGTAATACGTAATTATGATTAAACTTAATTTTGTGCCAACTTGGAAGAATCTAGTAATTTCGTAGATTCCATGGAATACTCAGTTAAGAAGGGCACTGAAATGAAGCTACGTCACCTGTTAAACAGGGAGATTGGAAAAAGGTGTCTGTGGTTGAGCGTGATTATTCCATTTGACATAACTAGAAATCAGCAAGGTTCATTATGCTGTCTTGGCCATAACACAGCAGTAACCCTGGTACCTTTTGATCAGATCTACATAGGGATTAATTGATATATTACTTGATATCTTGCTAATTACAAGTGTGTAACACCAGTGGCAATGCTGATTTTTATGTTTGTACAATTCTAAGACTTGGGTGGGTTTGTATTGTGCTAACTGTTCAAGCCTTCTGTACAATTATTTCTTCAGCTTTATTTCTACTTGTTCAAGTTAATTTTTTTTTTGGTCAGTTGTGGGCCTGAATTCAGCCTGGGCACTGTCCCTCAGCTCTTCAGCTCAAGTCTAGCGCTGTACCACTTGAGCCTCAGCCCCAATTCCGTTTTTTTTTCTGCTTATGTGGTGCTGAGGAATCAAACCCAGTGCTTCGTGCATGCAAGGCAAGTACTCTACCACTGAGCCACCTTCCTGCAAAGATTGATCTAAGGGCTTCAGTCATAATAGTACCTTACAACGTTCTTTTGTTATACACTTGGCACATTACTGCTTTTGCTCCATCTTGTGGAGTTTGAATTTGTCTCATGTCCATATTTGTGTTCCAATGACATGCTAAATTCTTTTTTTGGGGGGGGGGGGGTCCGGTCGTGGGGCCTGAACTCTGGGCCTGGGCGCTATCCCTCAGCTCAAGGCTAGCACTCTGCTACTTGAGCCACAGCGACACATACGGCTTTTTTCTTTTGGCATCGAACCCAGGGCCTCATGCATGCAAGGCAAATGCTCTACCACTGAGCCACCTTCACAGCCCTGACATGCTAAATTCTTAGTGCCACCACATAGTAGCTGTTTTAGGGACCTTATTAAAGAATCAAATTCTTGGGATTTCATAATAGCATCTTTAAGGGAAATTAAGGAAAGTGACTCAGCATGTATTATAATGACATTTATGGGATGATGATTCATTGTAGATAATTGATAAACTAGTTACCTAAGCCAAAAATGGGTTTGAGGGAGCTAGGCATATAGGTGAATGGCTTCCCAAGTCTATGCAGATGCAGTATCTTGACCCTACAAATAGAAATTTTGGGGCTGGGAATAACAGTTCAAGGGCATCTACAATAATGAGTAACTTCACTTAGGAAGTGAGGACTATTAGCTAGAATTGGGCCAGACAGGTATAACATCTAAATGTTTATATCACGCATAAGACTTTGGAGGAAAATGGTATTACCTGCCCTTCTCTCAAAGCTGGTAAAGACTTAGCATGGTGAAATACTTAAAACGCTGACCTCTTCACTAGTTGCTTCTGTTTTTTTTTTCCCCTCTCAGTAGTTTTTGTCTTGTTTGAGTCTCTAGGCCAACCAGCCTCCAATTCAGTGCTCCAGCCTCCACTTCCTATGTGAATGCTGAGGTGTTTCAGGCATGAAGTGTCATGTTAGTCTTGATATGAACCAAATTAGTACTGTGCATTTTGATGACTTCTGCAGTACTAATCTCTGTTAAGGAGGATAGAGGTGGAAAAATCAAAGGCTAAATACATTGAACTAAAATATTTTCTGCCTAGAGTTGGAAAAGTTACTTTGAGTCAAGACCAACTCAGGTAGAGAAAAGAAACATTTTGAATATGCTTAGTATTATCTTGAACCTGTGTGATATATTTGGGTGCCAACAAGGACAGATGTGGAACAAATAAGTTTATAAGCAAGGAAGTTTGAATTTTTGCAAAAGACTACTAAATCACCATTCATTGATAGGCTAGACACTATTTCTAGTTTACCAATGTTTAGTGTGCAGTAAATAACGTGTATATATACCTATCAGGCTCTAAACAGCTTTTTGTACTCTAGGCTGATGCTCTACAACTTGAGCCACTGTGCCACTTCCTGTTTTCTTAGTGGCTATCAAAAAGCTGGAAGTGGGCTGGGCATCGGTGGCTCACACCTATAATCCTAGCTACTCAAGAGGCTGAGACTTACCTAACCACCAGGAAACCAGAAGTGGGACTGGCTCAAGTGGTAGAGTGCTCTCTTTGAGCTGAAGAGCTCAGGAACAGCACCCAGGCCCTGAGTTAAAATGCACAACGACAAAAAGCTGCAAGTGGAGTTAATGGGTAGAAAGGACATGTTAGCTTTGAGCCAAACCTCAGAGACAGCTGAGGTCTGAGTTCTAGCCCCAGTATCTTCACAAAAAGAATTTACCCCTCAGAACCTAACAATTTAGAAGAGAACTCAGATTCCTAAGTCTTAAAGACATTGGTTTTAGAAATTAAAGGCAAAATGTGCACATCTGGGTTTAGTAATATTAGCCAATAGGAATTATTTTCCTCTTGCCTTTAATACTTTCAGGTAATATAAAAATACTGTAGGCCCAAATCTACCATTTCTAAAATTAGTCCTATTGCTAGGAATTAAACATGAACCACAGTTGACTTCAGACTAGTCCTCTGAACTGATTAATATTCTTCATAAATCCAGCTACTTGGCCAGTGTGTGTGAAAAAGGTTTTGGCTCATTCCATGGCTTTTTTCACCATTTTCCAGTTAAGATTTGTGAGACTTCATTTGAATCTAAGCCTTCCCTTTTGCCAGTCCCCTTTTCCCTGGCACTCAACATCCTTTTCATCTTTCCTCCCTAAGATTAGTACTTAAAGCTTGGCACCAATGGCACACACTATTAATCCTAGTTACTTGGAAAGCTGACATCTGAGGATCTCCGTTTGAAGCCTGCCACAAGTCTGTAACTTGTCTTCATTAAGTTAGTTGGAGCTGTGGCTCAAGTGATGCAGAGCTAGCCTTGAGCCCAAAAGTTCAGGGACAGCACCCAGACCCTGACTTCAAGCCCCAGGACTAGCATAAAAGATTCTTAAATATGTAACTGTAACCCTCTGTATAGTATCTTTGCAAAGAAATATTAAAAAAAAAAGATTCTTAAATAGAGCACTGTTGGCTCATGCCCGTAATCTTAACTACTCAGAAGGCTGAGATGTGAGGATTGGGAGTCAAAACCAACCTGGGAAGATAGATCCATGAGACTTTTTTTTGGTCAGTTGGGCTCCCACACTATCCTTGAGCCTGTTTGTGCTCAAGGCTATTGGTCTACCACTTGAACCACAGTGCCACTTCCAGTTTTTGAGTGGGGAATGGAGGTAGTTTCATGGGGACTTTTCAGCTGCCTTTGAAGCACAATCCTCCGATCTTAGCCTCCTGAGTAGCAAGAATTACCATGTGTTACTAGGGCCTGGCTTCCATGAAACTTCTAATTAATCAGCGAAAGTCTGCAGTAGCTTAAGTGGTATAGGGTCATCACTGAATAGAAAGTTCAAGTTCCTATACTTATATTTGACAATGTACAGAGAACAGTCCAAGTTTGTGAAGACTTAGAAGTTTTAGTGACCACATTGGGGTTGGGGAAGAGGGTAACTTTAAGGGCCAGAATCCTTTGTCTCTGAGTTCTGACTTTACTCTTCTTGGTAGTAGTCCACTGCTGAGGTGCTAGAGTGCCACATAATTGGGTCTGGGAAATTAATCTTAGAATCCTGTTATGGTTGGAATTTTTTTTTTAGCTGCTGTGAAGTGAATAGCACACTACCATCCATGTTCCCCATCATGATCTGACTTGCTACAGGACCACAGCAGTAGGTTAAATGAGCATGAATTAAAATCTCTGAATCCATAGCTAAAATAAACCTTTCCTAGCAAAGTGCTTGTGGCTCATGCCTGAAGTCCTAGCTATTCAGGAGGCTAAAATCCAGAAGACAGTTTGAGGCCAATCTGCAGAAAAGTTACTATACTCCATTTCCAAAATAACCAGCCAGAAATAGAGCTGGAAGTGTACTTCAAATGATAGAGCACCAACCTAGCAATTAAGCCCTGATTTCAAACTTCACTTTCACCAAAAAAGACTTTTTTCCTTCTTTGAATTCATCTATCTCTCAAGTATTTTGTCAATGACAGAAAACTGAATAAAATCAAGCACAGTACAATCTTTTATCTTGCTATGATTCCAGCTCTCTAAAAGACCTGTGAATAATGGAAAAGGCATTTCAGAGTACATATAAAATTTTTACTTAGAATAATAACATAAAAACTACTTTCAGGGCTGAGGAGGTGGCTCAGTGGTAGAGCGCTTGCCTTGCATGCCTGAGGCCCTGGGTTCCACTCCTCAGCGCCACATAAGCAGAAAAAAAAAGCCGGAAGTGGCACTGTGGCTCAAGTGGTAGAGTGCTAGCCTTGAGCTGAAGAGCTGAGGGATAGCACCCAGGCCCAGAGTTCACCCACGACCGGACCCCCCACCCAAAAAAAAAAAAATACTTTCAGGGATCATTTACATAGTTCATTATAAAAGAAATTTCAGGGGCTGGGAAGGTGGCTCAGTGCTTGCCTTGCATGCATGAGGCCCTGGGTTCGATTCCTCAGCACCACATAAGCAGAAAAAAAAAAGCCAGAAGTGGGCACTGTGACTTAAGTGGTAGAGGGCTAGCCTTGAGCTGAAGAGCTGAGGGACAGTACCCAGGCCCAGAGTTCAGGCCCCACAACTGACCAAAAAAAAAAAAATTCAACTCTTGATCTTAAAGAGCCAGTGGCTCAGACTTGTAACCCAGCTACTCAGGAAGCTGAGATCTAAGGATTGTGTTTAAAAGCCTACCGGAGCAGAAAAGACCATGAGATTTTTTTATCCCCAATTAACCACTCAAAAAAGCTGGAAGTGGGGCTGAGGCTCAAGTGATAGAGCACTAGCCTTGAGCACAAGGAAAGCCCCTGCACATAAACACAAAACACAGGAAAAAATCTGGCTAATACAATGCTAATCTAATCTGTGAATTCATGATGCTCTTTAAAAAAAAAATGAATTTGGAGGCTGGGAAGGTGGCTCAGTGGTAGAGTGCTTGCCTTGCATGGGTGAAGCCCGGGGTTCAATTCCTGAGCACCATATATGCAGAAAAAGCCAGAAGTGGCACTGTAGCGTAAGTGGTAGAGCACTCACCTTGAGCTGAAGAGCTGAGGGACAGTGCCCAGGCCCAGAGCTGAAGCCCCATGACTGACCAAAAAAAAAAAAAAAATTGAAGCCAGCTTCAGTAAGTTACGCAGGAGGCTGAGATCTGAGAACCTTAGTTCAAAGCTAGCTAGGGCAGGGAAGTCCATGAGATTCTTATCTCCAATTAACCACCAGTAAACGAAATGGAGCTGTGGCTCAAGTGGTAGAGCACTGGGCCTGAGCTGAACAGCTCAGTACCCATCCCTAAGGTCAAGCCTGATGACCAAATTTGATTGTAGAGGATACTAGTAAAGCAAAACATCAGTTTCAAAATTGCAGATAAAGGAAACTTTCCAAAAATAATTGTGCGAATGAGGCAGGCACCAGTGGCTCAGGACTGTAATCCTAGCTATTCAGGAGGCTGAGATCTGAGGATCATGGTTCAAAGCCAGCCCGGGCAGGAAAGTCCATGAGACTCTTATCTCCAATTAACCACCAGAAAACTGGAAGTGGCACTGTGGGTGGCTCAGGGACAGAGCACTCGCCTTGAGCTGAAGAGCTCAGGGACAGTGCCCAGGTCCAGAGTTCAAGACCGACCAAAAAATAAAGAATGGTATTGAAGTGGAAGAAGAGAAAAAAGTTTTATTTATTGATTTAATCTAGTTAAAAAAGATAATCAGAATATTACCACATTGCTGCTTATACAGAATTAATGTAAGCAGTGATGCTTTAGCATCCGAGAGAGAAGCAACTGCACCATCTGTACTCTTCATGGAAGAACTTGCCACTGACTATGAGGTACTCTGACCTGAAATTTTTAAAAAAGAAAAACTGAATATGTATTTGTCCTATGAATAGATAGGATTACAAGCATGCACACCATTATCCAGAAAAAAATTTAAATTGTCAGAACACTATGTAGTCTGAAAAAAGAAATGTACTCATTGCCTGACTTATCAAATGGTAAGCCCCTCTGTACAATACCTTAATAAAATTATAATTTATAAAAAGTATGCTAGGAAAGGAAGGAAAAATATATCTCACTGAAAATTGCATCAAGATATGTCACTACACTTGGGTCAGATGGAAATTTGAAACGTGGGCCACTAGAATATTATAGCATACAGTCAAGATTCTGATATCCTTTCTGTAACCAGTTCTGTTTTACACTACTCATATTTCTCAATAAACTATATATCTGCCCATCTCCTTGTTGATAAAATTTCAAACGTACCTGAAAATTGAATGCCTGACTGATACATTTTTCTTCTCCTTTCTCAAAGTATACTACTGATTGTGTGTGTGTGTGAGAATGGAAATTCAATACATCCTAGGCCCTACTACTTGAGCTTACTACCCACGATCTCATGCTGATTTTTTTAATCCAGTGTTTTAAGCTACATAATTGTTTGTATTGAGGTTTGAATTCAGAGTCTTGTATTTGGTAGGCCACTTGAGTCACATTTCATAATTTACAAAATTAAATGGTGACATCCACAAAATAAATATTAGCTGAAGATTCCCATCATTTTGTATTTTGTAAAAAATAAAAGAAGGATGACATAATACACTTTTGTGGCAGCTTAAAAGAATTCAAATCTAAATTTTGATGCTACTTTCGTTGTTACTGTATTACTTTCTTTGTTCCTTTATTTATTTATTTTTGGGTCCGGTTGTGGGGCCTGAACTCTGGGCCTGGGCGCTGTCCCTCAGCTCTTCAGCTCAAGGCTAGCACTCTACCACTTGAGCCACAGTGCCACTTCTGGCTTTTTTCTTTTTAGCTTATGTGGTGCTGAGGAATCGAACCCAGGGCCTCAGGCATGCAAGGCAAGCGCTCTACCACTGAGCCACCTTCCCAGCCCCTCTTTGTTCCTTTATTATTATGACAAAATACCTCAGCAGAAAAAAATCTAAAGGAGGAGCCTGGCACCAGTGTCCTGTAATCCTAGCTACTCAGGAGATTGAGATTTGAGGATTGTGATTCAAAGATAAACAGGGAAGGAAAGTCTGTAAGACTCTTATCTCCAAGTAAACAAAAAGCTGGAAGTTAAGCTGTGGTTCAAGAGGTACAGTGCTGCTGGGTGCTGGTGGCTCCCACCTGTAATCCTAGCTACTCAGGAGGCTGAGATCTGAGGATAACATTGTTGGAAGCCAGTCCAGGCAGGAAAGTCTGAGACACTGATCACCAATTAACCACCAGAAAACCAGAAGTGGCACTGTGGCTTCTGTGGCAGAGTGCTAGCGTTGAGTTGAAGAGATGAGGGACAGCGCCCAGGCCCAGAGTTCAGTCCCCATGATCGGACAAAAAAAAAAAAAAAAAGCTACCTTTCCAAATATTAACTTCTCTAGCAATCTACCTTTTCACATCAATTTATAGTCATTCTAGTCTATGCTATCCCCAACAATTGTTCTTTCTATGTGTTTTTACTACTCAGTCTACTGAAATAAGAAACTCTCCCGCCGGGCGCCACCGGGCGCCGGTGGCTCATGCCTATAATCCTAGCTACTCAGGACGCTGAGATCTGGATCGAGGTTCAAAGCCAGTCCGGGCAGGAAAGACTGAGAGACTCTTTATCTCCAATAAAACCACAGAAATCCAGAAGTGGTGCTGTGGCTCAAGTGATAGAGTGCTAGCCTTGAGCTGAAGAGCTGAGACAGTGTCCAGGCCCAGAGTTCAAGCCCCATGACCTACCAAAAAAAAAAGAAAAAGAAAGAAAGAAAAAAAGAAAGAAATTCTCCCATGATTTGTGCCTGCCTTCCACTTCCTTGTTCTAATTTAAAATCTGATTTGCTCAGGAAGACACTACTTTCTCTTACAGACCTTTTTTTTTTGTACATGCCTCTGATACAGAGTTAAGGTCAGTGTTTTCCTTGTATCTACTGACAATTCTGTCTCTACTTCTCATTTTGGTGCAAAACCCTCTAATCTTTTCATGATCATACTACTGAGCTTGCAATCTTTTGTTCTACATGAAACCTTCTTTCCTTCCTTCCTTCCTTCCTTCCTTCCTTCCTTCCTTCCTTCCTTCCTTCCTTCCTTCCTTCCTTCCTTCCTTCTTCTTTCTTTCTTTTCTTTCGTCGTGGGGCTTGAACTCTGGGCCTGGGTGCTGTCCCTCAGCTCTTCAGCTCAAGAGCGCTCTACCGCCTGAGCCACAGCGCCACTTCTGGTTTTCAAGTAGTTTATTAGAGATAAGAGTCTCACTGACTTTTCTGCCTGAGCTGGCTTTGAACCGTGATCCTCAGAACTCAGCCTCCTCAGTAGCTATGATTACAGGCGTGTGCCTCCGGCGCCCGGCAAAGCTATCATTTTCTAGATTACTGCTTCTTACACATTTTGAAGAATTTAGGATGAAGTTGCTGTCTGAAGATGAAGCCAGAAGTGGATCTGCCACTCAAGTGGTAGAGAGCTAGCCTTAAGCAAAAAAGCTCAGGGATAGCATCCTAGCTCAAGTTCAAGCCCCAAGAGTGGCAGAAAAAAAAAAACAGTACTTTTTTGAGGAGGGTTCAGTCGACTTCACTAGAATACCAAGGAGGTTTATGGGACAAAAAGCTGATAATCTCCTTGAATTTCATACCAAAACCCATTTGTCTTTAAATTCCTTTCTATGCAAATTAGTTCCAAAGCTTAGCAGTGGCCTTCTACAACCCCCTATCCTCTTATCTCTTAGCAAAATTCCAACTATGGGTTAATCTTATCATATGCTTTTGCAATAATAGGGTCAGTATTATTTTGAGCCTTGCTAAGTTGTGCCATCATTAAATTCATCTCCAACCTCAAAGAGACCCTTAGTGCTACAAGGCAATCATCAGTGTCCTTCCCATCTCAGCCTTCCTTTCTCTATATGCCTTAACTTCACCTTCCCTGTCGCAACTTCCCCCTCACCTTAAGGAAGGATTTCACTTCCGGCTTCATATAGAATTTGAAATCTCGGGGCTGGGAAGGAGGGTCAGTGGTAGAGCGCTTGCCTTGCATGCATGAGGCCCTGGGTTCGACTCCTCAGCACCACATAAGCAAAAAGAAAAAAGCCAGAAGTGGCGCTGTGGCTCAAGTGGTAGAGCGCTAGTCTTGAGCTAAAGAGCTGAGGGACAGCGCCCAGGCCCAGAGTTCAGGCCCCACGACCGGACCCCAAAAAAAAAAAAAAAGAATTTGAAGTCTCCAGATGTCATAATTTCCTAATGTCAGTCTTTATAGCTACCTACTTTTTCTCACCCCTCCCCCACTAGAGTGATATGTTAGTCAGGCAAAATGCATGGGGAAAAAATTGGAAGAAAATTTGTTTTGGTTCATGGCTTTAGAGGCTTCAGTTCATGGACTTGTGGTGCAGCAGTACATCATGGAGGAAAGCAGATGGTAGACAACAGTATTTACCTCATGGGGGCCAGGAAGCAAAGAGGAAGAGGGAGCAGCCAGAGTTCCAATATACTCTCCAAGGGCATACTTTTTTTTTTTTGGTCGGTCGTGGGGCTTGAACTCTGGGCCTGGGCGCTGTCCCTCAGTTCTTCAGCTCAAGGTGAGCTCTACCACTTGAGCCACAGTGCCACTTCTGGTTTTCTGGTGGTTGGTTAATTGGAGATAAAAGTCTCATGGACTTTCCTGCCTGGGCTGGCTTTGACCTGCTCAGATCTCAGATCTAGCCTCCTGATTAGCTAGGATTACAGGAATGAGCGGCCGGTACCCAGCTAAGAGCATACTCTTACTCACCTATCTCTTTCAACCAAATTTATCTTCTAAATTTTCCACCATCTCCAATGAGAACCATCATGTAGGAACCATGCCTTCAACACATGACCCACAGCATCACAAATGGTATGCATCTCACCTCTAGCTTAGAGCAGCATATTGCTCCTGCTCTGTAGTGCATCTATCTATGCAACCAATAAATATTAATCAGGGTTTTTAGGTTTCTTACAAAATGAATTATATCCTCCTCCAAAAAAAAGATACGTTGAAATCTTGACTAGTATTACAGGATATGTCTTCACTTAAAAATAGGATTGTTGATAAAAAAAAAAAAATAGGATTGTTCCAAGTGCAATTAGTTAAAATGAAGTCACACTGGAGTAGTCTGAGTCTCCAATCCAATATGACTGCTTGATTCAAGCAGGGGGTGGGGCATGGAAATCAGAGGCACAGAAAGAATACCACACAAACATCACTGAAGGTGAAGACTGGAGTAGTGCAGCTGTAAGCTTAGGAATGCCAAAGATTTTCAAGTGCTACCAGAAGTTAGAAATAGACAAGGAATGTTTTAGAGATTGGCTCTACCAACCTATTCATCTAATGATGAGATTTTTAAAAAAAATGTCTGGGCAGGGAATGTGGCTAGTGGTAGAGTGCTTGCCTAGCATGCATGAAGCCCTGGGTTTGATTCCTCACTACCACATAAACAGAAAAAGCCGGAAGTGGCACTGTGTCTCAAGTGGTAGAGTGCTAGCCTTGAGCAAAAGAAGCTAGGGACAATGTCCAGGCCCTGAGTTCAGGGCCCAGGACTGGAAAAAAAAATGTTGCTTTAAATTACCTATGTGTAACACCAGCCTCTACTATATTTTCTCTAATATTTTAAGACTGCTAATTCTTAAGAGTCTCTTTCTCTTTCTTCCTTTCATTTTTTTTCTTTCTTTTTCTTTCCCTCCCTCCCTCCTTCTCTCTCTCTTTCTTCTTCATTTCTTTCTTTTTTGCCAGTCCTGGGGCTTGAACTCAGGGTCTGGGCCCTGTCCCTGAGCTTTTGTGCTCACGCTGGAGCTCTAACACTTGAACTACAACTTCACTTCCAGGTTTTTGGTGGTTAATTAGAGATAGTGGATGTGAAGGCTATCTGGCTACAAAATCTGTCACCCCTTGATCAACAGGTTTGGAGATAAGCATCTCACAGACCTTGCTGCCTAGGCTGGCTTCAAACCAAGATCCTCATATCTCAGACTACTAAGTAACTAGCATTAGAGCTGTGAGCCACTGGCACCTGGCTAAGATCTTTTGAAGACATATCTTCCATATAAATGTTAGTGTTACTTAAGGTTCTGCATTGTGTTCTTTTGTATACTTACTTTATCTGTTCTTTCCAAACCATTTTGGCTTTTTTGTTTTGTTTTTTAACTGTAATTTTTTTTTTGTCTTTTCTTTTTTGGTACTGGGAATCGAACCCAGGATGTTGCACTTGCTAGGCAAGCGCTTTGCCACTGAGCTACATCCCAGCCCTTTTGTTTTGTTTTGTATTTTGCTTCCTGTTTTCTTTTTGTTGGTCATAGAGCTTGAACTCTTGGCCTTGGCTCTATCCCTCCCTGAACTCTTTTGCTCAAAGCTAGCACTCTACTACTCTGAGGCACAGTGCCACAGTTTTCTGGTGCTTAATTGGAGATAAGAGTCTCACGGACTTTCCTGCCTGGACTAGCTTTGAATCACGATTCTCAGAACTCATCCTCCTTAGCTGGGATTACAGGTGTAGCCACCAGCACCCAGCTTTGTTTTGACTCAGGGTATCAGTCTTTACCCCAGGTTGGCTTGGGCTCACTATCTAGCCCAGGGAAGCTTCAGACTCTCATTCCTCTTGCTTTAGCCTCCAAAGCACTGGGATTACAAGCTTCTATGCTTGGCATATTTTTGCCTTTAGAATACATGTGTGAGCAGAAGAGGTGTATACGATGTGTGTGTCTTGTCGTTTCTTGATGCTCTATTTCTATAAAGCAGTCATGTTTCCCCACAAGCACAGAATCTCAGTAGACTCACAATGTTCCCTTCCTCCCTCATAGCTCCAGGTCATCTCTCCCAAAGCCTCCTGTTCAAAGAGGATGGCCTTCCCCAGTAGAGAAAGACTATTCCTCAGTCAAGGGTATATGTTCTCCCCAGCCAGAGCCTTCATACTACCTCTCATGGCAACCCACATTCCATTTAATTTTTCCTTGTTCATACTAAAACCAAAGATAGAAAGACAGAGAATGCTGACAGAATGTACACCTATCAAAAAGTGAAAGAAAAGGTGCTAGTGGCTCATGCCTCTAATTATAATTACTCAGGAGGCTGAGATTTGAGGATCTCAGTTTGAAACCAGCCTGGGCAGGAAAGTCCGTGATACTCTTATCTCCAAATAATTACCAAAAAAAGCTAGAAATTAATCTGTGGCTCAGCAGTAGAGCACTATCCTTGAGGGGAAAAAAAAACTCAGAGAGAGTGCCCATACCCTGAATGCTAGCCCCAGAACTAGCACCTAGCACAAAAAGAAAGAAAGGGAGAGAGGGAGAGAGGAAGGAAGGAAGGAAGGAAGGAAGGAAGGAAGGAAAGAAGGAAAAAAAGAAGGAAAAAAAGCTAGGCGCCAGTGGCTCACGACTGTAATCCTAGCTACTCAGGAGGCTGAGATCTGAGGATCACGGTTCAAAGCCAGCCCGGGCAGGAAAGTCTGTGACTCTTATCTCCAATAAACCACTAGAAAACCGGAACTGGTGCTGTGGCTCAAGTGGTAGAGTGCTTGCCTTGAGCTGAAGAGCACAGGGACAGCGCCCAAGCCCAGAGTTCAAGCCCCACGACCAACAAAAAAAATAAATAAATAAAAGGAAAGAAAGAAAGGAAGGAAGGAGAAAAAGGAAGAAAGAAAAGGAAGGAAGGAAGAAAGAAAAGGAAGGAAGGGAGAGAGAGGAAGAAAGAAAAGAAAGAAAAACAGCTGCAAGAGGACAAAATACATCCCTATGTAGCAGGTACAGGATAAATGTTGTATCATAACAGTGATTCTTTGTGTGAATTAAATGTTATTTTGTTTTGAAAGCTACCATTGTAGATGTAAAGAATGAGTCAGTGGCTCAGGCCTGTTATCCTGGCTACTCAGGATTACAGATCTGAGGATCATCGTTCAAAGCCAGCCAGGGTTTGAAAGTCCAGGAGACCCTTATCTCCAATTAACTGCCAGAAAGCCAGAAGTGGCACTGTGGGTCAAATGGTACAACATTTGCCTTGAGCTGAAGAGCTCAGGGACAGCGCCCAAGCCCAGAGTTCAAACCCCATGACTGACAGAAAAAAAAACAAAAAAGATGAGTGGTAAACTTCATACTACTAATTAAAACTACTACTGAGTGATATTAAATAAAAGATGTTAAATATAAAAAAAATACCATGTCAAGTCAAGGGGAAGACTACAGACAGGAAAAACCATACTTCAGTAACACTGACACCATTTTTTCCTGCCTTTTGAATAAGAAGCCCTATATACTCTGAAAATTATGGGGCCAGCTATGGTTGCTCTTCACCAATTAGTCCTATGACAAGAATGAACTAAATTGTAAATCTTGTTAGGTCAGTTTTGCTTTGGGTTTGTGTGTGTGTGTGTGTGTGTGTGTGTGTGTGTGTGTGTGTGTGTGTGTGTGTGTGTGTGTGTGTGTGTGTGTGTGTGTGTGTGTGTGCGCGCGTGCGTGCTGGTTTTGGGCTTGCATTCAGGGCCTGAGTGCTGTCCTTAGCTTTTTTTTTTCTTTCTTTTTTTTATCAGTCATGGGGCTTGAACTTGGGGCCTGGCCACTGTTCTTGAGCTCTTATGCTCAAGGCTAGCACTCTACCACTTCGTGCCACTTCCAGTTTTCTGGTGGTTAATTGGAGGATAGGTCTCACGGACTTTCCTACCCTGGCTGGCTTTGAACAAGATCCCAGATCTCAGCTTTCTAGCTAGGATTATAGGCATGAGCCAACAGTGCCTGGCTCCCTTAGGTTTTTCACTCAAGGCTGGAGCTCTACTACTTGAGCCATAGTTCCATTTTCAGCTGGTTAAATGAAGATTAAAAGTCTTATAGACTTTTCTGCCTGGGCTGGATTTGAACCATGATCCTAAGATAGCCTCCTGGGTAGATAGGATTACAGGTGAAAGCTATAAACATTGGGCTTTATCTATCCCCTTTTACCATTTACCTCTTCCACATAACTAGTTAACTTTCTTCCCAAAAGCTGATCAATCGTAAAGGACTCCTGTATGTCCTGTTTTCTATAATCAACATTTATACAATATAAATTTATACACAATTGAATCTATTTTGTAAAAGGTTTATTTTCCATTTAATCACATGTAAACTGCCTTATGTTAAACTGTTAATTTACCTACAAATTAGGTAACTGTCCAAATCATGAAAAACTGGCCAATTAAAATGTGCTTTAAAGCCAGGTGCCTTTGGCTCACATATGTAATTCTAGCTACTCAGGAAGCTGAGATCTGAAGCCTTGCTTACCAGACTTTTCTCAACTAATTGCCAAAAATGTAGTAGTAGAACTGTGGCTCAAGTAGTAGAGTGCTAGCTTGAGCAAAAAAGCTCAGGGGCAGCACTCAGGCCCTGATTTTAAGCCAAAGGACTGGCACATACACATACACACACATACAAAATGTGCTTATTTTTTAAAAAAATGATTAATTTCTCCTTTTTCTCTTTCCATTACAGTGGTAAAAATACTGAACAACAAACTAGCAGCAATGGCTCATGCCTGTAATGCTAGCTACCCAGAAGGCTGAGATCTGCAAGTCAAAGCCAGCCCAGGCAGGAAAGTCCATGAGACTTTTATCTCAAATTAACCACCAAAAAGCTAAAAGTGACTGGACATTGGTGGCTCTTGCCAGTAATCCTAGCTACTCAGAAGACTGAGATCTGAGGATCACGATTGGAAGCTAGCCCATGAGCCTCTTATCTCCAATAATACCTCAAAAGCTGTAAGTGGAACCCTGGTTCAAGTGGTAGAGTGCTAGCCTTGAGCAAAAAGCTCATGGACTGTGGTTAGAGCCTAAATTCAAACCCCAGAACCAGTACACACACACAAAAAAAGCTATAAGTGGCGATGTTGCTCAAGCATCAGCTGTGAATGAAAAAAGGTAAGGGACAATGTCTAAGGTATGAGTTCAAGCCTCAGTACCAGCACACACCAAAAAAATAAAAGCAAATCAAAGTTTCACCAGCGAGAAATTGTTTATATAAATTATGAAAGATTTATATAGCAAGATTCTATGCAATTTTTTAAGTGAATGAAATATATTTACATGAAAATGTGTCCAAGTATGGTGGTACATACCTTTACTATTAGTATTTGGGAGGATGAGGCTTGGAGGATCACAAGTTCAAGGCCAGCCTGGGCTACACAGTAAGACTCTGTCTCAAAAACAAAACCACAAAATAAAAAAAATTCATAACACTCACATTAAATGAAAAAAGTTAATATGATATATACAAGATGTAAAACCATTATTATTAAATATATGACTATAGTATTAGAATCTGGAAAGAATGAAAACTTCAAGAGATGCATAGTCTTTGGATTTTTTAAATAAGTTTTTTTATTGTGAAAATACCATACAGAGGGGTTACAATTATATGAGCAAGGTAATGAGTACATTTCTTATCAAGCATTGTTGCCTCCTCCTTTGTTTTAATCTTTGGATTTTTAAAACTTTCTTTCTTACTTTTTTTTTTTTTTTTTGTCAGTGGCGGGGCTTGCACTCTGGGCCTGGGCACTGTCCCTCAGCTCTTCAGCTCAAAGCAAGGGCTCTACTGCTTGAGCCACATCACCACTTCTGATTTTCTGGTGGTTTATTGGAGATAAGTCTCATAGACTTTCCTGTCCCGGCTGGCTTTGAACCATGATCCTCAGATTTCAGCCTCCTGAATAGCTAGGATTATAGGCATGAGCCACTGGTGCCCAGCTTGAAACTTTTTAATTATTTCTTTTTTTTGGTGCTGCTTCTGGGTCTTGAATGAGGCCTAGGCCCTGTATATGAGCCTTTTTTGTTCAAAGCTAGTGCTCTACCACTTGAGCCACAGGCTCCATTTCTGGCTCATAGACTTTCCTGCTAGGGCTGGTTTCTAACCGTGAATCTCAGATCTCAGCCTCCTGTGTAGCTAGGATAACAGGCATGAGTTACCAGTGCCCAGCTCTCCTCTGAACTTTTATGTAGTCATCTTCTATATCAATGAGGTAATACAATATTTATATGATTGGTAAATCTTAGAAACATTACTGCCTTTTATAGTAAAAACAATAAAACACATTTAAAAGACAAACAAGGCTACAGATATGTGTGTATTCTGGTCACTTTTGGTTATCTTTCTCTTCTTAAAGAATTCTGGAGGGGTCTGGGAAGGTGGCTCAGTGGTAGAGCGCTTGCCTTGCATGCCTGAGGCCCTGGGTTCCATTCCTCAGCACCACATAAGCAAAAAGAAAAAAGCCGGAGGTGGCGCTGTGGCTCAAGTGGTAGAGTGCTAGCTTTGAGCTGAAGAGCTGAGGGACAGCGCCCAGGCGCAGAGTTCAGGCCCCACGACTGGACCCCCCTCCCCCCCCCAAAAAAAAAGAATTCTGGAGGCTGGGTGTCAGTGGTTCAGGTCTGTAATCCCAGCTACTCAGGAGGCTGAGCTCTGAGAATTGCAGTTGGAAACCATACCAGGCAGAAAAGTCCATGAGACTCTTACCTCCAATAAGCTATTCAGAAAAAGCCAGAAGTGGCACTGTGGCTTAATTGATAGAGCACTAGCCTTGAGCACTAAGAGGCTTGGGTACAGTGCTTGGGCCTTGAGTTCAAGCCCTAAGACCAGCAAATAAATAAATAAACTAATTAATTAATGAATTAATTCTGGGATCCAGTTATCTGGGATTTTTATTTTTATTTTTTTAATTTTTTTTTTTGGGTCCGGTCGTGGGGCCTGAACTCTGGGCCTGGGCACTGTCCCTCAGCTCTTCAGCTCAAGGCGAACGCTCTACCACTTGAGCCACAGCACCACTTGCGGCTTTTTCTGCTTATGTGGTGCTGAGGAATCAAACCCAGGGTCTCAGGCATTCAAGGTAAGTGCTCTACCACTGAGCCACCTTCCCAGCCCCATGGGATTTTTCTTTATAATTCTCTTGTTCATCTTTCATCTGTCTACTGACCACTCAGCAAATACAAAGAGGAAATCTAATAAATGACACAGTATTTATATAAATAACAGTGTTATATAAATAACACTATGATGTTAATATATTCATAGAACAATGTGATTAATAGGGTTAACAGTGTGATGTATAGGGTTACATGTAAAATGAGTATGTTCTAACATGGCCCTTTTAGGCTAGATCAAAGACCTCAATCTATTCCCAAAAATGGGGATGGGAGAACTACCATATTCAATAGAACTTTTTGCAAAGACTGGAAATGTTCTATCTTGATGCTGAGTACCATAATCACTACTCACATGTAAATACTGAGCACTTGATACCAGACCAGTGCAAATGAAAAACTGATTTTTTTTAATGTGTGTGTGCTGGTCCTGGGGCTTAAACTCGGGGCTGGATGTTACTCCTGAGTTTTTGCTGAAGTCTAGCGTTCTACCACTTGAGCAACAGCACTACTTTTAGCTTTTCCTTAGTAGTTTATTGGATATAAAAGTCTCACATACTTTCCTGTCCAGGGTGGCTTTGAACCCTAATCCCCATATCTCAGCTTCCTGAGATGCTAAGTTTACAGGCATGAGCCACTGGTGCCCAGCTCACAACTGAGTTCTAATTTTATTCTATTTTTTCTAATTCTTATTTTTTAATTTTATTATGATGGAAATATATAGAGGGGATGCAGTCATATAAATCAGGAAATGAATACATTTCTTTTCTTTTCTTTTTTGTTGGTTGTGTGGCTTGAACTCAGGACCTGGTTTCTGTTCCTGAGCTCTTTTGCTCAAGGCTAGCATTCTACCACTTTGAGCTACAGTTCAACTTCTGTTTTGTTTTTGAGTGGTTAATTGGAGATAAGTCTCATGGGGACTCTTCTATCCAGGCTGGCTTTGAACCACGATCCTCAGATCTCAGCCTCCTGAGTAGCTAGGATTACAGGTGTGAGCCACTGGCTCCCAGCTCTTATTTTCCTTTGTTATACAATGAATCATCTTTTAAAAATCTGAACAACTGAAAATTACTAGTATTTGGGACTCCATTCAGATTATAGTCAGGAATGCTTAACGATTTTTTGCTGGGTACCAGTGACTCACACCTAAAATCCTAGCTATTCAGGAGAGTGTTTGAAGCCAGTTGGGGTGAGAAAGTCCATGAGACTCTTATCTCCAATTAACTACTAAACAGCTGGGAAGTGGAGCTGTGGAATAAGTGGTAGAGGTCTAGCCTTGAGCAAAAAAGCTCTGGGACAGTGCCCTGGCCTTGAGTTCAAGGCCCAGGCACGACTGACACAATAAATAAATGAATGAATGAATAAAGAGAAACACTGTTCTATTTATTTATACCATCCCTGTATAAATTCTATTGCAGGGGCTGGGAAGGTGGCACAAGTGGTAGAGCACCTGCCGTGCATGCCTGAGGCCCTGGGTTCGATTCCTCAGCACCACATAAGCAAAAAAAAAAAAGCTGAAGTGGTGCTGTGGCTCAAGTGGTAGAGGGCTAGCCTTGAGCTGAAGAGCTGAGGGACAGCGCCCAGGCCCAGAGTTCAGGCCCTATGACCGAACCCCCCCCCCAAGTTCTATTGCACCTCATAATTTAATGTATCAACTTTCATTGTCAAAATTCGAACCAAATAGCTAAAATAAGACTGAGCATCTATTCTTTTTTAAAATTATTATTTTGTTGTCAGGGTGCTATACAGAGAGGTTACAGTTGCATAAGTAAGATAATGAGTACATTTCTTGTCAAACATTGTTATCCTCTTCTTCGTTTTTCTCCAACTATTCCCCGCCACCCTCGCCCCACGAGCTTCTACTCTTTTTTTTTGAGTCTGGTCATGGGGCCTCAGGCCCTGGGTTCGATTCCTCAGTACCACATAAACAGAAAAGATCAAAAGTGGCACTGTGGCTCAAGTGGCCTTTAGCTGTAGAGCTGAGGGACAACGCCCAAGCCCAGAGTTCAAGCCCCACAACAGACAAAAAAAAAAAAAAATCTAGTAGAGAAAATGTCTAACATTATCTTTATAACTTAAAATTTAAGCCCTAAAGATAAAAAAAAAAAAAAGTTAGATTTTAGAGCACTTTTTGCCTTATAGAAAAATAAGCAGAGGCAGGGTGTTGATGGCTTATGCCTGTAATCCTAGGTACTCAAGAGGCTGAGAGCTGAGCATCTTGGTTTGAAGCTAGCCTAGGCAGGGAAGTCCATAAGACTCTTTTCTCCAAGAAACTACCAAAAAAAGCCAAAAGTGGAGCAGTGGCTCAAGTACAGGGTGGTTAGCCTTGAGCAAAAAAGTTTTGGGACAGTACTCAGGCCCTCAGGTCAGGCCTCAGGACCAGCACCAGAAAAAAAAAAAAAAAAGAGCAGAAAATGGAGCTTTTACATACCATCTTATGAACACCCTTTTCCTATTAACATAATGCATTGTTTTCATATTTGTTACATTGGCAAGCCAATACTGATAAACCACTCTAACTAAAGTCTTTAGCTTACATTAGAGTTAATCCTTGGAAATTTATACCACATGGATTTTTGACAAATAATGTAAAGACAGGTATCTATAATTCTACTGTAATGTAATACAGTATAACATTATGTGACTACCCTAAAAACCCGTATATCTTCTATGTCTCTCTTGCTTCCCTTGGGCCCTGGACAAGTACCAGTTGTGTTATTGTTATCATACATTTGTATTTTCCAGAATGTCACACAGTATCTTACTTTTTCAAACTGGTTTTTTTCATTAACAATATGTCTTATGTACTTTTGTTGCTACAAAGCTAATTTGTTTTTTTTCTTTTTTTTTTTTTGTTGGTCATGGGGCTTGAACTCTGGGTTTGGGCGCTGTCCCTCAGCTCTTCAGCTCAAGGCAAGCGCTCTACCGCTTGAGCCACAGCGCCACTTCCGGTTTTCCAGTGGTTTATTGGAGATTAGAGTCTCACGTACTTTTCTGCCCGCTGCCCGCTGCCCGGGCTGGCTTTGAACCGTGATCCTCAGATCTCAGCCTCCTGAGTAGCTAGGATTACAGGCGTGAGCCACCGGAGCCCGGCCAGAGCTAATTTCTTGTTTTGTTTTGTTTTTGGGTCCGGTCGTGGGGCCTGAACTCTGGGCCTGGGCGCTGTCCCTCAGCTCTTCAGCTCAAGGCTAGCGCTCTACCACTTGAGCCACAGCGCCACTTCCGGCTTTTTTCTTTTTGCTTATGTGGTGCTGAGGAATCGAACCCAGGGCCTCAGGCACGCAAGGCAAGTGCTCTGCCGCTGAGCCACCTTCCCAGCCCTAGAGCTAATTTCTTTATAGCACCAAATATTCTATTTCATATGTATCACAATTTATTCATTTACAATATTAGGTCATGTAAGTTGCTTTTGACTTGGGGCAGTTATGAATAGAACAGTTATAAACATCTATGTGCAATTCTTCAATTCATTTAGGCATATACCAAAGAATGTAATTGGTGAATTGCAGAGTAAGAGTATAATTTGTAGGACACTGCCAAACCATCTTATGAAGGGATATATTATTCTTTTTCATTTTGATCAATATTATTTTATATGGGGATAAACCATTTTTGACACTCCTTTCTCACCAAACAATGGGAACTTCTTTGACTTCACATTCTCATTAACATTTAACATTGTCTATTTTGGATATTAGTCTTTCTTAATAGATGTATAATAGTATCTCACGATGCAAGATATTGAACATCATTTCATATGCCTTTGTGCAATTTATATTTTTTCTCTGGATCTGTTCAGATTTTATACCTATTTCTAAATTAGGTTATTTATTTTCTTCATTTGGAAATAATTGTCTCACAGACTTCCCTCTCTGGGTTAGTTTTGAACAGTGATCCTCAGATCTCAGCCTTCTGAGTAGCTAGGATTATAGATGTGAGCTACCAGTGCCTAACTTCCTGTAGTCAAGTTTTAAGAATTCCTTGTGGCCGGGCGCTGGTGGCTCATGCCTGTAATCCTAGCTACTGAGGAGGCTGAGATCTGAGGATCACGGTTCAAAGCCAGCCTGGGCAGGAGAGACCGTGAGACTCCTATCTCCAATAAACCACCAGAAAACTGGAAGTGGCACTGTAGCTCAAGTGGTAGAGCGCTCGCCTTGAGCTGAAGAGCTGCGGCACAGTGCCAAGGCCCAGAGTTCAAGCCCCATGACAGACCAAAAAAAAAAAAAAGAATTCCTTGTGTATCTTGGACAGCAATGTTTTATCATATTGGTTTTTTGCAAAGATTTTTTTGCCCTGTCTATATACTGGTTTGTCATTCTCTGGATAGTGTCTTTCTCAAAATATAATTAAATTTTTTAACCTATTGTTTTGTTACCATAAAAATAAGATGTGAGACTTGATTACTAAAGATTGGAATGTAGGGGCTGGGAAGGTGGCTCAGTGGTAGAGTGCTTGCCTTGCATGCATGAGGCCCTGGGTTCGATTCCTCAGCACCACATAAGCAAAAAGAAAAAAGCCGGAAGTGGCGCTGTGGCTCAAGTGGTAGAGCGCTAGCCTTGAGCTGAAGAGCTGAGGGACAGCGCCCAGGCCCAGAGTTCAGGCCCCACAACCGGACCCAAAAAAAAAAAAAGATTGGAATGTATTATTTGTTCTCTCTCTCTCTCTCTCTCCCTCTCTCTTTTTTGGTCATGGGGCTTGAACTCTGGGCCTGGGCGCTGTCCTTCAGCTCTTCAGCTCAAGGCTAGCGCTCTACCACTTCAGCCACAGCACCACTTGCAGTTTTCTGAATGGTTTATTGGAGCTAAGAGTCTCATGGACTTTCCTGCCTGGGCTGGCTTTGAACCTGTGATCCTCAGATCTCAGCCTCCTGAGTAGCTAGGATTACAAGGCATGAGTCACCGGCACCCAGCATTGCCAAGTCTCTTTTACCTTTAGGTTTTTATGATTCTGTGGATTTTCCCCATATGAATTGTGGGATTCCCTCCCCAGTAATAAAATATGTTAACTGTCTAATGTTTTAGAAAATTCAGAAAAGGAAATGTTTTTTATAATACTGCACTTTGCAGATGGAAGAATTTTAGACAATTAAAAAATCCAAACAGTCAGCCAATGCTGGGGTCTCACACCTGTAATCTTAGCTTCTCAGGAGGCTGAGAGCTAAGGATCACGATTCAAAGCCAGCCTAGGCAGGAAAGTCCAGTGAGACTCCTATCTCTGATTAACCACCAGAAAACTGGAAGTGGCGCTGTGGCTCAAGTGGTAGGGTGCTAGTCTTGAACTGAAGAGCTCAGTGACAGTGCCCAGGCCCAGAGAGTTCAAGCCCCATGACTGGCAACAACAACAACAACAAAAAAAAAAGAAATAAAGAAAGAAAGAAAATCCAGTCCTCCATAAAGAGTCAACTCAACAGGTTTCCATAGTTTCACTATTTCAAAAATTATCAAATGGTGAGAGTAATGAAACAAATGAGTAACTTTTTTTTTTCTTTTTTTGAGATCAGGTCTTGCTACGTAACACAAGCTGGTCTTGAACTATATAGTCCAGGTTGACCTCAAACTCTCTATCCACCTTCCTGAGCCTCCCAAGTTTTGAGATTGTTAGCTTATATCACCATGCCCAGCCAATAATTCACTTTTTTTTTTTTTTTTTTTTGTCAGTCTTGGGGCTTGAACTCTGGGCCTGGGAGCTGTCCCTGAGCTCTTCAGCTCAAGGTAAGTGCTCTACCACTTAAGCCAGAGTGCCACTTCCAACGTTTTCTGCTTATGTGGTGCTGAGGAATCGAACCCAGGGCCTCATGCATGCAAGGCAAGAACTCTACCACTGAGCCACCTTCCCAGCCCAACTCTTTTTTTACATGGTACTTTACAAATACTTTTGTATTTCAAATATATATCCAGAAATAATGCATCAAAACCAAATTGTCTTCTAAACTAAGTTTGTATTAACTTAGCATCTTCAAAACAGTTTATATGTCCACTTCTCCACATGCTCACTGGGAATATCCCAAATCAGATGTTATCAATGTTGTTGCTATTACTGTTACTTTCATTGGGAGCAAGGATCCATATAAAGAAAATATTTTGCTGTAAGGGAAATGAACACTCAAGCAAGAATAAGAACCTTCCTAAAATTAACTAGTGAAAATCCTACTGTCCAGCTGTCCCTAACCAGGTTAGCAAATGGATGGCCCTGAGTTCAAACCACAGTATTTAAAGGAGAGAAGATCTTAAATGATACAAGGGGCAGTTTCAAAATTTAAAAATACATCATAAGGAAGGGCATGCCTGTAATTTTAGCTAATCAGGAAGCTGAGATTTGAGGATTGCAGTTTGAAGCTAGTGCAGGCAGGAAAGTATGAGAGTCTTATCTCCAATTAGCTACCAAAAGCCACAAGTAAAGCTATGGCTCAAGTGGTAGAGTGAGCACAAGAACTCAGGGAACTGAGTTCAAGCCCCAGGACTGGCATCCCTCCCCGCAAAAAAAAAAAAAAAAAAATCACAAATGTTTGAGCCAGAAGACATTAAAAATCATGTTAACGTTTTGTATTGAAATAGAAATGCTGGGATATGAAATTATTTGTCCAAGGCCACAATATCTTTAATAACAGATATGATATTGCAACATTGTCTGGACTCAGCGTATTATCCTTTGGTTTACTTCAGCAACTACCTACTAAGCATTATATTGAGGATGTGATAGAAACTAAATGGAAAAATTGAGAAATAAATTTAACAATTTTTTTTGGTCAGTCACAGGGCTTGAACACTGGGCCTGGGTGCTGTCCCTCAGCTTTTCAACTCAAGGCAAGCACTCTACCACTTGAGCCACAGTGCTACTTCCGGTTATCTGGCGGTTCATTGGACATTAGAGTCTTATGGACTTTCCTGCCTTGGCTGGATCTCAGCCTCCTGAGTAGCTAGGATTACTGGTGTGAGTGAGCCACTGGCGCCTGGCAACAAATGCTTTCTTGTACCAGAGATTTCATATCCATTTCTTTTTTCTGCACACATATTTCCATTTAACTCAGTGTGTCTCTCACACCAAGTTAATCCACCTTTTTTTAAAAATTTATTTTATTTTTATTTTTTTATTGGTTGTAGGGCATGAATTCTGGGCCTGGGCACTGTCCCTGAGCTCCTCAACTCAAGGCCAGCATTCTACCACTTGAGCCACAGCGCTACTTCCCTTCCCGTTTTCTGTGGTTAATTGGAAGTAAAAGTCTCACAGACTTTCCTGCTTACATTGGGACTTTTGAATTGTGATCTTCAGATCTCAGCCTGCTGAGCAGCTAGGATTATAGGTGTGAGCCACTAGCAGCAGGCTAATTTTTTTTTTTTTTTTTATCTTACATGGGTTTCTCCAGTTTTCAGTAAATTAGTTTCTGTGGTCAAGCCTGGAACAAGCAGTTTTGAAAATCATTTACAAAGGCATCAAAGTGACTGTTCATGGTGACACATGTCTGTAGACTCAGTTACATGGGATAGCTTGAGCTTAAAAGGAGTTCAATTCCAGCTTGGGCAAATAGAGGCCCACCTCAGGAACAAAAAAAATGTTAAATTAAGAGTAGGTCAAAGACGGGCGCCAGTGGCTCACACCTGTAACCCTAGCTACTCAAGAGGCTGAGATCTGAGGATCATGGTTCAAAGCCAGCCCGGGCAGGAAAGTCCATGAGACTCTTATCTCCAATAAACCACTAGAAAACTGGAAGTGGTGCTGTAGCTCAAGTGGTAGAGTGCTCGCCTTGAGCTGAAGAGCTGAGGGATAGGGCCCAAGCCCAGAGTTCAAGCCCCACGACCGACAAAAAAAAAAAAGAGTAGGTGATTGTTTTTTTACTCAGCCACTTCCCTTTGTACGTAGCTCCTCACTGTGAACAAACCTCAAAAAATTCCAGAACTGAGGAAGGCTAGCCAAAGCTGTGGGGAAAAAAAAAAAGACTAAAATAAAGCTAGTGAGTCAGGTAGCTCTTGTTGAGGATTTGTACTTTTATTGTAGGTATATGAATGTGAAGCTATGAAGGTTTTTTTGCCTTTTTATTTTTTGGTCAATTGTGGGTCTTGAACTCTAAGCCTTGGCCCTGTCTCCAAGCTCTTCAGCTCAAAGAGAGCACTCTACCACTTGAGCCATAGTGCCACTTCCGGTTTTCTGATGGTTAATTGGAGATAAGAGTCTCATGGATTTTCCTGCCCAGGCTGGCTTTGAACCTTGGTCCTCAGATCTCAGCCTCCTGAGTAGCTAGGATTACAGATGTGAGCCACTATTGTCTGGCTATTTTATTTTTAAATTTTATTTTACTGTGAAGATGCTGTACAGAGGGGTTACTTGAATAAGGTAATGAATACATTTCTTGTCTTACCCCCTCCTTTGCCGTTCTCCCACCATCCCTTCCATTTTAGTTTTTTGCTGTTGAAGATTATAACACCACCATTTATAATCTTCAGCCCTTCTCCAGGAGCTCCACAGAATCTTATTTGTAACTACAATCTTATTTGTACTTTTTTTTGTTTGTTTTTTTTTTGGGTCCGGTCGTGGGGCCTGAACTCTGGGCCTGGGCGCTGTCCCTCAGCTCTTCAGCTCAAGGCTAGCACTCTACCACTTGAGCCAAGCGCCACTTCCAGCTTTTTTCTTTTTGCTTATGTGGTGCTGGGAAATCGAACCCAGGGCCTCAGGCATGCAAGGCAAGCGCTCTACCACTGAGACACCTTCCCAGCCCCTCTTATTTGTATTTGTAATTGGAGGGGAAGTGGGGATGGGTGAAAGAAGGGGAATAGGAGGGAGGGCAGGGTAGAGATGGGAAGGAGAAGTGGAAAAAGATTAGGAAGAGAGGGAGGACAGGGATTTGGGCTTGCTTTGAATGGATATTGTTTGAGTGTAGTGGCTTTAAATGGTTATCAGCAAGAAGTAGAGATTGGAAGACAATTATCAAAACTTGAAACAGATAGGATGGTGGGGAGAAGGAAGTATTCTAAATGACTCATTTTCCAACTAGGGCTGCTGGATGCATGTAGATGATTTTCATCCTCATATTCACTCTCAAGGAAGATTAAAGGCTAACAAGTGCACAGCCCTGGGTTCGATCTCCAGTACCAAAAAAAGAAAAGACACCCCCTCCCAATACAGTTAAAAAATGTGAAAAGATTAAGGAGATGATCAGGTCCTGGATTTTTTAAAATGCCAATTTAGAGTACTTCAGAAAAGCCAACAACTGTCAGGCAGTGGTGACTCACACCTGTAATCCTAGCTACTCAGGAGACTGAGATCTGAGGATCATAGTTCTCTCACAGTTTGAAACCAGTTGGGATAGGAATGTCCATGAGACCTCTTACCTCCAATTAACCATTAGAAAGCTAGAAGTGGCACTGTAGTTCAAGTCATAGAGCACTAGCTTTGAGCAAAATAGAGCACAAGGACAGTGCCATGCCCTGAATTCAAGCCCCATGACTGGAAAAAAAAAAAAACGCATACAACAAAGTTTAAGGGACTGTAGGAAAGGAATCTGGTCAGAGAAGTATAGATTTTTTTGTTTTATTTATTTATTTATTTAGGTAGGTTGTGGGTCTTGAACTCTGGGCCTGGGCGCTGTCCCTCAGCTCTTCAGCTCAAGGCTAGTGCTTTAGGGCTTGAGCCCACAGCACCACTTCCAGAAGGATAGATTTTTGGGGGGAGTTATACGGCATTGCCTAGGTAGGCACTTAAAAAGAAACTCCATCTCATGAAGTTCTAAATTTTAAAAATTCCATGTTTCAGATACTATTTCCTTTGTTTAATCTACAGTATTCCTCTACGTTTATCTTGCATTATGCACTCTGATTGCTATGTCATCCCCGACCGCTGGAATGTGAACTAGCCAACTACCATAGGAGGTATGTTTGACAGTAAGCGATTGGGGTAGTGGAGATACAAGATCCTTCTTGACTGGGTTGGTTAGACAGGAACTTTTCCTCTAAGCACAGATCTGTTATCACATCAAAGAGCTAATTTGGGGTCACTAGTAAGCATTTCAATCGTTATTTTCCTTACAAGCTGCACTGGATAAAATCAGTATGCACGTCCAGTCTTCCTCGTACCTTGTAAACCGTTACAAAGGGAATGTCACTTCACACAAGATTTAGTTGCCAAGATCCGTGTGTGTGTGTGTGTGTGTGTGTGTGTGTTTTACATTCATTTTCTCACAATTGTCCTAAGCGCTCAGCTTTGTGCTGCTTTAAGTTGCTTCAAACTATTCCAGGAGGAGCCCTCCACGGCTTAAAAGGCCAGGGACAGAAACGGAATATTGCACAACCCTTCACCCAGCGGATCTGCTTCCAAATCTGGCCTTCCCGTCCTCCCCGGGCGCGGGCAGCTCCGGGCTGCACCGGGCGGCCCGGCCGCCGCTTCCAGCGCAGAGGGGGTTTCCTCGTTCGAGTCCGCCCCCCTCCCTCCCGCCCGCTCCGCTCCCGGTTCGCGGGAAGGCCGAGGCGCGCCGGACCCGGGATGCCCCCACTATCCCGCGGGGCGAGCCTGGGGCTCCCCGGGCGACTCCCGCACTCACGTTGTGCCACTCGGTGGACCTCGGCTCCGCGGGTCTCCGCGAGCTCCCCTCCCCCGCGGCCCCATTGTCTGCCTCGCCCCGCCCCGGGGGACACGTGCGCCCGCAGCTTCCCGAGCTGGGGGAGCGCGGGGTGGCAGCGGCGTGGGCTCCGCCGGGAGCCACAGCGCGGCGGGGGCGGCGCCGGCCCGCACCGACCGGTGGGTGCCCTCCGGGAAGCCGGGGCCGCACTGGGCACCCGGGGTCCCGCACGGAACGGGACGGGTGGGGCGGGGCTGAACTCGGAGCTGGACGGCATGCGTGTGGGGCTGAGGAGAGGTAGGGTGGGGCAGGGTGGGGAGAAGTCTCGTCTCCTGACAAAGGAGAACGAGTGGGACACGCCGAGCCGGCTGGCCCGCCCCACCAGCCAGGGAGCCGGAGAGGAGTGTCGGGGGAAGGGGCGGGCCTTTCATTCACTTGCGGCCCCTCGGCCGCCGCCGGAGCGGAAGGGCGGGGTCTCGCGCCCCCTCCCGGGAAGAGGGGGCGGGGCTTAGGGGCGGAGCCTTGGGCGCGCGTCCCAAGGCGTAGGCTACGTCGTCACGTCAGCGCGGGAGAGAGAAAGAGAGGAGCCGACTCGGCAGGGACTGGGGGACGGGTCGAGAGAGCTAGCGAGGGTGGGAGTGAGCGAGAGTGAGAGCGAAGAGGGGAAAGGCGGCCACTCGTGCCTGAGCGGCCGCGGAGGGCAGGGGGAGTGGTGGGGGAAAGGAGAAGGGCGGGGGAAGAAGAAAGGCCGACTGGAGAAGGCGGACGGCGGCTGGCGGTGGTGGTAGGGGGAGAAGGAGGAGCTGGCGGAGGGCAGGGGCTGAGTGAGTGAGAGAAGCGGACGCGCGAGGGAGGGGAGGGAAGGGGGGGGTCACGCGGGGGCGCGCGCGCACCGGGAGCGCGCTCGGAGGCGAGTGGAACTGGATCGGGTTTGCTGCCAGCGGCGTGAGCTTCGGCCGCCATTTTACAACAGCTCCACTCGCGCCGGACACAGGGAGCAGCGAGCACGCGTTTCCCGCAACCCGATCCCCTCGGACAGGATTCCTCCGCCGCAGCCCAACGGGGAGGTAACGACCGCCAGGAGCTGGGTCTGGGAGGGGAGCTCGGTGACATTGTGGAGTGAGCCGGAGGGGGAGGGAGGGCGCCGCGGGGAGAAACCGGCTTTTCTGGAAAATGGATTCCAGAGGGGGAAGCGAGCACGTTGGCTGGGGCTGCCGGGGAGTAGGCCGCGGCTCGCGCCGCCACTTCCCCCTCTCCATGTGCCGCCGCTGTTGGGGCTTTGTCTGCGGCGCTCCGGGAGGAGGTGCCTCGGCGGCCCCCGTGGCCCGCGCGGACCGCGGGCGGCGGCAGAGTGGGTGCTGTCGTGGCCGTCGTCGCGGCGCGGGAGTGGGCGGAGAGGCGCCGGTGCCGTCCCGCGAGCCGCGCGGCGGGCCAGGGCGGTGCTAGGGTCCCGCGGGCTCCGGGCTGTCGGCGGAACGCCCTCACGCCGCGGCCGGCGCGGGCTGACGGGTCCACCCCGCGCCGCAGTCCTCCCCGCACCGAGGGGGCGCGGGGTGTGGAGGGTGTGCGCCGCGGGGCGCGTCGAGGCGGGCCGGCCGGGCCGGCCCCGGGGGTCGCGGGCGCTTGCCGAGCGCCCGGGGCAGAGCGCCATGTGTCACGGCGGCGGAGACGGCGGCGCCGAGGGGCGGGGAGAGCCCGTAGCCTGGGCGCCGCCGCGGCCTCGGTCTCGGTGTGGAGGGGCGAGGTTGTGCGGCTGGCAGCTTTCTGGGGGGCTCGGAGCGCGGCGGTGGGTTTGATGCCGGGGGCCGGTGACGGTCGTCGCGGTCCGGGACTCGGTGGGTTTCCGTTGAAGGAAGTTGTAGGACATTTGAAGGCGCAGAGCACGTGTTTCTCATGGGCTCCTGGCGGCCGCAGCGGTGAGGCTGCCGCTCCGGGTGCGGAGCCGAGGGCGGGCTTTGGGGTGTGGGGTGAAGGGTGGAGAAATTGGGTGGTGGGAAGGTGGCTTGTGTGAGCGCTTTGTTCTTCGCTGGCTGTTGTTACGGATCTATAAGCGGCAGGCGGGAAAAGCGCGCACTTTTGAAGGATTTACCTTGGAGAGGAACGAGCCCAGCTTTGCTTTTCTTCCCCGTAAACCTTATTCTCCGTTCTGGAACAGCTGTTGGTGGCACGCTGGCTCGTCCCCCGTGCTGATTGGGCTTCATTTGTAAGGTGGTTTTTCCTAGGGAGTGTTAGCAGGTGAGTCAGGGGTGGTGTTCAGGAAGAATAGAGTGAATTGGTATTTCTGTGCCCCAGGCTCCAAATCTGGCTTGTCAGACGACAGTGGAGTTTAAAGTAGTAAGGTTTCTTTCAAGGGAGGTGCAGCGCTGGTTGATGCGGTTAAGTGGTAGAGAAAGTCAAGATTGGGGCTCTCATATTGTTCTCTATTCTGTTTGAAGATCCTAGTTTAATTTTGCTTATTGCGTTTGAACAGATCTCTGGAAACATGGCTACAGAACATGTTAATGGAAATGGTACTGAAGAGCCCATGGATACTACTTCTGCAGTTATCCATTCAGAAAATTTTCAGACATTGCTTGATGCTGGTTTACCACAGAAAGTTGCTGAAAAACTAGATGAAATTTACGTTGCAGGTAAGAACTAACACTTGCAAAATTACATTATGAAATTTTTCTATTGGATTTCTGGCTTTGAGCTAAAATAGCAACTTTTTGTGGTTTCCAATAAGTGTGGGAACTCGAGCTTTGCCTTGTTCTGATAGTTGGTTAATTGAGGTTTGAACTGGAGATTATGCTGTGTAGAGGGAGGGAAGCTGGGAGGGGTAGGCCCTCCCTAGGGGAAGAAGGCTGGCTGTCCTGCTGAATAAGTATGTGATAGTACCAACAGCTGCTAAAATGTTGTGAGCAGACCATGTGACTTTTTTTTTTCGGTATTTTTGTGGTAGGATTCTTGTTAAATAACTTGGTGGCTGTGGACTTGTTCTGTTGTGTTTTTTGGAGTGGTGATTCTATTGGACTTGGAATTAAGTAGAGGTTCAGTTGTCATGCTTTGTACTTCGTTGGTTGACTCTAGGATTTGTGTGTGTGTATGTGTGTGTGTGTGTGCGTGCACGCGCATGTGTGTATTGCAATGACAGGATGTAAAATAAATTGTGTGGTTCAGAGGTCTCAGAATAGCTAGAGTATGTTTCATTATGTAGATATAAAGGGAGTAGAATTGTCACACTTGGGTTTGTATTGGGCCGTACAGGTCTTTTCTAAAATAAAAATCCAAAAGTGTTAGAAGTTGATAACTAATTAAGTTTTTCTCTTCTGCAGGGCTAGTTGCACATAGTGATTTAGATGAAAGAGCTATTGAAGCTTTAAAAGAGTTCAATGAAGACGGCGCATTGGCAGTTCTTCAACAGTTTAAAGACAGTGATCTCTCTCATGTTCAGGTAATGTAAATTTAATGTCAATGTAGAAAAAAAATTCAGTAGTTTTGGTATGTTCATTACATTTTGTTAGGTGCATACATAATTATTAATTATGAATGGAATTTTTTTTTCCAGAACAAAAGTGCCTTTTTATGTGGAGTCATGAAGACTTACAGGCAGAGAGAAAAACAGGGGACCAAAGTAGCGGACTCTAGTAAAGGACCAGATGAGGCAAAAATTAAGGTATGTCTTTGTAAACTGTTAATTTTAAAGTCATTGAAACTGTCTTCTAGTTATTCTTTGAGTGTGACATGGATGTGTGCATATTTTCGAGATGATTACTATTTCTTCAAATGTATCTTGCCATTTTAAAATAACTTGTTTTCAAAATAACTTACTGTTCGTGTTACCCAGCTACTTACTGAAACAGATCCATCATATGTCTAGATGCTTTTTGAAAGGGTACAAGTTTAAGTTACTGTCAAACTAAATTTGTTTACCTAATAGCTGGTAGAGAGTATACATTTAGTAGTTGGATAATTTTCTTAGGAGACTCAGACCTCAGTAAAATTTTAAGGCTTTCTGTCATTTTATGGCATATAAAGGTCATTTCTTTAAGAAAATTAAACTGTGAGTGTGGGAATAGGCTAGATGTGAAAGGTTTTTTGGCGGGGAGTGTTGATTGGTTTTGATGTCACATGGAAAATGAAATGATCACTAATTCAAAGATTAAGAGTCATTCAGCTGAGGGAAAATTGGTTACGGTATAGGTTATGTGGTGTTGGTGGTATGGGAAGAGGACCTTAGAATGTGGAGATGATTGGAATGTGGAATTAGCTCTTAACTTGAATCTTGACTTTGAGCCTTTCTTAGATCTAGCTATGAATTTAGTGTCAATATAGTATCATCTATTAGACTATAGAGTTAGTCAACATTTTTCTGAAAAAATTTGTGTAACTTTGGTTCTGTCTTTGGAAAATGAGTTAGCTTTAATGAAACAAATTAAGCCTAGAAGACAAGACGTTTATAGGATGTTTGAAGAGAAAATTGCTTTTTCTGTCTGTAGATTGGCAAGAGATGTTAGTTGGGTCATTATAAAGATTAAAGCAAAGGGCTGGGAAAGTGGCTCAGTGGTAGAGCGTTTGCCTTGCATGCATGAGGCCCTGGGTTCGATTCCTCAGCACCACATAAGCAGAAAAAAAAAAGACCAGAAGTGGCGCTGTGGCTCAAGTGGTAGAGCACTTGCTTTGCGCTGAAGAACTGAGGGATGGTGCCCAGGCCCCAGAGTTCAGGCCCCACGACCGGATCTCCCCCCCACCCCCCCCCCCCCAAAAAAAAGCATCTCTTTATAGCATGAGGATTACACATGACAGAAAAGGAAAAATAAACATTTGATAGTTTAGTATATGACAGTGATCAGGTTCAAGTTTTACTGTTATTCAGTGTCCCACCATTATATAGTCATTTAGGTGTAATAGAAAAAAGAGCTACTTAGAATATGTGTGTGTACCTTTTGTGTACTTTTTGGTTAGAAAGTAAGGGTTTTTTTTCTTACAAATTAAGATAATTTCATAAATTAATGACCCCTCATCACTTTTTGTGGTGCCTAAGCATCAAACCTGGGAATCTTGTTCATGTTGGGCTAGTATATGAGTACTTCCTTAGGTTGTACCAGTGAACTGTATTCCCAACCCCAGAAATACTGTATTTAATATAGAAGACATTAACATCATTTTCATTTTTAGACACTGAGGCAATCACAGGTTATTTGTCATGAGGTTGGTATAGCATTTTTATTTCTGAATCTATTAATTAGTAGGATGCTTTTGTTATTTAAAAAACTGGATTTGTATCAGGTGCTGGTGGCTTATGCCTGTAATCAGCTACTCAGAAGGCTGAGATCTGAGGATCACAGTTCAAAGCCAGCCCAGGCAGGAAAGTCAATGAGACTCCCAACTAGCCACCAGAAAACTGTAAGTGGAGCTATGGCTCAAAGTGATAGAGAATTAGCCTTAAGCAGAAAAGCTTAGGGACAGCGCCCAAGCCCTGAGTTCAAGCCCTATACCCAATCAAAAAAAAAAAAAAAGTGAGAAAGAAGAGGGAAAATGATTGTTTTGCGGTTGAGTGAGATGGCGAATGGAGAAAAAAAATTGTGGGCATTTTTTTCCCTTGCTGCTTAATGGGTTAGTTCTTGTACTTTTACCTATATATAACAAAGGATAAGTGAAACTCCTAGACTTTTGACTAAAATGAAGTGCGAATTTTAGCAATTTACTTTGAGAGAGATAAGGAGCAGAAATTAACATTGTTGCAATTCCACGAAGTTTTCAAAGTCATTTTGGCTTTTTTTCCCTGAAGAATCCTTGATGTCCTCTGAAGCATAGTACTTTAATACCAGATAATAAGAATTCCTTTTCCTGTAACGAGTCTCAAGTTTGTAGATTTGGTTTAGGCAGTATATCTTTTGAGGTTGGCCAAATACTTACAAAGTCAGTATGTTACCTATGAGTAGGATTCAGAGATTTATTGGGCAAGAAATCTAGTTGAGAAACACCAAATGAAAGGAGGTTCTTTAGGATTTTTTTTTTTTGACCAGGATCTTAACTATGTCGTTTAAGATCAGGATATTGTTTATGTAGTCCAAGGTAGGCCTGTAGTTCTGCCTCAGCCTCCTGAGTGCTAAGATTACAGTTGCTTATTAGCAGATAGATACATCTTATATTGAAAGATATTGGTGGATTGATAGTAATTTTCATTGCCCAATAATTTTTTTTTTTTTTCTTTTTGGGTCCGGTCGTGGGGCCTGAACTCTGGGCCTGAGTGCTGTCCCTCAGCTCTTCAGCTCAAGGCTAGCGCTCTACCACTTGAGCCACAGTGCCACCTCTGGCTTTTTTCTTTTTGCTTATGTGGTGCTAAGGAATCGAACCCAGGGCCTCAGGCATGCAAGGCAAGCACTCTACCACTGAGCCATCTTCCCAGCCCCTGCCCAATAATTTTTTGTGTGTTGGTCCTGGAGCCTGGGTGCTGTCCTGATTTTTTGTGCTCAAGGTACCACTAGAGCCATCATTCCACTTCTGGGCTCTTTTTGAATTGGAGTACAGAATCATAGACTTTCCTGCTGGTGGTGGCTTTGAACTGTGAACCTCAGATCTCAGCCTCCTCAGTAGCTAGGTTTATTAGGCATGAGCTACTGATAATTTGTGTAGAATCCTAAAATTTTGATAATGAGAATATAACAAGCACACTAAATTAGAAGGGGAATTTTATGATCCCAGGAACAAAATGTGTAGGGAGGATAATGTTGCAATGTAATAAGAAAAATTTGAACAAGGTTAACTTTAATTGCTAATTATATGCGTGTGGTCTAGTGAACTTAAACACATTAATGACATTTTTGGACTTTTCAAGGCACTGTTGGAAAGAACAGGCTACACACTTGATGTGACCACTGGACAGAGGAAGTATGGGGGACCACCTCCAGATTCCGTTTATTCAGGTCAGCAGCCTTCTGTTGGCACTGAGGTAAAGAAACTAAAACTTTTACCTTTTGTAGTAAAAGCCAGCTACCTGTTTTCCTAAACAATCTCCATGGTTTTTACTTTATGTTTAATTCACAGATATTTGTGGGGAAGATTCCAAGAGATCTATTTGAAGATGAGCTTGTTCCATTGTTTGAAAAAGCTGGACCTATATGGGATCTTCGTCTAATGATGGACCCACTCACTGGTCTCAATAGAGGTTATGCGTTTGTCACATTTTGTACAAAAGAAGCAGCGCAGGAGGCTGTAAAACTGGTAAGTTTCTTTTTTTTAAACTTTCACCAAGGTTTTCTTCCCATACCTTAAGAGTTCATGAAATTTTTTTATTCCCTCTTTGTCTGTTCCTATCCTGGGCCTTGAACTCTAGGTCTTTCTGCTGTCCATGAGCCTTGCTCAAGGCAAATGTTATACCACTTGAGCCACTGCTCCACTTAGGCTTTTTGGGGAACCTAGCTGGCAATGAATCCTCAGATCTCAGCCAACTGAGTTGAGTGGCTGGGATTGAAGGCATGTGCCACCAGCTCTTAGCCAAGGAAGTGTATCTTAATTCCCTATGTACATATCTTTGCATGGAAAGTCTCATTTAATGATATTTTTGTTTAAATTTATGGGAGTGTGAAAAGGCTTATGAAAATAACTGATGGAGTGCCCATAGTTTTTGTTGTTTTGTGCTGGTCCTGGAGCTTGAACTCAGGCCCTGGCAACTGTCCCTGAGCCTTTTTTTCACTATCATTTGAGCCAACAACTCCACTTAGGGCTTTTTTGGGGGAAGGGAATGGTTAATTGGAGACAAGATTCTCATGGACTTTCTGCTCTGGTGGGGCCAGGAACCACAATCCTTTTATCTTAGCCCTCCTGAGTATACAGGATTATAAGTATGAGCTACCAGTATCCAGCTTATGTTTTCATTATCAACACCCAGGTATTCTAATTTCTGGCTTTTGTTTTTGTTTTAATTTTTTTAAAAGGACTCAAGGATTCATACTTGCCACATAATCTATTATTTAGTTCAGGTCCTCAATTTTTTTTTCTTGAGTTATTTTTTGGAGTGTCTTACATTTTGCCAGTGGCTATCCTTGGATTAAAATATGTAGCCTTAGGGGCTAGGAAGGTGGCTCAGTGGTAAAGTGTTTGTCTTGCATGCATGAGGCCCTGGGTTCTGTTCCCCAGCACCACATAAGCAAAAAGAAAAAAAGCTGGAAGTGGTGCTGTGGCTCAAGTGGTAGAGCGCTAGCCTTGAGCTGAAGTGCTGAGGGACAGCGCCCAGGCTCAGAGATCAGGCCCCATGACTGGATTCCCCCCCCCACCCCCCCCCCCCCCCAAAAAAAAAATCTAGCCTAGTAGCCAGAACCTGACTTGGTTCCAGATGGGGGAAGAGGTTTACCTAGACTGGTCTCAAACTAAGATCCTTTTGATCTTCATCTCCCATTGGTTGGGATTACAGGTATGAACTGCTGTGCCTAATTAGTTTTACCTATGTTGTGGGTCATTCTGAGCAACAAAGGTTGAGAATGTAGCTGAGTGGTGTGATATTTCCCTACTTTTTTTTTTGGGGGGGGGGGGGTCCGGTCGTGGGGCCTGAACAATGGGCCTGGGCACTGTCCCTCAGCTCTTCAGCTCAAGGCGAGTGCTCTACCACTTGAGCCACAGCGCCACTTCCGGCTTTTTTTCCCCCTGCTTATGTGGTGCTGAGGAATCGAACCCAGGGCCTCATGCATGCAAGGCAAGCGCTCTACCACTGAGCCACCTTCCCAGCCCAGTATTTCCCTACCTTTATATAGGGCTTCATCTCCACTATCCACAAAGAAACTTGTAATTCTAAGCACACTTAAAATCTTTGGACTGACTTCATCAGAATTTTTCTCTTGCCATTATATTTGCAGTATGAGTGAGTGTCACCAAAAATCACTTGGGACCAGCCACACAATGACACTTACATGCCATCCTAGCTATTCAGGAGTCCCAGGTACGGAGGATCATGGTTCAAGACTGTCTTGGGTAGAAAAGTACTCCAGCTGGGCTCCGGTGGCTCATGCCTAGCTACTCAGGAGGCTGAGATCTGAGGATCACAATTCAAAGCTAGCCTGACTAGGAAAGTCTGTGAAACTCTTGTCTCCCATAAACCACCAGAAAACCAGAAGTGGCGCTGTGGTTCAAGTGGTAGAGTGCTTGCTTGCCTTGAGCTGAAGAAGAGCTCAGGGAAAGTGCCCAGGCCCAGAGTTCAAGCCCCACGATGGACCAAAAAAAAGTACTCCATATTCCGTCTACAAAAGAAGTAGCCAACAAAAATATCAGCTAGAGGTGTGGCTCAAGTATAAGCCAAGAAAATAGACTTGGACTTCGAAATCCAGTTCTGAATGAGCACTGGTGGCTCATTATTGTAATAGTAGTTAGCTACTCAGGAGGCTGAGATCTGAGGATCATGGTTCATAGCCAGCCTGGGCAGGAAAGTCTATGGACACTTATCTCTAATAAACTACTCTAATAAACTACTCAAAAAACTGGAAGTGGTGCTGTGGCTTGAGTGGTAGAGCATTAGCTTTGAGCACGGAGAGGCTTAGACAGATTGGAGCCCCTGATTTTCAAGCCCCAGGACTGGCAAAAAAGAACAACAAAACTCCCCAGTACTGTCCCCCTCATTATAAAAACAAATGTGGAGCCGCGCTAGTGGCTCACGCCTGTAATACTCAGGAGGCTGAGATCTGAGAATCACAGTTGAAAGCCAGCCAGGGCAGAAAAGTCTGAGACTCTTATCTCCAATAAACCACTAGCAAACCGGAAGTGGCACTCTAGCTCAAGTGGTAGAGTGCTTGCCTTGAGCTGAAGAGCTGAGGGATAGTGCCCAAGCCCAGAGTTCAGGCCCCATGACCAACTCTTCCCCCCCCCCCCCCCCCCCAAAATAAAAAAAAGTGGGACTAGAAGTATTTTCACATTTTGGATTTGAGGTTTATATATAGGAGTTAGGGTTGAGTATCTATAATCCAGAGTTGGAATCCTTCAAAGTCTAAAATAGAACTTCTTATATGAGAGTTCAGATTTGGGGTGCTCAACCTGTATTGCCCTTGAAGGCAAATGCTAAGGAGAAAAGTAAACTGCCATTCTGTATTTCTCAAATCATCCACTGAGATCTGTCTGTCTGTGTATTTAATAGAACATGCAGGGTTAGCATCAGAAAAATCTACTTGAAAGAGTAAATGCCTTTAAAGAGCATTCAGGAATTTAGGTACTTTCAGGATCTTGGCTGGCTTTTTCCTCAAAATGCTTCCTATTTCAGAAGGCAAATAGCTGTGTAGAGAGTGATTAATTGCTAAGTTAGTTGGATAACATTTGAGCAGTCTATAAACTTTTTTTTTTGGTTGGTTATGGGGCTTGAACTCTGGGTTTGGGTGCTGTCCCTGAGCTCTTCAGCTAAATGCGAGCCCTCTACCGCTTGAGCCACAGGGCCACTTCCAGTTTTCTAGTGGTTTATTGGAGATAAGAGTCTCACAGGCTTTCCTACCTGGGCTGGCTTTGAACCATGATTCTCAGATCTCAGCCTCCTGAGTGACTAGGACTATAGGCATGAGCCACCGGCGCCCGACTTTTCAGTCAAAACTTTAATATTCAGCTGGATACAGTAGCTCACACCTATAATCTTAGCAATATAGGAGGCTGAGATCTAAGGATCATGGTTTGAAAACAACTGGGGAAGGAAAGTCTATGAGACTCTTATTTCCAATTAATCACCAAAAAGCTGTAAGTGGAGCTGTGGCTCAAGTGGTAGAGTATTAGAATAGAGCCCAGGTCTTGAGTTTAAGCATCCTGTTACAGACACCAAAAGGGGGGAATAAAAAATTGAAGCCAGGTATTGGTAGCTCCCACCTGGTTTTACAATACTAACTACTCTGGAAGCTGATATCAGAGGATCCTGGTGTGAAACTAGCCAGGGCAGAGAAGTCCATAGACTCTTAGCTCCAGTTAACCAAGGCCTTAAGTCAACTGCAGTACTGGCAGAAAAATTACGAGTCAGATATAATGAAGGATTTGAATTCTAGAAAGTCATACTTGGTAATCATTTGTTTAAATATATGTACGTATCTATAGAAAAAGGATAGATATGTAGGTAGGAATAAAAAGTTGCCGTTTTCTGTGTTTCTTTTTGGTTGGTCATGGGGCTTGAATCCAGTCTGTCTTGGGTGCTGTCTCTGAGCTCTTCAGCGCTCTACCATTTCAGTTTTTTTGCTTTTTGTTTTTGAACAACCAGCAAGCAGCTATTTTATTTGTTTTTTTTTTGCAGGGGCTTGAACTCTAGATCTGTCCTTGAGCTTCTTTCTGTTCAAGGCTAGCACTCTACCACTTGAGCCACAATTCCACTTCTTTTTTTTTTTTTTTTTGTTGGTCCTGGGGTTTGAACTGGGCTTGGGCACTGTCCCTCAGCTCTTCAGCTCAAGGCTAGCGTTCTTAGCACTTCAGTCACAGTTTTCTGAATGGTTTATTGGAGATAGGAGTCTCATGGCTTTTTCTGCTCGGGCTGGCTTTGAACCGCAATCCTCAGATCTCAGCCTCCTGAGTAGCTAGAACTACAGGCATAAGCCACCAGTGCCTACCTTCCCACTTCTATTTTGTTTGAGTAGTTTATTAGTGATAAGAGTCTCAACAGATGTACCTTCGTAGGCTGGCTTTGAGCCATGAGCCTGAGATATCTGCCTCTCCTGAGTAGCTAGGATTACAGGTATGAGCCACTGGTGCCTAGCTTTCAGACATTAGGAGGCTGGGAAGGTGGCTTAGTGGCAGTGCTTGCCTACCATGCATGAAGCCCTGGATTTGATTCCTCAGTACCAAATACACAAAAAAAGTCGAAGTGGTGCTGTGGCTCAAGTGGTAGAGATCTAGCCTTGAACAAAAGCTCAGGGACAGTGCTCAGGTGCTGAGTTCAAGTCCCATAACTGGCAAAAAAAAAGAATCATTAGATTACATTGGTATTGTAGTCTTTTTTTTTTTTTTTTTTTTTTTTTTTTTGGGTCCTGTCGTGGGACCTTGAATTCTGGGCCTGGGCACTGTCCCTCAGCTCTTCAGCTCAAGGCTAGCGCTCTACCACTTGAGCCATAGCGCCACTTCCGGCTTTTTCCTTTTTGCTTATGTGGTGCTGAGGAATCGAACCCAGGGCCTCAGGCATGCAAGGCAAGCGCTCTACCACTGAGCCACTTTCCCAGCCCGATATTGTAGTCTTAAGTAATTATTAATATGGTGACAATACGTTCTCACTAGATCTAAGAGATTTTAGAAAGCCTTATAGTAAGGAAGAAGACTAAATAGCAATAGCACACTAGTAACAGATTTTGAGTGCCAGTTAATTAGACTATGGCATGTTTTACTTTGAATAGTTGTCTTTGCTTCACAGATTGCAACCCAAAATTATATTACTATTCAGTGTTTATTAATGGTCTCACTAATGTATAAAACCATATTTATGACCTTATTAATATAATTTAACTTCAATACAGAAACTTCCAAAAGATAGCTGTTTACTATTTTGATTGGTTAAGGAACTGTTGTCCTCCACTTTGTTTTGTTTTTTGGTCCGGTCTTGGGGCCTGAACTTTGGGCCTGGACACTGTCCCTTAGCTCTTCAGCTCAAGGCTAGCACTCTACCACTTGAGCCACAGCACCACTTCTGATTTTTTTTCTTTTTTGCTTATGTGGTGCTGAGGAATTGAACCCACAGCCTCATGCATGCAAGGCAAGAGCTCTACCACTGAGCCACCTTCCCAGCCCTGTCCTCCACTTTCACTAGATTGCTTTCTGGATTTTTCTTTTGTAATTATGTCCTTATATAAGGACTTACATTTATTTATTACCTAATGAATATTAGGCTTTGCATTTTGGTACATTTTAAAAATTTCTTTGATTGTTAATGGTATATAGTGAAATGAATTAGGCTAATACATTCCCACCTCCCTAAATTCTTTTTATATAAGTAGGATTTGGGAGATTTACTTTAATGAAAACGAAAAGAATGACTTTGGACGTGATTGTTTCTTTCCCTTATCAAAGGAGCATACTTTATAAACTCACTATCAGCATTATATCTTAAGATACTATATTTTTAGTTACAACTCTTAAGATTTTGTGCATGTGTGTATATGTGTGTATACGTATACACATGCTCAAGCTCTTGTGATCATGCTTGGGACAGTAGAGGGGTTAGAGTTCAGGGCCTGAGTGCTGTCCCTTAGCTTTTTCACTGAAGGTTGATGCTCTACCAGTTGAGCTACGGTTTTATTTACAGCTGTTTTTTTTTTTTTGTTCCTTAAGTGGTTAATTGTAGAGTCTGGAGGACTTTCTGCTCAGTTTGGCTGTGAGCCATCATCCTCAGATCTTAGCCTCTTGAGTAGGATTAGCTACTGGTTCTTGTCTCGAGGATCAAAGTTTTATTTTTTATTTTTTGCCAGTCATGGGGCTTGAACTCAGGGCCTGGGTACACTGTCCCTGAGGTTTTTGCTCAAGGCTAGTGTGCTCTACCACTTGAGCCACAGTGCCACATCTGGTTTCTTTTGTTTATGTGGTACTGAGGAATCAAACCCAGGACTTCATGCATGCTAGGCAAGCACTCTACCACTAAGCCATATTCCCAGCCCTCAAAGATGAATTTTTATACAATTGGAGTGCCATTCGTGGTTATGTATAACCAAATGTTTAAAAAAATGCCTTTTTTGCATTATTCATAGGTCAGACAAGGTTTTGAAATACTTTTTAATTTGAGTATCTTGAATATTAGGTAGAGGTTAGGTAGTTGGGTATTTTCTTGATATTGATTCAACAATGATTTGTTCTCCTAGATTAAAAACTATTATAGGTTTGCAAATTTCTATGTGGATTACCTATAAAGTGGGTTAATTGATGATAAAAGCTGAAGAAGAAGCATGAAGTTAGAAACAACTGCAGGTTTCTTAGATGACACTGTTTCCAGCCAAACATCTGTCATGTATTCTGGGGAATGAAAAAAATCCATCTCAGCCAGGTATGATGGCATATGCCTGTATTTACTCAAGAGTAAGACAGAAGATCAAAATTTCAAAGCCAGCCTTGAATCCTCAAAAAAATAAAACCATCTCCACATGGTGGTAATTTTACTAAGGAAGCAAGGTTTTACTTGTGAACTTGTGAAAAGGTGATTACTGGTTACTACTTGAGTGCTTATTTGAGAGGTAGGGGCTGGGTTCTAAATTACCTTTAAATTCTCTGAATTTTTTATTTCAGGTAAGTGGAATTAATTCTATAAATAGACTGGTCACCTGTATGAGGCCAAATACCACAGTTTTAGTGTGATACCAGGTTTCTCTAGCTTTAGTGGGTTTTGTTAAAAATTTAAGGTTATAATTTCTTAAGTTTAGTAGTTTAAAAGAAGCTCATGAAGTAAGTTATCCCTGTATTTCTAGGGTATTTTTTTTTTTTATAACTGTATTTTTTTTTGTTTGTTTTTTTTTGTCTTTTCTTTTTTGGTACTGGGGATCAAACCCAGGATGTTGCACTTGCTAGGCAAGCACTTTGCCACTGAGCTACATCCCAGCTCTCTAGGGTATTTTGTAGCATCTATCACTTATCTCATTGTTACCAGTGTAATCTAGTATAACATTTGTGTTGTTTAAACTACTGAAAAGTGACTACTAAAGCCGGTCACCAATGCCTCATGCCTGTAATCCTAGCTACTGTGAGGATCACAGTTCAAAGCCAGCCCGGGCAGGAAAGTCCATGAGACTTATCTCCAATAAGCCACCAGAAAACCAGAATTGGTACTGTGGTTGAAGTGGTAAAGCGATAGTCTTCAGTTGAAGGGCTCAGGGACAGCGTCCGGGCCCAGAGTTCAGCCCTAAGACCTACCCCAAAAAAAAAAAAAAAAAAAAAAAAAGCAAAAACTACTAAATAAGTTCCCCTTCCTCCCTTACCCTTCTAGCCTTTATTTGTCCTTCAGATAAGCAAGTAGTCTGGCCATTTCCATCTTGACAACCTTCTCATCTTGTTTTTATGCATTTTTTTTTTTTTGGGTGGAACTAGGGATTGAATTTGGCCTCAAGTTTGTGACAAGTGCTCTTATATGCTTGCCGTGCCCCACGTCTGTTTTTTTCAATATACTTTGAAAGTAACCTAGTTGTTACTTATTCTCATCAGTCAGATCTTCTAAGGCCTTCTGTAAGTTAACATCTTGCTGCAGTTCAAATGATAGAGCACTAGCCTTGAGTTGAAGAGCTTAGGGACACCGCGCAGGCTCAGAGTTCAAGCCCCACGACTGACCATAAAAAAATAAAGGTTGTGCGCTGATGAACTTGAATTTTATTTGACTTCAGAAGTTAAATAAGTTTCTTATTACAATTAGGAGCTCAGCAACTCCCTACCCCTCTAGTCACTAACCTTTAAAACATTGCCACTAAGTAGTTCCTTCTGCTTGTCCATCTAAAGACTTCCATTTGTTATGCAAACGTAGTATTTCTAGATATCTCAAAGGTTTTCTTTGTTGTTGTTAATGGGGCTTGAACTCAGCCAGAGCTCTGTCCCTGAGTTCTTTTTGCTCAAGGCTAGCCCCTCCACCATATTGAACTACAGTGCTACTTTCTGGTTTCTGGTGGTTAATTGGAGATGACTGTTCCATGGACTTTCCTGCCTGGGCTGGCTTTGAACTGTGATCCTCAGATATCAGCCTCCTGAGTAGCTAGGATTTATAGACATGAGCTACTGGCACCTGGTGTTCAAAGGTTTTTCTAATCTTTTTCTTTCTTTCTTTTTTTTTTTTTTTTTTTTTTTTGGTGCTTCAATCCTCAGGTTTGAACTGAGCTTTTTTTGTTCAAGGCTAGTACTCTACTACTTGAGGCAAAGCTCCACTCAGTGATAATTATATTTTGCTATCTGGGCTGGCTTTGAACCTCAATCCTCAGATGTCAGCTTCCTGAGTAGCTAGGATTATAGGTATGAAACACTGGCACCTAGCTAGGTTTTCTAGTCTTTTGGGGCTTGAACTCTGGGCCTGGGCACTGTCACTCAGCTCTTCAGCTCAAGGCTAGCGCTGTGCCACTTGAGCTACAGCGCCACTTCTGGTGTCCCGGTGGTTTATTGGAGATAAGAGTTTCACGGACTTTCCTGCCCCAGCTGGCTTTGAACTATGATCCTCAGATCTCAGCCTCCTGAGTAGCTAGAATTACAGACGTGAGCCACCGGCGCCCGGCTTGGTTTTCTAGTCTTTATTTGCAGTAATATTCTGAATGACTCAAAAGGGTTAAACTAATAGCAGAGAGTACTTTCATCCTTATCTCACTAGGGGATATTGGAAGGTATGTGAATAAAGCTTGATGCTAGTAGCTCACACCTGCAGTCCCAGCTACTTAGGAGGCTGAGATCTGATCATTGTGGTTTGAAGCCAACTCTCGCAGGAAAGTTTGGGAGATTACTATCTCTAATAAAATATCGAAGCTGGAAGCAAAACTGTAGCTTAAGTTTGTAGAGTGCTAGAGTTGAGCAAAAGAAGCTCATGGATAGTACCCAGGCCCTGAATTTAAGCCCTAGGATTGTCACACAAAAAATTGCAATAAGGGACTGGGAAGGTAGCTCAGTGGTAGAGTGCTTGCCTGCCTTGTATGCATGAGGCCCAAGTTCCATTCCTCAGCATCACAAAAGCAGAAAAAGCTAGAAGTGGTGCTATGGCTCAAGTGGTAGAGCACTAGCTATGAGCTGAAGAGCTGAGGGACAGCGCCCAGGCCCAGAGTTTAGGCCCCTTGACCAACCCCCCCCCCTCCAATTTTTTTTGCAATAAATGGGGATTTCTTTTTTTCTTTTTCTTTTTTTTTTTTTTTTCTGGGTCCAGTCATGGGGCCTGAACTCTGGGCCTGGGCACTGTCCCTCAGCTCTTCAGCTCAAGGCTAGCCCTCTACCACTTGAGCCACAGCACCACTTCCGGCTTTTTTCTTTTTGCTTATGTGGTGCTGAGGAATCGAACCCAGGGCCTCAGGCATGCAAGGCAAGCACTCTGCCACTGAGCCAACTTCCCAGCCCTAAATGGGGATTTCTACTTGCACATTGACAGTTAATATTTTATTAACTTTTTTTCTTTTTTGTTTTTTCAATTGTCTGAAATTTCTATAACCTTGCACTGGATGGAACAGGGCAAAACCATTTCAAAACTGTTCTGGCAAGCACTGTAGGAATGCAGGAGTCACAGCAGACTCAAGTACGCTGGAGGCTTGCAATATCTTTTTTGTAATGTGGAATCTTACTATGTAGCTCATGCTAACCTCATGATTCAGTCTCCCTAGTGCTAGGATTATAGATATGTGCCACTACTCTGCTCCTCTCAAGTTTAAATTTAGTAAGTACTGGTTATTCACGAAAGTGGTTGTATTGTGTCACCATAATACGTATACAACCATTTTGATGAATGCAGCTGATAAATATTTTAATAGCAGTTGGGTAAATACTCAACATGCTTGACAAAACGTTCTTGACTAGAGAGTTTATGTAGAGAGGCTAACTGAATTAAAGTGTAAGCATATGGTGAAAAGGATAAAGAAGGCATAGATTGCTTTGGGTTAGGGTTGGTAGAAAAAGGTTTTATGAGAAGATTCCAGCAGCACAGTGAGTCTAGTTGGAAAGTGTTTTGTGGAATCAAGTTGAAGATAATAAAGTTTTAAGTGCCAGAAGTTGGTAGTTTATAATGCTGTTACTGTTGGCCTTGGTGGGATGTAAATGAAGAATAAAAGATGCTTGGATGAAGAAAACAAAGGCCAAGAGGCAGATGGTAATGATAGAAAGAGAAGTTGTTACTAGTGGTATATGCTGTAGCTTTTAAAATTGTAGTGAAGTAAATGAGGATATATATAATTGGACTACCAGTGAAATGTTTGGTCTGTATGCAGTGATGTTAATAGGGTGTGAAAAGATTTTAGTATTCTAGGCAAGAGTTAACATCGTACAAGGTGGACTCGACAGAAGTCAAATCCTGCATACAGCTAATTTAATAATAAGCTGTGGTGTGAGTTGTCAATATGGTGTAGTTGCCAGATAGACAAGGTACCATAGACTACATGTAATAGAGGTGTATGATATCCAGAGTGAAAAATTAGAAGTATTAGTCTACATCTACATCTACCAATATTGTGTTATTTATATCCGGAACAGTGTGTCAGTCTCTTGGAGGTGCTTTAGTTTGCCTTTATCAGGGAGGCAAGGATGAGTAAAGCATAGAGAACAGCTGAGTATGCTGAACTTTGCATGCAGTGCTTTCATTTGGAAATAGATTTACTAGAAATAGACTTACCCTATAGTTTTTAGGGTAATAATTGTGAGTATAGAGAGCCAGGTGCCAGTGGTTCACACCTGTAATCATAGTTACTCAAAAGACTGAGATGTGAGGATTGCGGTTCAAGCCAGATGGAGCAGGAGAGATCATGAGACTCAACCACCAAAAGGTGGAGGTGGAGCTATGGCTCAAGTGGTAGAGAAAAAGCTCAGGGACAGGAAAGTGTCCAAATTCTTTGAGTTTTTCAAACCCGTAACTGGCACATATACTCAAAAAAAGTTTTTTGAATATGAAATACTTAATGTGAACAAGCATGTGAGGCTACTGGCTTTGCTGAGATGAGTTAGGACTGAGCAACCTCTTCTGCATCCAGTTTCCAAATCTGACATTTCAGGTTTCTAGGAATTTGGTGACTGGTTTCTTCTAAGGGCAGGATACAGTGGCTTAAACTTTAGGAGCCTAGATTAAAGTAATGTTCAGTAGGTATATTCATTCATCCTTTTTGGTATTTTAAAATTCTGAAACTTGATTAATGGTTAGAATTCACCTTTATTATTTTGTATTTTGTATTTTGTATTATTTGTATTTTTTGGCATTGGGCTTGAAAGGTAGATTTTTTAACTTTGAGAATGCCAGTTTCTTTTCTTTTTTTTTGGTCAGTCGTGGGGCTTGAACTCTGGGCTTGGGCACTGTCCTTGTGCTCTTCAGCTCAAGGCAAGTGCTCTACCACTTGAGCCACAGCACACCACTTCCGGTTTACTGGTGGTTTATTGGAGATAAGAGTCTCACAGACTTTCCTGCCCTGGCTGGCTTTGAACGTCGATCATCAGATCTCAGCCTCCTGAGTAGCTAGGATTACAGGCGTGAGCCACTGGTGCCTGGCTGAGAATGCCAGTTTCTTTTTTGGGGTGGGGGAGTCCTGTCGTGGGGCCTGAACTCTGGGCCTGGGTGCTGTCCCTCAGCTCTTCAGCTCAAGGCTAGCCCTCTACCACTTGAGCCACAGCGCCACCTCCAGCTTTTTTCTTTTTGCTTATGTGGTGCTTAGGAATTGAACCCAGGGCCTCAGGCATGCAAGGCAAGCGCTCTACCACTGAGCCACCTTTCCAGCCCCAAGAATGCCAGTTTCTTAAAGGTAATGTTTATTGATCCTAAATTAGAACCACTCTTAAAACAAGGACAATCTAATCACTAATCAACTAAAAACTGTTTTGTTTTTTTTAAGGTGGTAGATTGGAATTAGATTGAGGAAGATTAAGCATTATAGTATATGTACATACAAAATGTATGTTCAGCCCATAATGGATTACTTCATGTTTGTTTCTAGATTTTCTTTTTATGTGTATCATTCCTGGGGCTTGAACTTAGGCCCTGGGCACTGTCCCTAAGCTTCTTTTTGCTCAAGGCTAGCCACCACTAGCTTCAGTTACTTTTTAATGCAGTCAATTACTTAAATTACATTATTTATAAATCATGTAAAATCTTCATGTTACTGTTCAGAGTAACAATGGGTTGGTAAGAAATTCTTTTTCAGTAGATAGTGGAAATAAGTCATTGCTTAGGAGTAATATTAATGTTGGTGACAGAATTATTGGCTACATTTCAGAGGGAGTGTCTTCCCTGTATGTCTCTGAATTTGTTCCTTGATGGAATTATAGTCTCAGTTTCTGATTTTGCTTGTTTTTCAATAATGTTTTTGTGGTGTAATCAAGAATTCAAACTTGGTTACAAGGTAGAGGTGTGTGTATGCGTATATGACACAAGAATTCAAACTTTGTTACAAGACAGATGGGGATGGTGCATGTCTGTCTGTCCATTCCTGTTCTAGTGCTTGAACTCATGCTTGGACACTATGCCTGAGTTTTTGTGCTCAAGGCTAGTGTTCTACTACCTGAGATACACCTCTAATTCTAGCTTTTGGTGGTTAGTTCGAGATACGAGTCTCACAGGAAGCTGCCCAAGCTGTTAAGCAACTGTTCCTCACATCTCAGCCTCCTAAATAGCTAGCCATTGTGCCCAGTTAAGTTAGGTGTTTTCTTGAGTAGCTGTTCCTGTGCTTAGAACATTTAGAAAATAATTCTGGCCGGGCGCCGGTGGCTCACGCCTGTCTAGCTTACTGAGGAGGCTGAGATCTGAGGATCACGGTTCAAAACCAGCCTGGGCAAGGAAAGTCAGTGAGACTCTTATCTCCAATAAACTACTAGAAAACCGGAAGTGGCACTGTGGCTCAAACGGTAGAGAGCTCGCCTTGAGCTGAAGAGCGCAAAGACTGCCCCAAGCCCCACGACCGACCAAAAAAAAAAAAAAGAATTTTGAAGGAAAGAAATAGTCATACCAGCTGATCTATTCTCAAGAGTTAGATCAGATGATAAATTGAAAGCCTTTGGGCTGGGAATGTCGCTTAGTGGTAGAGTGCTTGCCTAGCATGTATACAGCCCTGGGTTCTATTCCTTAGTATACCATATTAACAGAGAAAACCAGAGATAGCCCTGTGGCTCAAATGGTAGAATGCTAGCCTTGAGCAAAGGAAGCTCAGGGACAGTGCCCAGGCCCTCAGTTCAAACCCCAGGATTAGCAAAAAAGAAAAGAAAAATTGAAGGCCATTGTTACGTATGAAAAAATGTACATATTTCAAAGCAATTTTTTAAAACATTAAACTCAGGTGCAATCTGCCCATCTGTAACCCCATCAGTGATGGGTTTAAACCCTAGTCTCACTATTTTTAGGTAATGTGTTTCTACTTATAAAAGATTTTAGGGTTCATGGAGAAAAGTCTTGTAAATAGAATATATATATATATATATATTGAGAAATTAAAAGTTCATGACAGGATTTTTCAACCTCTTCAGTACTCATATTTTCAAATAATTATTTGCTGTGTATGGCTATCCATGTGAATGGTAGGAAGTTTACATGTTTCTCTGTTACAAATATAGGGGACTAGATTATCAGAGAGCTCAGCCAGTAGAGGTAGGAAGTATAAAAGGGTTCTGCGCTGGTAGTAGAGAGTGTGAACTTTGGTTGATGTTGATTGTCTAGAGATGAAAAAGGAGTAGGGAAGAATTGACTTGCTGAATATGTTACATGAACTGGAAATGAGTGTGGTTTTTCTTTCTGCCATTAAACCCATTCTTTAAGTTGTGTGGAAATACATATTAGTTCTTTAAATTGTATAGCTCCGCTTGTATGCTTATGTAAAATAGATTTTTGACATAGTGTTTTGGGAATTGATCAGTAATTACTGCTGCCAGAACATTTTTGGGGTGTTTTTAATTGTGTATAATCAGTATAATTCACTTTTCCTTGCACATTAAAGTTTAGTGGGGGGGACCCCTAGGCTTCTAGAAGGGGCTTGAGCTCTTTGACTTTTCTGCTCAAAGCTGGTATTCTACACCTCCACTTTGCATAACTTGGAAACATTTGAACTTTTGTTTGTAAATAATGTGAATAGTAGATTGTCACTGACGAGTTGCATTTTGTTTTTGCTCTCCTTAAAATTATGGGACATGATGCTTGAAAATTACTATTTACTGTAATTTTACATTTGTTTTGGTACTTCAGTAGTCAAATCTTTTTTCATAGTTTTATTGAATACTTGATTAAAATACAATAGGGACAAGTATAGGGGTAGATAAAATGCTTGTTTTTAGATTTGCTATTTCAAACCAAAAAATATCTTAATGCAACTTGTTACAAAAGGAAGTAGAAATAGTAAAACAGGATTTAGGTACTGATTTAAAGGAAGGCAGAAACATTGCTATTCTCAAATGGGTTTCTCTTACATTTGAGTTAGCTGGTTTAAGTATTGTGGAATCATGAAGGGTTTGTTTTTGTTTTGAGACAGTCTTAGGTTGGCTTGGAACTCATGATCTCTACTTCAGCCTCTTGAGTGCTGGAATATTAGGTCTGTGCCCCCACACCCTCTATAAAGTTTTTTCTTTATTTTAAGCTGTTGTTACAAACCTAGTTTCTAATTTATCAACATTCCTAAATGTAGCTGCATGTCTGTGGCGCAGGACTGCCATTGTGGCTCAAAAATGGTAGAGCACTGGCCTTCAGCAATAAAGCTCAGGGACAGCACTCAGGCCCTGAATTCAAACCCACAACCTCCAGGGAAAAGAATTCTAGATGTAGTGGCTGGGAAGGTGGCTCAGTGGTAGAGCGCTTGCCTTGCATGCCTGAGGCCCTGGGTTTGATTCCTCAGCACCACATAAGCAAAAAGAAAAAAGCTGGAGGTGGCCCTGTGGCTCAAGTGGTAGAGCACTAGCCTTGAGCTGAAGAGCTGAGGGACAGCACCCAGGCCCAGAGTTCAAGCCCCATGACCGGACCCCCTGCCAGTCTTGGGCCTTGAACTCAGGGCCTTGGCACTGTTCCTGAACTTTTGCTCAAGGCTAGCATTCTGCCACTTTACCCACAGTGCTACTTCTGGTTTTTTCTGTTTATGTGGTACTGAGGAATGGAAACCAGGACTTCCTGCATGCTAGGCAAGCACTCCACTACTAAGTTATATTCCCAACCCTCCTTTAATATTTTTATTTTTTATTTTTGAGCTTATCTGGGACCTTGAACCTGGGCACTGTACTGTCCTAGAAATTCTGTGCTGAAGGCTAGTGTTTTACTACTTGAGCCCCAGCTCCACTTTTGGCTTTTTGGTAGTTAATTGGAGATAAGAGTTTCACTGACTTTTTAAGCCCAAGCTAGCTTCGAACCAGGATTCTCAGATCTTAGCCTTCTACTGAGAATTAGCTATGGTTACAGGTGTGAACCACCAGCACCCAGCCCCTCTTAGTTTTTAAAATATGAAAGTGCTTAACTTACATGCTGGTTTTTTAATTTGGTAACCCTTTTGATTTTACGTATGTGATTTGTTGCCTCCCATAATAAATATACTTTTAACTGATTAGTAATTTTAAGACATGGTGTAATTTATTTCCTTTTCAGTATAATAATCATGAAATTCGTTCTGGAAAACACATCGGTGTCTGCATCTCAGTTGCCAACAATAGGCTTTTTGTGGGCTCTATTCCTAAGAGTAAAACCAAGGAACAGATTCTTGAAGAATTTAGCAAAGTAACAGGTAAGTTGGACTTGTTTAGAAGCGACATAACTTTTTTGTTTATGGGTAGCTTGAACTCAGGGCCTGGATGCTGTCCCTGAGTGCTTAAGGCTAGTGCCATTTCACTTGAACCATAGCTTTACTTCTGGCTTTTTGGTGGTTTATTGGAGATAAGACTCTCATAGACTTTGCTGCCTTGGATGGCTTTGAATTGTGATCCTCAGATCTCAGCCTCCTGAGTAAACTAGTATTACAGGTGTGAGCCACTGGCACCTTATGCTACAAGGTTTTGGCTTTGTGAGGGGGTGTCGGTCATAGGGCTTGAACTCTGGGCCTGGGTGCTGTCCCTCAGCTCTTCAGCTCAAGACTAGAGCTCTACCACTTGAGCACTACTTCTGGTTTTCTGGAGATAAGAGTCTCATGGACTTTCCTGCCCTGGCTGGCTTTGAACTGTGATCCTCAGGTCTCAGCCCCCTGAGTTGTTAGGATTATAGCTGGTGCCCGGCTTTATTATATTTTTACTATGGTTTAAATTTCTTTGGACTGTAAATATCTTTTTATAACATGTTCCAACTTCACAGGCTGCTTGTGTTGGAATATATTTTTGCCTATAGTGTTTAGCAAATTATGTCTTACCAGTCTCCAAGAACACTTGAAATTTTTAGCTCTGTATTCTTGCTGAAATAAACCATTGATATTGAAAACCAGAAAATATATTTTACTGTTTATTTACATAATAAAAAGGTCTAATCATGTTTGACCTATAGTTCATATAGGTTTATATATTATAAAATTGAGAAGACTTGAGAAGGAAAGTGACTTGTAACTCCTATTCATCCTTCGTCCTTACTTTTTGAGATTGTTTCATTGTATAGCCCAGGCTATCCTCTAACTGGTTTGTACATTTAAGTGCTTGGAATTATAGACATGCTAACACACCAGCTTTGAACCTTTTTATAAGATAGTCCTTTATAAAGGTGGCTACTTAGGAAGAGGGTGTTTTTGTTTTTGTTTTCTCATATCGATATTTAAATAGTATTTTAGGAAAGTAGTTCTTTGTATTTGATTTGGAGTTTATTTAATATCTTTGGAATAATTGCTTTCAGAGGGTCTCACAGATGTCATTTTATACCACCAACCGGATGACAAGAAAAAAAACAGAGGCTTTTGCTTTCTTGAATATGAAGATCACAAAACAGCTGCTCAGGCAAGGCGTAGGTTAATGAGTGGTAAAGTCAAGGTCTGGGGAAATGTTGGAACTGTTGAATGGGCTGATCCTATAGAAGATCCCGATCCTGAAGTAATGGCGAAGGTAATGATAGTTAAGTTTAAAATTTTTTTTGAAGGGTTGATGGGATGGATGAGAAAGAACTTTAAAGTGAATTGTATATTTTGTTTTAAATCATATGTGAGAGAAATATTCACAAGACCTTAGGGTCATATGCTAGACATGTGTGCATGAAAAGTAAATGCAAGAATTCATTCATGGAAACTTGGGCATCATGAGGAGGTGTTAGTCCATTTTTAATGAGATGTTTTGCTTCATATTTATGTAGATTCTAAAAGTGATTGGAGTGTCTATGTATGGTGATAATCACTTACATGGTTTTTATAATAGCCCTACTTCTAAATATAATGAATTATACTGGCCTGAGAAGAACTATTGTCGTTCAGCTATTATTAGGCATTCTGTTTCAGCAGTGAGTTCAGACATGCTGTGAGAATAAACATCTCTTGAGGTCAAAATCTTACATTTGAAGATTGTAGGTATCTGTTAAGGATCTCTTTTACTAGAGGCCAAGTATCAAATACAACTAGCTCACTTAAATCTAGAGATAGACAGGGGAACTAGGAAAACAATATAATTAAAACATTGCTGTTATAGGATGGAAGCTAACTTAGGATTCTTTTTCTTTAGTTTATAAAACTCTTAGGGATGGTCATGGGCTGGGAAGGTGGCTCAGTGGTAGAGTGCTTGCCTTGCATGCATGAGGCCCTGGGTTCGATTCCTCAGCATCACATAAGCAGAAAAGCCAGAAGTGGCACTGTGGCTCAAATGATAGAGTACTAGCCTTCAGCTGAAGAGCTGAGCGATAGCACTCAAGCCTAGAGTTCAGGCCCCATGACTGGCACCAAAAAACAAAAACAAAAAAACCAAAAAGGATGGTCACTTTACATCAACAAGTTCAAATGCTATTCAAGCAGTTTAGGAGAAGAAGATATTTTATCTGTTACTTGTCCTGGGGCTTGAACTTGAGGGTCTGAGCTTTTTTACTCAAGATAGTACTCTATCACTTTGGCCAACTGGTTTCAGATCTGTCTCCTGAGTAGCTAGGATGATAGGTATGAGCCACTGTTAATTAGCTGAAAGTTGTAACAAGAAACTTTGAAGATTAAGAACAGTGGGCTGGGAAGGTGGCTCAGTGGTAGAGTGCTTGCCTTGCATGCCTGAGGTCCTGGGTTCGATTCCTCAGCACCACATAAGCAAAAAGAAAAAAGCCGTAAGTGGCGCTGTGGCTCAAGTGGTAGAGCGCTAGCCTTGAGCTGAAGAGTTGAGGGACAGCGCCCAGGCCCAGAGTTCAGGCCCCACGACTGGACCTTAAAAAAAAAAAGATTAAGAATAGAACCTTGCGCATAAGACATAACACTCCCATAACCTAATCAGCTTTTTGTTTTTTGTGTGTGTGTGCCAGTCCTAGGGCTTAAATTCTGGGCCTCTACTACCTGAGAATACTTCCAGTTTTGATGGCCTAATTAGTCTTTAAGTATTTCCATCTCTTAAGATTTTAGAAGCAGGTCCTAATTAATTAATTTTTTTAAAGTTGCTAAGCATGTAGTATTGTCTTTGACCTTTTAAGTACTTTATTAGAGCAATTTTAGGTTTGCAACATATATTTCTTCTATGCTTTGCTCTACTCCCTGCTATCCTACCCTTCTGAGCTAATATACTAGAATAGCACATTGTTAAAATTGAAGAGTCAACATTAAACACCTGAAAGTCTTAATAGCTTGCATTGGACTTGACTGTTAGTGTACCTTTTTTTTTCTTAAGCAAATGTTTAATATTTTAATAAATTAAAATGTCTATTCCAACAAAATATTTGAGATAACTCATGAGGAAGAAAAGTTTGTTTTGGTTTACATAGTGAACCAAAGGTTCATGGTTGCTTGGCTGTTAGGCTTTCTGGGCCTTTCTTTTAGCTAGGTTGTTAGCAGCTAGGAAGCAAAAAGAGAAAAGGAAGAATAGGTGCTGCAGTCTTAATCTATGTCCTCTTCAGTTGCGCATTCCCAATGATCAGACTCTATACTAGCAGGTCGCAGCCTCTAAAGGTTCTTTTGCTACCCAGTATTGCTGTGGACTGAGGACCAGGATCGTAAGACATTGATTGGTCTTGGGGAATATTCAAGATCCAAACTATTAAAACTTCTATTTCTTTCTCTTTTTTTACGGTTTATATATGTGGTTTGAATTCAGGGTCTCAATCATGCTAGGTAAGTGCTCTAAGCATTTACTCTAGCTTTTTTTATTTTTTTGTCGGTTGTGGGCTTGAACTCTGGGCCTGGGTGCTATCCCTGAGCACTTTCTGCTCAAGACTAGTGCTCTACCACTTTGAGCCACACCCCACTTCCCATTAGTCTCATGGACTTTCCCACCTGTGCTGCCTTTGAACTTTACTGAGTATTTAGAATTACGGTCATGCCACCAGTGTCTAACTTTGTATTTTTTAGAAAAGGTCTCAGGCTAGTTTTCAACTCTGTCTTTCTGCCTCTGTCTCCTTAATAGTTAGTATTACAGATATTTGTCACCATGCTTGCCTTGAAGTGACCATTATAATGTTGTAGTGTTAATCTCCTAAAAGTCATCTGTGCTTTGCATGTTTGTCCCTAACACTCATCTGTAATAATTTTGCCTTTCAGAATGTCAGTTTCAGAATTACACAGTAGACTCTTCACATTGGCTTTTTTCCCACACAAGATAGTGGGGATTTAAGGATTGCTTATGTCTTGATGCTTTGTAACTAATTTGTTTTAGTGGTAAATACTTCATTCTATATGTGTCATAGATTATTTGTCCATGTACAGAGGACATCTTGATTGCCTCTGATTTTGGCAATTACAAAATCTGTGTATAGATTTTATGTGAGCCTAAATTTCCATCTCCTTGGGGCAAATAACCCTGGAGCAGATGGCTAGGGAAGAATATCTGTAGTTTTGTTAAGTTCCCAAATTGTCTTCTATAGGGGCTATTCCATTTTACATTCCCCTCACCCCAATCAGTGAAAGTTTCTGATTTTACAGGCTCAAACTTAGTTTTGTGTTAGGTTTTTTTTGATTTTGGAAATTAGACATGTAGTAACTTTCTATTCCCTAGTAATAAATGATGGGTATTCAACATCTTTGCATTTTGTATCTTTTTTGATAAGGTGTCTGTTTTAGGTGTTTGAGCAGTTTTCTTGGAATTTACCCATTGGACTTGAAAACAGTTTTTGTTTAAATATATTTCAGATACTCTGCTAGTGGTTGTGATTCAAGTTAACTTTGTTAGGATGGGGTGGTTGCATCTTACAAATGGAACTCTGGAGATATACAGGGAATTTGTTTTTTTATTTCAGGTAAAAGTGCTGTTTGTACGCAACCTTGCCAATACTGTAACAGAAGAGATTTTAGAAAAGGCATTTAGTCAGTTTGGGAAACTGGAACGAGTGAAGAAACTAAAAGATTATGCTTTCATTCATTTTGATGAGCGAGATGGTGCTGTCAAGGTAAATAAGTGGTGGAATTAATCATAGGCATCTAAATTAGACTAACAACTTTTAGTCATAATAGAATCAGTATGTTTCAGAAATTGGAGGCTACAGAGGTAATAAATTCCACTCAAGCAAACCTTTATTGGCCTTAGTTTAGCGAGTTTGCTGCTTTTCTGAGTAAAAGTAGTTGAAGGTGCTGGATTGTTAAACCTCACAGTTCAACTTTTATATCACTGAAACTATCATCTTTCCAACTTTAGTGATTTAAATTTTATGAATCAATTGTCTAAAAGACTTGAATATTGATGATAGTCTGATTTTTTTTTAAGGCTATGGAAGAAATGAATGGCAAAGACTTAGAGGGAGAAAATATTGAAATTGTTTTTGCTAAGCCACCAGATCAGAAAAGGAAAGAAAGAAAAGCTCAGAGGCAAGCAGCAAAGAATCAAATGTGAGTACAATTTGTACACTTACCTGCTTTTCAAATTTTTAGTGTTGTGAACTTGAGAATAACAGGTGTGAGAATAACAGGTGTCAATCACTCAGACATTTTAAATAAATCATTTATATACCTCTTTAAGAGCTGAATTGAATGCTCTGAGTCATAAAAGCCTAGGGTTTTATTTATTTATTTTTTGTCGGTCGTAGGGCTTG